>NC_052161.1:139249639-139999243 GCF_902713615.1 Scyliorhinus canicula
CCCTCACCCCCCCCAGTTTGTCACTGTCTCTGTTACCCCTCCCCCCCCCCAGTTTGTCACTGTCTCTGTTACCCCTCACCCCCCCCAGTTTGTCACTGTCTCTGTTACCCCTCACCCCCCCCAGTTTGTCACTGTCTCTGTTACCCCTCACCCCCCCCAGTTTGTCACTGTCTCTGTTATCCCTCACCCCCCCCAGTTTGTCACTGTCTCTGTTACCCCTCACCCCCCCCAGTTTGTCACTGTCTGTTACCCCTCACCCCCCCAGTTTGACACTGTCTCTGTTACCCCTCACCCCCCAGTTTGTCACTGTCTCTGTTAATCCTCACCCCCCCCAGTTTGTCACTGTCTCTGTTACCCCTCACCCCCCCAGTTTGTCACTGTCTGTTACCCCTCACACCCCCCAGTTTGACACTGTCTGTTACCCCTCCCCCCCCGTTTGTCACTGTCTCTGTTACCCCTCACCCCCCCAGTTTGACACTGTCTCTGTTACCCCTCACCCCCCCAGTTTGTCACTGTCTCTGTTACCCCTCAACCCCCCAGTTTGACACTGTCTCTGTTACCCCTCACCCCCCCCCCGTTTGTCACTGTCTCTGTTACCCCTCACCCCCCCCCCAGTTTGACACTGTCTCTGTTATCCACTCCCCCAGTTTGACACTGTCTCTGTTACCCCTCACCCCCCCAGTTTGTCACTGTCTCTGTTACCCCTCACCCCCCCCAGTTTGTCACTGTCTCTGTTACCCCTCACCCCCCCAGTTTGTCACTGTCTCTGTTACCCCTCAGCCCCCCAGTTTGTCACTGTCTCTGTTACCCCTCACCCCCCCAGTTTGTCACTGTCTCTGTTACCCCTCACCCCCCCCCCAGTTTGACACTGTCTCTGTTATCCACCCCCCCCAATTTGACACTGTCTCTGTTATCCACTCCCCCAGTTTGTCACTGTCTCTGTTACCCCTCACCCCCCCAGTTTGACACTGTCTCTCAGTTATCCCTCGCCCCCCCAGTTTGACACTGTCTCTCAGTTATCCCTCGCCCCCCCCAGTTTGACGCTGTCTCTCAGTTGTCCCTCGCCCCCCCCCAGTTTGACACTGTCTCTCAGTTACCCCTCGCCCCCCCCCCCAGTTTGACACTGTCTCTCAGTTATCCCTCACCCCCCCCCAGTTTGTCACTGTCTCTGTTACCCCTCACCCCCCCCCCAGTTTGACACTGTCTCTGTTATCCACTCCCCCAGTTTGACACTGTCTCTGTTACCCCTCACCCCCCCAGTTTGTCACTGTCTCTGTTACCCCTCACCCCCCCAGTTTGTCACTGTCTCTGTTACCCCTCAGCCCCCCAGTTTGTCACTGTCTCTGTTACCCCTCACCCCCCCAGTTTGTCACTGTCTCTGTTACCCCTCACCCCCCCCCAGTTTGACACTGTCTCTGTTATCCACCCCCCCAATTTGACACTGTCTCTGTTATCCACTCCCCCAGTTTGTCACTGTCTCTGTTACCCCTCACCCCCCCAGTTTGACACTGTCTCTCAGTTATCCCTCGCCCCCCCAGTTTGACACTGTCTCTCAGTTATCCCTCGCCCCCCCCAGTTTGACACTGTCTCTCAGTTATCCCTCGCCCCCCCCCCCAGTTTGACACTGTCTCTCAGTTATCCCTCACCCCCCCCAGTTTGACACTGTCTCTCAGTTATCCCTCGCCCCCCCCATTTTGACACTGTCTCTCAGTTATCCCTCGCCCCCCCCCAGTTTGACACTGTCTCTCAGTTGTCCCTCGCCCCCCCAGTTTGACACTGTCTCTCAGTTGTCCCTCACCCCCCCCAGTTTGACACTGTCTCTCAGTTATCCCTCGCCCCCCCCCAGTTTGACACTGTCTCTCAGTTATCCCTCACCCCCCCCCAGTTTGACACTGTCTCTCAGTTATCCCTCGCCCCCCCATTTTGACACTGTCTCTCAGTTATCCCTCGCCCCACACCCAGTTTGACATTGTCTCTCAGTTGTCCTTCACCCCCCCCCAGTTTGACACTGTCTCTCAGTTGTCCCTCACCCCCCCTCAGATTGACACTGTCTCTCAGTTATCCCTCGCCCCCCCCCCAGTTTGACACTGTCTCTCAGTTGTCCCTCGCCCCCCCCCAGTTTGACACTGTCTCTCAGTTATCCCTCGCCCCCCCCCCAGTTTGACACTGTCTCTCAGTTATCCCTCGCCCCCCCCCCCAGTTTGACACTGTCTCTCAGTTATCCCTCACCCCCCCCCAGTTTGTCACTGTCTCTGTTACCCCTCACCCCCCCCCCCAGTTTGACACTGTCTCTGTTATCCACTCCCCCAGTTTGACACTGTCTCTGTTACCCCTCACCCCCCCAGTTTGTCACTGTCTCTGTTACCCCTCACCCCCCCAGTTTGTCACTGTCTCTGTTACCCCTCAGCCCCCCAGTTTGTCACTGTCTCTGTTACCCCTCACCCCCCCAGTTTGTCACTGTCTCTGTTACCCCTCCCCCCCCCCCCCCCAGTTTGACACTGTCTCTGTTATCCACCCCCCCAATTTGACACTGTCTCTGTTATCCACTCCCCCAGTTTGTCACTGTCTCTGTTACCCCTCACCCCCCCAGTTTGACACTGTCTCTCAGTTATCCCTCGCCCCCTCAGTTTGACACTGTCTCTCAGTTATCCCTCGCCCCCCCCAGTTTGACACTGTCTCTCAGTTATCCCTCGCCCCCCCCCCCAGTTTGACACTGTCTCTCAGTTATCCCTCACCCCCCCCAGTTTGACACTGTCTCTCAGTTATCCCTCGCCCCCCCCCATTTTGACACTGTCTCTCAGTTATCCCTCGCCCCCCCCCAGTTTGACACTGTCTCTCAGTTGTCCCTCGCCCCCCCAGTTTGACACTGTCTCTCAGTTGTCCCTCACCCCCCCCAGATTGACACTGTCTCTCAGTTATCCCTCGCCCCCCCCCCCAGTTTGACACTGTCTCTCAGTTATCCCTCACCCCCCCCCAGTTTGACACTGTCTCTCAGTTATCCCTCGCCCCCCCATTTTGACACTGTCTCTCAGTTATCCCTCGCCCCACACCCAGTTTGACACTGTCTCTCAGTTGTCCTTCACCCCCCCCCCCAGTTTGACACTGTCTCTCAGTTGTCCCTCACCCCCCCTCAGATTGACACTGTCTCTCAGTTATCCCTCGCCCCCCCCCCAGTTTGACACTGTCTCTCAGTTGTCCCTCGCCCCCCCCAGTTTGACACTGTCTCTCAGTTATCCCTCGCCCCCCCCAGTGTGACACTGTCCCTCAGTTATCCCTCACCCCTCCCAGTTTGACACTGTCTCTGTTATCCACCCCCCCAGTTTGACACTGTCTCTGTTATCCACCCCCCCAGTTTGACACTGTCTCTCAGTTGTCCCTCACCCCCCCCCCAGTTTGACACTGTCTCTCAGTTGTCCCTCACCCCCCCCCAGTTTGACACTGTCTCTCAGTTGTCCCTCGCCCCTCCCAGTTTGACACTGTCTCTCAGTTGTCCCTCACCCCCCCCAGTTTGACACTGTCTCTCAGTTATCCATCGCCCCCCCCAGTGTGACACTGTCCCTCAGTTATCCCTCACCCCTCCCAGTTTGACACTGTCTCTGTTATTCACCCCCCCAGTTTGACACTGTCTCTCAGTTGTCCCTCACCCCCCCCAGTTTGACACTGTCTCTCAGTTCTCCCTCGCCCCCCCCCAGTTTGACACTGTCTCTCAGTTATCCCTCGCCCCCCCCCCCCAGTTTGACACTGTCTCTCAGTTGTCCCTCGCCCCCCCCCCAGTTTGACACTGTCCCTCAGTTATCCCTCACCCCTCCCAGTTTGACACTGTCTCTGTTATCCACCCCCCCAGTTTGACACTGTCTCTCAGTTGTCCCTCGCCCCGCCCCTCAGTTTGTCACTGTCTCTCCGTTAGTCCCCCCCACTAGTTTTCACTGTCTCTCAGTCATCCATCGCGCCCCGAGTTTGACACTGTCTCTCAGTTATACATCCCCCCCCCCCCCCCCCCCCCCAGTTTAAAAAATTTTTTTTAGAGTACCCAACTCATTTTTTCCAATTAAGGGGCAATTTAGTGTGGCCAATCCACCTACCCTGCACATCTTTGGGTTGTGGAGGTCAGACCCACGCAGACACAGGGAGAATTTGCAAACTCCACACGGACAGTGACCCAGAGCCGGGATTGAACCTGGGACCTCAGCGCCGTGAGGCAGCAGTGCTAACCACTGCACCACCGTGCTGCCCTGCCTCTCTCTCCCCCCCCCCCCCAGTTTGACACTGTCTCTCAGTTATCCCTCGCCACCCCCCCAGTTTGACACTGTCTCTCAGTTATCCCTCACCCCCCCAGTTTGACACTGTCTCTCAGTTACGCCTCTCCCCCCCCAGTCTGTCACTGTCCACCCCCTCCCCCCAGTTTGTCACTGTGCTGGTTCCCGGCTACCTGCCGCCATTAAAGGAGTTCCCGACGCGGTGGAGAAACGGCACAGTGACAAAAACAGGTTCGGTGGGATGTGGCGTTCCACTTCCAATGCACCCCCCCCACTGTCGCTGGGTTCAAGGGTCACGGCAGTGACTCTCACCTGTCCATTGACCCAGCCCCCCAGTGTCATGTTTGAAAGCTATGTTTCTTTTGCTCCCTTGCAGCGCTGTTTGACTCCAGGGACGATCTGAATGGTGAACACGGATCCAGTTCAAGATGACGCTTCGAAGGACAGTCTGGACCAAACTTTTGGGCCAAGTTCGACCTTTGAAGCCAGGTTTACTCCCTCCTTCGCCTGGAGGCGAATCGCTCAACCTTAGCTGGGGGAACCTTTCTTGGTCCTAACAGCGAGATACCTTTAACCCACGAGTGGTACAACTGACATCAACTAACTCAACACAGACCAGGAATTTACCTGAAATATGCATCGTAATCCATCATAAATAACTGAAAGTGAAGACCCAAACAAGAGACCCCAATATCTCCTCTTATAAAACGTACAGCCTAACCTAGTACAGGGTAGGATTTAACCTTGGTTTATTGCAACATTTCCCAGGTGATTGCTGCATTACCAACCTCATTTAATTTGAAATAACAACAGAAAATGCTGGATTAACTCAGCAAGTCTGGCAGCATCTGTGGAGAGAGAAACAGCGGACGATTTGAGTCCGAGCTAATTGAATTTGGATTCAGTCTCGAATGACTGCAGGAATTACGGCAAGTTTCAGAAGCATGATGGGAGTGGGCAGAATGTGAGGGTCAGTGGAGGAAATGCAAAAGGTACCACGGAGGGAGAGAGCGAGCAAGAGAGGAAATGAAATGAAAAATGAAATGAAAATTGCTTATTGTCACAAGTAGGCTTCAAATGAAGTTACTTTGAAAAGCCCCTAGCCGCCACATTCCGGCGCCTGTTTGGGGAGTCTGGTATGGGAATTGAACCGTGGTGCTGGCCTGCCTTGGTCTGCTTTCAAAGCCAGCGATTTAGCCCTGTGCTAAACCAGCCCCTAAACCAGACGAATGATGGCGGGAGAGAGAGAGTGAGAGAAAATGAATGGGAGAGAGAGAGAGAGAGAGAATGAATGAGAGAGAGAAACGAGTATGAGAGAGAGGACAGAGTACAAGCGAGATAGAAAGTGGTAGAGGAAGAATGAGAGAGAAACAGTAGTATGAGAGAGAGAAGGAAAGAGTACAAGAGAAAGAGCGATAGAAAGAGATAGAGAGAGAATGAGAGCTGAAAAATAGGAGCATGAGAGAGGGAGAGAGGACAAGAGAAAAAGAGATAGAAAGAGAAAATAAGTGAGAATGAGAGGAGCAGAAAGAGTGCATGATAATGAGAGAATGAGAGAAAGGAAATGATAGAGGGCTGGAGGGAGAGAGAGAGAGAGAGAGAGAGAGAGATTGAGATTTCGAACACTCCCAATCATTTTGTCAATGCATTCAGATTTCTCAGCTCCAGGATTTAGTCAATATTTAATTTTATTTTTTTAATTTAGTCAGCAAGGCGAAGGATGATGCTTCACTAAAATGGCAACAGATGGTGAGACTGTCACTGGCAGCAGTAAACACGGATTGAAGCCAGCTGGCACTAACACACTGATTTTTAATGGGAAGAGACAGCCCCCATGTGATAGAAATCACAGTACTATCATCAACAATAAATAAAAGCTGTGAGATATTACAGGAGGTAAATCTGGTTTGCACTTTTTTTAAAGAAATTGATTAATTTATTTTGTTCTTGTAAATGTTAAGCATGGCATGGAAAAGCCAGTTAAATGGGATTGTAAATACAGTGAAGCTGAGCTCTGAGCCCATCGAACTGCCACTCAGACCAACCTGTTTGAATGACGACAGCGCGCCAGCTATTGTGGGCAGACTCGGATGACTGGGATCCTCCCTTACCACACCCCCTGGCAACGTACCACTCGCCAGAAGCAAGTGCTGAGCATTCAGAAAGGGGGAGGGGCAAATTAGCACTGTCCTGGCTTGACTCCCATCACCCAATCTCCGGGAAATACTCACAGGGGGACTGGGGAACTTGATGAGGTGGAGAAATCCTGGCGGATTCTTTTGGTTTGGGCGATGGCAAATCAGCCGCTGTTTATACCTCCGTGGATTTTGTCCATGTTTTCACTCACACCCGAAGTCAATGCAATCCCAACAGGATTCTGCCCCGACTCTCCCCAAATCCAGACCGATCACAACTGGTCGTTTACAGGCCCAGCATTTATTGCCCATCTGTAACTGCCCCTGAGAAGGTGGCAGTGATGAATTCCCGCTATCAACAGCCTGGAGGCTTCCATTGACCAGAAGCTCAACTGGACTAGCTATATAAATGCTGGGGCTACGAGAGCAGGTCAATGACTAGCAATCCTGCGGCGAGTAACTCACCTCCTGACCCCCCCAAAGCCTGGCCACCATCTACAAGGCACAAGTCAGGAGTGTAATGGAATACTCTCCACTTGCCTGGATGAGTGCTGCTCCAACAACACTCAAGAAGCTCCACACCATCCAGGACAAAGCAGCCCCGCTTGATTTTCAACCCAACCACAAGCATTCAAACCCTCCAGCACCGATGAACAGAGGCAGCCGTGTGTACCATCTACAAGATGCACTGCAGTAACTCACCAAGGCTCCTTCAGCAGCACCTTCCAAACCCACAACCTCGACCATCTAGAAGGACAGGAGCAGCAGATACCTGGGAACCCCACCACCTGGAGGTTCCCCTCCAAGTCACTCACCATCCTGACTTGGAAACATATCTCTGTTCCTTCACTGTCGCTGGATCAAAATGCTGGAACTGCCTCCCCCCTAATAGTACTGTGGGAATACCAACACCACAAGGACTGCAGCGATTCAAGAAAGCAGCTTACCACCACCTTCTCAAAGGCAACTAGGGATGGGCCATAAATGCTGGCCTAGCCAGCGAAGCCCACGTCTCGTAAAAATTAATTTAAAAAAAAATGTAACTCACTTGGTGAGAGCATTGTTGCGTGCGCAGCATCTCACGATTTACACACTACCCCATTTCACAGTGCGTCTAGGTGGTGGCTGCCAGACATTCCACCCAATGCTGGTCTCACACTTTACAGGCAAGTTAGTTCCAGACTGGGTTTTGACATTCCATTGCTAACATAGCACCTTATTTTCCACCAGCAATGTGGTAGTCAGTGCGTTTGTGTTAAATGACTCTATGGGTGTTATAGCTTAATTAACACACAAGTAACCTATCGGAAAACTGGACCCGCTCTCTAATACCTTCCCTCAACTGGAAACCACAGAGAATTCCACTGTTCCATGCAGATCTCTTCAACGCAAATATGACTCTCCCCATTCAAGCAATAATGCAAAAGCAAAATACTGAGGATGCTGGATATCTGGAATAAAAATGGAAGATTCTGGAGTGCAGAACCCCTCAGAGTTTCAGCATCGTCAGTATTTTACTGTTTTCCAAGTGTCTCATTCTCTCCTCAGAGCTCCCACCTTGAAGAATGATGCACTATCAATTTCCACAAAGACGAGGGGCGCTATTCTCCGCACTCACGACGGTGCAGAGAATAGCGGGGGTCGTAAATTTTTACGGCCACGCTAGTCTGACGCCCTCCCGCTATTCTCCCCCCCCCCCCCCCCACGCCCGACTCCCGACACGAATCGCTGCCGCCGTTTTTTTACGTCGAGCAGCGATTCTCGGCTGGCCGATGGGCCGAAGTCCAAGCCCTTTACGGCCGTTTTTACGAACGGCAAACACACCTGGTCTGGCCGTTCGTAAAAACGGCCGTAAAGTCCCGATCTTGCCAACCATGGCACCGATTGGCACGGCTGTACCACGGCCGTGCCAAGGGTGCCATGGGCCCGCAATCGGTGGGCACCGATCGCGGGCAGCGGGTCTGATTCCCGCGCACTCTTTGTCCTTCCGCCGCCCCGCTGTATCCATTCGCGGGGCGGCTGAGGGGCATCCCGGCCCGCGCATGCGCGGGTTTCGCGCAAATGCGCGATGACGTCATCCGCGCATGCGCGGGTTGGAGTCTTCCAATCCGCGCATGCGCGGCTGACGTCATGTGACGCGTCAGCCGTCACAAACTCTGGCAAGCGGGCTTAACGAAATTCATTAAGCCCGCGATGCCGGAGTTCACGGCCGCGGCATGCTAGCCCCGACCGGGGACCAGAATCGGTTCCCGGTCGGGGAGGGGGAGGCTGGCGTCAAACCCGCCCGTTTTTGACGCCAGCCTTACGATTTCTCCCTGTTTGGGAGAATCGCGCCCGAGAGGAGTGGAATAATCGAGGCTTTATTGAGCGAAGATGTTTTTCCTCCTGTAGCTGGAACCAGCACCGGCGAGCACACACATTTATACACCGCCTACTGGGCGGAGCCAGCAGGCAGGGATTTACCCATGTACCCCTACTATATGGGCCTTACCATAATACATGTAATACTACTAGTGGCGACTACCAAAAAGAGGCTCTGCTCCTCCCTCTGATGACAGTTCCAATTGTCTCCTCGACCTTGTTAAAACCTCTTACATTTCTAATCTGTTTCTCTCCGCAGATCCTGCCAAAGCCGCTAGTTAGCCATCATTTTCAGTGTTTGTTAACGCCACATTCAGTCAGTCAATTATTCACATTTCACCCGTCATTGTTGTTTAATATAAGGCAGCAAAATCGAAGGCAAAGGTATGTTATGGATAAAAAAGCACATCGATAAAATCGGACATTGTGTCCTGGGAATGGGGCTGTACCTGATAGTTGCACTCTGGGTCCAGACAGTGGTAGTGCTCCCGGTATTGATACGCGCAGTGAATGTGTCCACATTGCTGACTGCCAGAAAACCTGCAAATGAGGGAAAAATCAGGAGCGGTTCAGTGAGATATCCGGCTCTTGGTTTTCAGAAATCCTCCCTTTCGCTCTTAACGTGGCCCAACTGTGATTTAAACTGCTTTTAATGAATTAACGCACATTCTCGCTATGAATCCACCAATACCGGACGGGGCCAGCACGCGGGAGGAGAAGGAATTTCTTCACTCGGGAGTGTGCTGAATCTTTGGGATTCCCGACCACAAAGGGCTGTGGAGGCTTCGTCACTGAGCTGACTGACGGACAGATCAGCGGATATCCAAGGAATGAAGGGATGTGAGGGTAGAATGGGAAAGTGGAATTGACGTGAAAGGTCGGCCATGATCTTGTGGAACAGTGGGGCAGATTTGGGGGGAAAGGGAAATGATGCAATTGACCTGAATGAAATGTAAGCATGCTTATTCTTTCATTGGAAGCTATTGGTATTAAACAGTAAGGCAGCAATCAGGACACAGCCCCCTTTAACACCCCCATCGTTCTAAACACCATCGGGTTTGTGAGGGGAGGGTAGATTTCCTGAGCTGTGGGTGTGTTTGAAAGATTCTTAATTTAGCGGAGAGATTCTCCAGAACAATTGTTGAAATTATTTTCAAAGAACAACCTGGCAATTTTGCTGGAATGCTGCTTAATTTACTGTGTCGGGGGTGTCGGGGGGATCGGGGGGGTCGGGAGTGTCGGGGGGGCGGGGGGGGGTCGGGGGTGTCGGGAGGGCGGGGGGTGTCGGGGGTGTCGGGGGGGTCGGGGGTGTCGGGGGGATCGGGGGGGTCGGGAGTGTCGGGGGGGGGGGGGGTGCAGTGACATTGGGGTAACCCAGAGGCCCAGGCTAATGCTGAATGCTGCTTAATGTCGGGGGGGTCGGGGGTGTCGGGGGGGTCGGGGGTGTCGGGGGTGTCGGGGGGGCCGGGGGATCGGGGGGTGTCGGGGGGGCGGGGGTGTAGGAGGGGCGGGGGTGAAGCGAGGGTCGGGGGTGTCGGGGGTTGCCGGGGGGTGTCGGGGGGCGGGGGTGTAGGGGGGGGGGGCGGGGGTGTCGGGGGTGTCGGGGGGGTCGGGAGTGTCGGGGGGGTCGGGGGTGTCGGGGGGCGGGGGTGTGGGGGGGCGGGGGTGTCGGGGGGTGGGGGTGTAGGGGGGTCGGGGGTGTCGGGGTGTCGGGGGGGGCGGGGGAGTCGGGGGGGGCGGGGGAGTCGGGGGTGTCGGGGGGCGGGGATGTAGGGGGGGGCGGGGGTGTCGGGGGGGCGGGGGTGTCGGGGGGGCGGGGGTGTAGGGGGGGCAGGGGTGTCGGGGGGGCGGGGGTGTCGGGGGGCAGCGGTTGTAGGGGGGCAGGGGTGTCGGGGGGGCGGGGGGTGTCGGGGGGGCGGGGGTGTCGGGGGCAGGGGTGTAGGGGGGGCAGGGGTGTCGGGGAGGTCGGGGGTGTCGGGGGGGTCGGGGGTGTCGGGGGGCCGGGGGATCGGGGGTGTCGGGGGGGCGGGGGTGAAGGGGGGGCGGGGGTGTCGGGGGTGTAGGAGGGGCGGGGGTGAAGGGAGGGTCGGGGGTGCCGGGGGTGTCGGGGGTGTAGGGGGCGGCAGGGGTGTCGGGGGTGTCGGGGGGTGTCGGGAGTGTCGGGGGGGTCGGGGGTGTCGGGGGTGTGGGGGGGCGGGGGGTGTCGGGGGGCGGGGGTGTAGGGGGTCGTGGGTGTCGGGGGTGTCGGGGTGTCGGGGGTGTCGGGGGGCGGGGGAGTCAGGGGTGTCGGGGGGCGGGGATGTGGGGGGGGCGGGGGTGTCGGGGGGGCGGGGGGTGTCGGGGGCAGGGGTGTAGGGGGGGCAGGGGGTGTCGGGGGGCGGGGTGTCGGGGGGGTCGGGGGTGTCGGGGGGGCCGGGGGGGCGGGGGTGTCGGGGGGCGGGGGTGTCGGGGGGGGCGGGGGTGTCGGGGTGTCGGGGGGGGGGCGGGGGTGTCGGGGGGCGGGGATGTAGGGGGGGGCGGGGTGTCGGGGGGGCGGGGGGCGGAGGTGTCGGGGGGGCGGGGGTGTAGGGGGGGCAGGGGTGTCGGGGGGGCGGGGGTGTCGGGGGGGTGGGGGTGTCGGGGTGTCGGGGGGGGGGGGGGGTGTCGGGGGGCGGGGATGTAGGGGGGGCGGGGTGTCGGGGGGGCAGGGGGCGGAGGTGTCGGGGGGGCGGGGTTGTCGGGGGGGTCGGGGGTGTCGGGGGGGTCGGGGGTGTCGGGGGGCCGGGGGATCGGGGGTGTCGGGGGGCAGGGGTGTCGGGGGGCGGGGGTGTCGGGGGGGCGGGGGTGTCGGGGTGTCGGGGGGGGGCGGGGGTGTCGGGGGCGGGGATGTAGGGGGGGCGGGGTGTCGGGGGGGCGGGGGTGTCGGGGGCGGGGATGTAGGGTGGGCGGGGTGTCGGGGGGGCGGGGGTGTAGGGGGGGCAGGGGTGTCGGGGGGGCGGGGGTGTCGGGGGGGTCGGGGGGGCCGGGGTGCAGTGACATTGGGGTAACCCAGAGGCCCAGGCTAATGCTCTGGGGACATGGGTTCAAATCCCACCAACGGCAACCGATGGAGTTTCAATTTAATTAATAAATCTGGAATTGAAAGCTAGTCTCAGTCATGGTGACCATGACAACTATCATCCATTGTCATTAAGACCCATCAGGTTCAATAATCTCCTCTGAGGGAAGGGAATCTGCCGCCCTTACCCGGTCTGGCCTACATGTGACTCCAGACCCACAGCGATGCGGTTGACTCTTAACTGCCCCCCTCTGAAATGGGCGAGCGAGACACTCGGTTCAAGGGCAATTCGGGATGGGCAACAAATACAGGCCTTGCCAGTGCCATCCACAACCCATGAAGGAACAATTACCACACAGTGGCCAAACCGCCTCTACTTCCAACGTTAACAGCTAACTGAAGACAAATCATTGTGCTCCATACACCAGTATATTTTACAAAGTGTGTGCATGAGTTTGTTACAGGTTACATCTCTATCAGAGAAAAATACAAAGGTAAGTCTTTTCCCAAGTTGAACCCTTGACAGTGTTTCTTTCAGGTGAAGACCCAGTGTTGCCCTGACCTATGCCTGTCTGTCTAGCTGCAGTGGGACTGCAGGAACAGTATCGCACTGTACCTAAGTGCTTCTGGGTACATTGTTGGCTGGAATCCATTCAGCGGCAGAGCTAGCAAAGCTGAGACCTGAATAGAGACAACCTGACCAGTGTTGTCATAGCCAATGGGCTCCTAACTCCATATGGCAGCAGTGTGAATTCAGACCAAGTGTGGGTCATGGTTACCACTGGGATTCCTAATCCATTTAGCTTGGATTTGTCTCCATTAGGACCTCACAATTGTTATTTGTCATGTCAAAGTCTCTCCTTTACGTGTTCTCCCAGTGCCTGGTCAACTCAACAGATAAAAAAACTTAGGGATCAGGGATTTAGCCTTTGCTGTGGGATTAGTAAACCCTCACTCTCATTAGGAGCCACTCACTGCATGTCTGCTACAGTGGGTGCTAAACAAGATAACAAAAGATTATAAAGCTGGGAGACGGTAGAACCAAGATAATGATTAAAAGGGCAGCAGGGTGGTGCGGTGGTTAGCACTGCTGCCTCACGGCGCTGAGGTCCCAGGTTCGGTCCCGGCTCTGGGTCACTGTCCGTGTGGAGTTTGCACATTCTCCCCGTGTCTGAGTGGGTTTCGCTCCCAGAACCCAAAGATGTGCAGGGTCGGTGGATTGGGCAGACTAAATTGCCCCTTAATTGGAAAAAATGAATTGGATACATTTATTTAAAAAAAGAATGATTGAAAGATGCAGGACAATGAATAATGTATTCCCCCTATCATCTAGGAGGAGGAATCAAATTGGAATAATAGAATTTACAGTGCAGAAAGAGGCCATTCGGCCCATCGAGTCTGCACCGGCCCTTGGAAAGAACACCCCACTCAAGCGTAAACACCCACCCTTTCCCCGTAACCCAGTAACCCCACTTAACCTTTTTGGACACACAGGGCAATTTAGCATGGCCAATCCATCTAACCTGCACGTCTTTGGATTGTGAGAGGAAACCGGAGCTCCCGGAGGAAACCCACGCAGACAGGGGGAGAACGTGCAGACTCCGCACAGACAGTAACCCAGCTGGGATTCGAACCTGGGACCCCGAGAGCTGTGAAGCAACTGTGCTAACCATTGTGCTACCGTGCTGTCCTGGAATCTGTCAGCAACCCCTAAACGGCGTCTCCAGATTGATACACACCTAATAATTGTTCCTCTAACCAAGAATTTCCAAACCTCACTGAGCAAAACCCCAGGTGAGCAAAAGAAGCCAATCTTTGTCATCACATACTCGGTCTGCTTTGTGAGGCGGGTCTGTTTTGTCATTAACACATCGACGCTACAAGTTCACTTCAAGGGATTTGGGACTTTTATTTTAAGCTTGTCTTTCCAAGCTACACTGGATTTAGTTTGCTTAGGGGCAATGAAGACTCCACACCTGGAGGACAAAACAAACTGACTTTGTTTGACATGTTAACTATTATGTGCAGCTGCAGTAGTTCCCCACTGGGCCTTCCCCAGTTGCTGCCTGACTGGCTGACTCTATACAAAGGCACATTGCCTTGGTTAAACGTCCACTGCCCCCTTATTGCGACACTCCATAAAGTACAAAAAACATGACAATACTCATCGCCAACAAGTATCACGTGACTGCTGTGGCCACTCCACAACCTCCGAGAGCTGCAATGAAAGCCTCTGATGCCTGACCATAGGCCAACAAGGCAGGAAGAATGGTGCCTGTGGTAGAGGTACCACTGTTCTCGTCCCCGCCACGCCTTTGCTTGATAAGCAACGGAAGCTAATTATTTGAATACGATTTGATTTCCTGTCAAAGCTGCCATTTTAGTTTTTAAAACAGTGCCTGAACTTCAGGGTTATGCTGTGTATGTTGCCCATCGGAAGGGGAGCTCTCTAAAATGTATTTCCGGGGCAGCACGGTGGCGCAGTGGGTTAGCCCTGCTGCCTCACGGCGCCGAGGTCCCAGGTTCGATCCCGGCTCTGGGTCACTGCCCGTGTGCAGTTTGCACATTCTGCCCGTGTCTGCGTGGGCTACACACCCCCACAACCCAAAAGATGTGCAGGCTAGGTGGATTGGCCATGCTAAATTGCCTCTTAATTGGAAAAAATGAATTGGGAACACTAAATTTAGATTTTAAAAAATAAATAAAATGTTTTTCCACTTGTTAATAATTCTCTGTAGCGTTAGAGTGATCCTAATGAGTTCCAGTGGGTGTGTCCCTTAGCTGGAAACATAGCAACAGGGCCGGATCTTGTGGTTTTTGTATTCCAAGTAGCAGAACAACAAACATACAGTCAGAGGCAACAGCAATGCGGACAAATGACTCATAAGTGGGGTCCTGCACATGCTGTGCCGATAGCCAGCGTCCAGTATTCCTCAGTAACAAATGGATGTTTCAAGCTCCCTATAAGTGCCCTCAGGTTAGGGGTTGGCGCCTTCTGATCATCTTTATTGGTCTGTTCCAATCTGTGGAACTCACAACCACAAATAGTAGTTGAAGCCAAAACATTGTGTGATTTCAAGAAGGAATTAGATATCACTCATGGGGCTGAAGGGATAAAGGGATATGGGGGGGAAGGCGGGATCAGGGAATTGAACTGAATGATCAGCCCTGATCATGATGAATGGCAGAGCAGGCTCGAGGGGCCGAATGGCCTCCTCCTGCTCCTATTTTCTATGTATGTCCCCTGGGGAACTGCATTGTTAGCGTTTTGAACGATGGATCGCTCCAAGTAGGCCGAGCGAAATACCGCAAGCCTACCATTGCTGCAGCTGCTATCAGACATCTGTAGTCACATGGTGGAACTAAAGGAGAGCAGTACATGGGGAGGTGACTTTCCTTGGGTCTAGCGTTGCCAACCGTGGCTGGATCTGTGTCTGGAGGTTACGTGGGAGGCACTGCTCCCATCTGTCCCGCCTCCATTGGAGATCCAGCTCACTGACCCCCCAATCCGCAATCCACAGATCCTTCAGTACCTCAGTGGGTGGTTCTTGACAGTCGAACAACCCATATCCTTCCGTCTCCAATATTTTTACGATTAATAAATGGAAGCGTTCGCTCGCAATGGTTGTTGCCCAGCGTTTGAACCCAATGGTGACCTGCAGCTTAATCTTTAGAGTGACGGGAGTGGCGGACAGCCCCGGTGAGTTGGAGGATTGGCAACACATTGTCGGACCAGTAGGAATGATGTGGAGATGCTGGCGTTGGACTGGGGTGAGCACAGTAAGAAGTCTTACAACACCAGGTTAAAGTCTAACATGTTTGTTTCAAACACTAGCTTTCGGAGCACTGCTCCTTCCTCACGGAAGGAGCAGTGCTCCGAAAGCTAGTGTTTGAAACAAACATGTTGGACTTTAACCTGGTGTTGTAAGACTTCTTACTGGGACCAATAGGAAAGGAGGGAGGGAGCGTGGGGTTGGAGGTCAGATCCGCCTCCTTCTCCTTAAAGAAAAGCCAAAGGGAGTGGTCTATGGGTTGACATTGGCGCATTAAGGATGTGATCGGTGTCAGTTAGGACGGCCGCCAACAGAAACACATCATTCTGATTAATGCACGACCCCGTTCCGACCAGTCTCCATGTTCAGGTCTATTGGAGGATTTTCCCAGCTCGCTGAGGGGCGTCGGCTGAGACCTTCAGCAGCGGGAGTTTAGGTCGAATGATTTCAGCGGCCGTGTCACAGCCCCTTCCGCCGCCTATCACCTTCACAACTTTCAGGTCATTTTCCAAAAAAAAAATAAAAATCAACCAACCAGCATTCTCTGAGCAGATGGGGTGATTTGGGGTGGAGGCCATCAGCAGGTAGATTACTGCAATAATAAAATATAAATAACTTTAAAACAACAAGTGGTCAGGAAGGGACAGTTTCAAAAAGAAAACAAGAGCTGGGGGAGGGGGGGGGGCTTTGGTTTTCCGCTTATTTTATCGCTGTTACGCCAAATGTTCCCGTTGGATTACAAAAGCAAAGGTGGGGATGAGGGACCCCACTCCGACGTTTCATCATCGATGGGGAGAGGTCAGGGGGGGCTGGGTGCGGACAAGACACAACATTAGAGACATTCTTATTCGTCTAACAGAGGCCTGGAAAAGCTCACGGAAAGAACAGAAAAACGGGAACATGTCACTGCGGGAGCGTCGATTGGGATAGTGGCACGAACTGGGAGAGAGGTCACCACACGGGGATCCTGTGGTTGCCTACGCTCACTAGCTTTGCGTTTCTAGTGCGGGCCTGGGGGAACTGGAAGATAAATTTGGCCTTCCCCAAGGGAACATGTTCAGATACTTGCAGGTAAAGGCGTTTGCTAGGCGACAGGTAGAGGGATTCCCTTTGCTGCCCTCGCGGGGGACGATGGACAGAGTGCTTTCGGGGGTGTGGGTCGGAGAGGGGAAGGTGTCTGACATCTATAAGGTAATGCAGGAGGTGGAGGAGTCGTCAGTGGAGGAGCTGAAGGCTAAATGGGAGGAGGGACTCGGGGAGCAGATAGAGGATGGGACTTGGGCGGATGCCTTGGAGAGAGTCAACTCTTCCTCCTCATGTGCGAGGCTTAGCCTCATCCAATTTAAGGTGCTGCACCGGGTCCACATGTCCGGGACTAGGATGAGTAGGTTCTTTGGGGGTGAGGACAGGTGCACCAGATGTTCGGGGAGTCCAGCGAACCACGCCCATATGTTCTGGGCATGCCCAGCACTGGAAGAATTCTGGAAGGGGGTGGCGGGGACGGTGTCGAGAGTCGTTGGATCCAGGGTCAAACCAGGGTGGGGACTCGCGATTTTTGGAGTTGAGGTAGAGCCGGGAATGCAGAAGGCGAAAGAGGCCGGTGTCCTGGCCTTTGCGTCCCTAGTAGCCCGACGAAGGATTCTGCTACAGTGGAAGGATGCAAGGCCCCCAAGTGTGGAGACCTGGATCAGTGACATGGCGGGATTTATAAAATTGGAAAGGGTCAAATTTGCCCTGAGAGGTTCAATGCAAGGGTTCTATAAACGATGGCAGCCTTTTCTGGACTTCCTGGCTCAGAGATAGGTATCTTGGCAGCAGCAACCCGGGGGGAGGGGGGGGGGTGTTCCATATTATAGTGTGTTAATTTGCGTTGTTGTTAAAATGCTGTGTTGTTCATGGAGGTGGGGCGAATGTTTATGATTGTTAATATTATTGTTATTTTTGGTATTTTACTATGGTGCGTTATTATTGTATAAATTCAAAATTTTTCAATAAAAATTATTTCAAACAAAAAGGGTTGCGTTTCTAGAACCTGTTGCTGATACAATAAACCATTTTCAGTAATAAGTGTTTCTATAACCAGAGGGGGTCACTGAGGATATGTTAATACTTGGATGAGTCCCGGGGGGGTGGGTGGTGGTGGTTTGGGGGGGGGGGGGGGGGGGGACTGGTATAGCACAGGGCTAAATCGCTGGCTTTGAAAGCAGGCCAGCATTCACGGTTCGATTCCTGTACCAGTCTCCCCAAACAGGCGCCAGAATGTGGTGACAAGGGGTTTTTCACAGTAACTTCATTTGGAGCCTACTTGTGACAATAAGCAATCTTCATTTTCATATATTAATACCGAGAGGTGTTCTCTGAGGGCTGTGGGGTGGAATGTGGGGGGGATAGCAATACTTGGAATGTTTTGATGCGATGATTAATATAACAAGGCCTTCCCTGTGGGGTAAACTATGAAGGGTTCTGGGAGGGGGAGGGTAATGCCACAATAAATTTTCAGGGGGTATTAGTACTATGAAGAGTTCCTTTGGTGGGGCGGTATTAACATTAGGGTTGCCAAATACTGGGCGGGATTTACCGACCACACCGCCACATGTTTTTCATGTGGTGCAGGCAGCCCGCTAGCAGGATTTACCAGCCCTGTCGTTGTCAATGGGATTTCCCGGTGACTGCACCACTTGTCGCCTGGAAACCTGTTCACCAACGTGGGACAGGAATATCCCGGCAGTGTGAACAGCCAGTAGATCACGGTCACTGTGCGCTCAAGTGTGTGCGTCTGTCTGTGAGAGAGAAAGAGTGGGAATGTGAATGTGAGAGGCAGTGTGTGTGCTGAGCACGTGGATATGCATGTGCGAGGGTGTGTGTCCATGTGCGAGGGAGAGCGTGTGCGAGGGAAAGTGTGTCTGAGGGAGAGCGTGTGTGAGGGAGAGTGTGTGTGAGGGAGAGCGTGTGTGAGGGAGAGCGTGTGTGAGGGAGAGTGTGTGCGAGGGAGAGCGTGTGTGAGGGAGAGCGTGTGCGAGGGAGAGCGTGTGCGAGGGAGAGCGTGTGTGAGGGAAAGTGTGTCTGAGGGAGAGCGTGTGTGGAGAGAGTGTGTGCGAGGGAGAGCGTGTGCGAGGGACAGCGTGTGCGAGGGAGAGCGTGTGCGAGAGAGTGCATGTGTGAGGGAGAGCGTGTGTGAGGGAGAGTGTGTGGAGAGAGTGTGCGAGCGAGAGTGTATGCGTGTGCGAGGGAGAGTGTATGCATGTTCATGAGTATGTGCGTGTATGGGGGAGAGTGTGTGTTTACAACAGAGTGCACGTGTGTGTGTGTGTGAATGGGAATGTGTGTGTAGACGTGTGTGTGTGTGTGAGTGAGCGTGCGAGTGAGTGTGCGGGTGAGGGGGGCTTCCTTTCAAACTATAAATGGGAAATAGTAATAAATATGGAGCTGGTTTGCAACTAAAATAGACAGAGAGGTGCAGTTTGTTAGAATATTGTCCTTCCCCCCCCCCAATGACCTGGGTATACATTCAGGCTGAGCTCTCTCTCCTTTATGTCAGTAATGGTTCTAAAGTGGAGTCACTCTATCCACTTTCTAACCCAGCCTCCCACGGACAGGAGTCTGTAGCACAAAACTGTCCTCATCATTCATAAGTGGCAGATAGAAAATAGTTCTTTGTAATTTTACACACTGCATATCAAACCTTTGCTGTAATTGTACTTCAACCTGTCTGTCTTGGCTGCTGGGATTAGCCGAGAGTAAAGCTCGGGTCCATTAACAAGACAGCCAATTAGAGAAGCTTATTCGCCAACACAATCGCCTTCCTAAAGTTCTCAATCAGATATCACTGCCCCGAGGATTCCAACATGTGACATGCACCTAATGAATACCAATGCATCCAGTGAATTCTGGGTGGCAATTAGAGTTGCTCATTTTCATCTTGCACAATGTCCTGACTTGTTTGTGAAGAAACATATGTCTTTTAAAATTGAAATAACTAATTCAATCATTGGACACAATTATCTCAAAAACTGACAACAAGATGGCACAAGGGTTCAGCTTGTTTTTGATGCGAGGGATACAATCTCAATGAGGCAATCCTCACAGTTCTGGTCTGCCCTAGTTTTCAATGGCTACAGAAGACTCGTGCTGCAGTGGTTGCTGTCTCTGTCCCTCTCCCTGAGGCAGAATCTCAAAGGTTTGAGTCCCACTCGAGGACCGGATGGCCAAGGACCGTGGGTTTTACAACGCGGCCAAACAGGTTGACTCTCAACCTGCAAATCTTTCCATCATGGCCAATGGCAGGCGTTACGAGGAGGGAAGATCCCGGCAAGCCACGTGATGGGAAGTAGGTTGGAGCGTAGACCATTACGATCCACAGGCCCAGGCTACAACATGTAAAAATGCATGTTTACTACAGGACCTCTGAATCCCTGAGTGAATTATTGATCCTGTGAGCACGATACATCATTGCGCGCAGCAAGTAGCATTAGCGGTTTAGCTCAGTTGGCTGGATGGTTGGTTCGTGATTCAGAGAGAGGCCAGCAGCGTGGGTTCAATTGCCGTACCGGCTGAGGTTATTCATGAAGGTCCCGCCTTCTCTACCTTGCCCCTCGGCTGAGGTGTGTGGTGACCCTCAGGTTTAATCAGCACCAGTTTGCTCTCCCCCCTCAAAGGGGGAAGCAGCCAATGGTCGTTCGGGGCTACGGTGATTTTACAAACTCACCATTTATGTTTTGAAACAAATTCTAGTTCTATGGAAGGGAACATGGGCTCCAGCAGGTTTTACAGTGTTTGCGATGTGACTGCAGATCTCAAACACACAGCTGCACATGCCTCATTGACAAGGGAACACATGAAGTAACAGCAATATAAATTCTCTAAACGGGACTGAATGTTTGATTAAATAAAATCAAAACAGTCTAATTTTTTTTGTTAAACTTTCCCAAGAGGCCCTTTTCTGAGACAGTAGTTTGATAACTGTTAGTGTGCGATGACTAGAGTAATGATACCAAAAGAGATAACAAAAACAGAAACTTCTGGACAATCTCTGTGGAAGGAGAACAGAGCTGACGGTTCAAGTCCGGATGCCTCTTTGTCAAAGACACACTTGTCAGCTCCCTTCTCTCTCCCCAGATGCTCTCAGACCTGCCGAGATTGTCCAGTATTATCTGTTTTTGTTTCAGATTCCAGCATCCGCAGTAATTTATCCTAATTGTGGTAGTATGACTAGAGGTACTACGGTACCTGGGAATGTGAGCTACCATTGGTGGAGAAGGCTTGTTGCTCATTGGCCCAAGTGTTTGCCTTTTCATTGGTCAAGACGTAAGGTAGCTCCGCCCAATGAGGCAGGGTATAAGAACCCGTGTTTCCCAGCAGCCATCCTTCTTTCTGTCCTCGAGCTGCTGGGGAAACATCTTGTAGATTAAAGCCTTCAATTCGGACTACTCCTTCGTTCCGGTAGTTATTGATCACGCGTCACTAATGAAAGGTAATATTGGATCAGATGAACTAGAAGAAAATGGGAAGCAATTCCATCTGCTGCAATTCCATGGATTGACTGGAAATGGCATCTTCTACTTAGGGCTTGTTTCTACTGCACGAGAAGCCCAGACAAATGCTCTGGGGAGATGGGTTCAAATCCCATCACAGCAGCTGGTGGAATATATATATATATATTCGATTAATTAGTTGAAAGCTAGTTCAGTAATGGTCAATCATGGACCTCAGACCCACAGCAATGTGGTTGACTTTTATTTGCTCTCTGAAATGTGAGCCACTCAAGTTCAAGGAGAACGAGGGACAGGCCTCATCGGCAGCACTCCCTTCCCTTGAAACGATAAAGAAATGGAGCTTGTTGTGTTCTGCTGCTTCGGATAACACAGGCTGCTACTTGATGCAGTCTTAACTAAAGGATGCTCCAGACTCTGAAATGAGTTTAATGTGTTTATTGAACTATTAACACAGTTCTCAAATGAGTTCGACTCTCTGCTAATCTAACTGCAGTAACTCAGTCAAACTGTGCCAGCTTGCTCTAAGCCACATGCTGGGGTGTGATGCTGCTGATCAACCCTGTCTAACTCTCTAGATGTCTGTCTGTGGAAAGAGGCAGGGTGTGAGTGCCTCATCCCTTTTATAGTGTTTATGTCATGCCCCCTTGTGGTGATGCCACCTCTGAGTGTCCTGACTGTCCATTGGTTGTGTCCTATTCTGAGTGTTCATTGGTTGTATGTTTGCGTATCATGACAAAGCTGACTTTGGAATAGGGAGCTGATGAAGAGGACATGGGACATGACACCACACCAGCTCACTGACCCACTGATGGCTCACTGGACTTGCCAGGAGAGCTCCTCTGAATGTGGGCTATAGGTGTGTATAAAGAACAGATTTATGATCTCGCCGCATACAAGCTGAGAAAGTAGTTTGCCTTGTGTCCCCGCCTCCTGCATCATTAACGCCTTTGGCTTGGTCCCAAGCGGTGGGCACCACAGTAGCACAGTGGTTAGTACTGTGGCTTCACAGCTCCAGGGTCCCAGGTTCGATTCCCGGCTTGGGTCACTGTCTGTGAGGAGTCTGCACGTTCTCCCGGTGTGTGTACGTGGGTTTCCTCCGGGTGCTCCGGTTTCCTCCCACAGTCCAAAGACGTGCAGGTTAGGTGGATTGGCCATGCTAAATTGCCCCTTAGTGTCCAAAAAGGCTAGATGGGGTTACTGGGATAGGGCGGAGGTATGGACATAAGTAGGGTTCTCTTTACAAGAGCCGGTGCAGACTCGATAGGCCAAATGTCCTTCATCTGCACTGTGAATTCTAAAACAAAAACCCTTCTTTTTCCCAAATAATTAGCTCCCAACCCCTTTCTTGTCCTCACAGTGTTAAAGTGACACACCAAATATGCAAATATCAGCTCAATTATTTGATTCATTTACATGTAACCCAACCACATCATCGCATTAAAGATATACCTTTGTAAAGGTGGGGAAGCAAGTTGTAACAAGATGTACAATCCACTGGAGTCTTAAATTTGGCATGGGCGAGTAGGAATTACAAACACTTTCTTTCAAACGTTTCAATGGACCTTTCAGCTGGAAACAACTATAAGGGGTGGATTATATTTTTCCTTAGAACTCTTTATTTTCATATTTAAATCCTAAATCCTTTTGCTAAATGTTGTCATTGTATTTTACCTTTTTATCATCGTATTTATTTTGCATAACCAGTAATCCCATCAAGACTGCGTTGCATTTGCCATTTTATATTAAAATACACTTTGCTTCCTGCCCTTCCCCCCCTCCCTTCTCCCCCTTTCCCCCTCCGCCACCAATCTGTTTTTTCTCAATAAAGTCTTAAACAAGGAAAAATTATCGCGTCGTCCATTAAACTGTCATGTCTGGATCTTGGAGTTTGAAAGGATAAGTAAAAACAGGAAATTAATGTTTATGGGTGTATCTGGGAAACTATTTGTTAAAGCAAGGGAATATATATATTTTTAACAATTTAGCTGACAGTTTTCATAAATTCAATGCCAGCTGCTGTTGATAGTGGTCCCTGTGCACCCAGATTGAAGTGAGCCATCAGTAAATCTGCCCAGGCAGTCCTGTCAAGCTCCACTCACTGTAAGGGTGTTTATTTAACTTTTGGACAACACTCAAATATCATTTGTCCTCTCCACATCTCCCTGCTTGCGAGGAGTGGTGTAGCTACAGTCTCAGCCACTCGAGTATGAAAGACAGGATGTCGCCATTAGAAAGAGACAAAAGATTTTTTTTGAGTGCTGCTCGAAATGGGAGACGCCATTGTGCTCGTTTTGGGACCCAGGCTTCTGAGGTCGCGGGTTCGAACCCGACCTTGGGAATCCGTGACAAAACTAATTTCACAATCTGTGGGTTCGACCACAAGTGGCAGGCTATGGTTAAAGCAGATCTAGTTCACTGGATTTCAGGGAAAGAAATCTGCACCCCGCCCCCCCCCCCCCCCCCCCCCCCCCACATCCGATTTAATTGCCGCCAACCCGCTCGGTAAATGCAGCCATGTCAGTGGTACTCATTTCCCAGGGTCCAACGAGTGAGACACTTCATCATCTTCAGTGGATCTTGCTGGTCATTGTTGTCAGTTGCCTTTGTGTCAATGACAAAATAACTCTAAATTATAGAAGACCAGTCTCCACTGACTTCTTAAAACAGGTGTCACCTTTTCTGCCTTTAGAGAATGCAGTTAATGTTGACCCGTAAAATGCAGTAGGCTGGGTTCTCACTTCCTACGTCTCAGTGCTGACGCCAATGGGAAATCCTAGTGTTCCACGACAGGAAAATCAGAGCCACACCCGCACCGATTCCACTACCGGTGAGGGGCTAGAACCGGTGCCGTGTGAAACACCCGCAGAACGCGTGACAAATGGTGGGAGAATCGCCGGGTCCATGCTGGACACGTGCAGGGCTGTCAAGCTAATAATAATAATATAATAATAATAATAGCTTATGGTCATGAGTAGGCTTCAATGATTTTGCTGTGAAAAGCCCCTAGTTGCCACATTCTGGCGCCTGTTCGGGGAGGCCGGTATGGGAATTGAACCTACGCTGCTGGCATTGTTCTGCATTATCAGCCAGCTGCTTAGCCCACTGTGCTAAAGCTGCAGCCGTGCGTACACTTACACCTCCCACACACGCACCGATCGCACCGGGAAAGATGGCGCCGGTTGTGCTGGACTGCGGACCCGACCCCACAGCCCACCTCCTGGCCACCCCCCACTACTCCCCCCAGGACTGGCAGAAGCCGCACTGGCCAGTGGCACGGCTGTTGGCAGAGTGCTGGGGACACTGTCCGAACGCCCTCCCTCTGTCTCCGCAGCCGGTGCACCAGGCTCATGACTGTTGAGCCCTTACGTGCCCGCGCCGTCGGGAACTCGGGCGATCGGTAGCGGAGCATCGCCGGTGGGTCCGGCAATGATGTGCAAACGCGGTTGTGACTGCGCGCGGCGCATGTCGCGGTGATGCCGATTTGGAGGAGGCGGAGCATCGCGACCCGGCATCAAACCGGAGCCTGCCCCAGTCCCGGCATCGGGAGCTATTCCGCCCGATCGCCATTCCCGATTTTGCCGTCGGGCAATGGAAAATCCCGCCCAATTCCAGGTGAATTAATCCCTGAAGATAGGGAGGACATTGTTTTTTTAAATGATGAGTTGGGATTGTCATTCTATTGTGCAGGCTGGGTATCAGCTGCGAGAGGCAATCTGCTCCGTCAAATCAAAGCAAAGTGGATTCTGGGAATCTGAAACAAAAACAGAAAATACCGGGAAATCTCAGCAGAGAGAGAAACAGAGTTAACATTTCAAACCCATTCTGATACTTCTTCAGATCTGCTCTATGGATTTCCACACGGTTCACTGCGGCTCTGACACTGTCTCGTGCTCTGGAAGAGAGGATCGTGGACTCCAGCCAGATTTGAAATCTTCCACCTCATGTGGAAAAGCCATAACCCCATTCGGGAGACCTTTCCTTCAGAGTCTGTCTGCCTTCTTTAGTGATAGCACTGGTATCGGCTCAGAGGTATCAGCAAACACGCCTCAGGCCGCTTGGATGGTTGAGTGGGAGAAGCTAGCCTGATTGAGCTGGCCTGGTTACTGCCTGCAGGTCCCTCTCCAAGTCGCTCACCATCCTAACTTGGAAATATATCTCAGTTCCTTCACTGTCGCTGGGTCAAAATCCTGGAACTCCCTCCCTAACAGCACAGTGGGTGTACCTACACCACATGGACTGCAGCGGTTCAAGAAGGCAGTTCAACCACCACCTTCTCAAGGGCTATTGGGGATGGCCAATAGCAGGCCGTCCCAGTGACGCCCACATGCCTTCAATAAATTTTTAACAATACCTTCAATTCAGAACTGGACGTGAGAAGGACTAATTTCTTGGGCTTGATTTTCAATTCCAGGCTATCTTTAAACGTAAATGCCCTAATCGAGCTGGAGTCAAGCTCGGCACCAAAATGAGTGGTGCCAAGCGGCGGGAGGGAGAAGCCGGCACAGTGTGAGTGGCACAGGCAGATGGCAGCCATGATAGAGCCTGTAGAAGACAGTTCGCCAGAGGGCCAGCACCCTCACAAAAGTAGCCAAAATGGCCAAATTAAAGGTAACGTGCTTGATCTGGATGCTAAGAATCCACGCTTTCACCTTGTATCTAAGAATAACTTGAGCTTCTGTCTGCCTTCAGCCTGTGTGCCAACCAAAGTGTTCAGCTTCGCTGATTTCCACACTAAAGATTGCCTTTGCATCCTCCCCCAGCCTGAGGAGCTTAACAGGCTGGAGATTGGAGGGCAGCGAGTTTCCGACTCCCTGCACCTACCCAGCCCTCCCTTTGAACATTCCGGCGCTTCCTGGCAGTGTTGAGATGCAGAGATGTCCTCTGGGAAGGCGATTTACAAAACGCGCCGCACACATCCCCAACTCCAGTACAAATGGAACGTCAGACACCTTATCCCCCTCCCCCCAATGCTTCAACTCCAGGACTCAACCTGTCAAAGACACTCGCATTTTGGCGACCCTGATGTGGAGCCTGCAGTGTTCCAACCACTGGGATACCTCGCCAGCCCTGATAGCACATCCCTAAACTGTCCACTGTCCGAATGCTCTCTCTCTGCCTCCGCAGCCAGCACGCCAGATTCATGACTGTTGAGACCACATGTGCCCACCACACGTCGCGAACTCGGCTCATCGATGGCGATGCATCGCGGGTGGGTCCGACAGTGATGTGCAAATGCGGTTGCGACTGTGTGCGGCGCATGTCGCGATGATGCCGATGATTCCACTCTTTTCCCTTGTCATAAACATAGTCCAGTAAGAAGTCTTACAACACCAGGTTAAAGTCCAACAGGTGTGTTTCGAATCACTAGCTTTCGGAGCACTGCTCCTTCCTCAGGTGAATGGAGAGGTATGAATGGAGAGGTATGAATGAAGAGGTATGAATGAAGAGGTATGAATGAAGAGGTATGATACCTCTTCATTCACCTGAGGAAGGAGCAGTGCTCCGAAAGCTAGTGATTCGAAACAAACCTGTTGGGCTTTAACCTGGTGTTGTAAGACTTCTTACAGTGCCCACCCCAGTCCAACGCCGGCATCTCCACATCATAAACATTGTCGGGTTCGTCCAGCAGAAGCTGCACTTTGTCAGCCAGTTGCCGCAAGAAGTGAAACCAACTGGAACGTTTAAAGTTACATTAAAAATTTCTGGTAGCTGCTGTGACATTCGTTACCAATGTCAGGCCCTCTAATCGCGACGTAATGAATATTTCAAGCTGGCTTGATCAAAGCATATGCTTGTTTATCCTCTGCAACAGATATTTTTTGCCATCAAATTGAAATTTTCCTCCTCGCCTGGTGCCAGAATGTTACGCGATAGCCAAGAGTGGAATGCACTCTCAGTGCACTCTCAAACTCATTACATATTGACAATGATGACTGTCGAAACCCCCTCAATTATAATGAAAAACATACAAATAAACATTTGGATAGTCGCTGCCAAATGCACCATCTGCCAAAGCTGTAAAATCCACAGGAAAAAGCTAAGTAAGATTTTTTTTTTTTTGAAAAGGGAGATTATCCCGTGGTTGCTTTTTAGCGTTCACACGGCAGAGTTTATTTAGTTAATTGAATACCAAAGCTTCAGCGTTTTGGGCACATTAAAACCGCTTTGGAGGAAGAAAAACACGGGAAGTGCGGTCTTGATTTTATGATGCACTGGTCTCTGGACAGTTTCATCTCCAGCGCATCAGTCTAATTGGCTGATTATATTCGCTGACAATTAAATATTAATGATGTAATGACACAGTGATTGCTACAGATCTCAAATGACTACAATACCGGCATTTTGATATTTATTTTTTTTAAAAACCTCCAGTTTGGGAGGAGGGTGTAAAAACATTTGAATTAGCAGGAGATAAGCAGGTCAAAATACTGAGTCGTAAGGTATGGGTGGGGGGGGGGGAGAGAGAGAGAGAGGGGGGGCGGGGGTTGGTCTTGAACCCCTCTTGGAATCTAGACGCCTCATCAAATTAGGGGCAATTTTTCAAGGGCTGGTATCTAACTGTCCTCCAGCATCAGATCCACACAGCAGCATTTCCTACTCCTGAGTGCTCTAAATAAGGAAATTGAAACAGTATCGCCGCTTATCTTTGTGCTCGCCTGACCATCAGCGCTGAGATGTTTAGACACATTTTATGCATTATGTAGAGCAAATATCAAAACAGAGGGCTTGGCAGATGCAGCAAAGGCCTCGTTAAAATTTCTTAATTAAATCTCCATCGTAAATGGACTCAGCTCCTGGATTCTTCGCAGGCTACAGTTTCTGCTTTCCGCAAATATTTAGTGGAACTTGCAGCAGAAATGCATTTCTTTCGCGACAAGGTCCTAACCCTGAAATAAATACAATCCACTAATCTGATATGGAAATGCGATGTTTCAGCAAGTTGCTCAGTTACAGCTGCCATTCTGGAAATGTTTTTTAAAACCCCAAACTCTTTCCTGGTTCTTCCTCTGTAGCAATAGAAAAAAAAATGTCACGAAACTAGCCTCCTTATTCGGACGCTAAAGGATTGAAGGGACGCGGGGATTCGGCTGGGAAGTGGAGCTAAGAGAGGAGAGCCACAGTGATCCTATTGAATGGCGGAGCACGTCCTCCTGGGGACGGACTGCCTGCCCCAGTCCCTGGGCCAGCTGAAAAACAACCTTCCAGGCCCCTTCCCAACCTCTCGTTCCCCGTCCTGAGTCTTGTAGGTTAGGGCACCTCAAATCGCATTCCCAAGTATGTTTGCAACGTGATAAGAGTTCTTGCCTCCAATAGTCTTTCAAGGAGCGAGCTGCAGACCCCTACCACCCTCTAGGTGAAGAGAAATTCCCCTCAGCTTCCTTTTAATTCCTTCTGTTACTTTAGGGGCTGGTTTAGCTCACAAGGCTAAATCGCTGGCTTATAAAGCAGACCAAGCAGGCCAGCAGCACGGTTCGATTCCCGTACCAGCCTCCCCGGACAGGCGCCGGAATGTGGCGACTAGGGGCTTTTCACAGTAACTTAATTGAAGCCTACTCGTGACAATAAGCGATTTTCATTTCATTTCATTTCATTTCATTTTCAATCTACCACACGGTTATTCAGCTCTCTGCTGAGGGCCTTCCTACCCACTCTCTCTATGTCCATCAATGCAAGTTTGCTAAGCTGTGGGAGATGTTTTAACATCTGCGTTTCGTTGGGATTCACTTTCATCTTTGAAATAGTTAAAAACATAGGGAACATTGGACTTAGCACTGTTCGGCTCATCCAGCCTGCTCCACAATTCAATAAGACCACGGTTCACCTGATTGTGTCTCGACTCCACTCTGTCCTTCATAAACCTGGACTCCCTTTGTCTATCAAAAATCTGTCTAACTCCACCTTGAATAAATTCAATGACCCAGCCTCTGCTGCTCGCTGGGGAAGAGAATTCCACAGACTAATAATCCTCGGAGAGAAAATGTTTCTCCTCATCCCCGTCTGGATTCTGGATTCCCCCACACGAGGAGGCACCTTCCCAGTTCCCACCGTGACCTTATTATGTTTCAATAAGATTACCTCTCATTTTTCTAAACCCCACTGGGTATAGGGCCAAACAGTTCAACGTGTCTTCATTCCAGGAATGGGTTGGATGAACCTTCTCTGGGCTGTTTCTAATGCAGTTATATGCTTTTTCCACATAAGGAGACAAAAAACGTTTTATATTCCAGATGTGGTCGCCCTGTCCAACTGCAGTAAAATTTCCCGACGTTTATATTCCATTCCTTTTGCAATAAACAGCAACAGTCACAGAACCACAGAAGCATACAGTACAGTAGAGTCCCTTCGGCCCATCGAGTCTGCACCGATGCATGAAAGGCCCTGACCTGTCTACCTAATCCCATTTGCCAGCACTTGGCCCTGAGCCTTGAATGTTATGATGTGTCAAGTGTTCATCCAGGTACTTTGTAAAAGATGTGAGGTAACCCACCTCGATCACCCTCCCAGGCAGAGCATTCCAGACAGTCACCACTCTCAGGGTAAAAAGGCTTTTCCTCAAATCCCGCCTCAACCTCCTGCCCCTCACCTTGAACTTGTGCCCCTTTGTAACCGACCCTTCAACTAAGGGGAACAGCTGCTCCCTATCCACCCTGTCCACGCCCCTCAATCTCGATCAGGTTGCCCCTCAGTCTTCTCTGCTCCAGTGAAAACAACCCAATCCTATCCAACCTCTCTTCATATCTGAAATGTTCCATCCCAGGCAACATCCTGGTGAATCTCCTCTGCACCCCCTTCAGTGCAATCACATCCTTCCTATAATGTGGTGACCAGAATTGCACACAGTGCTCCAGCTGTGGCTTCACCAAAGGTCTATACAACTCCAACATGGCCTCCCTGCTTTTGTAATCTGTGCCTCGATTGATAAAGGCGAGTGTCCCATATGCCATTTTCACCACCCTATTAAACTGCCCTTCTGCCTTCCGAGATCTATGGCCAAACACACCAAGGTCCCTTTGTTCCTCGAAACTTCCCAGTGTCAGGCCATTCATTGAATACTTCCTTGTCACATTACTCCTTCCAAAGTGTATCACCTCACACTTTTCAGGGTTAAAGTCCATCTGCTATTTGCATTGCCAGTTGCTGGCTGTACTTGTACACGGTAATGGTAGGGGTGAGCTTGCTACTGTAATAGCTTTGCACTTCCTTTGTTCATTGCAGTTGCATTACTGTAATGCTTCCAGCTGCAGCCTGCTGGATTCACACTGTGTGGCAGTGCCACAGTTCTCAATAACTGAACCAAAATTGACATTGAGATCTCAACAACGGCAGCTTACTCTGATAGCAGTCACTGTGAACGTCCAGGTCGGCAGTCTCAATGGCAAATCACCAGGAGGGGTCAGGGTGCCACCATGAGCTCCCCCCCACAATGCCGATGCTATTCCTGGCACAACTATTTCATGCCCTCAGCTTTAATACCAAGACTGTTCCAATGGCAGAATGGAACCAGAATGCCAGCGCAGGCCACCCCTCTCCTCACACAAGAGCAAACGAATCACGAGCAGGAGTCAGCCATTGGGCCCATTGCACTTGATCCGCCATTCAGGAAGATGGATTGTGGCCTCAACTCCACTTTCCTGTCTGCCCCCCCCCCCCCCCATAACCCTTGACCCCCTTGCCAATCAAACCTCTCTCTAACTCAGCCTTGAATATATCCCGAGCCCGAGCCCCAGGCTGGGGAAGAGCATCCCACAGACTGACCGCCCTCTCAGGGAGAACACTTCTCCTTATCTCAGTCTTGAGCGATGAGACCCCCAATTTTCAAACCGTGTACCCGAGGTCCAGATGCCCCACACGGGGGAACATCCTCCCAGCATCCACCCTGTTACGTCCCCTCGGGGTCTTATATATTTCAATAAGATATCCTCATTCTTCTAAACTCCAATCTGCTTCACCATTCCTCACATCAGCATATATTAGCACAGGGTTATTCACAAAGGACCCAATGGTTTGATTCAAGCAAACACTGCAGTCATCACAGCATGGTGTGAGGCCATTCAGCCCATCCACTCCATGCAAGCTCAATATGGCCAATGCAGTTGCTTTTGAGTCTCGATCTCAACCAGCAGAGCGGCAATACCCTCATCTGATGATCCCATCAGACCAGGTGTGAACTAAACAGAAAAGGGAATAGATTCAAATATCTATTCCCAAGTTCAGACAGAGACAGGTGGGCAGGTTTGCCTCTGGAATTCTATTTTACTGGTTTGGAACCAATCCAACAAATATCTGTTTGACTCTGGGACAGGGTGGAAGTTTCAGCTGTAGCCCAGTTGGCCTTACTGGATGGATGTGTTCACCTTGGTCAGTATGTGAAGTGATTAATCGCTGCAAAATGTACAGGGGGCTGATTTCAAGCCACACCTCCTCTGGGGTCTGGTGCAGAGGAGAGAATGGGGACCTGTGGGATTGTTTTGTTCGTCGATGCAGCCTTCGCTAAGCTGAAGAGCAACAGCCAATCTGTCCCACCCACCCCTGGAGTGGAAAACAAATTAAACTGGCAACTTCTCTGCCTGTCTCTGAACTGTCCCAGATCTTCCAGTCAGTGAGGATGCGGGTGGGGTGGGGAATTGGGAACAATTGGGATGTAATACTGGGATGCCTTACGGCCAGGACACCCAGTGAGGAGATTTCCCTTGGTCTTTACAGCAGGGAAAATGGGAGAATTGCCAATTAACACTTTCTGGGAGTGATTTTGGGCAATAGAGAATCAAAATGAGGGAGAAATGGTTGATGAGTAACTGAGTTGATATTACGCTTTTCACACTATTGACCAGCAGGTTAAATGACCCTCTCTGAGTGCATGTGATCGGAACTCTGGAAACATCTTTGCTAAAATTTAAACCATGGTAGCTTGCAGTTGGAAATGATCCACTTGAGTTGTGCTGCTTTTTGGAATGAGCGTGTAGCGGAGACGGTCAGGTTGGATATGTGTTTGGCAAACACACACCACTGACAACAGACACCTCATTCAAGCGCTTGGTGCGTGAACGATTGTTCGAACTGCTTATTTCCTTCTGGGACAGAGCTCTGAGCTCCCCATGTCCCAGCCACAGGAACACATCAGGTACACGTGTGGCATCTGCATTTCTGACCCCACAACCCCTACCACACCTCAGGTTTGGAAGGTTTGAGGGCAATTTTGTGCTGTGGACTAGCCTTTACGGACGGCAGCATCCCTCCAAGCAGGACTTTTTAACATTGTGTTCGGATGCAGGCCAATCAGTCCAGCACTTAGAAAAGGGACAAGTGTTCGAACATTCTGGATCAAACTAGCCTCCCATTCTCTGTGAACCTTCTCTCAAAATATACCAAGTGGTGTGTTTTGCAAATTACTGAATGACTTTGAAATGTAGCCAACACAGAACAATAAGAGCCTGCCTGTGCTCACTTCAAAGCAAAACATTTAAAAAATCTAATATGAATTGTACATACCTGGCAATGTACTTTTGGTAAATATTCACATCATCAGTAACAGCACCTGGCTTCTCTGATGTCAAACCATTCCTGTTTTTGTTTTAAACAGTAAAGGAAAATGGGAGGTTAAATTACAATAGGTTTCACATGTGAAAAAAAATAATAAACTGACAGGACGAATCTAAAGAGTGCGTGCTTATTTCATACTCTGTCCTTCTGTCTCAGACTCAGATGTGACAGTTCCTGGATGCTTGAGTATGTAAGTATTGAAACTTCATATTAATTATAGATTTTAAGCAGGAACATTGTGAAAACAATTTGTGTCAGATTTTAACCCTTCGATTTCTCTCTCCACCTGAATTAGGACCATTTAAAGAGTGGACGATTGTGAGCAGAGGTGAATTCTCCAGGGGTGGAATTTGCCGTACTCCCCGTGGCATGTTTGGCTGGCAGGAGAGGCAGCCCGTCATCGGGAAGGTTCAGAAAATCCCACCTCGCAACTCTGCCACTTCCCGTTGCTTTGGGAGATCTCTGTATGTTTAGGCTGCACCTGAAGTAGGTCCCGTTCCCATCTGATGGGAGCATCAGAAATCTCGGAATGATTCCTCGACACGCAGCCAGTAAGTGTGTCAATCTGTACAAAATGGCTGGTACCACTTACCAGGATGAATGAACCAATCATATTGAAGAATAAATGGGTTTTTGACGCTCTGGCTGCATGGTCGACACTTTAATGTCACAAATGCCAAATTACAGGCAGACATGGAAATTCAGACATAAATTAAATATGATTGCTATGTCGTTTTTCTGAGGTTTGGTGGCTACATGTGTCAGTTCTACTTTCCATGACGACAAACACCTTTTCAATGTTTTAAAGTGAGGTTGAGGTTTACTGGGGACAGTTTTCCGCGCCCCCCTCGATGCTGTGATGTTAGAAACATCTACTTCACAATTTACCCTTAATGCAGCGACAGACTCTCCTCAAAGCACTTTTGTTATCCTCATTTGAGAAGCATTTACTTGAATTACTAATGGGCCATTTAGAACACACGAGATAAATATTTAAACCTTTCTAATTTCACAAAAATAAAGATGGTACCGCCCTCTCGCGCTGTTCTGATGAAGCAACCTCCCACACGGAGCTCCTGATCTCATCCTTCATCTTTAGCCAAGGAACCCCCCAGCTATGATGGACTTGACGAAGCCTTCAACCATATCTGACCTATTTCCCACACTTCTGTCACCATCCCTCCCTCCCAGGACCAGGATAGCATTCCCTATGCCCAGACTTTCCACCTCACCACCTCCGTATTCAAAGTTCTCCGCCACTTCCGGCAACTCCAGCATGATATCACCTCCACACATATCTTCCCCTCACCTCCCCTCCCAGCATTCCGAAGGAATCATTCCCTCCGTGGCACCCTGGTCCACTCCTCCACTATCTCATCCCCTTCCCACTGCATCCTCCCCTGCAAAGGCCGGGTGTGTAACACTTTCCCCTTTAACTCCTCCCTCCTCTGGGTCCAAGGCCCCAAACACTCCTTCCAGGTGAAGTAGGGATTCACTTGCACTCCTTTCAATTTGGTCGATTGTATTCTCTGCTCCCAATGTGGTCTCCTCCACACCAGGGAGTCTAAACACAGGCTGGGTGGCCACTTTGCAGATTACCTTCGCTCAATCTGCAAGCATAACCCCGGCCTTTAGGTCGGTTCGCATTTCAATTCACTATCTTGCTCTCAGGCTCATATTCCTGCCCTCGGCCAGCTCCAATGTCCCAGCGAAGTGATGGCCCACCGGAGGGACAACCCATCCCAAGTACCAGCCTTGTTATCATGTTTCAGCTGTCAGCCTGTGCTGATCTTTATTCTGCTATTAACACTTATGATGGGCCAAAGCACAGTCTTTAGCACTATTGCCTTTGTCTTTGTCATTCAATCTCCCCCACCTTCTAACCTCTGACCTTCTGTTTTGCTCCACCGGCCCCTCCCCCTTTTTCAACAGCTTAAAACGCATCAGATTTATCCCCCTCCCCAGTCGGAATGGACTTGAAGCGTTCGCCGCGATCTATGGGCCTCACGGCGTTCAAGTTGGGACGTGGCAAGGCCGTTAAATCTCACCAGAGGCCGGCCTCGTCACACCTCACGAGATCTAATGAGATTTTGCGAGATGTCACGATCTGGATCCCACCTATTTGTGTATTGAAGTGTGCAGTTAGTCTGAATGTTCTTCACGCCAGAGTTAGCGGGATCTAACAGCATTGCCTCGGAAGCCTCGGAATGTCTGAATTGCCACAAACGTAGACCAGGCATACTGGCACTTGGTGGGGTCTCCCAGGAGATGGGGGGCCTGATGGTAGAGCTCTGGGCAGGGTGGTACCCTGACAGTGCCCCCAGGTGCCATCCTGGCACTGCCAGGGTGCCTAGGTGGCACTGCAGCGGCTCTCTGTGCAATGGTGCCCGGGTGATATCTTGCCCATGCTGGGGATCGGGCCTGGGGGTGCCCTCCATTATGAGGTGGGGCGCGGGGGGGGGCGAAGGGGCTCAAGGACTCACTAATCAGTAAGTTGGGGTATTGGGTGGGTCCGGAGGCAAAGGTTTAATGATCGGGGCGAGCAGAGCTCGTTAGTGCAGGAAACAGGACTAAGTGTGACTTCAGAGCCTCAAGTGGGGGGGGGGGGCTGGGAATTCACTAAAGTGGGGGGGGGGGGGGGGGGAGGTATTCACGAGGTTATTGATCGGGACAGAGTCACAGCTCCTCTGTAAGATGCTTTTCATTCACCTCCTCTCAATGAGAGTGACGTTGCTATGACATCGCTCCGTACCCACATGCTCCGTAGTTGGTAGTCGAGTTAACCCTTTACTCTACACAAGTTCAAGGGCAATTAGGAACAGACAACGTAACGCTGGCCTTGCCATTAATGCCCACATCCCATCACAAGGAGAATAACAGAGAGCTTCATGGTTTTGTGAGAGTGGGGAGGCACTATCATTTAGAAGATCTTTCTTTTCTTTGGTGTGAACTTGCCCGGCTCAGGAACAGAACGGTCAAGGCCCCCCCCCCCCCCCCCCCCCCCCCCGCCCCGGTAGAACAATTCTTACTTTCAGAAGCAAATCTGCCACATTGAAGCAAACCTGACCTGAAAGGGGTTTGTCCAACTTGACAAGGAGGATGAAGGTCTGAACTGAATGTCGTTTTGTTTATAAACACTCCCCATCCCTCCAAAAATAACCCACGGTCTCCACAGAGAGAGGGCACAAACTTATTCTTACCGGTTAACTGCAGACACGTTCGAACTGGGCAGCCTTCTGCAGAGAAAGAAATACACAGAGGTGAACCTTCCAAAAATGCACTTTGAAGATACATTTTTCCCCATTTTCCCTGCCTTTTTGTTGGGTTCTTCCTGATCGGCTACAATTCCTGGACCTCCAAGAGAACAGGAATGCCACTCGGATCTTCACAGGGGGCATTACCAAACAAAACCTGGCACCAAATCACATAATCGATATGAGGACAGATGACCAAAGGTTTCTCAGGAATGTCTTAAAGGAGGAAGGAGAGGTGGGGGGTTTTAGGGAGCGAATTCCACAGCTGGTGGCCTTGCCAGCTGAAGGCCAATGGTGGAGTGATTAAAATTGGGAGTGGGCCAGACCGAGGGCAGAATGAGTGAGCTCAGAGATTTCAGAGAGTTGTGGAGCTGGATGGAGGGTTTTACAGAGAGTTGGAGGATCAAAGCCATTGATGGGTTTGAAACACGGATGACGATGAAAGATTGAGGCATGGGGTTGGGTTCTCCGGACTCCCAGCCCCGTGTTTCTCGGTGGCGAGCCCTTCACTGCCGGGATTCTCCACTCCCGCTGCTTGTCAATGGGATTTCCCATTGAAGGCCCTCCACATCGCCGGGAAACCCGTGGGTGGGGTTGCACACCCAGTGGGAAATGAGAATTCCGCTGGTCGAAGAATCCAGGCCTTTCTTTAACTGGGAGTCAATGTACTCAGCAAGCACAGGGGTGATAGGTGAAGAGGATTTGGTGCGATAAACCTCCCAGGGCTTTGATGGAGGTTAAACGTACAGGGAGTGGAAGATAGGAGGCTGGCCAGGAATGTGTTAAACTCGTCAAATTTAGAGGTAGCAAAGGCACGAATAAGGGCTTCACCCCGAGTTGAGCTGACAGGAATGACAGGAATGTCATGGAGGAGGTCTCAGTGATCACATGGATATGTAGTTGAAAACCCATCCTGAGGTCAAAGCGATCTGGTTCAGCCTGTGACAGTTGCCAGGAAGGGGAACAGAGGGGATGAAGTTGGTGGTGGGGATCAAAGGCACATCTCCGATTAGTTGGAGGAAATGTTTGCTCATCCTTCAGCAAGGACAGGTTTCACTGAGCTGCAGATCTTTGGGAACTTGCAATAGCAAGATTGCAAAGCAATAAAGTGAGGAGCCTTAATTGTTTCTCCATAACGCAGTGTACATTTCTAATTATTTTATATTGAAAGGGACAGCGTACTTCACAATGAAGCGTCTCTTTAGAAATCAGGAATCAATGTATCTATTTCAATATGTGAACAGATAGTCAAAAATGACCTGTGGTCATGTCCTCGAATATCGAGTGTACATTCTGAATGTACTGCTCAATGTCAACATGGCAGTCAGCTTTTTGACAATGTGCCTGAATAATCTCGTCTTCCTTATTAAAATGGTTGAACATGACTGAAATGTGAACAAAATAACAACACACCTGCTTCTGAAAGCTGGAAGAGAGAGTCAATGCTCAAAGAGTTAAACTCATTACAATCATTTTTCTTAGCTGTATTGCCATAATCATAAAACGCAATTACAGTAATGGACCAGTATTCAAGAAGGTCGTGAGCAGCAGCCAACACTCTGGAGGGCTCACTTCCTTAAACAATTACAGTTAAAGCTGTGGAGCTCACGGGTGAAATAGGTAAAGATCTTAACATACATACCCAACAGAGTCATCCAGCAAGGGTTCTGCTTTGCAAAGGCGGCTGTGTGAGAAATTCAAAATGACGTTAATAAGACTTGTTTTGAACAAAGCTGAAGGTCAGTAAATTCATGACGGCTTTTTCATCACAGGGAACTCAGCAAGGTGGAAACAACAGAAGAACTAAAATACTGATTTCAGAGAGAATACAAAGCACCTGTTTTCAACCAGCATTTCAATCTCCTCAGATTTGAGACACATGCAATGTTTCATCTGGAATATGTCGTGTCGCATGTGGAATGTGACAAGTGGAATGTGTCATGTGGAATTTGTCGTGTGGAATGTGTCATTTGAAACATGTCACGTGGAATGCAACACATGGAATGTGCCGTGTGCAATGTGACATGAGGAATGTGATATGTGGATTGTGACATGTGAAATGTCACATATGCAATGTGGCATGGCATGCTTCATGTGGAATGTGTCATTTGGAACACGTCATGTGGAATTTGACATGTGGAATGTGGCACGTGGAATGTGTCATTTGAAACATGTCATGTGGAATGCAACACATGGAATGTGCTATGTGGAATGTGCCATGTGGAATGTGACATGTGGAATGTGACATGTGAAATGTTATTTGTGCAATGTGGCATGGCATGTGCCGTTTGGAACACGTCATGTGGAATGTGGCATGTGGAATGTGGCACATGGAATATGTCATGTGCAATGTGTAACCCACATGTGCAATGTGGCGTGTGAAATGTGACACGTGGAATGTGTCAAGTGGAATGTGGAAGACGTCATGTGGAATGTGCCATGTAGAATGCGACATGTGGAATTTGGAATGTGACATGTGAAATGTGACCTGTGAAATGTGACATGTGGAATGTGACATGTGTCATGTGGAATGTGACATGTGGAATGTGACATGTGAAATGTGATATGTGGACTATGTCATCTGGAATCGGAGGTGTGAAATGTGACACATTAAATTGGACATGTGAAATGCGACATGTGGAATACATGATGCACTGGCTGCATGTAAACCTGGAGAAAGAGCAAGGTAGTCTGTATCCTCATTTTTCACACACGCACTCCCCCAACATACCACACAGAACATTGTTGCACACAGGCAGGTTAGGCCAGTGAATGGGGTTTTGTATTAGAGATCTCAGATGCTTGTACTGTAATGTTTATTCAGCATTGTATAGAGAGATTGGCAATTAGCGCATCGAACAGGCAGTTATGTATAAAACCTTCTAAAGTTGTAAACTCAATACTCTATTGTGATGTCTGTTATTCTAGCAAGTACAATCACTTTGACATTTTGTTTCATGACAGAAACCAGTTTTCTTGCAATGTTTGCAATGAGGTTTTAACTGCATTACTATTTACCTGTTTTTTCAGAGATACGGTGATTTTGTAACAAATCGAAATTGTGCTAAATCCCGTCTGGAGCTGATATTAGTTTACTCTGTGCCCTCAATGACCAGGGCCCCTGAATGCATCCTTATCAATAGACAGAAAGACAGAAATGCATCCTTATCAATAGACAGAAAGACCTCACCACCATCTCTCTCTACATTTCCACTGTAACTAAACTATCAGATTGCTCATCTGACATCCAATAATGAATGAGCAGAGATTTCCTCGAATTAAATATGGGGAAGACTGAAGCCATTGTTTCCGGTCCCCGTCCCGAACTCCGTTCCCGAGCATCCCTCTCCCCGATAACTCTCAGAGACCAGGTCAGGCTGCTTACAACCTGGGTGTCATATGTGACCCTGAGATGAGCTTCCAGCCATATACTCGCACCAGTGCAAAGTCCGCCTATTTCCCCCTCCGTAACGCTGCCCTACTTCAGCTCTATCTCAGTTTGTACCTTGCTCAAACACTCACCCCTGGCTCCCTCGAGGTTCAGCTGGTGAATCTCCCAAACTCTACCATCCGGAGACCTGAGGTCACTCACAACTCGACTGTCAGTGACTCCAGGCGCAGGGAAATCACCACATTGCCTCTCAGTCATGCACTGTTTGGATTTAAAAATTCTTCTTTTCACATCCAACCCTCCCCCCCATGACCTCTCCCCTCCCTATCTCTGTCCTCCCCTGCAGCCCCACAAACCTCCGACATGTCTGCAGCCCTCGAATTCAGGCCTCTTGCCCAGCCCCAACAATAATTGCTCCAACATTAATGGCTGTACCTCCAGTTGCTCAGAGCCCAAGCTTTGGAAATCCCTCCCTCCCTCCGCTCCCCTACCTCGCTTTGATCTTTAAAGGCTCTCATTAAAACCTGCCTCTCTAACAAGCTTCCTGACTGGGTATCTCCTCGGTGTCACTTATTGTTTTATAATGCACCTGGGAAGTGTCCAGGGATGCTTTGTTAAAGGAGCTATGTAAATTTAAGTTGTTGTTGTTAATGGTGCAACAAAAGGGTTCTTGGTTGATGTAAAGCTGAGGCAGGGGTCACGCAGTGGCCTTCAGCATTCCTGCTTTGCCTGAGGTAAGTATGCTTCGGGAAGGGGCAGAGCCCAGGCACTAAATGCCACTCTGAGGGGGTAAGGAGAAGCAGGCATGCGTGGCCTCTTTGTTGCTTCGGCCAGGGTGTTCGGCCAAGGTTCACACTGCGGACATCTTCCGGGTCAACCTGCTGTTGGGGCTCTGTTGACCCTTTGGGACCTCTGGGTGGAAGAGACCTCACAATCCCGAAAAGCCAGTCCAGGGAAAATCACAGCTCAGTGCGAAAGGTGTTGGAATTTCACCCATTTTATTTTAACTACCCTCCCAGCACAAGCGCCCTCAGTCCGATTGGTTAGAGGGAGCAATTGCTGAAAAGGACGAAACCCTTAAACTCAGTGTAAGGCTGTGCAGCAAAGCTGGGCCATTCATGGGCAATGTGACTCAGTGAATAATCAGATAACAAAAACCGCCGCGTGTTGGATCTATAATGTCACACAAAACCCCAAACACAAAATCTTGTGCTATATCTCAGGCCACACAGTTGGGTTCTGCTAAACTGGTGTCAGTCACAGCTCAGTTGGTAGCACTCCCGCCTGTGAGAAGGGAGGGCCAGGATTCGCCATTGCCCGACACCGATATCGTAATGGGCGATCGGGCGGAGAATCCATTTTGACGCCGAAATCGGGGGCGGTGCCTTTTTTTCGGATGCTCCACCCCTCCAAAACGGCGGCATTGGGGAACACACCGCATCTCTTTGGGACGGCCCCAGGATGTCACCTGAAGGCCCTCCCCCAATGCTCCGCCGCTGATGGGCCGGGTTCCCAGTGGCTGTGGACTCTGCCTAGTGCCGCCACAGTCCGGGGGGGGGGGGGGGGGGGGAAGAGACATTCCGCTGGTCGGGGGGGGGGGGGGGGGGACATTCCGCTGGTCGGGGGGGGGGCGGGGGGAACGACATTCCGCTGGTCGGGGGGGGGGGGGGGGGGGCGGGGGGAGACATTCCGCTGGTCGGGGGTGGGGGGCGGGGGGAACGACATTCCGCTGGTCGGGGGGGGGCGGGGGGAGACATTCCGCTGGTCGGGGGTGGGGGGCGGGGGGAACGACATTCCGCTGGTCGGGGGGGGGGGGGCTTCGGTGGGGGTAGGGGGGACTGGTGGGGGGTGGTCCGTTGTGGCGAGGGGGGGGGCGCACAGGGGGAGTCTATGTGACAGGCCAGATCCACGCGCGGCCGCCGCCATGTTGTACGGCGTGACCGCTGCAGGTCGTCACCGTGCGCATGCACGGCCATGGTGTGGCATGGATATTTGGTGTGGTAGAATGTCACCTGGAAACTTCTCCAACCCAGTTGCCGCCCCTGTTTGCGGCTCCAATTTGTCCCCTCTCTTGCTGTTCAATCCAAAATAGTTGCATTTCCTCTTCCTGTCCACTGGTCTAACACTCACTATTAAATGGCAGTGTACACTATTGCACTATTACTATTAAATGGCAGTGCACACTATTGCACTATTACTATTAAATGGCAGTGCATACTATTGCATTGTTACCATTAAATGACAATGCACACTATTGCACTATTACCATTAATTGGCAATGCACTATATTACATGATTACCATTAAATGACAGTGCACACTATTGCACTATTGCTATTAAATGGCAAGGCACACTATTGCACCAGTACTATTAAATGGCAGTGCACACTATTGCACAATTACTATAAAATGACAGTGCACACTACTAATTCCCAATTCTTAGTCTATTTATTTTAAACTCCTATACTAACAGAGCAGTCAAGAGAAATTTTATTCATCACCTTAACCAGTGTTGCACCTGAGCACATGAAACCATGGGCACTATTAACCATTGGAGGGATCAATCCAGCTATGTGTGTGAGGTGCTGTGTGTGTGTGTGAAGGTTGTGTGTGTGTGTGTGTGAAGGTGCTGTGTGTGTGTGAAAGCCGTGTGTGTGTGTGAGGTGCTGTGTGTGTGTGTGTGTGTGTGAAGGTTGTGTGTGTGTGTGTGTGTGTGTGAAGGTTGTGTGTGTGTGTGTGTGTGTGTGAAGGTGCTGTGTGTGTGTGAAAGCCGTGTGTGTGTGTGTGTGTGTGTGTGAGGTGCTGTGTGTGTGTGTGAAGGTTGTGTATGTGTGAAAGCCATGTGTGTGTGTGTGAAAGTGCTGTGTGTGAAGGTGCTGTGTGTGTGTTTGTGTTTGTGTGAAGGTTGTGTGCGTGTGAGGTGCTCTGTGTGTGTGAAGGTGCTGTGTGTGTGTCTGTATGTGTGAGGTACTGTCTGTGTGTCTGTATGTGTGAGGTGCTGTGTGTGTGTGAAGTGTTCTGTATGTGTGAGGTGCTGTGTATGTTTTTGTGTGTGAGGGTGCAGTGTGTGTGTGTGTGTGTGTGTGAGGTTGCAGTGTGTGTGTGTGAGGGTGCAGTGTGTGTGTGTGTGTGAGGTTGCAGTGTGTGTGTGTGTGTGAGGGTGCAGTGTGTGTGTGTGTGAGGTTGCAGTGTGTGTGTGTGAGGGTGCAGTGTGTGTGTGTGAGGGTGCAGTGTGTGTGTGTGTGTGAGGTTGCAGTGTGTGTGTGTGTGTGTGAGGTTGCAGTGTGTGTGTGTGAGGTTGCAGTATGTGTGTGTGTGTGTGAGGGTGCAGTGTGTGTGTGTGTGTGTGTGTGTGTGAGGTTGCAGTGTGTGTGTGTGTGTGTGTGAGGTTGCAGTGTGTGTGTGTGTGTGAGGTTGCAGTGTGTGTGTGTGTGAGGGTGCAGTGTGTGTGTGTGAGGTTGCAGTGTGTGTGTGTGTGTGTGAGGTTGCAGTGTGTGTGTGTGTGTGAGGTTGCAGTGTGTGTGTGTGTGAGGTTGCAGTGTGTGTGTGTGAGGGTGCAGTGTGTATGTGTGTGTGTGTGTGTGAGGTTGCAGTGTGTGTGTGTGTGTGTGTGTGTGAGGTTGCAGTATGTGTGTGTGTGTGTGAGGGTGCAGTGTGTGTGTGTGTGTGTGTGTGTGAGGTTGCAGTATGTGTGTGTGTGTGTGAGGGTGCAGTGTGTGTGTGTGTGAGGTTGCAGTGTGTGTGTGTGTGTGTGAGGTTGCAGTGTGTGTGTGTGTGAGGTTGCAGTGTGTGTGTGTGTGAGGGTGCAGTATGTGTGTGTGTGTGTGTGTGTGAGGGTGCAGTATGTGTGTGTGTGAGGTTGCAGTGTGTGTGTGTGTGTGTGTGAGGTTGCAGTGTGTGTGTGTGTGTGAGGTTGCAGTGTGTGTGTGTGTGTGTGTGTGTGAGGTTGCAGTGTGTGTGTGTGTGAAGGTGCAGTGTGTGTGTGTGTGTGTGTGAGGTTGCAGTGTGTGTATGTGTGTGTGAGGGTGCAGTGTGTGTGTGTGTGTGTGAAGGTGCAGTGTGTGTGTGTGAGGTTGCAGTGTGTGTGTGTGTGAGGTTGCAGTGTGTGTGTGTGTGTGTGAGGTTGCAGTGTGTGTGATTGTGTGTGAGGTTGCAGTATGTGTGTGTGTGTGTGTGAGGTTGCAGTGTGTGTGATTGTGTGTGAGGTTGCAGTGTGTGTGTGTGTGTGTGTGAGGTTGCAGTGTGTGTGATTGTGTGTGTGTGAGGTTGCAGTGTGTGTGTGTGTGTGTGTGTGTGAGGTTGCAGTGAGTGTGTGTGTGTGTGTGATGGTGCAGTGTGTGTGTGTGAGGTTGCAGTGTGTGTGTGTGTGTGTGTGTGTGAGGTTGCAGTGTGTGTGTGTGTGTGTGAGGTTGCAGTGTGTGTGTGTGTGTGTGTGCGTGAGGTTGCAGTGTGTGTGTGAAGGTGCAGTGTGTGTGTGTGTGTGTGTGTGAGGTTGCTGTGTGTGTGTGTGTGTGTGTAAGGTTGCAGTGTGTGTGTGTGTGTGTGAGGTTGCAGTGTGTGTGTGAGGTTGCAGTGTGTGTGTGTGTGTGTGAGGTTGCAGTGTGTGTGTGTGTGTGAAGGTGCAGTGTGTGTGTGTGTGTGAGGTTGCAGTGTGTGTGTGTGTGTGAGGTTGCAGTGTGTGTGTGTGTGTGTGCGTGAGGTTGCAGTGTGTGTGTGTGTGTGTGAGGTTGCAGTGTGTGTGTGTGTGTGAGGTTGCAGTGTGTGTGTGTGTGTGAGGTTGCAGTGTGTGTGTGTGTGTGTGCGTGAGGTTGCAGTGTGTGTGTGAAGGTTGCAGTGTGTGTGTGTGTGTGTGTGAGGTTGCAGTGTGTGTGTGTGTGAGGTTGCAGTGTGTGTGTGTGTGTGTGTGTGAGGTTGCAGTGTGTGTGTGTGTGTGTGTGTGAGGTTGCTGTGTGTGTGTGTGTGTAAGGTTGCAGTGTGTGTGTGTGTGAGGTTGCAGTGTGTGTGTGTGTGTGTGTGTGTGTGAGGTTGCAGTGTGTGTGTGTGTGTGTGTGTGCGTGAGGTTGCAGTGTGTGTGTGAAGGTGCAGTGTGTGTGTGTGTGAGGTTGCAGTGTGTGTGAGGTTGCTGTGTGTGTGTGTGTAAGGTTGCAGTGTGTATGTGTGTGTGTGTGAGGTTGCAGTGTGTGTGAGGTTGCTGTGTGTGTGTGTGTGTGTGTAAGGTTGCAGTGTGTGTGTGTGTGTGTGAGGTTGCAGTGTGTGTGTGTGTGTGAGGTTGCAGTGTGTGTGTGTGTGTGGTTGCAGTGTGTGTGTGTGTGTGCGTGAGGTTGCAGTGTGTGTGTGAAGGTGCAGTGTGTGTGTGTGTGAGGTTGCAGTGTGTGTGTGAGGTTGCTGTGTGTGTGTGTGTGTGTGTAAGGTTGCAGTGTGTGTGTGTGAAGGTGCAGTGTGTGTGTGTGTGTGAGGTTGCAGTGTGTGTGTGTGTGAGGTTGCAGTGTGTGTGTGTGTGTGGTTGCAGTGTGTGTGTGTGTGTGTGCGTGAGGTTGCAGTGTGTGTGTGAAGGTGCAGTGTGTGTGTGTGTGTGTGTGTGAGGTTGCAGTGTGTGTGTGTGTGTGTGTGAGGTTGCTGTGTGTGTGTGTGTGTGTGTAAGGTTGCAGTGTGTGTGTGTGTGAGGTTGCAGTGTGTGTGTGTGTGTGAAGGTGCAGTGTGTGTGTGTGTGAGGTTGCAGTGTGTGTGTGTGAAGGTGCAGTGTGTGTGTGTGTGTGTGTGTGTGAGGTTGCAGTGTGTGTGTGTGTGTGAGGTTGCAGTGTGTGTGTGTGAAGGTGCAGTGTGTGTGTGTGTGTGTGTGTGAGGTTGCAGTGTGTGTGTGTGTGTGTGAGGTTGCAGTGTGTGTGTGTGAAGGTGCAGTGTGTGTGTGTGTGTGTGTGTGAGGTTGCAGTGTGTGTGTGTGTGTGTGTGTGAGGTTGCAGTGTGTGTGTGTGTGAGGTTGCAGTATGTGTGTGTGTGTGAGGTTGCAGTGTGTGTGTGTGTGTGTGAGGTTTGCAGTATGTGTGTGTGTGAGGTTGCAGTGTGTGTGTGTGTGAGGTTGCAGTATGTGTGCTATGGTGTGTGTGAGGTTGCAGTGTGTGTGTGTGAGGTTTGCAATATGTGTGTGTGTGTGAGGTTGCAGTGTGTGTGTGTGTGTGAGGTTTCAGTGTGTGTGTGTGTGTGTGTGAGGTTGCAGTGTGTGTGTGTGTGTGTGAGGTTGCAGTGTGTGTGTGTGGTGTGTGAGGTTGCAGTGTGTGTGTGTGTGAGGTTGCAGTGTGTGTGAGGTTGCAGTATGTGTGTGGTGTGTGTGTGTTAGGTGTTGCAGTGTGGTGTGTGTGGTGAGGTTTGCAGTGTGTGTGGTGTGGAGGTTGCAGTGTGTGTGTTGTGTGAGGTTGCAGTGTGTGTGAGGTTCGCAGTATGTGTTGTGAGGTTTGCGTGTGTGTGTGTGTGAGGTTGCAGGTGTGTGGTGGGTGGTGAGGTTGCAGTGTGTGTGTGTGTGAGGTTGCAGTGTGTGTGTGAGGTTGCAGTGTGTGTGTGTGTGTGAGGTTGCAGTATGTGTGTGAGGTTGCAGTATGTGTGTGAGGTTGCAGTATGTGTGTGTGTGTGTGAGGTTGCAGTATGTGTGTGTGTGTGTGAGGTTGCAGTGTGTGTGTGTGTGTGTGAGGTTGCAGTGTGTGTGTGTGTGTGTGAGGTTGCAGTGTGTGTGTGTGTGAGGTTGCAGTGTGTGTGTGTGAGGTTGCAGTGTGTGTGTGTGTGTGTGAGGTTGCAGTGTGTGTGTGTGAGGGTGCAGTGTGTGTGTGTGAGGGTGCAGTGTGTGTGTGTGTGTGTGTGTGTGAGGTTGCAGTATGTGTGTGTGTGTGTGTGAGGTTGCAGTGTGTGTGTGTGAGGGTGCAGTGTGTGTGTGTGTGTGTGTGTGTGAGGTTGCAGTATGTGTGTGTGTGTGTGAGGGTGCAGTGTGTGTGTGTGTGAGGTTGCAGTGTGTGTGTGTGTGTGTGAGGTTGCAGTGTGTGTGTGTGTGAGGTTGCAGTGTGTGTGTGTGTGAGGGTGCAGTATGTGTGTGTGTGAGGTTGCAGTGTGTGTGTGTGTGAGGTTGCAGTGTGTGTGTGTGTGTGTGTGTGTGAGGTTGCAGTGTGTGTGTGTGTGAAGGTGCAGTGTGTGTGTGTGTGTGTGTGAGGTTGCAGTGTGTGTATGTGTGTGTGAGGGTGCAGTGTGTGTGTGTGTGTGTGAAGGTGCAGTGTGTGTGTGTGAGGTTGCAGTGTGTGTGTGTGTGAGGTTGCAGTGTGTGTGTGTGTGTGAGGTTGCAGTGTGTGTGATTGTGTGTGAGGTTGCAGTATGTGTGTGTGTGTGTGTGAGGTTGCAGTGTGTGTGATTGTGTGTGAGGTTGCAGTGTGTGTGTGTGTGTGTGTGAGGTTGCAGTGTGTGTGATTGTGTGTGTGTGAGGTTGCAGTATGTGTGTGTGTGTGAGGGTGCAGTGTGTGTGTGTGTGTGTGAGGTTGCAGTGAGTGTGTGTGTGTGTGTGATGGTGCAGTGTGTGTGTGTGAGGTTGCAGTGTGTGTGTGTGTGTGTGTGTGTGAGGTTGCAGTGTGTGTGTGTGTGTGTGAGGTTGCAGTGTGTGTGTGTGTGTGTGTGCGTGAGGTTGCAGTGTGTGTGTGAAGGTGCAGTGTGTGTGTGTGTGTGTGTGTGTGAGGTTGCTGTGTGTGTGTGTGTGTGTGTAAGGTTGCAGTGTGTGTGTGTGTGTGTGTGAGGTTGCAGTGTGTGTGTGAGGTTGCAGTGTGTGTGTGTGTGTGTGAGGTTGCAGTGTGTGTGTGTGTGTGAAGGTGCAGTGTGTGTGTGTGTGTGAGGTTGCAGTGTGTGTGTGTGTGTGAGGTTGCAGTGTGTGTGTGTGTGTGTGTGCGTGAGGTTGCAGTGTGTGTGTGTGTGTGTGTGAGGTTGCAGTGTGTGTGTGTGTGTGTGTGAGGTTGCAGTGTGTGTGTGTGTGTGTGAGGTTGCAGTGTGTGTGTGTGTGTGTGGTGTGTGAGGTTGCAGTGTGTGTGTGTGTGTGTGTGTGTGTGTGTGTGAGGTTGCAGTGTGTGTGTGAAGGTGCAGTGTGTGTGTGTGTGTGTGTGTGAGGTTGCAGTGTGTGTGTGTGTGAGGTTGCAGTGTGTGTGTGTGTGTGTGTGTGTGTGTGTGAGGTTGCAGTGTGTGTGTGTGTGTGCGTGAGGTTGCAGTGTGTGTGTGAAGGTGCAGTGTGTGTGTGTGTGTGTGTGTGAGGTTGCAGTGTGTGTGTGTGTGTGTGTGTGTGTGAGGTTGCTGTGTGTGTGTGTGTAAGGTTGCAGTGTGTGTGTGTGTGAGGTTGCAGTGTGTGTGTGTGTGTGTGTGTGTGTGAGGTTGCAGTGTGTGTGTGTGTGTGTGTGCGTGAGGTTGCAGTGTGTGTGTGAAGGTGCAGTGTGTGTGTGTGTGAGGTTGCAGTGTGTGTGTGTGTGTGTGTGAGGTTGCAGTGTGTGTGAGGTTGCTGTGTGTGTGTGTGTGTGTGTGAGGTTGCAGTGTGTGTGTGAAGGTGCAGTGTGTGTGTGTGTGTGTGTGTGAAGGTGCAGTATGTGTGTGTGTGTGAGGTTGCAGTGTGTGTGTGAGGTTGCAGTGTGTGTGTGTGTGTGGTTGCAGTGTGTGTGTGTGTGTGCGTGAGGTTGCAGTGTGTGTGTGAAGGTGCAGTGTGTGTGTGTGTGTGTGTGTGAGGTTGCAGTGTGTGTGTGTGTGAGGTTGCTGTGTGTGTGTGCGTGTGTGTAAGGTTGCAGTGTGTGTGTGTGTGAGGTTGCAGTGTGTGTGTGTGTGTGAAGGTGCAGTGTGTGTGTGTGTGTGAGGTTGCAGTGTGTGTGTGTGAAGGTGCAGTGTGTGTGTGTGTGTGTGTGTGTGAGGTTGCAGTGTGTGTGTGTGTGTGAGGTTGCAGTGTGTGTGTGTGAAGGTGCAGTGTGTGTGTGTGTGTGTGTGTGAGGTTGCAGTGTGTGTGTGTGTGAGGTTGCAGTGTGTGTGTGTGAAGGTGCAGTGTGTGTGTGTGTGTGTGTGTGAGGTTGCAGTGTGTGTGTGTGTGAGGTTGCAGTATGTGTGTGTGTGTGAGGTTGCAGTGTGTGTGTGTGTGTGTGAGGTTGCAGTATGTGTGTGTGTGAGGTTGCAGTGTGTGTGTGTGTGAGGTTGCAGTATGTGTGTATGTGTGTGTGTGAGGTTGCAGTGTGTGTGTGTGAGGTTGCAATATGTGTGTGTGTGTGAGGTTGCAGTGTGTGTGTGTGTGTGAGGTTGCAGTGTGTGTGTGTGTGTGTGAGGTTGCGGTGTGTGTGTGTGTGTGTGAGGTTGCAGTGTGTGTGTGTGTGTGTGAGGTTGCAGTGTGTGTGTGTGTGTGAGGTTGCAGTGTGTGTGAGGTTGCAGTATGTGTGTGTGTGTGTGTGTGAGGTTGCAGTGTGTGTGTGTGTGTGAGGTTGCAGTGTGTGTGTGTGTGAGGTTGCAGTGTGTGTGTGTGTGAGGTTGCAGTGTGTGTGAGGTTGCAGTATGTGTGTGAGGTTGCAGTGTGTGTGTGTGTGAGGTTGCAGTGTGTGTGTGTGTGTGAGGTTGCAGTGTGTGTGTGTGTGAGGTTGCAGTGTGTGTGTGAGGTTGCAGTGTGTGTGTGTGTGTGAGGTTGCAGTATGTGTGTGAGGTTGCAGTATGTGTGTGAGGTTGCAGTATGTGTGTGTGTGTGTGAGGTTGCAGTATGTGTGTGTGTGTGTGAGGTTGCAGTGTGTGTGTGTGTGTGTGAGGTTGCAGTGTGTGTGTGTGTGAGGTTGCAGTATGTGTGTGTGAGGTTGCAGTGTGTGTGTGTGTGTGTGTGAGGTTGCAGTATGTGTGTGTGTGAGGTTGCAGTGTGTGTGTGTGTGTGAAGGTGCAGTGTGTGTGTGTGTGTGTGAAGGTGCAGTATGTGTGTGTGTGTGAGGTTGCAGTGTGTGTGTGTGTGTGTGTGAAGGTGCAGTGTGTGTGTGTGTGTGTGTGTGTGTGAGGTTGCAGTGTGTGTGTGTGTGTGTGTGTGTGAGGTTGCAGTGTGTGTGTGTGTGTGTGAAGGTGCAGTGTGTGTGTGTGTGTGAGGTTGCAGTGTGTGTGTGTGAGGTTGCAGTGTGTGTGTGTGTGTGTGTGTGAAGGTGCAGTGTGTGTGTGTGTGTGTGAAGGTGCAGTGTGTGTGTGAAGGTGCAGTGTGTGTGTGAAGGTGCAGTGTGTGTGTGTGTGTGTGTGTGAAGGTGCAGTGTGTGTGTGTGTGTGTGAAGGTGCAGTGTGTGTGTGAAGGTGCAGTGTGTGTGTGAAGGTGCAGTGTGTGTGTGTGTGTGTGTGTGAGGTTGCAGTATGTGTGTGTGTGTGTGAGGTTGCAGTATGTGTGTGTGTGTGTGTGAGGTTGCAGTGTGTGTGTGTGTGTGTGAAGGTGCAATGTGTGTGTGTGAAGGTGCAGTATGTGTGTGTGTGTGTGAAGGTGCAGTATGTGTGTGTGTGTGAAGGTGCAGTGTGTGTGAAGGTGCAGTATGTGTGTGTGTGTGAGGTTGCAGTGTGTGAAGGTTGCAGTGTGTGTGAAGGTGCAGTATGTGTGTGTGTGTGAAGGTGCAGTGTGTGTGTGTGTGTGTGAAGGTGCAGTATGTGTGTGTGTGTGTGAAGGTGCAGTATGTGTGTGTGTGTGTGAAGGTGCAGTGTGTGTGTGTGTGTGTGAGGTTGCAGTATGTGTGTGTGTGTGAGGTTGCAGTATGTGTGTGTGTGTGAGGTTGCAGTATGTGTGTGTGTGAAGGTGCAGTATGTGTGTGTGTGTGTGAAGGTGCAGTATGTGTGTGTGTGTGTGAAGGTGCAGTATGTGTGTGTGTGTGTGAAGGTGCAGTATGTGTGTGTGTGTGTGAAGGTGCAGTGTGTGTGTGTGTGTGTGAGGTTGCAGTATGTGTGTGTGTGTGAAGGTGCAGTGTGTGTGTGTGTGTGAGGTTGCAGTATGTGTGTGTGTGTGAAGGTGCAGTGTGTGTGAAGGTGCAGTATGTGTGTGTGTGTGAGGTTGCAGTATGTGTGTGTGTGTGAAGGTGCAGTGTGTGTGTGTGTGTGTGTGTGAAGGTGCAGTGTGTGTGTGTGAAGGTGCAGTATGTGTGTGTGTGTGAGGTTGCAGTGTGTGTGTGTGTGTGAAGGTGCAGTGTGTGTGTGTGAAGGTGCAGTATGTGTGTGTGTGTGAGGTTGCAGTGTGTGTGTGTGTGTGAAGGTGCAGTGTGTGTGTGTGTGTGAAGGTGCAGTGTGTGTGTGTGTGTGAAGGTGCAGTGTGTGTGTGTGTGTGAAGGTGCAGTATGTGTGTGTGTGTGTGAAGGTGCAGTATGTGTGTGTGTGTGTGAAGGTGCAGTATGTGTGTGTGTGTGTGAGGTTGCAGTATGTGTGTGTGTGTGTGAGGTTGCTGTGTGTGTGTGTGTGTGAAGGTGCAGTATGTGTGTGTGTGTGTGAAGGTGCAGTATGTGTGTGTGTGTGTGTGAGGTTGCAGTATGTGTGTGTGTGTGTGAAGGTGCAGTGTGTGTGTGTGAAGGTGCAGTATGTGTGTGTGTGTGAAGGTGCAGTGTGTGTGTGTGTGTGAGGTTGCAGTATGTGTGTGTGTGTGTGTGTGAGGTTGCAGTATGTGTGTGTGTGTGTGAGGTTGCAGTATGTGTGTGTGTGTGAAGGTGCAGTATGTGTGTGTGTGTGTGAGGTTGCAGTATGTGTGTGTGTGTGTGAGGTTGCAGTATGTGTGTGTGTGTGTGAGGTTGCAGTATGTGTGTGTGTGTGTGAGGGTGCAGTGTGTGTGTGTGTGAGGTTGCAGTATGTGTATATATAAAAGGTTACAATCATTATTAATGTAATCAGAGAACATTTTCCTGCTCAAAATAAAATGGACCCTGTGCTTTGAGATGAAAACCAATTTTCAACATAATAGGCTCATTCATTTTGAATACAGTATGATTGAAATTATTTTTCACAGTTACGCAGACACACTGATGCCCTACAATTTATTAGTGTGCACCCTTATTTACAATCCTTGCTATTTATGTGACTTTCCTGCAGCTATGTTACACCTGACAGGCTGGGCTCAAGGTGCACAGAATCTTCAAATACAGCACTGGCTGCTGCTAACTGATGAGCAGTAAATCACTCACATGACATTCCCCTTTGCCCATTATTTTAATGATGTTTTAACTTAATTGGGTTTATCACCTCTGCTAAAGTACCAGACAAAAGCCCGCCATCCAAATTCATTTGCCCGCGCCGATCTCTAATTGCCATCCCTCACTTTGAATGCTGTCAAGCATCTTTTCTCTGAAGAATTTCAAGGAAATTCAATATTTTTCAATTGAATTTACAACGTAAACATTTGGGCTCACTGGGAACACACTCTCACACCAGACTCCCCCAACTATTTACCTCATCTCGACCGAATGACCTGCCCCCTGAATCCTTCCTCCCTCGTACATCTGCCTAGCTCCCATTTAAATGCAGTTTTGCAATTCACCTCCATCCAGCCTTTGGTGAGGCAGCACAATCCATGTTCTCCGTGTGACTACGACAACGGGAACTGATCCATCAGTTTGGGGTTAGGACATAAACAGAAACAATCCGAATCGCGACAGAGCTCACAACCACCCAAAAGCTGTAACTCTCTGCATTTGAACAGATCAGGTAAATAATAAACCTTACTTGACCGTTGACACGGTTCCCGTGGTAATGGAGTCCGTCTTGGAAAAACTGGACTTCAGGAGCTCGGTGCTGCCGAAGCCGACAGAGGCGGTGGATTCGGTGCTGGGCGTGGGCGTGCAGGGGGTACTGGAGAGCGGGGTGGCGGCCGTGTTTGTTGGAGCTTTCACCATGGCCAGCCTCTGGATGTTTTTGATGTCGTACTTGGACGGGCGGCCCACCTTCCCAGTTTTGAAGGCGATGGCCCCGCCCATGTCCGGGTCCCCTTCGCCCGGCTTGAAGAGGTGCAGGTACTTCACATTTTCCAGGTCGTACTTCGAGGGCCTCTTGTAGGTGTTGCCGTTCTGGGGCCGGATACTGCCGCCTGTCTTCAACTTCTGGATGAAGTAGTCGTATTTTGAGGCCCGGGAGGTGAGGCCCGGCTGCGCCAGGACCGCGGAGCCAGAGGGGACGGCGGGCTTGACCTCACGTCGCAGGGCCGCTTCCTGCCCGGAAAACTGGCCGATTGGCAGGAGGGCGTCCTTCCCCAGGCCTGGCCGCGAGCCCGAATCCTCGGCTTTGGCGGCCGGGAGCACGCGCGGCAGGTTCTCCCCGGCCTTGAGCTTCCGAATGCACTCCTCGTACTTGGAGATGCGAACCCGCCTGGCAAGGCTGTCCTCACTCAGGGGGGCCGCCGGGAAGGTCTCTGAGGTAGTGGCGTTCAACTTGTCGAAACTGATTTTCTTCGCCAGTTCATCCCTGACATTTTGGTCATCGTAACCAAACATTCCCAGAAATTCATTCATGGTTGATGCTGCATAGTCGTGGAGAGTCGCCGTTTCCCCTGGTGGAGGGGGAGGTGGAGGGGGGAGGGGGGAAAGAGGGAAATCGAAGGGTTAAACATTGCAGGAACATTCTGCACAGCTCTTAAGTTTTACGACTACTAAATTAATTTGTAAAAAGTAATTAATACAGGGGCAAAATAAAGGGAGTTCATCAATGTCAGGAAAATCAATTTCGCTAAATGTTCTAGTCAATGGCTTCGCAGTACATTAAACAAAGTTTTCAAAAATGTACTCTGCTCATAGCACCACTTAATATGTACAAAGTCATCTTCCCTCCTCACTGGCCAGACTTTTTTATTGACCAACCCATTTTATAAGGACACATTTTGGGGGCTTTCCATTCGATATTGTTCTCGAAACCCCAGCAATGACTAAAAACGGAACTGAATTGATCCGTGTTGTTTCCCTCTTGTAGTTTTGGTTCATGGGTGCGGGAGATCACCGGGGTTTTTTAGGAATCTGAAATGAATTGGGCTGGCTCAGTCAGTCAACAGCGGCAGTGTAAGAACAGGCGGGGAGCCAGCGTGCGGAGCAGACGGCCGGCTGCTGTTTCACTCTCTGCTGTAACTGAAGAATGAATCGTCACTGTGTTCGTGCCCAGTGTGGGCTAAACGTTCCTCTGCGCGTTATGGACCACTCGGGCCACAAGTTCTGAGCGGGTATGTTGTCACATGACCTGCCATTACCGCCTGCATGGTCACGGGTGGGCGTTTCCCCTCGCCTCCAATATTGTCATTATCGATAAACAAAGGTGTTCAAAGAATGAAAAAATAAGCACGCCACTTAATTTACAGCCTCAGTAATGTCCACTGGCAACTAGTTCAGGGGGATGTAAACATGAAGTAATGCCAGAGAGTTATCCCCACTGCCCCGGTGAATATTTATCCCTCAATTAATATCACAAAAAGCAGATTAACTGGTCACCGACACGCTGCTCTTTCTGGGATCTTGCTCTGCACAAAATAGCTGTCATGTTTCCTCCATTACAACATTGATCACACCGGCTGTAAGGGGTTCCCAGTGCTTGCGAAAGGTCCTGTCAGGATACGGGAGCCGGCTGTTCCCGCCGACATCTTCTGGTTCCGCCGTCGGCGAACCCCCCCCCCCCTCTCCCCTCCAACCCCCCACCCCCCCCCCCCTCCCCCACACCGTGCGTTCCCTAGCAGCGGAGGGTGCAAACAAGGAGAAAGCCCGTTGACAGCAACGGGGTGAGACCATCCCACCAGCGGCTGAAGGCGGGTCACCTCCACGCTGGAGGGGATTTTCCGCGCCCCCCCCCCCCCCCCTCCCCCAACCCCGCAACTCGTGGGACTTCTGGTCACACCACTGCCAGTTGGATTTCACAATGAATACACCAATTGCTCATTTAAATATGCGCGCCTGGAGCTCGCCCAGCGAGAGCAAAGTCCAGAAGTGGTGCACCGCGGGCCTCTCGCGAGGTTCAACCGCCTCGTCCCAACACCAAATCGGGTGCGACATGGCCACTGAATCACACCCACCAACCCCGAAACTGGTCTGATTCACCAAACCCCTTCCCAGGTGTGCAGAAGATTTTACTGGCAGGTATTTTGAAATGCTGGCAGTTTTGGCTTGGAAGGAGCAACCAGGAGGGTGGGGGAGAGAAACGGGTGATCAGGGGTAATGGGGAGAGGGCAGGAGAATGGGGATGAGAAAATATCAGCCATGATTGAATGGGCCAAGTGGCCTAATTCTGCTCCTATGTCTTATGGACTCAGTATTGAAGCTGACAGCTGTCACTGGCCATCAGCGTACTTTCAACAGTTTAACTACTGGATGTGCTGCCAAACTTGTGATAAGTATTCTGTGAACAATGTTCCACTCTGGTGAGAGCACATTCTCAATAAAACCCCTTGAATCGGGACAGCACAGCGGCGCAGTGGTTAGCACTGCTGCCTCACGGCGCCGAGGTCCCAGGTTCAATCCCGGCTCTGGGTCACTGTCCGTGTGGAGTTTGCCCATTCTCCCCGTGTTTGCGTGGGTTTCACCCCCACAACCCAAAGATGTGCAGGGTAGATGGATTGGCCACGCTAAATTGCCCCTTAATTGGAAAAAATTAATTGGGTACTCTAAATATATTTTAAAACACCCTGGCCGGGATTCTCCAATCCCACGGCCAAGTTCTGACGCCAGCATGAAAAGCGGTGCGAACCACTCCGGCGTCTGCGGTCCCTGATACTGAGGAATGCTCCCCTTCCTAGAGGGCCAGGTCGGTGCCGGAGTGGTCCCCGCAGCTCCTGCTGGTGCGAAACGGCCAGCGTGAGTTCGCGCATATTCACTACGGCTGGCGTGATTCCGCGCATGTGCAGAACGGCCGGCGCGATTCCGCGCATGTGCAGAACGGCCGGCGTGAGTTCGCGCATATTCACTACGGCTGGCGTGATTCCGCGCATGTGCTGAACGGCCGGCGTGATTCCGCGCATGTGCAGAACGGCCGGCGTGATTCCGCACATGCGTGTGGGTTCCTGTCTCCGCACCGGCCCCTGGGCAATATGGCGGAGCCCTACAGGGGCCCAGTGTGGAGGAACATGGAACCAACCCGCCCGCCGATTGGTAGGCCTCCGATCGCGGGCCAGGCCACCGTGGAGGCCCCCCCCGGGGGTCGGTTCCGCCCGCCCCCGCTCCGGGACGGCCGCTGCAGACACACCAGGTCCCGCCGTGTGGGACCTGAGTAACCCACGCCGGCGGGACTCGGCCAAACCCAGTGGCCACTCGGCCCGTCAGGGCTCGGAGAATCGCGGGGGGGGGGGGGGGGGGGGGCCTTGATGAGAATCGGTGCTGGAGAATAGGTAAGCCAGCTTCGGGGCGCGATTGTGGCTTTCCCCCGGGGATCCTCCGACCCGGCGCGGGGTTGGAGAATCCCGACCCTTGAATCTAACTCATGACTTCATATTATTACAATTCAAAACACGGTTATATTGCCACCTTGAGAATGTTTCACATCCACCAACACACAAACTAGCTTTCATTTAGATAGAGGAACCACGTCATTGAGAGTCAAAACATTCCTTCAAGGCACGGATGTGGCACTATCCACTCTGATGGTGAGGGATAGGCAATCTGTAAAGAAATCTTGGGAAAAGGTTGTAATTCCGGTTCTCTGTCAGGCTAGGCCAAGTGGCTTTATTATTCAGCGAAACACCCACCATGAAACGCAATGTCCAAATCAGATACAAAGGAGACATTGCAACAATACACTCCAACCGCCCTTTGTTAAATTAATTCACAGGATAGGAACACGGAGGCCATTCGGCCCTTCAGAGCTGCTCTGCCCTTTAACTAGATCATGCTTGATCCGCTACCTCAATGCCATCTTCCCAGGGCTATCCCTGTATTCCTTAATGTCATTCCTGCCTAGAAATCCATCAACCTCTGATACTCAGTGACTGAGCTTCCAGAGCCTCTGGGATAGAGAATTCCAAAGATTCACCACTTCTTTGACTGAAGAAATTCCTCCTCATCCAGTCCTTAATGGCCTACCCCTTATTCTGAAACTGTGTTCCGGGTTCCAGACCCTCCAGCCAAGGGGAAACAGCCTCCCTGTATCTACCCTTTCGAGTCCCGGATGAATTCTCTGTTTGTCTGAAGGAGGTCGCCTCTCATTCTTCTAACCTCAGGGCAGTGTGGTAAGACCAGCTGTTATTGTCCATCTTGATACAACTGTGTGGCTTGCTGGGCTATGTCAGAGGGAGATTGAGAATGAGCCACACTGCTGAGAGTCTGGAGTCATTTATGGGCTAGACTGGGGAAGGCCGACAGCTTGTCTTCTCCAGAGGACCATTGTGGGCCAGCTGGGTTTCTACAACAATCCTGTAGTTCCTTGATAGAACCATAGAACCATGGGGCGGTATCGCCGTCATGCTGGTTGGACCCCCCCCCGGCGATTCTCCGGGCCCCAATGGGCTGAGCGGCCGTCCATTTTTGGCCAGTCCCGCTGGCGTGGGTTACGCAGGTCCCACACGGCTGGACATGGCAGGTGAGTATGCGTGGGCGGTCCTTGGGGGGGGGAGGGGCGCGGGGGATCTGACCCAGACGGGGCCCCCACGGTGGCCTGGCCCGCGATCGGGGCCCACCGATCTGCGGGCGGGCCTGTTCCGTGGGGACACTTCTTCCTTCCGCGCCGGGTCCCTGTCGGGCTCCGCCATATTGCCCGGGGACCGGCACGGAGAAGAGACCCTCCACGCATGTGTGAGAATACGCCGGCCGTTCCGCGCATGCGGGAACTCGCGCCGTCCCTTCGGCGCCAGCTAGAGCAGCGCCAAACCCTCCGGCGTCAACCTAGCCCCCTAGAAAGGTGAAAATTCCTCACCTTGGGGGGGGCCGTTGATGCCGGAGTCGTTGGTGCCAGTTTTCCCGCCGGTGTGGGGACATAGCCCCCAGAAGGGAGAATCCCAGCCTTAGTAACATTAAGTGAGTAGCGGATTCGTCACTCAAAGGATAATGGAAATATGGAAATCTTTCACCCAAAAAGATTGGGTCAATTAAAAATGTCAAAACTGAGGTTATTAGGTCTTTTGTTAGGTTAGGGTGAAGGCCATTGTTTCATTGAGTACTGCGAGCATTTATTAGGGGAGATCGCTGGGACACTTGGTGGCGGCGAGGAGGCAGACGTTTGTAATGCTGCATTTTGTAAATAAATCTCTAATCCTTGGCATCCAATAATCGTACAAAACCAGAGCAGAGGGATTAAACTAAAACCCAGGGCAGCCGTGATCTAATTGAACGGTGGAACAAATTCGAGGGACTGAATGGCCTTCGCCTGGTCCAATGATCCTCGTGTTTGCAGTGGGGTTAAATTCAGTTTCCCACATCTTCACCTTAGTTCTTAAAGAATGGCAACTGAAAGCATACTTTGCACAGGGTGGATGGCTAGGTTAGGGGCTCGGTAACGTTATCATTTCGCAGTGCTCGGAATTGCGTGGCTCTGGTTTGGAACAGGAGGAGCCAAATAGGTTGGTTGGTCAGGGAGATTGTGTGGACACCCAAGACACTGGGCATACCTCACTTCTATTTTCAGGTAGCATAACAGGTAATTCCACCGAGGAACTGTGTCACAGGTAAGCGAATCAAATGGGCAATGCAGCAGAAAAGAAGATATATTTTTTTCTGCCGTCGGCAATGCTGACAGGGAGCAGCGTCTTGGAGGACTACTTATATTTTTGAGTGTGTCATGTTTATCATCTAAATATGGCGTTTTATAAAACCTCCCGCGCCCGCACTGCTGGGTGTGTTGGCCAAACAGTTTTCCAAAATAACTGAAGCTCTGTTCACGCGGCCTGGGAACACAGGTTGAGGGGACATGAGGTTTTGCTAGTCTCATGGCTACATAAGGCTTGAATTCAGTAAGAATAATTTGTTCTGACAGAGTGTCAGATAATCTTACTTTAAAAATAGTGTAAAAATGTATTGACCTTATCATATTTCTTCCCAATGATGTCATCCCCTGCCCTGGGTTTCACAGAATTCCATATTTCTATATCAGAAGCCAGTTCAAGAGAGAGTGTCACTGGAGAGTATTAAATGAAGTACCCTAATCTTTGCACTTATAGTCTACAAATTCCTCCATGAAAGGCAGCCAGACCTTGGCTATATTTGAAGCAATGCAAATGACAAACAATCGCAATTCGGCCTGCGTGATTCCCACCTCTCTTTGTCAGTCAAATGGTGACTGAAACGGAATTTGTCCTTTGAAGGGAGGCCCATCGCGGAGCCTCACGCTCAAGCTGCACATTGTTTTTGTTCTGATGTGATCCTTAATTGTTGTGCGATTTGACATTCAGAAGGAAATCCGATCTGAGAGCCGTGAACCATGCGTGCTAATTATAGTTTTGATAATTAAGCTTTCAAGTCCGAATCTTTGAGGGAAAGATGGAACCGAAAATGGCTTGTTAGTGACAACACCTCACCGGGTTTATTTCGTCGGTCAGTGGAATGTGTGGTAAATGCAGAAACTTATCGCCAGCCTGTGAGTCTCCAGACCAAGGTACTGAAAGAGCCAGGGAAATATTTTCCACTTGTAACCCGGAATGTGCACTGCCTCCCTCCTGTATTGACACATCCCACTCACGTAAGCAAGAGTCGGAGCTTAGGATCCTGCGCATTGGGGCACTACTGCGGTTCAACCGCAGTCATCACCTCAGGGCGGCAGGGTAGCACAGTGGTTAGCACTGTTGCTTCACAGTGCCAGGGTCCCAGGTTCGATTCCTGGCTTGGGTCACTGTCTGTGCGGAGTCTGCACGTTCTCCCCGTGTCTGCGTGGGTTTCCTCCGGGTGCTCCGGTTTCCTCCCACAAGTCCCGAAAGACGTGCTTGTTAGGTGAATTGGACATTCTGAATTCTCCCTCTGTGTACCCGAACAGGCGCCAGAGTGTGGCGACTAGGGGCTTTTCGCAGTAACTTCATTGCAGTGTTAATGTCAGCCTGCCTGGCACATTAATAAAGATGATTATTATTATTGATGAATCTCAGAGCTCAAACCCCACAAAATCTTACTTAAGACCATAAGACATAGGAGCAGAATTAGGCCACTCTGCCCATCGAGCCTGCTCCCCCATTCAACTTTCTCGGGGAAAATTAATATGTCAGCAGAAGCAGAATTCTGAAGGGGGAGGGAGGAGGGGGAGCGGGTACGTGCAATATGGTTAAGAGATGTACAGAAGGGGTCGGGTGGGAAATGTCTAGTTTACCATGTTGATGTTTATGTTATTATTGTTTTGTTTGTTATTGTTACAAAAATTTTGCAAATGCTTCAATAAAAATATTTTTTTTAAAACCATGGCTGATATTTTCTCATCCCCATTCTCCAGCCTTCTCTCCATAACCCCTGATCCCCTTATAAATCTTTAAATCTCTGGGATGGACCATTCAATGTTAAATGGCTGAAAGCACGCATGGAAATACGAGTTAGGAGCAGGAATCTGCCACTCGGCCCCTCGATCCCTGCTCTGCCAACAACATGCATTGACACCGTATGAAGAACATTGCAACAGGAAATATAAAACATCAACACTTACTTTGGACTTTGCATGTGGAACAAGTTCTACTAAAAATTAGCAACTAATTCTCGGTGTAGTTTTTAATCACTTAAATCCTTCTTAAAGAAGCACATTATCTATCTCATTGCAAACTGCCGCTTTTCGCCTCAGTTTCGATTGCATTTCCTGTCAGAACTGAAATAGTAATGTTTCTCACAATAACAAGAGGAGATATATTTATTGTGGGTTTTTTTTTTTAGTGTACAACTGGGATTTTTCTTACTTTTATTTTCGAGTGGCAAGTTAAGCTAAAAATGCCCCCTCATTGAAAAATATTTTCAAAAAAGCCTGAAGAGCGAGAGAAGAAAGTATGATTGTCAGTTCGGGAAAGTGTGGCTCACCTGAAGACGCAATGCTCGCTTGTCTCATACTGGCCTCACTGGACGAATTGTAGCCTTCCTCTTTCGGTCCCACCTCCTCGGAATCTTTGTCGTCCACGTAACTCCCATCCAGCGATCCTTGAGCGCCATCATTATCCTCCTCATCACTGCAGCCTTTGGGCTGCAGCATGTACACCCCTTCCGGGGGGGCGTACTCCCCGTCGCCAGCCTTTATCACCCTTTCTTCATTGCGGTCCCCGTGTTCGTCCATGTATTCCCCGTTCACCCATTTTTCTATTGCTTCCCGCCTTTTCTTGTCCTCCTCCAACTTCTGGATGTCCTGGAGTCCGTCGGGGGAGTCAGTGTCCCCCTCCTGGTCACCATGGCGCAGCCCATCGGCACTGTCGTTCTCCTGGAGTTTGTGGTCTGGCTCGGTCTGTTCCGTCCCACTGTCGTAGCCAACCTGCCGGCTCAGCTTGGCACAGATAGCATTAAGCTTCAGGCCACCTTTCCTCTTGGCAGCCATCTTGGGTGTTCCTGAGGCGTCTTCAGTGCATATATTTCATTCAACTTTGAGTTAAGCAGGCACCAGGAGAAGATTGAAAAGAGAGGGAAAAACATTATAAATATTCAGGGTCCCAAACAAATTAACAACTATATAACAGTTTTATATTTACCAAAGAAATATGTAAAAATGGGAACGGGAAACACCATCATTAATTATCATTGGAGCTTTGCAATATGCAGTTTTGATTAAGATTAAAGTAAATCGCACAAAAGAAACCCATCAGAACAAGATCATTAAGTCACAATATAAATAAACATCTGCAAGATATGGAAATACAGAGTCTGACTAAAGGGCATCATTACGATGGATGAAATGATCTATTGATTTCATAGAAAATTGAACAAATGAGAGTACAGTATTAGGCAGTGCTTTAATAACTTGACGACTGGCTTCCATTCATCAATATTCAACATGAATGCAGTTTTTATAATTCAGGTTCTGACCCTGTGTACGCAGGGCTGCGAAAGGGAACAAGGGCTTTTGTTTATTTTTCTGGCCCGTTCAGTTAAATCAGGAGGCAGACACACTGTGGCATCATCGGCCGAATGGAGACAATCCAGCGACAGAGGGAGCACATCTCTCTGGCTACTTCCTACAACGATATGACTGTGTCTGTCAACTCTACGTACATGCAGCGTGCACCTCTCCATGTGGAACCAGTAAGCAACGTTGAAACGGACCAATTTTTATTTTGTGTGGGCCAATGGTAAATGTTGACAATTGCTGTTACAGTGGCAATCCTGCCGACTTAATCATCTTATTTATTCCCAAAAGTGACCTCGGTTCAGGTTCCTGAAACCTTTAAGCCCCTTTCTAGCTGGTAACTAAAATTAGTGCAAGTTGACCACAATTTGATAAATTATCAGTTCCGAACTTCTAGCTCTATTTGTCTCCAATGCAGATCCCACCCATTATCCTTCCGAAACCTCCACACATCCCCACTCCCCCCCCCCCCCCCACCCCCTTCAAAACACCCTGGGTGAAGCAGGTGAAGAATGGGCCTTTGTTTCAAAATACCATTGGATTGGCCATTTCTCTGTGGTGCTCGAGCCAAAATGGCCGTTTTGATTGGAGCCCACGTTCCCTGCATCTTAAAATATTCAAATGACAGCGATAAATCATGCGATGTTAGTGTTTGTAAACACAGTCCAACATAACTGGGGATGTGGGGGAGGCTTTATTTTGCTGAGCTGGCACACAACCTCTCATCCCATTTAAATCACAATCCAACTGCTTCATTCTGTTCCACATATTGACACGGAAAACCGCAATTGGAAGTGAGTTTTGCTCTGATACTATGATGTCAACACCCCAATGCAATGTCCTCCTGCGGCATCAGTGGTAATGGGAACCTGTTCGGGGTCCTCGCGATAGCCGTTTGATCCAGGGCCTGGTGTGGATCTTCCGGTTCAAGAGCCACAACTCTTTCTTCGCATTTTGTTCCGAACTCCCCGTGTGAACAAGCAAAAAATAAACTGAGGCTGATAAGCTTTTGCTAAAATAATCCAGCTATAATTAACAACTGTGAACTCCAAGCTACAGAACGTGTGTGAGCGCCCACTCACACAAGAAAAAAAAGCATAAGCAGTTAACCAAGCATTTAACACATTTCAGTAAGGTTAGTTAATAGGCAGAGACAACAAGTTCTTTTTTTAATTATAAAATGAAATAAAGGCAGCTGTTGGGAAATACAACTACATAGTAATAGATTTTGCAAAACAACATTAACCATTGAGAATCCAGCACAGACACTTCATCATAACCATCTTCAGGTTAACGGTGTGAAAGCTGTGGGGGTTGAGGGAGGTCCGCTTCCTCACATCGCCCCCATCAAACGTGTATAAACTACTGTCTCTCTCTCTAATGGAGAGATGCTGAAGGTCTTTCATGGACTGTAGCTAATTAGTGGAATATCCCAGGATGCTTATTTGAATGGTAGGTCTAACATAGAGGGGAAATATACTGTAAATGGCAAAACTCTTAGGAATATAGGAAGTCAGAGAGACCTGGCAACATCAGTGGACAAGGTGGTCAGGAAAGCATACGGAATGCTTGCCTTCATTGGACGGGGCATTGAGTATAAAAACTGGCAAGTCATGCTACAGTTATATAGAACATTGGTAAGGCCGCACTTGGAATATTGCGCACAACTCTGGTCACCACACTACCAGAAGGATGTGGAGGCTTTGGAAAGGGTGCAGAGGAGGTTGACCAGGATGTTGCCTGGTCTGGAGGGTGTTAGTAATGCGGAGAGGTTGAATAGACTCAGATTGTTTTTATTAGGACGGCGGGGGTTGAGGGGGTGCCCTGATAGAGGTCTACAAGATTATGATAGGCATGGATAGAGTGGATGGGCAGACACTCTTTCCCAGGGTGGAGGGGTCTGTCACCAGGGGGCACAGGTTTAAGGTCCTTGCGGCAAAGTTTAGAGGAGATGTGTGAGGCAGGTTTTTTACACAGAGGGTGGTGAGTGCCTGGAATGCGTTGCCAGGGGAGGTTGTGGAAGCAGATACATTAACGGCGTTCAAAAGGCATCTTGACAAATACATGGATAGGATGGGTACAGAGGGATACGGCACAAGGAAGTGCTGAGGGTTTTGGCCAAGGGGGGTATCATGACCGGTACAGGCTTGGAGGGCTGAAGGGCCTGTTCCTGTGCTGTATTGTTCTTTGTTCTTTGTATAAGGTTAGCCAGGTGCGAAGGTCATGTACAGTGAGACAGATTACAGCCAGTGATATTTCCAAAGTCAAGTCAGGCAGCGAGGTTCTGCAGCAACTGGACATCACCAAGAAATAGTGCATGCTGGGAAATGATGTTTACACCAAATCAGAGCAGTGGCAGGAAAGGTGAAAATATTTTTATTTATTTTAAAAATAAATTTAGAGTACCCAATACCTTTTCTTTCCAATGAAGGGGCTATTTAGCGTGCCCAATACACCTACCCTGCACATCTATGGGTTGTGGACTCACGGAGACATGGGAGAATGTGCAAACTCCACACGGATAGTGACCCAGGGCCGGGATTGAACCTGGGTCCTCAGCGCAGTGAGGCAGCAGTGCTAAGAAAATATTGTTATTAAATAGAATTCCAACAGTTGACAAACGGTTGGCTTGAGCTGATTCTTTAAAGGAGTAGAAGATGTGTGTGAACGTTGCGGGGGGCCCCGCTAATCATGTTCATATGTTTTGGTCCTGTCCAAAGCTAGAGAATTACTGGAAGCAGGTTTTTAGGGTAATTTCTAAAGTGTTGCCCGTGAAGCTGGACCCGGGTCCCTGGGAGGCCATATTCGGTGTGTCAGACCAGCCAGGGTTGGAAACGGGTATGGAGGCGGATATCGTAGCCTTCGCCTCATTGATCGCCCGAAGGCGGATCCTGATAGGTTGGAGAGCAGCCTCTCCACCCTGTGCCCTGGCATGGCGGGGGGACCTGTTGGAATTCTTGACTCTTGAGAAGGTTAAGTTTGAACTGAGGGGAAGGATGGAGGGGTTCTACAATTCATGGGCATTATTCATTATACACTTTCAAGAACTGGATAACATCGAACATTAGTTGGGGCGGGGGGAGTGGGAGGATTGGGGGGAGGGGGGCTGTGTGTGTTAATGGTGACTATGGGTAATCCCTGATTCCTTTTTGTCATTTGTTTGTGTGAACATGCGGGCTAATGTTTGGGGGTTTGGTGGGAGGATGGGATCGTTGTTACTGATATGGGGATTGACATATTTGGTACTGATTATTGTTTATTGTTGGTGGGTGTAAATTTGGGAGAAAATGTGAAAAAGGAGAATAAAAAAATATTTTTAAAAAGCCAATCGGTTGGCAGTGGTGTGGGAAATGAAACTTAGGCGTGTTGAGTTAACACATTATATCTTCACCATGTATTCGAATCCCAGTCAGGCTAATGATTGGATGTTGCCTCCCTCTGTTGGTTCTAAGGTTGGAATAAGAAATAAGATTGATCATCTTCCTCTGGGTTTGGGCCCCAGTGCGTTGGTCAGTTTGGCAGTGACTGGTCAGCTCACTTTGAGAATCAACAAAGATGGGTGGTGTGAGGAAATGCACGGCAGCATCTCGCCAAGGCTCCTTCGACAGCAGCTTCCAAATCTGCCCTCTCTCCCACCTCGAAGGACAAGGGCAGCGGGCATACAGCAGCAGCACCACCTGCAAGTCCCCCTCCTAAGTCACGCACCACCCTGGCTCCCCCCCCCCCCCCCCCCCCCCCCCCCAATGCTGGTATACCTTCACCATATGGACTGCAGCGGCTCAAGAAGGCGGCATAGCACCTCCTCCTCAAGGGCAATTAGGGATGGGCAATAAATGCTGGGCTTGCCAACAGCACGCACATCCCTTGAATGAATAAAAAGAAATGGCAAAGTCAGGATGGTACAGTATGAGGTGCTCTTCTGGGCTTACGGTGCTCTGTCAGGCAGACTAGAAAGAACTGCATTCTGAGCCCATCCACCACAGTCTGTCTGAACCGGCCATGCTCAATGCTAACACTGACTGCCTGGAATAAAATTGTGTTCCAGTTCCCAGGACTAACGTCCCTCACTTCGAAAACAAAACCAGTTTAGTGATAAACATGCTGTGTAAAGAATCGCCAAGGTTTCAGTTTGCAAAAGTACTGTTATTAAAACCTCCTTCATGAATTGGAAGGTCATCCACAAAGAATTTAATAACTATTATATCAAAGGTTGGTGCACCCTATAGCGTACTCTTTCTGGAAAGACTGAATATGTTTGTGAGCTTACTGTGGTGGTTTGGCATTCCAATTACATTAGAGATTATGACGTATCTTAATGGAAACGTGATGGAAAATTCCCCCCCCCCCCCCAACTTGTTGTATAAAGGAATTGTTTTATATGGTTTCTCTGATACCGGGAAAGATGGAACAATTTATCCCACAACGCAGGTTGTGGAATATTGAGAGTCTTCCGTTGAGGGGTTCCTTTCTAATTATTTGGGTTTTATCTTCCGTTATTCCTGACTTTGATCCCAAATTAAGGAGAGCTGCGTAAACATCTGATTCATTAACGTTAGAATTTTTCGACCGTGGCATTAAGGCTGGCGGGTCACAGCTACCAGGACAGTCATTTGGAAAAATCATCTGGGGAAAAAAAATTTGCGAGGAAGTGGAAGACATAAATTTTGAAGTATTTTTCACAGAAGCCTTAGAAGGAAGATTGAGGTCACCTGGGCGTAACAGAGAAGGTCACGTCTGTTTACAACGCACAGTATTTCAAATTCTAACTACTGATTTCCTTTGTAGGAAATGGCTTCAAGAACATTTTCTTTCACTTGTAGCCTGGTTCCTGACTATTTATATACATTCATAAACACTCATTTAATAGCCATTCTGCAGGAAATTGAAAACACAGAATATATAGACGATAATACTCGGTTGCTAAGGTAATCTGACTTTTATTTCAGGAGCAAGGAGGACAATATATCCAGGTCTGTCTCCTCCGAGCACTGACAGGCTTATTATGGTGACCAACTGTGCATTATTCATGTTATCTAACATAAGGAGTGAAAACTGAAGGGGGGAAAAAAAACAGTGTAAAAGTCGAAAAAAAATTCCACAGGAAACCAATAATCTTTCATCAGTTGTGAAGGGCATTGCTCTGATATTAGAAGGAAGAATGATTTGGGTATCCTCTGCTCACACAGCCCGGGATTCAGGTTTATAAAAGTATGTTTCTGCTCCCTGCGAGGGTGGGATTTGTTTCATTATTAAGGTGTTATGCAGAAAGTCTATTGAGGCGGGTGTGACAGGGTAAGTATTACAAGAAGTAAGTGTAACCCATTCAGGATGTACGTGTTACATACATTATTGACATATATATCATTGCTGTCGCACATGAAATATAAACGAGTATATCTCCGAGGGTATGCTCATGAGGTTAGCAGTGGTCAAGGACATGTTAGCAAAGGTGGAGCTATGTTTAACCTGGTCTATTCCTTTAAGGTTCCTGATTAGCAACTCTTTGAAGACACATCCTGAGTTGAAGCAGACACTAATTGTTGAGGGACACTTCAGTCGATCAATAACTAACACCAAATCCTGACTGTGGCTTATTAAGGTCAATAACAACAGAGTGGAGGAAGCTAACTGGAGCCGTCTGTACAAGGAGAGGACACCCTGATTTGAAGATTTCACAACCTTTCTCGCATCCATTCCACCTGGGCCTTAATGGGTTTTATGCGCAGTTGTCTGGTATCGTGAATACTTCACACACAGGATACAAACATATCAATGAGGAGCAGGAGTAGGCCACTCAGCCCCTCGAGCCTGCTCCCCCATTCAATCAGATTATGGCTGATCTGATTGTAACCTCAACCCCACGTTCCTGCCGACCCCAATAACCTTTCACCCCCTTGTTAATCAACAATCTATCTGACTCTGCCATAAAAATGTTCAAAGACTCGGCTTCCACCACCTTTTGAGGAAAAGAGTTCCAGAGTCTCACCGCCCTCTGAGGGAAACAATTTCTCCTCATCTCTGTCTTAAATGGGCCACCCCTTATTTTTAAACAGTGACCCCTAGTTCCAGATTCTCCCACAAGAGGGAACATCGGCCGGGGTTCTCCGGTATCCGGTGGACGGGTCGTACCGGCGTCAAAGAATGGCGTGAACCACTCCGGCGTCGGGCCGCCCGGAAGGTGTGGAATCCTCGCACCTTTGGGGGCTAGGCCGGCGCTGGAGTGATTGGCACCAACCGGCGCTGAAAGGCCTCCGCCGGCCGGCGCGAGTTGGCGCATACACAGGAGCGCCAGCGTGTTCCCAGAACCGCTGCCGTGATCCCTGCGCATGCACAGGGGGTTTCTTCTCCGCCTCAGCCATGGCGGAGCCTTACACAGGCTCACGCGAAGGGAAAGAGTGTCCCCACCCCACAGGCCCGCCCGCAGATCAGTGGGCCCCGGTCGTGGGCCAAGACATACCTTCTGTCCCTTCACCTCAGTCATTTACATGAATTGGAACAAGTTGAAGACTCAGCAGTGATCCCTGTGGCAAACCACTTGTCACATCTCGCTAACCAGATGAGAACAGTCTGGTGTTTGGGCAGGATGTGGTCAGTTGGTAGTTTCCTTTTGCCTCTGATTCAGAAGGTTGTGGGTCCAAATCTCACTCCAGTGCAGTAGTGCACAGGGAGTGCAGCACTGTGGCAGTCCTGACTTTTGATGCAACATTTATTGAGGCCTCATTTGTCAGGTAGATATAAAGGAACCATGGTCCTATTTTGAAGAAGATACCGGCCCGCCTGATATTTATCTCTAAATTGACATCGCAATTGGACAGTGATGTACCATCAATTGAACGCGAGACGAGTTGCTGAACAAAAGTATGGCTTTAATATACTAGATGTTAAGCCCTGCGGTCGACTACAGTAGAAGGACGACCGCCGGGAGCACTGGGTATTTATACCCCGTCCTGGAGGCGGGTTTAACTCAGCCTCTCGACCAATCGGGGAGGCGTCACATGACTGGTCTCAACCAACCGGTCGAGAGGCACATGACCGACCAGGGCCAATGGTAAGCCGGTGTTCTGCACCAATGGCAGGCAGCTATGCTAATCATACCACCACAGACAGATTGGTCAGTATCACATTGCTGCTTTAGGAGTTTGCTATATATACATTACTATAGTGGCAACATTTCAAAAGTACTTCATTGGCTTTGGAAAGTCCGGTTGTTACCATGGGTGGAATTTTCCGTTTGGGAGACTATGGTCTGGATTCTCCAGTCACCGACGCCAAAATAGCGTTTGGCGATCGGCTGGAGAATCAGAGTTCCCGACCAAATCGGGGGCGGCGCTGCTTTCGCGATGCCCTGCCCCCCTCCGTACGCTGTGCCATGTATCGACAGCCTCAGGACATTGCCTGAGGTCCACCCCCCGATGCTCCACCCCCGACCGGCCGAGATCCCGACAGCGTGTGTCGCCTGTGGTCCCATCCTGTCGGGAACTCGGCGTAACGGCTACTGACTCAGCCCAGAGCTGCCACAGTTGGGGCAGGTCCGATCCGCAGGCAGGGGGGACTGTATTGGGGTTGGGCAAGAGTGGGGGGGGGGGGGTCTGGGGCATGCGAGTTGGCCAAAGGGGGGGGTCACTATTTAGCGGGCCGGGTCCGGGAGCGGCCTCCGCCATGTGCATGTGCGACCACTGACCCGGCAATTCTCCGGAGCGTTTCGGCAGCTAGAGCCAGGTGCTCCACACTGCCGGCATGCTAGCAGAACAGGGAACCAGTGGCCGTTTTACGCCATGTGTTCTGGCGTAAAACACCACCGTTCCCACGCCGGTGTGGGGGCATAGCCCCAGAATCTGAGAATCCAGCCCCGTATGCTCCCGCCGGAGTGGAATTGACCCTGACTTGCACTCCCAGAAGATTGCGAGGGATTAGGGTTAGAGTTAGGGTTAGGATAGACAAGGAAGTCAAGGATCTCAATGAATGGTGGAACAGGCTCAAGGGGCTGAATGGCCTCCTCCTGCTCCTAATTCGTATGTTTCCACTAGTTGAGTTCTACGGTATTTTCTTCCAAAACAGTAATGTCAATCCAAAACCTAACTAATTCAGTATTGAATATATCCAATGCTCTAACCTCCGCCATTCTCTGGGGAAAGAGAATTGGCCAGACTAACCATCCTCTGAGAGAAAACATTTCTCCTCATCTTCATCATGAACTATGACCTCTGGTTCTGGTCTCCCCCACAGGAGGGAACACCCTCCTCATGTTCACCCCCCTCAGGGTCTTCTCTACTTCAATAAAACCATCTCTTAATCTTCTAAACCCCAATGGGTACAGGCCCAACCTGTTCAACCTTTCCTCATAATCATAGACTCAGAGAATTTACAGTGCAGAAGGAGGCCATTCAGCCCATCGAGTCTGCACCGGCCCTTGGAAAGAGCACCCTACTTAAGCCCACACCTCCACCCTACCCCCGTAACCCATTAACCCCACCTACCCTTCTTGGACGGTATTTTCTGCAGAAAAAATAAATCTATCTAATTTTAGTCATTTATCTCTCTGGTTCTTAAGCACCTGCTCACAGTCCTTGGACATTTCCTTTATCTACCTGTGGTTTATCAACACCGTGCCAATTATCGATAGACCTCACCGGCTGCCCAGGGTTCTTCAGAGGGCTGTTCACCCCCAAGTGATTTGAATGAGTTGAACATCCTGTTAGTGGCGCCCCGTCAACAATCTTGGACAAGCAGGATGTGGCGTATACTCTACAATATTAGTGTAATATTTCTCGTTCACCAGTTAGGCAAATTACAACAGCAATGTTTATTTACAAATAACTACAATTCAGGGGCTTTGGGCTTCGATGGCTGTGAATCAGCTCCCAGGATCGAACTGATATAGAATCCCGCGCTTGCTCGGGTGATCCCACCCTGGTCCCTGAGTGGTTACCCAGGTCATGTGACCCTCTCGGCCGATCGCCCCTTAAAGGGGACAAACACCTGGGGCGGGATTCTCCGGCCCCCCCCGCCGGGTCGGAGTATCGCCGGGAGGGCGGCATGAATCCTGCCCCCGCTGGCTGCCGAATTCTCCAGCACCGGGGATTTGGCAGGTGCGGCAATCGCGCCGTGCCGGTCGGCAGCCGCTGGCGGGAGCACCCCCCCCCCACCCCCACCCCGGCAATTCTCCGGCCCGCGATGGTTTTAGGCCGGTCCCGCCAGCGTAAATTAGAGTAGGTCTTTACCAGCGGGACCTGGCGGTGCGGGCGGCCTCTGGGGTCCTCGGGAGGGGCGCGGAGGGATCTGGCCCCGGGAGGTGTCCCCACGGTGGCCTGGCCCGCGATCAGGACCCACCGACCCACAGGCGGGCCTGCGCCATGGCGGCACTCTATCCCTCCACATCGGCTGCTATTCCTCCACCATGGCCGACGTGGAGATGAACCCCCCCCCCACGCATGTGTTGGGATGACGCCAGCACACGTTGGCACTCCCGCGCATGCGCCAACTTGCGCCGGCCGGCGGAGGCCCTTTGGCGCCGGCTGATGCGCCGCAAACCACTCCGGGGCCGGCCTCGCCCCTGACAGTGCGGAGGATTCCACGCCACTCTTCAGCGCCAGGACCCGCCCCCCCCCCCCCGCCCCGTCGGGTAGGGGAGAATCCCGCCCCACATCTTCCTTCTCTTAAGTATTTTTATACATTGATAATAGTTAAGTTACTTAGTCCCCAATAATTAGAACATTAAACACATCAGTCCATCTTAAATGGAGTCTTTCAGATTTCTTTATTTTTTATAAATTTAGAGTGCCCAATTATTTGTTTCCCAACTAAGGGGCAATTTAGCGTGGCCAATCCACCTACCCTGCACATCTTTGGGTTGTGGGGGCGAAACCCACGCAAACACGGGAGAATGTGCAAACTCCACACGGACAGTGACCCAGGGCCGGGATCGAACCTGGGACCTCATTAATGGTCTACATTCTCCCGGACAATTCCTCCTTGTATACCCACTTCACAGGACAACGGTCCTGTTTTTTGATACAACAACCCATGGGACCCAACTCGATTCGCATCCAAAGATTCTGACATACACGGTTTCCTCTACTGAAAGCGGTTTTGTTATTTACCTGAATCATGATTTTTCTTCTGTCTGCACTGACAGGCCTCGACCCTTCCCCGGCAAATTCGGAAACACCGGGCTCAGTCTGGTCCTAAGATGCCGGCATAGCAACAACTCTGCTGGCAGCTCTCCCAGATACGCCCCTGACTGCTTCTTAAGACCTGCCTTGGAGCTTTGGACAGCTTGCTCGGCCAGTCTTGCTCGGCCAGGCGATAGAATAGAATCCCTACAGTGCAGAAGGAGGCCATTCAGCCCATTGAGTCTGCACCGACCCTAACTAGGCCCACACCCCCAAGTTCTCCCTGTAACCCAGTAACCCACCTAAGGGGCAATTTAGCATGGCCAATAATGTCGACAAATTTGGTAGATAATTCCCACAGGAATTCAACATTCCTAAGAATGACTTGAACTCAGATGTGTTTCTGGAGGCTGGTGCCTTTTTTATTGCTCTGACCTTGTGTTCCATGGGGTGTATCTACAGGATACCCCAGATAGGCCACCACTGTGGCTTGAAAAGTACATTTTTTTCTTCATGACGTGTACTCCAGCCTCTTGAAATTTCTTTAGCTCCTCCTCTAAGTTATCCAGGTGCTCAGCTTCTGGCAATCCAGTTATCAAAACATCATCCAGGTATACTACAACTCCGGGCAGACCTTGCAATAGCTTTTCCATTGTTCTCTGTAAAATAGCACATGCCAGTGACACACCAAAGGGTAGGCGTGTATACTGAAACAAACCTTTGTACATGTTTATTGTGACACAACTTCAGGAAACCTCGTCTAACCCTAAGTTGCGGACATGCGTGGCTCACATCGAGTTTTGTACAAGGCCGGCCTCAAGCCAGCTTTCCTAACAAGTCTTCAATTTGGGGGATTGGATACTTGTCTAATTTGGCAGCCTGAGTAACTGTTAATTTGTAGTCTCCACAGATGTGGATGGGCTTGTCAGGCTTTATCACGGGAACTATGGGTGCTGCCCTCTCCACAAATTGGGTATTATTGGATAATACCCAGTTCTTCCAATCTCTTCAATGCCATGTCCAATCTCTCTCACTAAGTGCTTGCCACTGGTCTCACTCTAAAAAATGAAGGGTTGCCTCTGGATCTACATAGCTCTTTGCTTCGAGACACCTTATTTTACCCAACTTGTCATGAAAAACATTCTCATACTTCTTCATTAACTCTGGCAATCGCTCTTCCCGCACTTGGAAGATCTCCATCCATTTTAACTTGATTACATTCAGCCAATCACAGCCCTTGGCCTGACAGTGTTATTATTGGGAGCTGAGCAGATCTTTCTGAGCACGTGTGGAACCCAGGCCTACAGTAACCTTTATCTTGATGGCTTCTCCTGTGTAAGTTGTCAGTTTTGCTGTTGTAGCCCTCATACTCAATGGCTGGAGTCCTCCTTGTGAATATTGGAATGTGTGTTCTCCTATCACCGTGGCAGAGGCTCCTGTGTAAACGTCCATCTTTAAGGGCCCAAAGACATCACAGTGTTGGGGGGGACTTTACCCGCTTTCACGCTGAACATCGAGTGAACGTTTAAATCCGCAGTACTGGACTCTTCCATATTCTACATTTCTGATGTATCACTAACTCTGTTACTGGGTCGACTTTACTTGCTTTTACATTTAATGCCTTAAGCGACCTTTCCTATGGCAGGAATAGCATTTAGCCTCTTTACACCGGCAGGCTTCAGGGGAGCGATTACTCCCGCACTGGTAACATTCTATTTCAATCCGAGGTGATTGATTGGCTCTTTTCAATCTTCTCGCTCCATTTGTGGCTGCATTTTAAAAGCATTTTTGGCGCCACTGCTGACTGTATCTTCCCACTCTAACCAGTGGCAGCACCATTCTGCGCACTCTAACGTTGCTGTGTGCCCTTCTCAGTGCTCGCCAGAGCCAATGCCATTTCCAGCACCTTCTTCAAATTTATATCTTCCTCTGCTAATACCTTCCTTTGGATGACCTCATTAATGACTCCGCAGACTAATTGGGCCACAGCGTATCGTTGAGAGTGACTCCGAAGTCGCAGTGCTCTGCAATCTGTTTTAACTTGGTAATACAAGTTGCAATAGTTTCCCCAGGGGCTCTCCCGGTTGAGTTAAATTTAAATTGTTGCAATGTTACCGCTGGCTTCAGGTGATGGTGTGGTTTCACCAATTCAACCATCTCAGTGAATAACTTGGAATTGGGCGTGTTGGGGATGCGAGGCTGCGTATTAAATTGTAGGCCTGGCTTTCACACGCGCTCAGAAAGATTTCCTTGCCCTTCCCTTCCTCGCCTATTTCATTGGCCTGAGAAAAGTAGCCAATCCTCCACAGAGGCATCAAAGGGATCTCTTCATCCAAATCCATCTGCAAACACTCTTCTGTTCCTCAACTCGAACTCAACCTTAACGGGACTTAATATTCATGACCTTGGACCGCTTTTGTTTTCTTTTATCCTCGTCGCCAATGTAGCACCTCCCGTTCACCGCTTAGGTGAATAACAACTGCAATGTTTATTTACAGATAACTACAATGTAGAAGTTTGCAAACTCTTGGCTGTGAGTCAGCATACAGGATCAAACTGATACAGAAATCCGTGCTTGTTTGGGTGATCCCCACCCTGGTCCCTGATTGGTTACCCAAGCCACGGGACCCTCGAGGCGGATTGCTCCTGAAGAGGGACAAATGCCACAATTAGCTTCTGAGGGGGGGGGGGTTTGCCAAGAGTAACATGCAGCCTGGAAATAGACACAAAGACAATTGGATCGGGTCAGAATGTAGCAGCTTCAGGTACTGTCGGCTGTGAGCTGGGAGTCAGGATTTGAGGTGTCTGTCTGCAATGCTAGCTCAGTATCCCTGCTCGCTGGTAATAATTCACTGCCAATATTTTCAGCTTGTGTGTTAGATGGAGATATCTCCTACTGGTGTGGAAATGATTGGAACTTGGCTCTACATGTGACTCTATATCAGTGACGCTAACCCTGATTAAGATGTTTGCATTAATTCCCAAAACGTGCCTCCTTTTTCTTTGTGCTCCAACAGTTCTGATCGACTAATTAAAAACTTATCACCTTGACAACTGATCACTCTGAGCCAATCTAATTGGCTTCTTGGATGCATCTGTGAAGAAGACTCCCACGGTTGGAACAGGCACCAAGAAGGTAATGCAATCCCAGGACAGTGAAAAGCCTCCACTTCCTGTTCACTTTGATGGGGGAATGAAACTTATTAAAAATAGATATGCGTTTAACTAGCTGGGTTTTATTCTGCGCACTCTCTAAGACTTCAGTGCAATTCAACAGGAGGAATCAGCTCATTTTCACAACCCTCGCTGAAAATGAATGGGGGACTGTGCCAGGTGATTGACACACTATGAGCTAGATAATGCCAGGGCATTAGTGACGTGTTGGCATCAAGCTTTGGAACAGTCTCGTCAGAATTTCTGGAAGACTGGCAAGTATTTTGGTTTTCTCCTGCCCTCCCTGGCCACAGGTACTTGCCACCTAACATTTTTGCACAATGCTCACAATGATAGCAGCTAACGTGGAATCAGATTAATGCAGTGTTGAAGAAGGCCATTCAGCCCATCAAGTTTCTCTCCAGTTAGCCTGATTCCTCTGTTCTCTCCCTACATCGCTGCCATTCTCTCTCTCTCTCTCTCCTTCACGTACTTGGCACTCATTCCCTCGGCCGACTGAATCCCCACCTTCAGTCTTTTGAGAGCTCCCTCTGAGACTAACATCTGAGTGGCTTTAAAAGTGACTGACAGGCGGGCAGCACGCTGGCGCAGTGGTTAGCACTGCAGTCTCATGGCGCCGATGTCCCAGGTTCGATCCCGGCCCTGGGTCACTGCCCGTGTGGAGTTTGCACATTCTCCCCGTGTTTGCGTGGGTTTCGCCCCCACAACCCAAAGATGTGCAGAGTAGGTGGATTGGCCACGCTAAATTGCCCCTTAATTGGAAAAATAAATTGGGGACTCTAAATTTATTTTTAAAAAGTGACTGACAGGGACACAAGAGTGAATGGGGAGCATGTCTGAGCGGGCGGCACGGTAGCACAGTGGTTAGCACTGATGCGTCATAGCGCCTGGGTCCCAGGTTCGATTCACGGCTTGGGTCACTGTCTGCACGTTCTCCCCGTGTCTGCGTGGGTTTCCTCCTGGGGCTCCGGTTTCCTCCCACAAGTCCTGAAAGACGTGCTGTTAGGCGAATTGGACATTTTGAATTCTCCCTCAGTGTCCCCCAAACAGGCACCAGGGGTTTTCACAGTAACTGCATTGCAGTGTTAATGTAAGCCTACTTGTGACACTAATAGAAATTATTATTACGTCTAGATGTGACATCCTTGTTTTCCTTCCTTTTCCAATCTTAACTCTTCCACCTCCCCCGCCCCCATTATTTTCCTATCTGTTATTCCCCATCCAGTGTCACCTTTCTACAGAAGATCACCTGACCTCTGCCCTTTGCCCTTGAGGGCACTCCATCCCTCAGCGTGCTGCTTTCTCAACTTCCATCTACTTATTCACTCATATTTCATCTCTTATTGGGAGCTGATTAACTGTTTGGAAAAATTTAATATCCATTTGACTTTCTACGTAATGCAAACAGAACAGCTGGTGTAGACTCAGGGATGTTTTTAGTTTCCTGCTAAAAATGGACTCTTGATTATGTGGACAACAGATCACAATCATCGGAATAGTACAAAGTCCTAAAGGGGTGTTGGGGTTGGGGCGAGGGGGAGTGTGATTTGGGGGGGGGGGGGGGGGGGGGGGGGGGGGGGGGTTTCCCCAATTTCCTGAAAAACATTTATCCCTCAATCTACACAGCAAAAAGACAGATTATCTGATTATTACCGCACTGTGGTTTCTGGGTCTTGCTGCCCTGAAATTGGCAGCTGTGTATCTTTCATCACAACAGTGGCTACACTTCAATAGAGCACTTCATTGGTTGCAGTGAGATTGGGCAACTACATGACCAAAGCTATGTTCCCCTTTGAGGGGGGAGAGCTGACTGGTGGTGATTTAAGCTGAGGGTCACCACACCTCAGGCGAGGGGCAAGGTTGAGAAGGCGGGGCCTTCATGAATAACCTCAGCCGGTACGGGAATCGAACCCGCGCTGCTGGCCTCGCTCTGCGTCACGAGCCAGCTGTCCAGCCAACTGAGCTAAACCGTCCCCAAGGAGGTTGGGAAAGGCGCTATATAAACGCAAATCTTTCCTTTCTTCATGTGACCTCATTCGGTGGTTGCAATTCCCTAGTTCCCAGTTACTCCTTGAGATTGAACTATTTGAACTGGGACAGCCTTCCTGAAGGCCGGGACTGCTAAAACGGGTTTGGGGGAGGGCAGGAGGGGGGAGGGAGGGGGGGGGGGGGGTGCTGGGGGGTTCACAAGCTGCTGAGGTGCTGCTTTGAGCGGTTGGGAAGGATTACCCAGGATTAATCTCCCTGCTCTCCTGCTGAAATGCCAGGTGCCCTGATAGTGGAAAAGCTGCAACAACATCCCAACTGGGACAGTTCTAGATGCTTTTCCTTTTAATTTTCAACCACAGGTCCGTGTGTCGAAGATTAATTAAAAACATTTCAAACTCTAGTTTAATGAAAAGAGAGCAGAAAGAAATTGAATCTTGTGTATGTATATGTGTGTATATATGTGTGTGTGTATGTGTGTATGCGTGTGTGTGTGTATATACATATGTGTATGTGCATGTGTATGTGTGTGTATATATGTGTGTGTATATATGTGTGTGTGTATGTATATGTGTGTGTGTATATGTGTGTATATATGTGTGTGTGTATATATGTGTATATATGTGCATGTGTATATATTTGTGTGTGTGTATATATGTATGTGTGTATATGTGCATGTGTATATATTTGTGTGTGTGTATATTTGTGTGTGTGTATATGTGCATGTGTATATATTTGTGTGTGTGTATATATGTGTGTGTGTATATGTGCGTGTGTATATATTTGTGTGTATATATTTGTGTGTGTGTATATGTGCATGTGTATATATTTGTGTGTGTGTATATGTGCATGTGTATATATTGGGGTGTGTATAAGTGTGTGTATGTATTTGTGTGTGTGTGTATATTTGTGTGTGTGTATTAGTGTGTGTGTATATATTTGTGTGTGTGTATATGTGCGTGTGTATATATTTGTGTGTGTATAAGTGTGTGTGTATATATTTGTGTGTCTGTATATGTGTGTGTATATATATTTGTGTGTGTATATGTGTGTGCATATATTTGTGTGTGTGTATAAGTGTGTGTATATATTTGTGTGTGTGTATATGTGTGTGTATATATTTGTGTGTGTGTATATGTGTGTGTATATATTTGTGTGTGTGTATATGTGTGTGTATATATATTTGTGTGTGTGTATATGTGTGTGTATATATTTGTGTGTGTGTGTATACGTGTGTGTGTGTTTGTGTGTGAGAGAGAGCTGATACTGGGCCGGATGTGTTTTATTATTAGATTAAATGCATTTTTAATTGCTTGTGCTCTGCAGCCTGTGACCTTGAGGACTCTGCCTGCTGTCTTTCACTTGACCTTGAGCTGTGCGGGGAAGGGAATGGATGGGGGCGGATCTGGGAGAGAAGGAGGGAGGTTACACCACAATCTCAGGCTCTGAGTTCCCTGTTAGAAATTCAGTCACAGGGCGAAGATGTACTGGAGGAGCAGGAGCACCAGCCACGCAGGCCTGTTAGCCATGGTTTGTGAAAACCAGTGTCACTCATCCATCTCTGCTGGAAACGAGAGGGGCAGCTTATCAAATAGCAGCTGAAACAGGCACAGAATCGCCCAGTGTGCTCTGAGGCACAGCACTGGCTGTAGAAGCTGATAGACGACAACCTTGTTTGCTTGAGGATTTTTTAAACTACAAAAATGTCCTTCAGAGGTTAACACAGCGGGGGAATCACACGTACCGATTGCAATAGCAGCACATACTGACCCACAATGCATAGCCTTGCAGCATGAGTAAAACTCCTACCTATCAACTGTTCTATTTATAGTCCTGTTCCCTATTTAATCCTCATCTAGGTGTTTCTTACTCTTTTATCAACATCCAACCGACCCGCCAGCTTCACTGACCGTGGAAGAGGGGAGAGGGACTCTGAAGACCGCCCAAAGCCCAAAGATATCCCAATGTTCAGGGGCTGTAGGCCTGGGGAGGGCCTGGAGAATAAAATGGGTCTGACCCCCATCCCTTCCCCCTCCCCACAATGAACCGCTCCACCCAGTGGTCTAACAGAGGAGTGCAAGAAGCCACCACCTGGGAACTGGGGCTTCTCACTGGAGCCTCAGAGACTTTGATTTCTGACCCTTGGAAAGCTTCATTCTTACCAAGGTATTAAGCCAATTCGCGGAGACATTGTACCTTCTAAGAGCTATTGTTGTAGCAAAAGCTGCTGCGGGTCACAGTAAATCAAGACGTTAGCCCTTCATATTGTTTCATGGAGGATCATAGAATCATAGAATTTACAGTGCAGAAGGAGGCCATTCAGCCCATGTGCTCTTGGAAAGAGCACCCCACCTAAGCTCACGCCTCCACCCTATCCCCGTACGCCGCCCAACCTTTTTGGACACTAAGGGCAATTCAGCATGGCCAATCCACCTAACCTGCGCATCTTTGGACTGTGGGAGAAAACCGGAGCACCCGGAGGAAACCCACGCAGACACAGGGAGGATGTGCAGACTCCGCACAGACAGTGACCCAAGCCGGGAATCGAACCTGGGACCCTGGAGCTGTGAAGCAACTGTGCTAACCACTGCGCTACCAATGGTAATTACCAGATACTAAGAAAGATCTGGGGGAGATTTGAACTGGACCTGCCTGTCTAGGAATCAGAGGGGATTGGATGCAACATTGGTCTGCACACCTAACTCGGTTATAGTCTCCATTCAAACCTGTGGGTTGCCTGCCCAGTCAGTCTGGTTCAAGTGACCCTCACCCACAGACCCCGACTCATCTCTAAATTCACACAATCGCTGTGAAGAAACATCGCCTTCAGTGGACACTTGGTAATTCTGCACCATAATAATTCTGGTCCACGGCAGGGCAGGACAAAAGGAACACGGTATTCACATTAACGTCCATCAGGCCCAGCTAAACAACAGCTTGCATTTATATAGCACCCGTCGCACAGTAAAACACCCCACGGTGCTTCACAGGAGTGTTAGCAAACAAGACTTGATGCTGAGCCAGACAAGGAGATGTTGGGCCAGTAGGTTTGAAGGAGTTGGGTAAAAGGAGGAAAGAGAGGGGGAGATTTTAGGGTGCCAATTCCAGGACTTGGGCTCCAGTCAACTGAAGGCTTAAGACCCAATGGGGATGTCCAAGAGGCCAGGATTAGAGATCTCAGAGGGATGTGGGGCTGGAGGAGATTACAGAGATGGGAGGGATCTGAAAACAAGGATTATCACCAACTTGGATTATCTCAGTCCTACCCCTGGGAGGAATGCCCCCATTTTGAGACTAAGTGCTGTGACGGGGGTGGGAACGTGGAGTGCCTCCCGTTGCGAATCGGAAAACACGCCGAATCCTTTGGCCCCCACCTATTTCATTCTGCAGCTGGGTGTTTCACGCTGCATCCGTAGCAGGACAGGCCTGGATAGGCGCGCGTTCCACCGTCATATCTGGGTGGTAAACTGAAACGGTGTCCAACATCACCAACCCACTGTTGAAGAAAGATGGTGGACTGCCTGAAAACGCAGATAGATCGCCGGGAGGTGGACCTCCTGAGAGCCGAGATGGATCTTCAAGAACGTTCTGAGGCTGGAGGTTGAAGCCCCTCCAGGACACCTCATCTGGACATTCCAGCTGCAGATGCGGCCACAAACCACTGCTCGGGTATTCCAGGGATATGGGCTGCCTTCATCCCGAACTCCAGAGGCAGCCCCAGGCATTGTCCAGGGTAGTCCCAACATCTGAATGCCACATTGTGGCAGGCTTGTTGTTGGGTCAGACGGTGACACACTCGATCCAGGTCTGGGATTGAGGGAGGAAATGCCGCTGGACAGAGAGAGTCCGTGCCTGAGGAATGCTGGTGAGGCTGTCACAACCGTACATACCTCATCACAGCTCAGATACAATTATCTTCAACTGCACTGTCTGCCAAGCAGCTAATCACAGCCACAGATCTGTACAAGGCAAGATTCAACAACAACTTACATTTTTATAGTGCCCTGAACGTAATAACATGTTTTAAAGTTAGACATTTTTCACTGAGCCACATGAGATGATAAGATCACGAGATACAGGAACAGGAGTAGTCCATTCGGCCCCTCGAACCTGCTCTGCCATTCAATAGGATCATGGCTGATCCGGCATTCCTCATGTCCATTTTCCTGTCGATTCCCCGTAACCCTTAATTCCCTTACTGATCAGGAATCTGGAGGGATTGTCTGTTTCAAAGACAAATGGCATCGATTGGCATGAAATGGATTCCTTTGGCTGGGATCATAGCGGGGAGCATGAACCTGCCCAATGGATGCAGCCCGAGGCTGCTGTTAAATATACTCAGCCTTAAATAGACACAAACGGCGGGAGATGGGGGAGGATAAGGGGGTAAATAAATAACCTATTATTGTAAAAAAGTAGGCTTACATTAGCACTCAACGAAGTTACTGTGAAAAGCCCCCAGTCGTCACATTCCGGCGCCTGTTCGGGTACACAGAGGGAGAATTCAGAATTCTCAGCTGGTACAGGAATTGAACCCGCGCTGCTGGCCTTGTTCTGCATCACAAACCAGCTGTCTAGCCAACTGAGCTAAACCAGCTCTCTATAGACTCTATAGGATAGGGGGATAAGGGAATGGGAGTTGGTGTAAATTAGGTCATGGGCTCGGGTTTTGGCTGGGCTCAGGTTTACAGAGGGTAGAGGAGGTGGGGTTGGAGGGGGTCAGAATGAGCTGAGGCAGGAGCGATGTTCCGGAGAAGGAAATATTCGCTCTTAATGATCCCACAAGTAGCAATGAAATTGGCAGCACGGTGGCACAGTGGTTAGCATTGTTGCCTCACAGCTCCAGAGTCCCAGGTTCCATTCCGGCCTCAGGTGACTGTCTGTGCGGAGTCTGCACGTTCTCCCCGTGTCTACGTGGGTTTCCTCCGGGTGCTCCGGTTTCCTCCCACAGTCCAAAGATGTGCAGATTAGGCGGACTGGCCATGATAAATTGCCCCTCAGTGCCCAAAGATTAGGTGGGGTTATGGCAATAGGGCAGGGGAGTAGACCGCGATTTGGTGCTCTTTCCTAGGGTCAGTGCAGACTCAATGGGCCGAATGGCCTCCTTCCGCACTGTAGGGATTCTATGAATGATGCGGCAATTTATTTTTAAGTACTGGTTGAAGGAGGAATATTGACCAGGATTCTGGGGGAAAGGACTCATTGATCTTTTCCAGTATCGACATGGGGTCTAACTCTCTCTGGAGCATCAGCACCAGCCGATGGCCCCTGAGGTTAACATCTGATCTGAAGGACAGTATCACTGACTGTGCAGCACACACTTAGTGTTGCTCTGGAACCTCAGCCTAGATCTTCACGCACAAATTTTTTGGATGGCAGCTTGAACTCACATCCCTCTGACTCACCGGTGCCAGCAGTTCCAACTGAGCCTCGGCTGAGACAGAAATGAAAGAGGAAAAACAATCTATTTCAATATCTGCAGTTACAGACAGCACATGGTCATGTTCACAGCACAGAATTGAGCTGAAACTCTTAAACTGGCAGACATCTGCCTTAAATAGGAAAACTTCTTTTAACACACCATCTGTTCCCCAGGCGATGTGTGTCTAACGATTTGTACAAGGGAAAATTCATAAACTTTATTGATTAAACATTTTTCTTTTGCGCTGCGGGGAATTATTTTTTTTTTCCCAAACCACTCAGGAGAATTTTCTGAATGAGAAACTCCCCCAGGATTAACACCGTGCTCGTCTGTAAAGGGGTCTGCCTGAAATGGAATGTCACAAACTCACAATTAACATACCAACTTTCACGTGCACAGCTTTGCACGTGAGCGAGTGAGTGAGAGAGAGAGAGAAAGAGGGGAGAGAGAGCTGTTGCCTGGCGTACAAATTGAAGGACTCTTCCGTGCTATAAACACCACAGTTGGAGTAGCCAATGTGGCTTTTGAAGCAGGGACCGAATTTCTGTATTGTAACAATTCACAGATGGCTGGATAGAAACCTCTCAGCCTTAAACTGCACTTCCCCATCTCCTTGACTAATAATGATCCATTGTGTCATGCGTCTTCGCACAGTCTGAAACACACTTGAAACACATACTCCGCAACCCAACGTTAGCGGGCGAATCGAGAAGATTTTTCTCCTTCCCGTGCCAGATTTAATTTGTGCACTGTACAGGCCAACAAAAAAATCCAGGGGACGCAACTCTTTCCGAAACACAAACTGTAACGTCGCCAGCGTGGGCTGGTGCGGCTTTAATAGTGCCCGGCCTCGCCAGGGAAGATGGAGCCTGATTCTCGCAAGGTTCACTAAACAGTCGTGTTCAGGCCCAGGAAGGGCAGTGGTGTTGGAGGTCAGGACTGGAAGAATTCACCACCTCGCAGACACGCAAGGCCGTTCTCATCGAAACCAGGATCTCAATCAACAGAAATGAGAAGAAATAACCATAAAAAGCTCAATCCTGGGCTGAGGATACAAGCTGGCCCTGATGTTGGTGTTCTGCCTTATACACCCACAGGTACAATAACGTCTAGCTCCACTTCTCTCTCAATCATTGTCTTTCTTAATGTGTCCCATGAAGATTGGCTTAAAATGGCAACATTGTGACCCAACATTCTTCAACAGCCGGGTTTCTGATAGGAGATTGAGGTCTGTGCTATTCCTGAAGGTTAGCCAGTCTGTGAGGACCACACAGCCATGTGTGAATCTCTCCTTCCTTGACCCATTTTCACTGCCTCCTCTTTTTCCCTCACCATACCCTGTGGGTGATGCAGCAGCTCAAAGCGTTACTCCCAGGCTTCCGTGAACCCTATCTCCAGACGTGATTGGGTGATGTCCTCGTGAGGTATCTTGCCTCAAATTTATTTCACCTCGCTCAGGAATATCCTACCAAAGAATGGCACAGATCAAAGTATTTCTGGGCACCAGACGTTGGCACTCTAACTGTTGTTGCCACTTTGCATCCTAGTAGCTTTTTAGAAAAGGACAACATGCAGCGTTGTCCTCATCGTGTCCTTGGGACATCACAAACCCTTTTACGCCAAAGAATTAGCCGCCATTGTTATTGAAGCATTCTATTTGTGCACAGTACGATCCAACAATCAGCAAATGAATGAACAACCTGTTTCTGGTTAGCGTGGGATGAGAGAGGTTGGTTAGGATATCAGGAAGAAGTCCTGCTCTTCCCTGATCGCTGACTTCACCTGAGCAAGCAGAAGCAGCCTCGTCTTGGCACCTTATCTGAAAGGTGGCATACATGACAAGGTGGCACTCCCTCGGTGCCACATCAAAGTCCCAGCATGGATTATGCACTCAGGTCTGTAATGGGCTTTAAACTCAGCACCTTCTGGTTGTAGGAACCAAACCGACACAACTGTTAGAAGGACTGGTTCATTGGCAATAAAGTTAGGTTAAATTGAGCCTACAGGTGCCAGATGGTTCTCCTTGAGACACTCCCTCTTGTAGCTCTAGAATTTCTGCCTATGTGACAATGCTCATTGTACTTCAATTTACTTCACTGTACCTGTGGGGAACTTTGAATGTTCCTCAGAGATCTGAGGCACTGTACATTCGCAAGTGGTCAGCACTGCTGCCTGACAGAGCCAGCGACCCGGGTTCAATTCCGACCTTGGGTGACTATCTGTACACTTTCTCCCGCCTGCCTGGGTTTCCTCCGGGTGCTCCGGTTTCCTCCCACAGTCCAAAGACCTGAGGAAGGAGATGCGCTCCGAAAGCTAGTGAGCCCAAACAAACCTGTTGGCTTTAACCTGGTGTTGTAAGCCTTCTTACTGAGTCCGGAGACTGCAGGTTAGGTGGATCAATTGCCCCTTTGTGCCCAGGGATGTACAGATTAGGTGGGGTTACGGGGATAGGGCGGGGAGTGGGTCTAGTTAGGGGTGCTCTTTCGAAGGGTTTGTGCAGATTCGACGGATCGAATGGTCTCCCTCTGCACTGCAGGAATTCTAAGTCCCCATCAGCATTTGACAATTTGGAATTCCATCCAATTGAAGTCTATCTTTTCATCCTTCAGCAGACTTTGTGATCTCCTGGATAACATTGTGCTTGTTTGAAACAGAATACCTTCAATCCAGTGTAAATGTTCAAAGTCTACAAAGACTTTGAGGAAACTAGAAACAGGAGTAAACCTGGTCCCCCCCTGAGATATTACCGCTTTGCGAATTATAAACTGACTCAAACCCAGGAATGAAGGGATTGCACCCCAGAAATGGGGTGCTCAACTTCTGAAAACAAACCTGCAAAATTAATGATATAAATAAAAGAAGATAAATATTACATGGTTCATTGATTTCCTGGCTCAATGTGCAAGTCGCCTTATTGGTCCAAGAGGAAAAAAAAGGTCCATTTTAAGTTGTGTTTAAATGATTTGCCTTTTGTTTAAGTTTGCCTGGCTTCACTTACAGTAAGTAACCTATAAATCACCCCTCCTGCACGCTAACATCTAACCTACAATCCAGTCATCAATCTGACTTCTGGTTAGACTGAAAACAGGAAAGAATATTGTTATCAAGGAACATTGATGCATTAAAGCAACTAGCAATCACTACAGGAAATGATGCCAGGTTGCCATGACGATGAGAGCCAAACTGACTTCAGACACACTACCTTGGAGGAAAGGTCGCTTGTTATTGCTGTAAAATAACCCACTTACTGAATATGACAGGGAGCAAAATTACTTCAGGTGTTGTTTGAGCAAGGACTGCTCCGCCAGCCACAGTGGAACACCAGCGGATACTACCTGTCAACTGAGCAATCCCTCCCCCCTCTGCGGCACCCTTACATTAACTTGTCAGAAATATTTAACTTTGGGGGGGCAAGTGGCGCAGTGGTTAGCAGTGGGACTGCGGTGCTGACGACCCAGGTTCAAATCCCAGCCCTGGGTCGCTGTCCATGTGGAGTTTGCACATTCTCCCCGTGTCTGCGTGGGTCTCACCCCCACAGCCCAAAGAGGTGGGTGGATTGGCCACGCTAAATTGCCCCTTAATTGGAAAAAGAAAATGAACAGGTTACTCTAAATTTTAATAAAATAAATATTTAAGTTTGTGAGACCTCATATAATCTGGTGAAGGCTCAGTTAGTGTCCTTCTCTTTTCCTTAGCACCCATGCACAGCCAGGTTATGGCACCTTACACTGTACACAAACTGGTGGGATTGGATAAACTCCCACTCCAGTGTGGAACGGCACTCAAAGGGGAAATGTAACAGATCCAAGGCCACTACTTTGAAAGAAAGCTGGGGAGTGATTGCCACTGCATTGTCCAAATCTCTCCTTTAATCAACATCACTAAAACAGGCAAGCTGGTCATTATCACATTCCTGTTTGTGGGAGCTTTCTGTGCACAAAATGGCTGCCGCGTTTCCGACATTACAACGGTGACCACGCTTCAAAAACACGTCATTGGCCGCACAGCATTTGGGGACAACCTTTGGTCATTAAAGACCTATTATAAACCTCAGTCTTATTTTCTTAAGAACACGGTAAGGATTGTATATTCAGGTTCTATAAAACTTTCCTGGATTTTCCCATAGGTGAAGCGAAGATGATCTTGTAGTTTGAGGTGTAAGGATGAGGGTGGGGGAGGGGAGCCAGGAAATGCTTCCATTCCTGAACCCCAAGGTGCCCATTTCAATAACCAGAGACAGCCAGAGCTCAGTACAAGGATCGGGAGATGGCATATCGGATGGCAGCAGCAATTGAACTGGCTGCCCAAACTGTCTCACCATTTCATAGAATCATAGAATTTACATTGCAGAAGGAGACCATTCGGCCCATCGAGTCTGCACCGACCCTTGGAAAGAGCACCCTAGCCAAGCCCACACCTCCACCCTCCCCGTAACCTAGTAACCCCATCCAACCTTTTTTGGTCACTAAGGGCAATTTAGCATGGCCAATCCACCTAACCTGCGCATCTTTGGACTGTGGGAGGAAACCGGAGCACCCGGAGGAAACCCACGCACACACGGGGAGAACGTGCAGACTCCGCACAGCCAGTGACCCAGCGGGGAAATGAACCTGGGACCCTAGAGCTGTGAAACAACTGTGCTAACCACTGTGCTACTGCGCTGCCCCATTTAAAACATTTTTTTAAAAAACCGCAGGACAAAATCTGCACTGAAGATCCAGCCATTGGGGATTTCAGTAGGCAGGCCCGGAATCAAGAAGCAGATCATCCCGGAGCAAATCTTTACATTTTTCAGTCTGGCCTTGCCTTTGAGTAGGCCAAAAGCAGCCACTTGTGCTGCTCGATCTCCCCAGACACATGACAGACAATCCTGCTCCAAACGAAACGGTGCATCAATGAGCTTTGAACATTGTCGAGATGTCTTGTATTCTAGTCACTGTGCGCTCGCGCTTAGGCACTCTGTGACTGACGATAGCAGGATGGTATTGGTAGACAATGCCTCCCAGAGTCAGATAGTCCACTGGCACTGCCTGGCAAGACTCACAATTAAGGAGCGGCCATTTGGGTCCCAGATATGGCCCCAAACTTGCCTAGGAAAGGGCAGGGGGAGGGGGGGGGGCAGTGAAACAGAGGGAGGAAAGTGGCCATTATTTACTGGAAGTGGTCAGGGGAAAGGCCACGACTGGAGTTTACCAGCTTTGCCGATGATATGGGGGGAGCCCATTCTCTGAGCGGAATGATCTGCCCGCTCTGTCAGAGGGTGTGGAGGGTGAGGGCCACTCGGGAAAGCAAGACTGAAAGACAACACCTGGAAAATGCTGGGATGAGGGCCTGGTACTAACAGGGTTAACTAACAGCTTGGTTTGAAAAAAAATCCTGCTGATATATTGTTAACTGCAGGGAGATGATTTATATAAAGTAAGAACGATGTTATATTGTTATCTTAACATTGCATTTTGATGAAAAGCAGCCATGTAGAACATGACTGTAAGTAATTAAGGCAATAAAATTGTGAAATGTGTAATTGGGGTAAAAAAAACAGTTATCAGAGTTTACAGTGAACCGAGATGGAAAAGACAAAGCAGTTTTCAATTTCTGATCATTGACCAGAATCGGACCTCAGAAATCTGCCAAACTTGACAATGTGATGACATTTTAATTTAAATTTTTTCTTCTTTTGCTCCTTCACTTGAGTGTCAAATTCAATCAAATGTCGCCGACTGCTCTCTGTGAGGGAGAATTAGATTTGTATTGCGGGCAGTTTTCGGGACTAAAAGGGGCGGAAAGTGTATCCACTCAGCCGTGGGAAACTGTTGGCTAATCCTGTTAGGGTTATATTTATGCCCGGCCCCTATTACAGCCATTAGGCCCCTTGGATAGGCTAAACCTGGGCAATCCATTCCCGTATTCAGCAAAACCTTGACAGCGCTCACGTTTGGGCTGACAAGTGGCAAACAATAGTCACGCCACGCGCCAGTTAGCGCCAACAAGAGAGAATAATAGTAATAATAATCTAATAATAGTAATAATAATAATCATTATTGTGACAAGTAGGCTTACATTAACACTGCAATGAAGTTACTGCGAAAAGCCCCTAGCCGCCACATTCCGGCGCCTGTTCGGGTACACAGAGGGAGAATTCAGAATGTCCAAATTATCTAACAAGCACGTCTTTCGGGACATGTGGGAGGAAACCGGAGCACCCGGGAGGAAACCCACACAGACACGGGGAGAACGTGCAGATTCCGCACAGACAGTGACCCAAGCCGGGAATCGAACCTGGGACCCTGGCGCTCTGAAGCAACAGTGCTAACCACTGTGCTACTGCCGCCATCTTCCCTTGACATTCAGCTGCATTCCCATAGCTGAATCCTCCACCATCAATATCCTGGTTGTTAATTAGCTGGATTATCCAGATGCAAGAGCAGGTCAGAGGCTGGGACATTGCAGTGAGTAACTCACATCCTGACTCCCCAAAGCCTGTCCAACATCCACAAGGTATAAGATGGAATACTCTCCACTGGACCCGTGCGGCCCCAACAACACTCAAGGAATCTTTTACATCCAGGACAAAGCAGTCCACTTTATTGGTACCCCATCCAGCACCTTGAGCATTTCCTCCCTCCACCACCGCCACACATTGGTGTCAGTGTCCACAAGATGCACTGCAGCATTCACCAAGGCTCCTTTGACAGCTCCTTCCAAACCTGCGACCTCTATCACCTATAAGAACAAGGTCAGCAGACAGATGGGGAACACCACCACCTAGAGGTTACCCTCCAAGCTGCTCACCATCCTGACTTGAAAATATATCGCCGTTCCTTTGCTGTCGCTGTGGCAAAAACCTGGGCAGGATACTCCGATCCTGCGCCGGGTCGGAGAATCGCTGGGGGGGAGGACGCGAATCCCGCGACGCCACTCTGAAGCCGGGCCGACGATTCTCCGGCGACCGGAGAATCGGTGGCAATGGCGCCGGCGCAGTCGCTGATCACGGCCTCCCCCCCCCCGCCGATGGCTCCATGGGCCTAGTGCCTGCCGGGTTCGGCCAAGTCACGCCGGCGTCGTTCGGGTGTGGTCCTACCCGGGCGCGACCTCAGCGTTCTGGCTGCGGGGGCTGAGTGGGGATCAGACTCCGTGGGGGGGGGCTTCCATGGTGCACGATCTGGGGCTACCGATTGGCGGCGGGCCAATTCTTGGGGGGGGGGGGGGGGGGGTGGGAGCTGATGTTCCTCCTCGCCAGGCTCCTGTAGGGTTCCGCCATGTTGCATGGGGGCCGGCATGGAGACGGCAACCCACCCGCTTGCGCGGACCCGCGCCAGCCGTGCTGCGGCACGTATTGGCAGCTGAAATGAAATGAATGAAATGAAAATCGCTTATTGTCACGAGTAGGCTTTAATGAAGTTACTGTGAAAAGCCCCTAGTCGCCACATTCCAGTGCCTGCTCGGGGAGGCTGGTACGGGAATTGAACCGTGCTGCTGGCCTGCCTTGGTCTGCTTTAAAAGCCAGCGATTTAGCCCAGTGTGCTAAACCAGCCCCAGCTAAACCAGCCCCAGCTAAACCAGCTGGAGCTGCGTGAAGTGCTCCAGTGCCGTGCTGACCCCCTGTGGGTTGGGGGGATCACTGCTCCTAGCGGCCAGGTGACGCCGTCGTAAAACGCTCCGGCGTTTACGACGGCGACACACTTAGCCCCATTATCGGAGAATCCCGCCCCCTAACTCCCTCACTAATAGCGCTGTGAGTGTGCCTACACCTCATAGACTGCAGCCTTTCAAGAAGGTAGCTCAAGGGCAATACCTAATTGGGCAACAAATGGTGGCCTGCCCAGAAAGGCCCACATCCCAAGAACGAATAAAAAAGAATAAACCTCCTGATGAAAAATCTCTTCACAAAACAAGTTATCAACAAGTGAGACAGGTGTGACGTCCAGTACGCCCAGCAGCCACTGCTACGGCCAACTCAATGTCATTATAAGTAAACTTTGAACGATCCCTTTCCAAGATAGAAGCTGGCGGCCTCCCCTGATTCCACAAACACCCTGATGGCAAACTCCACCTGCACTCCTCTCGCTAGGATTTATGTCCCGGCGAGACAGACAGCCAATACTAATGGGCCTGTAGATGGACAACCAGCAGCTCTCCCAGGGAGTATTTCCTGTTGATCCTGAGGCCTCCTGGCTCAGGGGCGTGCTGTTCAGATGAACCGCTCAAAGCCTGACCTGAAGATGGCAGGCTAAGGGCTGTCTCGGAGAGGAGGTTCCTGTCTAGCCTCATATTCTGCCCTCAATGCAAAAATGGGATAAAATTAAGACTTGCATTTATTTAGCGTTTTCCATGCACTGGACGTTTCAAAACCCTTTACAGTGAATGAAATATCTTTGAAGCGTTATTACTGTCTCAATGTGGGAAACACAGCACCTTCAAACAGCAATGTGATATTGATCAGAGAATCTTTTTGTGATGTCGATTGGGGTGTAAATATTGACCTGGACACAGGGGTCCTGGACACCAGGGTAACTCCCCTGCTCCTCTTCGAAACAGAGCCATTGGATCTTCTACATCAACCTGAACACCAGACTGAGCCTCGGTTTGACATTACATCTGAACAGGGGCGTCATGGTGACACAGTGGTTAGCACTGTAGCTTCACAGCGCCAGGGTCCCAGGTTCTATTCCCGGCTTGGGTCACTGTCTGTGTGGAGTCTGCACGCTGTCCCCGTGTCTGCGAGGGTTTCCTCCGGGTGCTCCGGTTCCCTCCCACAGTCCCGAAAGACGTGCTGTTAGGTGGATTGGACATTCTGAATTCTCCCTCAGTGTACCCGAACAGGTGCCTGAGTGTGGTGACTAGGGGACTTTCACAGTAACTTCATTGCAGTGTTAATGTAATCCTACTTGTGACAATAATAAAGATTATTATTATAACGGACAGCATCTCTCACAGTGCAGCACTCCCTCAGTACCGCTTGAGGTGAAGTGAGATCAGAGGCTGTGGGGTTATTGAACCAGAACACACAACATAACTCCAGCCCCTAGTTAAAGCCCCACAGTGTGTACTGTATATTCATTCAGTGTTTAATTGGGCACAAGTGCTGAGCCTTAACTGGGAATTCACTTTTGTTCCTTGGTTAGTTTTGGAAGGGTATGTTTGTAATGTTTGGGTGGGATTTAATAAAAACAAGTCAGAGTCCGTTCTGGGCGAGCGGCGTTCCGCAGTGCAGGAAGCGATCGGGGCACCATTTTAAAACGGAGCCCCGATGTCTCGACCCCCTGGCCCTACCCTTGGACCCCCTATAAGGGGGCCCGAGCACCCCACCTCACACGGGTAGGGCACCTTGGGCCCGATTCCTGATGCAGGCAAAATGCCAGCCTGGCAGTAGCTGGGTGGCAGTCAGGTTCACAGCGCCAATGTGCCTGGGTGACATCAGGAGTGCCAGGATGCTACCCTGCCCAGGGACCGACCACCCGGGGGGCCTCCTATCCCCTGGGAGACCCCTCCCCCTCCCAGTGCCTTTCTGCCTGGTCCCAATTTGCGGGGACCAATGTTAACCTGCGCCTGGCTGGGGTCACCTTGGCGAGTCCGGGCGATGCCAATGCTAACCTGCGCCTGGCTGGGGTCACCTTGGCGAGTCCAGCCGATGCCAATGCTAACCTGCGCCTGGCTGGGGTCACCTTGGCGAGTCCGGCCGATGCCAATGCTAACCTGCGCCTGGCTGGGGTCACCTTGGCGAGTCCAGGCGATGCCAATGCTAACCTGCGCCTGGCTGGGGTCACCTTGGCGAGTCCAGCCGATGCCAATGCTAACCTGCGCCTGGCTGGGGTCACCTTGGCGAGTCCGGCCGATGCCAATGCTAACCTGCTCCTGGCTGGGGTCACCTTGGCGAGTCCGGGCGATGCCAATGTTCGATCCAGCGTAAGTATAGTTAAGTGGCTTTTAAACTCACTTAACTACGCGAGTCTGGGTAGATCGCCATGTCTCTGAGACAAAGCTATATCTGGCAAGGAGCAACAACTGTCGGGAATCCTGGGAAAGGTCTCTCCCGACATCGACTGGCTGTTTCCCGATTCCAGCGGAACGTGGCCGGTGAATCGCGCTGTACGACTCTGTCAATAAATGTTTACAACGTGCAACAATTTGTGTTTGGTTCTATAATGGGCAGCCAAAGGGGATGAGCGCTCAGTCTGAAAGTACCTTTGAGGAGCAGACTCCCAGCGTCTGTTTAATTGCTGAACAGGATGCCCAACATACAAGTGGGAACTTTCCCATTCCACACCGCAAAATTAAAGTTTCACAAATAACGGTCCGTTCCTGTTGTTTAATTTATTTCATTTCAGTGACAGAACGTGGATTTCCCCGTTTTGCACAATGGGCAGGGAGCTTTATCAGGGCACATTTCATATATCAATGCCAGTGTTATGTAGTTACATTGTGTACCTTGTGTTGCCCTATTATGTATTTTCTTTTCATGTACTTAATGATCTGTTGAGCTGCTCGCAGAAAAATACTTTCACTGTACCTCGGTATTCGTGACAATAAACAAAATCCAATCGGATCCAACAATCCTCCCCTCCAGTCCTCCCAACAACACCCAGCTCTTCCCTCGAACCGACTCCATGTACTTGGCCCACTAATGCTCTACTCCTCGGAATTGCATTGCCTGCTCTACTGCCCTCTGCTCTTTCACATCTCTTCACTCTTTAATTAGCAGAGGGCCAGCAGCAGTTTAATTGAAATTAAAGTTGGGAGAGGCTAGCAGCAGAGGCACGAAAGACTGAATGGCCTCCGACTGTGTTGTGTCATTTAATGAGACGCGGAATCGGCTGCTAGCTCGCTATCACGTACGGTACCAAGTTAAACTGAGGTAACTTCTTTCAATCCAGCCTCCTCCAGGGCCAGATACCACCAGAGGCAGTTCTGTGAAATTCTTCACCACCTGCCGGGAAAAGATTCCCGACCCTCCACCCCCCCCCCCCCCCCCCTCCCCCCCCCCCCCCCCCCCCCCCGCCCCCCACCACTCCCGCTGGCAGCGGGATCGAGGTTCACACCCGTGTGCCAGCAGGAAGCTGCAACTGGATATCAGTGACCCCTCTACATCCACGTAACGGGCCAAGCACCCTGGACGCAATTCTCCGCACTCACGACGGGGCGGAGAATAGCGGGCGGCGTAAATTTTTACGGCCACGCTAGTCCGACGCCCTCCCGCTATTCTCCCCCCCCCCCCCCCACGCCCGCCTCCCGACACGAATCGCTGCCTGCCGTTTTTTTACGGCGAGCAGCGATTCTCAGCTGGCCGATGGGCCGAATTCCAAGGCCTTTACGGCCATTTTTAGGAACGTCAAACACACCTGGTCTGGCCGTTCGTAAAAACGGCCGTAAAGTCCCGATCTGGGGAACCATGGCACCGATTGGCACGGCAGTACCACGGCCGTGCCAAGGGTGCCATGGGCCCGCGATCGGTGCCCACCGATCGCGGGCAGCGGGTACTTACCCCGCGCACTCTTTATCCTTCCGCCGCCCCGCTGTATCCATTCGCGGGGCGGCTGAGGGGCATACCGGCCCGCGCATGCGCAGGTTTCATGCAAATGTGTGATGACGTCATCCGCGCATACGCGGGTTGGAGTCGTCCAATCCGCACATGCGCGGCTGACGTCATCTGACGCGTCAGCCGTCACAAACTCTGGCAAGCGGGCTTAACAAAATTCGTTAAGCCCGCGATGCCGGAGTTCACGGCCACGGCATGCTAGCCCCGACCGGGGACCAGAATCGGTTCCCAGTCGGGGGCGGAGGCTGGCGTCAAACCCGCCCGTTTTTGACGCCAGCCTCACGATTTCTCTCGGGTGCGGAGAATCACGCCCCCTATTCTCCGGGCCCAGTATTTTCCAGTATTCTGGGCCGGGAATCACATGGACAAGAATCACGACAAGTATTGTTCAGTCTGACCTGGATGTGGTGGACCTCACGCTGGGCTCCTTAAGGGAGTTTCCCCCAAAGTCCATCCAAGGAGAGCACGGTAGCATCGTGATTAGCACAGTTGCTTCACAGCTCCAGGGTGCCATGTTCGATTACTGGCGTGGGTGGCTGTCTGTGCGGAATCTGCACGTTCTCCCGTGGGCTGTGTGGGTTTCCTCCCACAGTCCAAAGATGTGCGGGTTAGGTGGATTTGCCATGCTAAATTGCCCTTAGAGTCCAAAAAGCTTAAGTGGGGGAACTGGGGTTAGGGTGGAGGTGTGGGCTTGGGTAGGGTGTTCTTTCCAAGGGCCAGTTCTGACTCGATGGACCAAATGGCCTCCTTGAGCACTGTAAATTCCATGGTATGATAAAGGCCACCCTTCCCCACTTCCTCCCCCCCCCCCCACAATGGAAGAGAGACAAGTGGTTTCCAATCACCCCCTTCACGCTTATGTGATTTTGAGGTGCTCAGCTGGAAATTGACAGCACCAGTGCGCTGTACTGTTCTATATTCTATGTTCACTCTCTCTGAAGTGGTTGATGTTTGTAAACATTGTGGTTGAAGAACTTCAGAGTTACTCAAACATGAAGGAAGATGAATGAAGTAGGGTCCTTAGCTGTGTGATTCTCTCGGGAATCGCTCGTAATTCTCGCTGACCATAAACCTGCATGGTGAATGACAGTGTATCGCTTCCTGGTCTGCACTCCCAGCGGGAGCATAAGTCAATTATAATTCACCTCTGGCGGGAAACATTGGGCGGGATTCTCTGATCACCGGAATTGGAATTGGTGATTGGACGGAGAATCCACATTTATGCTGGAATCGGGGGCGGTGCTGTTTTTGCAATGCTCCGCCCCCTCAAAAACGGTGTACTCGGGGAGTACGCCACATGTTGTATGAATGGCCTCAGGGCGTCACCTGAGGCCCTCCCCCGATGCTCCGCCCCTGATGGGGCGGGTCCCCGACGGCGTGGGACATGTGTGGTCACACCTTTCAGGGACCACGCGTGGCGGCTGCGGATTGTGTCCAGGGGGCTTCGATGGAGGCTGGGGGGACTGGTGGGGGGTTGTCCGGCGGGTGGCGAGGGGGGGTTACAGGGGTGCATTTACTGGCAGGCCAGGTGTGTGCACAGCTGGAGCCATGTTGCATGGCGTGGCCCCATGCAGAAAGCCGGAGGCATTACGCTGCATGGCTGCTCGCCCCCAACTGGGCGGAGGATCGGTGCGGGGGCAGCGCCAACTTTCTGGTCGTATGTCCAGCCGCATTCCCCGGACAGAGCCGCAGAATCGGAGAATCCAGCCCAGTGTCTCCCAAACGGAGGATTTTGCCCATTTTGTTCCTCCACTTTTATATTCCCCTTTTTCCTTTACTGTTTTGCTTCCTCTTCCATTGGGCTTGTTCCCTTTGCTCTCCTCAACTGATTTTCTCTTTTTTCCTCAACTGTTTCTCACACTCTCCCTTTCAATTGTATCTGCACTCACTGTATGTCTTGCCCGCTCTCACTTTCGCCTCCTTTCGCTCCTTCATTTCTCCTTGCCGCTCTCTCCTCTTGCTGTTTCACCTCTCTGCCTGTTTCCCTGGAGACAGCGGGTGCCAGGGGAGTAACACTGGGGAGGTGAGGGCGTGGGGGCTGGACGGTTTTATCAGCCTGGGCTTGGGGGGGGGGGGGGGAAATCGGTTACTAAAAGAAGCTGTGCTAAAAGGGCTTTAAAAAGAGCAGAAGGAGTGGGAGATTTAACAGCCACCTCCTCTGGAAGCTACACAATCTGGGCCATGCTGGAATGGTAGTTGTGTCTGAGAGCAACGATGGAGAATTGCTACACGAAAAGGCAGAAAGCAATGCTGTGCTATAAGACATCCAGGGCAGGTATCAGCTACCGCGAGAGCTGGTCCCTCTCCAGTCCATTGCTTGTCGTTTTCCTCCATGTTGAGTGAACGGGGACCACACGCTGGTTGGATGGATTCTGGTTGTTTTTCTCCCTGTGCTCGTCTGGTTTGCTCCGCAGTGTCTCAGCTCATCTGATCAAACTTGTCATCTCTGCCAAGGCTCGTTCAGCTGGGGGGTGCAGGGTGAGGTGGAATGGGGACAGTAGAACACCTGAAGGTTGCTGTCTCTTTGTCAATCTCTGCTGGCCCAGAGGTACCTTGCCCATTAGGCATGGGGGGGAGGGAGATCTTCCATGTGGCTACAGAGACATACATGCAGATGTTGCCAGTGTAGTTGTCGACTCACAGTTTGCAGAGACTGAACATCTGGATTGCAACCAGATGTTGTACGGATTAAGGGCTCAGGCGTTTTGTAATTGTAACTTGCTATTTTGGAAAGCTGAACCCCAAATCAAGGCCAAGACATTCAGTGAGGAAGCCCATTTATTTTTTAAGCAGGTCAGGCGTACCAGTCTCCCCGAACAGGCGCCGGAATGTGGCGACTAGGGGCTTTTCACAGTAACTTCATTTCAAGCCTACTCGTGACAATAAGCGATTTTCATTTTTCAAAAGGTGAACTTTGTTTCAGCTGCATTTACCTGTGTTTTCTGAAATCGTATGGTGTTATCTCTGTGAAGTGTGCTGTTTCTCACATCTTATCCCCATTTGCCAGTAGGGGTCCTTCACCTCCCTCTGCTGATTGAACTGCGCACAGGGCCCAGACAACGAGAGAGGGATTCCACTGCCTTCAATCTCTTGGCTTCTTTCCGCTGGCTTGTTTGATTGTCAAGCCTCTGGTTTCGTACCCTTGCCCTCCCAGAGCCAGGGCGAAATTTCTCTGCCCCCTCTCGGAAAAAATAATCCCAGATTCTAGCCTGTGCCACTTTTGCCTCCGCCTCTTACCCACATTGTGCTCTCTCATTCATTCCACACATTCTGGATGCCCTCCACCACTTTATTTTACAAGTGGAGACAATTCGGGTCAGGTCACGTCACCCAGTCCGGTCACCCACTTGGGGGTAGCTACCTTTTTAGCTTTAATATTCGCACAATTCAATCTGGGGGCATTTGGCAGCACACTAATGTGACCTTCAGAACCAGTAATTCAGATCTGGTTGCATCTTCAAATCTATGGGCTAAATACTTACAGATGGTTTATTTTTTTTCAGTAACTACTCCTTGTCAACTGTCCCCGGGACTCTCTGGGGTACCTTGGCAAAATGTCATCAACAAAACTGATTGAAAAAGGTGTTTGTTTCTCAGGGATCAAATGCTTTCCGCAGCTGGGAGCATTAACCCCTTCGTTGCCATGAGGCGCTGCTAGGAGTGCAGCGTGGGCTGCGTGTGCTGCCACATCTTTTTGAGGAGGGGCTTTTTGCAAAGTCCCCTTTCCACGGGGCAGCCTGAAGTGAGTTGTGACGTTGACACACTGCCACTTGGAGGTTCCCGTTATCTGCTGGAGAGTCGGTTCCTTGACATCGTTCAGACTGTCAGTCAGGGCTGTCAGCTCAAGATCATCCACCGAGCCCCGTGTTTGAAGTTCTCCAGTCTCAATGTTGTTTTTTAAAATAAATTTAGAGTACCCAATCTATTTTTTCCAATTAAGAGGCAATTTAGCGTATTCAATCCACCTACCTTTCACATCTTTGGGTTGTGGGGTTAAACCCACACAGACACGGGGAGAATGTGCAAACTCCACACGGACAGTGACCCAGAGCCGGGATCGAACCTTGGACCTCGGCGCCATGAGACTGCAGTGTCACCATCCTGCTGCCCCTTCAATGTTCTTTGCTAACGAGCTAGTTCACAGTCACTTTTGTATATTGACGTTTGTCTTCTCCCCTGCCTTACCCTGCAGAGGTTGACACTCCCTGGCTGACACTCCATATCAGGGTCATTCAGGATCAATAGGTGCCTAGCACCTTCAAGGCCACTGTCAATGCTGCTGCCAACAGGTCCTCCCCTTCTTACAGTCCTACAGTACAGGAGGCCATTCAGCCCCTCGTACCCGTAGCCGGCTACAAGAATGGGTTTTTAGTCCCACGCATCAACCTTAATGTCTTTCAATTCTACTCTCTGCATTACCCTCGCACAACCCCCCCACCCCCCCCCCCCCCCCCCCCCATCCTCGCACAACCCCCCCCCACTTAGCAACTCATTCTCAGGACGTTTTTAATGCGTCGTTTCCACCACGTTGGAATAATTAAAGAAATCACAGAAGTCTCAGCCATTCAGGACTACCCCTTGAATATTATTTATTGAGGCTCCCCTTAAAGCTTTGTAAAACAGAACGGCCGTGGTAACTGTGCCCATCGGCAACGGAAAAGCATCTTTCAAATAATAATAGAATGCCAGTTTGAAATGTTTGAGCTGAAAATGGGAGCTGACGCACCCTGAAGAGAACATTTTGATGCTGAAAGTGACACGCTCACGATTTCACATTAGCAAAGAGGTTGGAATTGCTCTCAAATATCTAAAGTCTTGGCTTCACTCAGTTTCTCACACACTAGGGTCGAGGAGGCCACAGGTTTGAGCTCCATGCCAGGGCTCCAGCACATGGTCTCTCTCAGCTGGCATTTCAGTGGCATACCGAGCAAGCGCTGCATTGTCAGGGGGCGCGCACTGTCAGACCACAATCTAAACATAAGTGGCTGTGCGCCTGGTTCAGATGCATTGAAATAGATTCCACTGCACGGCTCGCAGCAGGGTAGGGATTTTCTTCCAGGGAAGTCCTGGCCAGCATTCACCACTCACCCAACACCACTACTGGTCATTAGTGCTCGTGGGATCTTACTGTGCACAAACTGGTTGCCACACTTGTCCGCATGACAAAGGAGGCCACACTTAGGTCAGCACGGTAATATTGTGGTTAGCGCTGTTGCTTCACAGCTCCAGGGTCCCAGGTTCAATCCTGGCTTGGGTCACTGTCTGTGCGGAGTCTGCACATCCTCCCCGTGTCTGCGTGGGTTTCCTCCGGGTGCTCCGGTTTCCTCCCACAGTCCAAAGATGTGCAGGTTAGGGTGATTGGCCATGCTAAATTGCCCTTAGTGTTGGGCGGGGTTACTGGGTTATGGGGATAGGGTGGAGGTGGACCTTGGGTAGGATGCTCTTTCCAAGAGCCGGTGCAGACTTGATGGGCCGAATGGCCTCCTTCTGCACTGTAAAAATTCTATTCTATGAATTCTACTTGACAAGGGGCGGCACGGCAGCATAGTGGTTAGCACTGCTGCCCCAATTCCCAGCTTGGGTCACTGTCTGTGCGGGGTCTGCACGTTCTCCCCGTGTGTGCGTGGGTTTCCTCCGGGTGCTCCGGTTTCCTCCCACAGTCCAAAGATGTGAAGGTTAGGTGGATTGGCCATGATAAATTGCCCTTTAGTGTCCAAAAGGCGAGGTGGGGTTACGGGGATAGGATGGAGTTGTGTGCTTAAGTGGGGTGTTCTTTCCAAGGGCCGGTGCAGACTCGATGGGCCGAATGGCACTGTAAATTCTATGGTTCTAATCGGCTGGCTTTAAAGCACATCGGGGTCCTGAAAGATTCTATATAAAGGCACGTTCCTCCTTTGTTTTTAAACCCACATTGTCTGAAGAAAAGAAGGAATTTTCCCTTGAACATGTGTACAGAAGAAAAATGGGATTCAAAGTGTAAATACCCCCCCAGTGGACTCTGATCCCATAACACGGGACATAAAAATGCGGGGGGAACACCAGTGAGCTCTGTGCAAGAATTCCCAAATCTCCCAGATCCCTGTCGGATGTCTCCGTGCGTTTGTTAGCCCAGGACAGGTTTGTGGATATTAATGCAGGGAGTATGTGAGCTGTTTGGGCAAACAAAGCAGCTGATGCCCTTGCAGCGTATAGAAATCGATGCATATTAATTACGTCCTTCTGAGAAAGGTTATGCTTTTAAGATAAAAATCAAGGTGAGCCGGGCAACAGGAAAGTTTGTTAGCTCCCGCTGATGGATATCAGTGCAGCCAATCACACCCCCGTTTGAGCGGGGACAAAATATATTTCCAGCCTATTGCCTTCACGAAGTGGCGGGACAGTGTTCGCTGTCCGCAGAACTGCTACCTTACCCAGCAGCCATCAGTGACGCCTCGGTGACAGACCAGGCTGAAGCATTCACTTGCTTCCTATGCACTTCAAACTGAAGTGTCTTCAGAGGGGCAGCACGGAAGCACAAGTGGACAGCACTGTGGCTTCACAGCGCCAGGGTCCCAGGTTCGATTCCCCGCAGGGTCACCGTCTGTGCGGAGTCTGCACGTTCTCCCCCGTGTGTGCGTGGGTTTCCTCCGGGTGCTCCGGTTTCCTCCCACAGTCTAAAGATGTGCAGGTTAGCTGGATTGTCCATGATAAATTGCTCTTAGTGACCACAAAAGGTTAGGAGGGGTTATTGGGTTACGGGGATAGGGTGGAAGTGAGGGCTTAAGTGGGTCGGTGCAGACTTGAAGGGCCGAATGGCCTCCCTTCTGCACTGTATGTTCTATGTTCATGTCCCTCTCATCCCCTCAAGCCAGCACCTCAGCAACCTTCTGAGTAAAGCATCTTTGCAAATAATGCCTGCACCCCCCCCCCCCCCTCAATCCCAGACAGCCAGATCTGGAGAAACATGGCAAATATATCCTTTGCTCCAACCCTGATGAGCCATCAGCCTTAAACATGCCCTGATTCCGAGCCCCGTAGGAAGGTCACAATAAATGGTTTTCTGATTCACTGCCCCTCGAAATAATTTTGTGTTTTAAAACCTGAATCCGCACTTTCTGGCCACGAAACCTTTCTTAATTATTCCTGTGTCCTTGGGACAGACACCGATCCTTCACTGAAACACACCCCCCCCCCCCCCCCCCCCCACCCCCTCCCAATCTGTTTTCAAAGCATGTCTGTCCTTTATTAAATTGTTTTCTTTTCCACATTATCAGTTACCATGGCGACCTCATCTCTCGGATTATTTGAATTTCATTATATCTATTGATTTGGGAGCATTTCATCTTTTTTATTGTTTTTCTGTCAATTTTCAAAACGAATAACCATCTAATTTGCGTCAGCGCTGATTACGTTTGTCCCTCAATAGAGGTCGGCAGCTGTGCCAGAGAAACAAATCAATGGGAAAAACATCATAAAACTCAAAAGTACAATCTCCAGGAAATGGGTGACATTCCACCGTTGCCATGACAAAGTCATCAAAATTTTGCTTTGTTGTAAATTTTAAACCTGCTTACTTTGGTTAATAATTTATGCAATTTTAGCATTATTTATAAATTTTTTAATAAGAAGCCTGGAGCAAAGTGGCCATTAACAAAACACACAGCTGTCCAATCGCTTGGCACAGATCAATTTCATTTTTATGACATGATAAAATGCTTTTAAAGCAATTTACACAAATATGGAAAATTTCTTAGCGACTTCATTTATTCATAAGAGGGGCAGGAACTCTGTGTAACAAGAAGATGGCCTGGACTTAACTGGAATGGACTGCATGTCCTTCAAACAAGGGCATAAAGTTTCATTTCCAATGCACGCAGCCAAAGGCAATTTGGGATGCACAGTTAATATATAAAAAAAACATTACCATAGCGCGAGAGAAAATAACGGTGACAGCCCACCTCACTTGTGAGGGTGTAGATCCACATTGCTTTTAACTACCGAGCATTTTTAAAATGTTAAATAACTGAGAGTTTAGTATCACTGGCTATTTTTATTGTAAGTTTTGTTGCTGGGGATGACTTTTTTTTAAACAGCATTGCACTTTTTTCTGGGGGTTTTTTGTCTGTCACTTATTGAAACATTTCCACTGATCTGTATTGTCTGTTTATGTGTGTGTGTGTGTGTTTACATATGTATGAGTGTATATATCTGTATGTGATTGCATGTATATGTCTGTATGTGTCTGTGAGTGTATATATGTGTGAGGTATATGTATGCATGTGTGCGAATGTATATGTGTGTGTGAGCGCGTGTGTATGTGTGTGTGAGTGTCAGTGTGTGTGAGTGTGTGTGTGTGTCAGTGTGTGCGTGTGTGCGTGCGTGTGTATGTGCGTGTGTGAGTGTCAGTGTGTGTGTGAGCGTGTGTGTGTGTGTGTGAGTGTGAGTGTGTGTGTGTGCGCGTGTGTATGTGCGTGTGTGAGTGTCAGTGTGTGAGCGTGTGTGTGAGTGTCAGTGTGTGTGTGTGTGCATGCATGTGCGTGTGTGAGTGTCAGTGTGTGTGTGTGTGTGCGTGTGTGTGTCAGTGTGTGTGTGAGTGTGAGTGTGTGTCAGTGTGTGAGTGTGTGTGTGAGTGTCAGTGTGTGTGTGTGTGCATGCATGTGCGTGTGTGAGTGTCAGTGTGTGTGTGTGTGTGCATGTGTGTGTGTCAGTGTGTGTGTGAGCGTGTGTGTGTGTGAGCGTGTGTGTGTGTGAGTGTGTGTGTGTGTGTGTGTGCGTGTGTATGTGCGTGTGTGAGTGTCAGTGTGTGTGTGAGTGTGTGTGTGTGTGAGCGTGTGTGAGTGTGTGTCAGTGTGTGAGTGTGAGTGTGTGTGTGAGTGTCAGTGTGTGTGTGTGCATGCATGTGTATGTGCATGTGTGAGTATCAGTGTGTGTGTGAGCGTGTGTGAGTGTGTGTGTGAGTGTGTGAGTGTGTGCATGTGAGACAGTGATTTCAGCATCCTGGGTACTGTGTCTGAACGAGATAGGTCTCTGCTGGAACCTTTCTCAGTCTAGTACCTCTTCATCCCTCCCCCATTGTCCTTCCCTTTCACTTCCCCCTCCACCCCACCCATTGCCAAGGGCCTTCACTCTGATGGAATCAGTTAAAGGGGCTGAATGGCCTTCTCTTGTTCCCACCTCTCCTGTAATTTCCCCCATCTCCCTTGTCCCTTCCTTCAGCAAGGCCTTTCCTGCTACTCACGCCCCATCCACTGTGGGTACCTCAGTCAATGCCACTCTGCCACTCGGTCAGCCATTCACCCTCTCATTTCCTCTGCCCATTCTGATTGGCACCCTCCCCAATAGCAGGGCAGGAACTGGCAATTCGGGGACCAGTAAATAATGGGCATGATTTGACCACTTGGTGGCACAGGGACAGGGCGTCAACATGTAGCTCCATCATGTGACCTCACAATCCTTACTCACTTAATTTACAAAGCATGGTGTGCCCGCTCCGAATTGGAGGATGGCGGTTCCCTGGAAGTTGTGGATAACTTGCCTCCCACTGTGGGGGTGGGGGTGCACTCTCACATATACATCAGCTTGGCCCAGCTAAATGGGCAAGTCAACCAAGGCGGTTGTAGCACCAGGTCCCGCTCAAAGATTAAATCATCTGGTTTGCCATTTGAGTACACGGCTGACGGAGTGCAGTATTGCCACTAAAATTGTTTTCCAGATGTAACATTAACCCAGCCCCGAGTCACTCTGATACAGGAACCCCGAGATGCAGCAATCTCTTCAAATCAGAGAGATAAATGTCTGAAAGGAAGGAGGCCTTGTTCACAGCTCAGCCAGTCTAACACCCAGCCTGGGGGATAGAATCACCTGCACATGGCTCAGACTTCAAACAAACAAGATTTCTGATCCATCAACCAGACTGAAGGACACAGGATTCCTACCCCTGCATCTGGGCTTTGCAACTGAGCAGGAGTGAGATGGAGCGTTGATTATGAGGGGAACTCCTTCACTCAGTCTGGCTGCTGCCACTGTGGGTGGTTTCCGCAGAACCGCTTAAAGGGGTTCACAGGTCCAGATTCTGGAAACCCTGAGCCCAGTTTTTAACCAGAGTAATGTCGCCCTTTCAGATATTTCGAAGGCGACATGTGCCCAGGTGATGAGTTCCTGATCCCAGTGGGACACCGGGGTACACACTGCTGGGGAACTGGGTTCCCAGGGCAGGTATTAAATATTGCCCAGGACAAAGGGGGCACTCAGGGGCACCGTGCAGAAATATTTGTGTGCTTGGTGGCAAACATTAGCGACACCTGTCGGGCCTCCAGTGCAGTGACGTCGAGATCCGAGCAGCTCAAAGGGAATTCCTGGCACTTGCCCAGTTGTGTCGCTTTCTGTTCTGTTTCCTCTCCCCCTGGTGAGGACATTTCCTGCCTGATGAATTCTCCCCCTCTGCAAGCCAAGCCACAGAGTGGTAAGGGCCTATTCACCTTTGGAAGGCATCAGATACCAACTTCGCCCCCATCCATTAACTACATGTACAGCTGGGTCCGCGATCAGGAGGAGGGGCCCTGGTTCATTGATGTTCTCATTCCTTCATCCTCAATTCACACTCGAGCCAGGCTGACCCGTCAGGTTGTTGGTCCATTCGGTGTAGACTCGTTTCGCGAATGTTAACCCAACTATCCCTTTAACATATACAAGCTTCAGAGTGACTGGCAAAAGAGCATGATGAATCTAGCGGTGTGAGGCAAGGTTGGAAAAGTGTGGACTGTTTCCTCGGAACAAAGAACTCTCGCTGACCTCACAGAGGTTTGCAGGATGATAGCGAGCAATTAATCTCACCTCACGGGCAGGAGGGCGGAGGCTTGGGCGGGCAGGAGCACCGGTGGGCAGGAGGGCAGGGGCAAAGGCGGGCAGGAACACCAGTGGGCAGGAGGGCATGGGCAAGGGTGGGCAGGAGCACCGATGGGCAGGCGGGCAGGGGCGTGGGTGGGCAGGAGCACCGGTGGGCAGGTGGGTGGTGGCATGTTTGGGCAAGAACACTGATGGGCAGGGGCATGGGCGGGCAGGAGCACCGATGGGTAGGCGGGCGGGGGCATGGGTGGGCAGGAGCACCGATGGGCAGGCAGGCGGGGGCTTGGGCGGGCAGGAGCACCGATGGGCAGGTGGGCGGGGGCATGGGCAGGCAGGAGCACCGATGGGCAGGCGGGCGGGGGCTTGGGCGGGCAGGAACACCGATGGGCAGGCAGGCGGGGGCATGGGCGGGCAGGAGCACCGATGGGCAGGCAGGCGGGGGCATGGGCGGGCAGGAACACCGATGGGCAGGTGGGCGGGGGCTTGGGCGGACAGGAGCACCGATGGGCAGGTGGGCGGGGGCTTGGGCGGACAGGAGCACCGATGGGCAGGCAGGCGGGGGCATGGGTGGGCCAGTCACTAACCAGAGGTCAGAGGCTCAAGATCACTGGCAGAAGATGCAGTGGGGAGAGTTCTTTCATAATCTGAATGCAGTTCAAGCTAACTTCATCAATAATCCTGTGAGGGGGTTGGACAGGTTATTTGAGGATGAGGGACTCACAGGAGGGCAGAGGAAAAGCAGCAATGTGGGACTGAAAGGATCATCCAATCATCGGCCATCTTCTGTTGCATGATTGGCTAGAAGAAATATATCCAAGTTCATGTTCCAAGTTCATGGCCAGCACAGTAGCACAGAGGTTAGCACTGCTGCTTCACAGCGCCAGGGTCCCAGGTTCGATTCTGGCTTGGGTCACTGTCTGTGCGGAGTCTGCACGTTCTCCCCGTGTCTGCGTGGGTTTCCTCCGGGTGCTCCGGTTTCCTCCCACAGTCCAAAGACGTGCAGGTTAGGTGAATGGGACACTCTGAATTCTCCCTCTGTGTACCCGAATAGGCGCCGGAATGTGGCGACTAGGGGATTTTCACAGTAACTTCATTGCAGTGTTAATGTGAGCCTACTTGTGACACTGATAAAGATTATTATTATTATGTTGGTGGCTGCTCCTGGTGAGTTCGGCACACAGTGGCTCTGCGATCACCATCCAATCGAACAGAAACGGGGACAGGAAATCTGGAGAAAATCGGTTTCCCCGCCCCTCACCGGTGACATCACAACGTTCATGCCCACGAAGGGTAGGAACCTCAGTCAAATGGATTATCATTAATATTATTATTAACAGGCTTCCCCGCCACATGATTCCCCCTCACTAAATACAGTATTCATATGCTGTCAACCTCAGCCGTTTAAAATTGGGATTCAGTCGCGGGGATCCCTCCAGGGGGCACAAGGGTGTGTCAAACCCCCGGGGGAGAGGGTCATCCCCTGGCTCTGCCCCCTGCCACTGCCACTGCCCCCTGCCACTGCCCCCTGCCCCCTGCCACTGCCCCCTGCCCCTGCCCCTGCCACTACCCCCTGCCACTGCCCCCTGCCACTGCCCCTGCCCCCGCCACTGCCCCCTGCCACTGCCTCCTGCCCCTGCCCCTGCCACTGCCCCCTGCCACTGCCCCCTGCCACTGCCCCCTGTCACTGCCCCCTGCCACTGCCCCCTGGCACTGCCCCTGCCCCCTGCCACTGCCCCCTGCCACTGCCCCATGCCACTGCCCCCTGCCACTGCCTCCTGCCACTGCCCCCTGCCACTACCTCCTGCCACTGCCCCCTGGCACTGCCCCCTGCCACTGCCCCCTGGCACTGCCCCTGCCCCTGGCACTGCCCCCTGCCACTGCCCTAATGGCACTGCCCCCTGCCACTACCCCCTGCCACTGCCCCTGCCCCCTGGCACTGCCCCCTGCCACTGCCCCCTGGCACTGCCCCCTGCCACTACCCCCTGCCACTGCCCCTGCCCCCTGCCACTGCCTCCTGGCACTGCCCCCTGGCACTGCCCCCTGCCACTGCCCCCTGCCCCCTGGTACTGCCTCATTGGGAGGGGGTGTTTCCATTAACGTGTGGTGGTGGGGGAAACTTGCAGGCATGGGGGGGGAGCCTGTACGGAGCTGGGGGGGGGGGGGGGGGGAATAGAGTACTGGTGATTGTTGGGAGACGGGGGGGAGAATCCCCGATGATCGTCTGTGGAGCCCGGGGCCGGGGGTGGGGGGTTACACTTCAATTCTGATTGGGCACCCTGATCTCTGTGGAGCCCTTAGCCAGCTCTATCAGGTCTCAGAGTAACGGTGGAAACCACACCCACTCATCCTGTTTCCTTAAAGAGACTAAGGTTTAGGGGCTGGTTTAGCTCACTGGGCTAAATCGCTGGCTTTTAAAGCAGACCAAGCAGGCCAGCAGCACGGTTCGATTCCCGTACCAGCCTCCCCGGACAGGCGCCGGAATGTGGCGACTAGGGGCTTTTCACAGTAACTTCATTGAAGCCTACTCATGACAATAAGCGATTTTCATTCATTTCAAGGTTTGGAGAGAAAACCGTCTGTGTAGCTGGAGAGCTACACGCAAGCTTTTATAATTATAACAATATTCGTTATTAGTGTCACAAGTAGGCTTACATTAACACTGCAATGATGTTACTGTGAAAAGCCCCTAGTCACCACATCCTGCCGCCTGTTCGGGTACACGGAGGGAGAATTCAGAATGTCCAATTCACCTAACAAGCACGTCTTTCGGGACTTGTAGGAGGAAACCGGAGCACCCGGAGGAAACCCACACAGACACGGGGAGAACGTGCAGACTCCGCACTGACAGTGACCCAAGTTGGGAATCGAACCTGGGACCCCAATGCTGTGAAGCAACAGTGCTAACCACTGTGCAACCGCTCCGCCCATTTCACTCTGATTTGACGCTTTGAGATATGGGAAGATTCCGCCTGCTAACTCTGTTTCTCGCTCCCGGCCAGCTCAGAATGCTGAGAAAAAACAGCATTTTCTGGTTTTATTTCAGAATTCCACAGTATTTTACTTTTATGGGACTGGGAGGAGGTTATTCAGAGCCGGGAGCGTGCTCTGTCATTGAATAAGATCCTCTCTGCCTCTCTATCCTCCTATCCCTTGGATCACTCGGTGTCTAAAAATACATCAGTGTCTGTCTTGAACATATTCAACAACTGGGCTGGGACAGCTCCTGTGCGGGAGAGTTCCAAAATATTCCCAACCCTCGCAGTGAAGAGAGTTCTCCCCCTCGCACTCCCAGATTCCTCCCTCTTTCGACCCTGAATCCAGCCGAAGTGTTTACTCTCCATTTTCATACCTGCGAGCGAGGAGATGGGGCGGCCCACACAGGGAGCTGAGTTCAACCTGCCTATGGACGTCTAGAATCCCCCCCCCCCACCACCATTCCCAATCTACCCTGGCTGTCCGACAGTGAAGGCAATGATTTAATGAGTACATCATTTTGAAATGAAATACCTCAGAAAATATCAACACAGATTAATATCAAAAACACTCCGCGCTTTCTCCTTGCATTTTAATGTCACTTTGGTGGTGGCAGCTGGATTAGATGAGGGAGCTTTGAGGGTTAACAGCCCCCCGGGGGGCTATCAGTGCAAGAGACGGCAGCCACTCTGCCGGTCTTCCTGCTAACATTTGACAACTGGCCCTAACCGACTGGCATTCAACCAGATTACTGCCGATAAACAGTCTGTCCCTTTTCTCAGCCGTGCAAAGGCTTTGCTCAAATGTCACTAAAAATTAATCCTGTGACAAATACTGCCGGGTCTGCGGTTTTCCAGACGCAAAACTTTGAAACTGGCCCCTGTCCATGTGCGTTTGATTTTTTGGCCTCTCTCGCATGAGCACAATTTGCCTGCTGGCTGATCGCAGGGAGCCATTGGCCACCAGTGAGTTTTATTCGGTTCCACAGACCACTCAATCCTGGTGAATTACCCCCCCACGCTTTTCAAATTCTTTTTCACAACACCTTGCATTTCTTTCCCATCTTTAATTTGACAACGCTTCCCAAGGTGTACATTCAGCCAAAGGTCTGACACAGAGCGGGGTTTGAAGGGTCACAGATTTATGGTGGGAGGATATGGAAGGGAGAAGTCGAGATATCTCAGGGAAATTTAAAATATTGCATGGTTCAAACTCAGTTGGTTCTGTACTGACCTTTTTTAAAAATAAATTTAGAGTACCCAATTCATTTATTTTTTTTTAAATTGAGGGGCAATTTAGCCGTGGCCAATTCACCTACCCTGCACATCTTTTGGGGTGTGGGGGCGAAACCCACGCAAACACGGGGAGAATGTGAAAACTCCACGCGGACAATGACCCAGAGCCGGGATCGAACCTGGGACCTCAGCATCGTGAGGCAGCAGGGTTAACCCACTATGCCACCTTGCTGCCCTAGTTCTGTACTGACCTGACTGTGTACCTGAGCATGTAGCTGGCTGTGTACCTGAGCATGTACCTGACTGTGTACCTGACTGTGTACCTGAGCATGTACCTGACTGTGTACCTGACTGTGTACCTGAGCGTGTACCTGAGCGTGTATCTGAGCATGTACCTGAGCGTGTATCTGAGCATGTACCTGAGAGAGTACCTGATCGTGTACCTGAGCGTGTATCTGAGAATGTATCTGACTGTGTACCTGAGCATGTACCTGACTGTGTACCTGACCGTGTACCTGACTGTGTACCTGAGCATGTACCTGACTGTGTATCTGACCATGTACCTGATCGTGTACCTGAGCATGTACCTGACTGTGTACCTGACTGTGTATCTGACCATGTACCTGAGCATGTACCTGACTGTGTACCTGACTGTGTATCTGACCATGTACCTGAGCATGTACCTGACTGTGTACCTGACTGTGTATCTGACCATGTACCTGAGCATGTACCTGAGCATGTACCTGATCATGTACCTGATCGTGTACCTGAGCATGTACCTGAGCATGTACCTGAGCGTGTACCTGATCGTGTACCTAAGCGTGTACCTGAGCATGTACCTGAGCATATACCTGAGCATGTACCTGAGCGTGTACCTGAGCATGTATCTGAGCATGTACCTGAGCATGTACCTGAGCGTGTACCTGAGCATGTATCTGAGCATGTACCTGAGCGTGTACCTGATCGTGTACCTGAGCGTGTACCTGAGCATGTACCTGTGAGAGTACCTGATTGTGTACCTGAGCATGCACCTCAGCGTGTACCTGAGCATATACCTGAGAGAGTACCTGATCGTGTACCTGAGCATGCACCTCAGCGTGTACCTGAGCGTGTACCTGTGAGAGTACCTGATTGTGTACCTGAGCATGCACCTCAGCGTGTACCTGAGCATATACCTGAGAGAGTACCTGATCGTGTACCTGAGCATGCACCTCAGCGTGTACCTGAGCGTGTACCTGAGAGAGTACCTGAGATTGTACCTGAGCATATACCTGAGAGTACCTGATTGTGTACCTGAGCGTGTACCTGAGATTGTACCTGAGATTATACCTGAGCATATACCTGAGAGAGTACCCGAGATTGTACCTGAGCATATACCTGAGAGAGTACCCGAGATTGTACCTGAGCATATACCTGAGAGAGTACCTGATCGTGTACCTGAGCGTGTACCTGAGAGAGTACCTGAGATTGTACCTGAGAGAGTACCTGATCGTGTACCTGAGAGTACCTGAGCGTGTACCTGAGCGTGTACCTGAGAGAGTACCTGAGATTGTACCTGAGCATATACCTGAGAGAGTACCTGAGCGTGTACCTGAGCATATACCTGAGAGAGTACCTGAGCATATACCTGAGAGAGTACCTGATTGTGTACCTGAGCATATACCTGAGAGAGTACCTGAGCATATACCTGAGAGTGTACCTGATTGTGTACCTGAGCATACACCTGAGAGAGTACCTGAGCATATACCTGAGAGAGTACCTGATTGTGTACCTGAGCGTGTATCTGAGCGTGTACCTGAAGGTGTACCTGAGAATGCACCTGAAAATGTACCCAAGGTTGTACCTGTGAGTGTACCTGAAGATGTATCTGATCACATACCTGAAGGAGTACCTGACCGTGTACCTGAGGGTGTATCTGACCATGTTCCTAGAGTGTTTCTGACCATGTACTTGAAGATATATCTGACCATGTAACCGAGAATGTATCTGATCGTGTACCTGAGGATGTATCTGACCATGTACCTGAGGGTATATCTGACCATATACCTGAGGGTATATCTGACCATGTACCTGAGTGTGTATCTGACCATGTACCTGAGTGTGTATCTGACTGTGTAACTAAGGGTGTATCTGACCATGTACCTGAGTGTGTATCTGACCATGTACCTGAGTGTGTATCTGACCATGTACCTGAGTGTGTATCTGACCATGTACCTGAGTGTGTATCTGACCATGTACCTGAGTGTGTATCTGACCATGTACCTGAGTGTGTATCTGACCATGTACCTGAGTGTGTATCTGACCATGTACCTGAGTGTGCATCTGACCATGTACCTGAGTGTGTATCTGACCATGTACCTGAGTGTGTATCTGACCATGTACCTGAGTGTGTATCTGACCATGTACCTGAGTGTGTATCTGACCATGTACCTGAGTGTGTATCTGACCATGTACCTGAGTGTGCATCTGACCATGTACCTGAGTGTGCATCTGACCATGTACCTGAGTGTGTATCTGACCATGTACCTGAGTGTGTATCCGACCATGTACCTGAAGGTGTATCTGACCATGTACCTGAGTGTGTATCTGACCATGTACCTGAAGGTGTATCTGACCATGTACCTGAAGGTGTATCTGACCATGTACCTGAAGGTGTATCTGACCATGTACCTGAGTGTGTATCTGACCATGTACCTGAGTGTGTATCCGACCATGTACCTGAAGGTGTATCTGACCATGTACCTGAGTGTGTATCTGACCATGTACCTGAAGGTGTATCTGACCATGTACCTGAGTGTGTATCTGACCATGTACCTGAAGGTGTATCTGACCATGTACCTGAAGGTGTATCTGACCATGTACCTGAAGGTGTATCTGACCATGTACCTGAGTGTGTATCTGACCATGTACCTGAGTGTGTATCTGACCATGTACCTGAGTGTGTATCCGACCATGTACCTGAAGGTGTATCTGACCATGTACCTGAGTGTGTATCTGACCATGTACCTGAGTGTGTATCTGACCATGTACCTGAAGGTGTATCTGACCATGTGCCTGAGTGTGTATCTGACCATGTACCTGAGTGTGTATCTGACCATGTACCTGAAGGTGTATCTGACCATGTACCTGAAGGTGTATCTGACCATGTACCTGAAGGTGTATCTGACCATGTACCTGAAGGTGTATCTGACCATGTACCTGAAGGTGTATCTGACCATGTACCTGAAGGTGTATCTGACCATGTACCTGAAGGTGTACGTGACTACAGCAGATCCTCACCGAATCACGGGACATAAACATGGAAATAAAACAAACCACCAGTGACCAGAATCGAGCCACTGTGAACTTTGCTTTTAATGAACCAAAAGGTCAAGCAACAATCATTTTGCAGCGATATTAATTGCTTCATTTTCTTGCATCACTCCTACAGGTCACACCATTAATACATTTCCCCAAACACATGGAGAGGGAATGGATGATCTCCATTGGTGTTTCTACAGGCACCAAGCCAATATCACACACTGGGCCCCAAGCCAGCGCACTGATATCCCACACTGGGCCCCAAGCCAGCGCACTGATATCCCACACTGGGCCCCAAGCCAGCGCACTGATATCACACACTGGGCTCCAAGCCAGCGCACTGATATCACACACTGGGCCCCAAGCCAGCGCACTGATATTACACACTGGGCCCCAAGCCAGCGCACTGATATCCCACACTGGGCCCCAAGCCAGCGTACTGATATCCCACACTGGGCCCCAAGCCAGCGCACTGATATCACACACTGGGCCCCAAGCCAGCGCACTGATATCACACACTGGGCCCCAAGCCAGCGCACTGATATCACACACTGGGCCCCAAGCCAGCGCACTGATATCACACACTGGGCCCCAAGCCAGAGTACTGATATCACACACTGGGCCCCAAGCCAGCGTCCTGATATCACACACTGGGCCCCAAGCCAGAGTACTGATATCCCACACTGGGCCCCAAGCCAGCGCACTGATATCCCACACTGGGCCCCAAGCCAGCGTACTGATATCACACACTGGGCCCCAAGCCAGCGTACTGATATCACACACTGGGCCCCAAGCCAGCGTACTGATATCCCACACTGGGCCCCAAGCCAGCGTCCTGATATCACACACTGGGCCCCAAGCCAGAGTACTGATATCCCACACTGGGCCCCAAGCCAGCGTACTGATATCCCACACTGGGCTCCAAGCCAGCGTACTGATATCCCACACTGGGCTACAAGCCAGCGCACTGATATCCCACACTGGGCCCCAAGCCAGCGTACTGATATCACACACTGGGCCCCAAGCCAGCGCACTGATATCACACACTGGGCCCCAAGCCAGCGCACTGATATCACACACTGGGCCCCAAGCCAGAGTACTGATATCACACACTGGGCCCCAAGCCAGAGCACTGATATCCCACACTGGGCCCCAAGCCAGCGCACTGATATCACACACTGGGCTCCAAGCCAGAGCACTGATATCCCACACTGGGCCCCAAGCCAGCGCCCTGATATCACACACTGGGCCCCAAGCCAGAGTACTGATATCACACACTGGGCCCCAAGCCAGAGCACTGATATCCCACACTGGGCCCCAAGCCAGCGCACTGATATCCCACACTGGGCCCCAAGCCAGCGCACTGATATCACACACTGGGCTCCAAGCCAGCGTACTGATATCACACACTGGGCCCCAAGCCAGCGCACTGATATCACACACTGGGCTCCAAGCCAGCGTACTGATATCCCACACTGGGCCACAAGCCAGCGCACTGATATCACACACTGGGCTCCAAGCCAGCGTACTGATATCCCACACTGGGCCCCAAGCCAGAGCACTGATATCCCACACTGGGCCCCAAGCCAGCGCACTGATATCACACACTGGGCCCCAAGCCAGAGCACTGATATCCCACACTGGGCCCCAAGCCAGCGCACTGATATCACACACTGGGCTCCAAGCCAGCGTACTGATATCACACACTGGGCTCCAAGCCAGCGCACTGATATCCCACACTGGGCCCCAAGCCAGCGCACTGATATCACACACTGGGCCACAAGCCAGCGCACTGATATCACACACTGGGCCCCAAGCCAGCGCACTGATATCCCACACTGGGCCCCAAGCCAGCGCACTGATATCACACACTGGGCCACAAGCCAGCGCACTGATATCACACACTGGGCCCCAAGCCAGCGCACTGATATCACACACTGGGCTCCAAGCCAGCGTACTGATATCACACACTGGGCCACAAGCCAGCGCACTGATATCACACACTGGGCCCCAAGCCAGCGCACTGATATCCCACACTGGGCTCCAAGCCAGCGTACTGATATCCCACACTGGGCCCCAAGCCAGCGCACTGATATCACACACTGGGCCCCAAGCCAGCGCACTGATATCACACACTGGGCCCCAAGCCAGCGTACTGATATCCCACACTGGGCTCCAAGCCAGCGCACTGATATCACACACTGGGCCCCAAGCCAGCGCACTGATATCACACACTGGGCCCCAAGCCAGCGCACTGATATCCCACACTAGGCCCCAAGCCAGCGTACTGATATCCCACACTGGGCTCCAAGCCAGCGCACTGATATCACACACTGGGCCCCAAGCCAGCGCACTGATATCCCACACTGGGCCCAAGCCAGAGTACTGATATCCCACACTGGGCCCCAAGCCAGCGCACTGATATCCCACACTGGGCCCCAAGCCAGCGCACTGATATCACACACTGGGCCACAAGCCAGCGCACTGATATCACACACTGGGCCCCAAGCCAGCGCACTGATATCACACACTGGGCCCCAATCCAGCGCACTGATATCACACACTGGGCCCCAAACCAGCGCACTGATATCACACACTGCGCCCCAAGCCAGAGTACTGATATCCCACACTGGGCCCCAAGCCAGCGCACTGATATCACACACTGGGCTCCAAGCCAGCGTACTGATATCCCACACTGGGCCCCAAGCCAGCGCACTGATATCACACACTGGGCCCCAAGCCAGCGTACTGATATCACACACTGGGCCCCAAGCCAGCGCACTGATATCACACACTGGGCCCCAAGCCAGCGCACTGATATCACACACTGGGCCCCAAGCCAGCGCACTGATATCACACACTGGGCCCCAAGCCAGCGCACTGATATCACACACTGGGCCCCAAGCCAGAGTACTGATATCCCACACTGGGCCCCAAGCCAGAGTACTGATATCACACACTGGGCCCCAGGCCAGCGTACTGATATCCCACACTGGGCCCCAAGCCAGCGCACTGATATCACACACTGGGCCCCAAGCCAGCGCACTGATATCACACACTGGGCCCCAAGCCAGCGCACTGATATCACACACTGGGCCCCAAGCCAGCGCACTGATATCACACACTGGGCTCCAAGCCAGCGCACTGATATCACACACTGGGCCCCAAGCCAGCGCACTGATATCACACACTGGGCTCCAAGCCAGCGTACTGATATCACACACTGGGCTCCAAGCCAGCGCACTGATATCACACACTGGGCCCCAAGCCAGAGCACTGATATCCCACACTGGGCCCCAAGCCAGCGCACTGATATCCCACACTGGGCCCCAAGCCAGCGCACTGATATCCCACACTGGGCTCCAAGCCAGCGCACTGATATCCCACACTGGGCCCCAAGCCAGTGTACTGATATCCCACACTGGGCCCCAAGCCAGCGCACTGATATCACACACTGGGCCCCAAGCCAGAGTACTGATATCACACACTGGGCCCCAAGCCAGCGTACTGATATCACACACTGGGCCCCAAGCCAGCGTACTGATATCACACACTGGGCCCCAAGCCAGAGTACTGATATCACACACTGGGCCCCAAGCCAGCGTACTGATATCCCACACTGGGCCCCAAGCCAGCGCACTGATATCACACACTGGGCCCCAAGCCAGCGCACTGATATCCCACACTGGGCCCCAAGCCAGCGCACTGATATCACACACTGGGCCCCAAGCCAGCGCACTGATATCCCACACTGGGCCCCAAGCCAGCGCACTGATATCACACACTGGGCCCCAAGCCAGCGTACTGATATCACACACTGGGCCCCAAGCCAGCGCACTGATATCCCACACTGGGCCCCAAGCCAGAGTACTGATATCACACACTGGGCCCCAAGCCAGAGCACTGATATCACACACTGGGCCCCAAGCCAGAGTACTGATATCCCACACTGGGCCCCAAGCCAGCGCACTGATATCCCACACTGGGCCCCAAGCCAGCGTACTGATATCACACACTGGGCCCCAAGCCAGCGTACTGATATCCCACACTGGGCCCCAAGCCAGCGCACTGATATCACACACTGGGCCCCAAGCCAGCGCACTGATATCACACACTGGGCCCCAAGCCAGCGTACTGATATCACACACTGGGCTCCAAGCCAGCGTACTGATATCACACACTGGGCCCCAAGCCAGCGCACTGATATCACACACTGGGCCCCAAGCCAGCGCACTGATATCACACACTGGGCCCCAAGCCAGTGTACTGATATCCCACACTGGGCCCCAAGCCAGCGCACTGATATCCCACACTGGGCCCCAAGCCAGCGCACTGATATCCCACACTGGGCCCCAAGCCAGCGCACTGATATCACACACTGGGCCCCAAGCCAGCGCACTGATATCCCACACTGGGCCCCAAGCCAGCGCACTGATATCCCACACTGGGCCCCAAGCCAGCGTACTGATATCCCACACTGGGCCCCAAGCCAGCGTACTGATATCCCACACTGGGCCCCAAGCCAGAGTACTGATATCCCACACTGGGCCCCAAGCCAGCGCACTGATATCCCACACTGGGCTGCAAGCCAGCGCACTGATATCACACACTGGGCCCCAAGCCAGAGCACTGATATCACACACTGGGCCCCAAGCCAGCGTACTGATATCCCACACTGGGCTCCAAGCCAGCGCACTGATATCCCACACTGGGCCCCAAGCCAGCGCACTGATATCCCACACTGGGCCCCAAGCCAGAGTACTGATATCACACACTGGGTCCCAAGCCAGTGTACTGATATCCCACACTGGGCCCCAAGCCAGCGTACTGATATCCCACACTGGGCCCCAAGCCAGAGTACCGATATCACACACTGGGCCCCAAGCCAGCGCACTGATATCACACACTGGGCCCCAAGCCAGAGTACTGATATCACACACTGGGCCCCAAGCCAGCGCACTGATATCACACACTGGGCCCCAAGCCAGAGTACTGATATCACACACTGGGCCCCAAGCCAGCGCACTGATATCACACACTGGGCCCCAAGCCAGCGCACTGATATCCCACACTGGGCCCCAAGCCAGCGCACTGATATCCCACACTGGGCTCCAAGCCAGAGTACTGACATCCCACACTGGGCCCCAAGCCAGCGCACTGATATCACACACTGGGCCCCAATGCCAGCGCACTGATATCCCACACTGGGCCCCAAGCCAGAGTACTGATATCCCACACTGGGCCCCAAGCCAGCGCACTGATATCACACACTGGGCCCCAAGCCAGCGCACTGATATCACACACTGGGCCCCAAGCCAGCGCACTGATATCACACACTGGGCCCCAAGCCAGCGCACTGATATCACACACTGGGCTCCAAGCCAGCGCACTGATATCACACACTGGGCCTCAAGCCAGCGCACTGATATCACACACTGGGCCCCAAGCCAGCGCACTGATATCCCACACTGGGCCCCAAGCCAGCGCACTGATATCACACACTGGGCCCCAAGCCAGCGTACTGATATCACACACTGGGCCCCAAGCCAGCGCACTGATATCACACACTGGGCTCCAAGCCAGCGTACTGATATCCCACACTGGGCCCCAAGCCAGAGCACTGATATCCCACACTGGGCCCCAAGCCAGCGCACTGATATCCCACACTGGGCCCCAAGCCAGCGCACTGATATCCCACACTGGGCCCCAAGCCAGAGTACTGATATCACACACTGGGCCCCAAGCCAGCGTACTGATTTCCCACACTGGGCCCCAAGCCAGCGCACTGATATCCCACACTGGGCCCCAAGCCAGAGTACTGATATCCCACACTGGGCCCCAAGCCAGCGCACTGATATCACACACTGGGCCCCAAGCCAGCGCACTGATATCACACACTGGGCTCCAAGCCAGCGCACTGATATCACACACTGGGCTCCAAGCCAGCGCACTGATATCACACACTGGGCCCCAAGCCAGCGCACTGATATCACACACTGGGCTCCAAGCCAGCGCACTGATATCACACACTGGGCCCCAAGCCAGCGTACTGATATCACACACTGGGCTCCAAGCCAGAGTACTGATATCCCACACTGGGCCCCAAGCCAGCGCACTGATATCACACACTGGGCCCCAAGCCAGCGCACTGATATCACACACTGGGCCCCAAGCCAGCGCACTGATATCCCACACTGGGCCCCAAGCCAGCGTACTGATATCCCACACTGGGCCCCAAGCCAGCGTACTGATATCCCACACTGGGCCCCAAGCCAGCGCACTGATATCACACACTGGGCCCCAAGCCAGCGTACTGATATCCCACACTGGGCTCCAAGCCAGAGTACTGATATCACACACTGGGCTCCAAGCCAGCGCACTGATATCACACACTGGGCCCCAAGCCAGCGCACTGATATCACACACTGGGCCCCAAGCCAGAGTACTGATATCACACACTGGGCCCCAAGCCAGCGTACTGATATCACACACTGCGCCCCAAGCCAGAGTACTGATATCACACACTGGGCCCCAAGCCAGCGTACTGATATCACACACTGCGCCCCAAGCCAGAGTACTGATATCACACACTGGGCCCCAAGCCAGAGTACTGATATCACACACTGCGCCCCAAGCCAGAGTACTGATATCACACACTGGGCCCCAAGCCAGCGTACTGATATCACACACTGGGCCCCAATCCAGCGCACTGATATCACACACTGGGCCCCAAGGCAGCGCACTGATATCACACACTGGGCCCCAAGGCAGCGCACTGATATCACACACTGGGCCCCAAGCCAGCGCACTGATATCCCACACTGGGCCCCAAGCCAGCGCACTGATATCACACACTGGGCTCCAAGCCAGCGCACTGATATCCCACACTGGGCTCCAAGCCAGCGTACTGATATCCCACACTGGGCCCCAGGCCAGCGTACTGATATCCCACACTGGGCCCCAAGCCAGCGTACTGATATCCCACACTGGCCCCAAGCCAGCGCACTGATATCACACACTGGGCCCCAAGCCAGCGCACTGATATCACACACTGGGCCCCAAGCCAGCGCACTGATATCACACACTGGGCCCCAAGCCAGAGTACTGATATCACACACTGGGCCCCAAGCCAGAGTACTGATATCCCACACTGGGCCCCAAGCCAGCGCACTGATATCACACACTGGGCCCCAAGCCAGAGTACTGATATCCCACACTGGGCCCCAAGCCAGCGCACTGATATCACACACTGGGCTCCAAGCCAGCGTACTGATATCACACACTGGGCCCCAAGCCAGAGCACTGATATCCCACACTGGGCTCCAAGCCAGCGCGCTGATATCACACACTGGGCTCCAAGCCAGCGCACTGATATCCCACACTGGGCCCCAAGCCAGAGTACTGATATCACACACTGGGCCCCAAGCCAGCGCACTGATATCACACACTGGGCTCCAAGCCAGCGTACTGATATCACACACTGGGCTCCAAGCCAGAGTACTGATATCCCACACTGGGCCCCAAGCCAGCGCACTGATATCCCACACTGGGCCCCAAGCCAGAGTACTGATATCCCACACTGGGCCCCAAGCCAGCGTACTGATATCACACACTGGGCCCCAAGCCAGCGTACTGATATCACACACTGGGCCCCAAACCAGCGCACTGATATCCCACACTGGGCTCCAAGCCAGCGCACTGATATCACACACTGGGCCCCAAGCCAGCGCACTGATATCCCACACTGGGCCCCAAGCCAGCGCACTGATATCCCACACTGCACCCCAAGCCAGCGCACTGATATCACACACTGGGCCCAAGCCAGCGTACTGATATCACACACTGGGCTCCAAGCCAGAGTACTGATATCACACACTGGGCCCCAAGCCAGAGTACTGATATCACACACTGGGCCCCAAGCCAGAGTACTGATATCCCACACTGGGCCCCAAGCCAGCGCACTGATATCACACACTGGGCCCCAAGCCAGCGCACTGATATCACACACTGGGCCCCAAGCCAGAGTACTGATATCACACACTGGGCCCCAAACCAGCGTACTGATATCCCACACTGGGCCCCAAGCCAGCGCACTGATATCACACACTGGGCCCCAAGCCAGCGTACTGATATCACACACTGGGCCCCAGCCAGAGCACTGATATCACACACTGGGCCCCAAGCCAGCGTACTGATATCACACACTGGGCCCCAAGCCAGAGTACTGATATCCCACACTGGGCCCCAAGCCAGAGTACTGATATCACACACTGGGCCCCAAGCCAGAGTACTGATATCCCACACTGGGCCCCAAGCCAGCGTACTGATATCACACACTGGGCCCCAAGCCAGAGCACTGATATCACACACTGGGCCCCAAGCCAGCGCACTGATATCACACACTGGGCCCCAAGCCAGCGCACTGATATCACACACTGGGCCCCAAGCCAGCGCACTGATATCACACACTGGGCCCCAAGCCAGAGTACTGATATCACACACTGGGCCCCAAGCCAGAGTACTGATATCACACACTGGGCCCCAAGCCAGCGTACTGATATCACACACTGGGCCCCAAGCCAGCGCACTGATATCCCACACTGGGCCCCAAGCCAGCGTACTGATATCACACACTGGGCCCCAAGCCAGAGTACTGATATCACACACTGGGCCCCAAGCCAGAGTACTGATATCCCACACTGGGCCCCAAGCCAGCGCACTGATATCACACACTGGGCTCCAAGCCAGCGCACTGATATCCCACACTGGGCTCCAAGCCAGCGCACTGATATCCCACACTGGGCCCCAAGCCAGAGTACTGATATCCCACACTGGGCCCCAAGCCAGCGTACTGATATCCCACACTGGGCCCCAAGCCAGCGCACTGATATCCCACACTGGGCCCCAAGCCAGCGCACTGATATCACACACTGGGCTCCAAGCCAGCGCACTGATATCACACACTGGGCCCCAAGCCAGCGCACTGATATCCCACACTGGGCCCCAAGCCAGCGCACTGATATCACACACTGGGCTCCAAGCCAGCGCACTGACATCCCACACTGGGCCCCAAGCCAGAGTACTGATATCCCACACTGGGCCCCAAGCCAGAGTACTGATATCCCACACTGGGCCCCAAGCCAGCGCACTGATATCCCACACTGGGCCCCAAGCCAGCGCACTGATATCAGACACTGGGCCCCAAGCCAGAGTACTGATATCACGCACTGGGCCCCAAGCCAGAGTACTGATATCCCACACTGGGCCCCAAGCCAGCGCACTGATATCACACACTGGGCCCCAAGCCAGAGTACTGATATCACACACTGGGCCCCAAGCCAGAGTACTGATATCCCACACTGGGCCCCAAGCCAGCGCACTGATATCACACACTGGGCCCCAAGCCAGAGTACTGATATCCCACACTGGGCCCCAAGCCAGCGCACTGATATCACACACTGGGCTCCAAGCCAGCGCACTGATATCCCACACTGGGCCCCAAGCCAGAGTACTGATATCACACACTGGGCCCCAAGCCAGCGCACTGATATCACACACTGGGCCCCAAGCCAGCGTACTGATATCCCAAACTGGGCCCCAAGCCAGCGCACTGATATCCCACACTGGGCCCCAAGCCAGCGCACTGATATCACACACTGGGCCCCAAGCCAGCGCACTGATATCACACACTGGGCCCCAAGCCAGCGCACTGATATCACACACTGGGCCCCAAGCCAGAGTACTGATATCCCACACTGGGCCCCAAGCCAGCGCACTGATATCCCACACTGGGCCCCAAGCCAGCGCACTGATATCACACACTGGGCCCCAAGCCAGCGTACTGATATCACACACTGGGCCCCAAGCCAGCGCACTGATATCCCACACTGGGCCCCAAGCCAGCGTACTGATATCACACACTGGGCCCCAAGCCAGCGCACTGATATCCCACACTGGGCCCCAAGCCAGCGCACTGATATCCCACACTGCACCCCAAGCCAGCGCACTGATATCACACACTGGGCCCAAGCCAGCGTACTGATATCACACACTGGGCTCCAAGCCAGAGTACTGATATCACACACTGGGCCCCAAGCCAGAGTACTGATATCACACACTGGGCCCCAAGCCAGAGTACTGATATCCCACACTGGGCCCCAAGCCAGCGCACTGATATCACACACTGGGCCCCAAGCCAGCGCACTGATATCACACACTGGGCCCCAAGCCAGAGTACTGATATCACACACTGGGCCCCAAACCAGCGCACTGATATCACACACTGGGCCCCAAGCCAGCGCACTGATATCACACACTGGGCTCCAAGCCAGAGTACTGATATCACACACTGGGCCCCAAGCCAGCGCACTGATATCACACACTGGGCCCCAAGCCAGCGCACTGATATCACACACTGGGCTCCAAGCCAGAGTACTGATATCACACACTGGGCCCCAAGCCAGAGTACTGATATCACACACTGGGCTCCAAGCCAGCGCACTGATATCACACACTGGGCCCCAAGCCAGCGTACTGATATCACACACTGGGCTCCAAGCCAGCGTACTGATATCACACACTGGGCTCCAAGCCAGAGTACTGATATCCCACACTGGGCCCCAAGCCAGCGTACTGATATCCCACACTGGGCCCCAAGCCAGCGTACTGATATCCCACACTGGGCCCCAAGCCAGCGCACTGATATCACACACTGGGCCCCAAGCCAGCGTACTGATATCACACACTGGGCCCCAAGCCAGAGCACTGATATCACACACTGGGCCCCAAGCCAGCGCACTGATATCCCACACTGGGCCCCAAGCCAGAGTACTGATATCACACACTGGGCCCCAAGCCAGAGTACTGATATCCCACACTGGGCCCCAAGCCAGAGTACTGATATCCCACACTGGGCCCCAAGCCAGCGTACTGATATCCCACACTGGGCCCCAAGCCAGAGTACTGATATCCCACACTGGGCCCCAAGCCAGCGTACTGATATCACACACTGGGCCCCAAGCCAGCGTACTGATATCCCACACTGGGCCCCAAGCCAGAGTACTGATATCCCACACTGGGCCCCAAGCCAGCGTACTGATATCACACACTGGGCCCCAAGCCAGAGCACTGATATCACACACTGGGCCCCAAGCCAGCGCACTGATATCACACACTGGGCCCCAAGCCAGCGTACTGATATCACACACTGGGCCCCAAGCCAGCGCACTGATATCCCACACTGGGCCCCAAGCCAGCGTACTGATATCACACACTGGGCCCCAAGCCAGAGTACTTATATCACACACTGGGCCCCAAGCCAGCGCACTGATATCACACACTGGGCCCCAAGATAGCGTACTGATATCACACACTGGGCCCCAAGCCAGCGCACTGATATCACACACTGGGCCCCAAGCCAGCGCACTGATATCACACACTGGGCCCCAAGCCAGCGCACTGATATCCCACACTGGGCCCCAAGCCAGCGCACTGATATCACACACTGGGCTCCAAGCCAGCGCACTGATATCACACACTGGGCCCCAAGCCAGCGCACTGATATCCCACACTGGGCCCCAAGCCAGCGCACTGATATCCCACACTGGGCCCCAAGCCAGCGCACTGATATCACACACTGGGCTCCAAGCCAGCGCACTGATATCACACACTGGGCCCCAAGCCAGAGTACTGATATCACACACTGGGCTCCAAGCCAGAGTACTGATATCACACACTGGGCCCCAAGCCAGCGCACTGATATAACACACTGGGCCCCAAGCCAGCGTACTGATATCCCACACTGGGCCCCAAGCCAGCGCACTGATATCCCACACTGGGCCCCAAGCCAGCGTACTGATATCACACAGAGGGGGTACAGAGGGTGATATAGACAGTGTGGGGGGGGGAGATATAGACAGTGTGGGGGGGGGGAGATATAGACAGTGCGGGGGGGAGGAGATATAGACAGTGCGGGGGGGGGGGGGGGTACAGGGTGATATAGACAGTGTGGGGGGGAGATATAGACAGTGCCGGGGGGGGGGGGGGTACAGGGTGATATAGACAGTGTGGGGGGGGAGATATAGACAGTGCGGGGGGGGCTACAGGGTGATATAGACAGTGTGGGGGGGGAGATATAGACAGTGCGGGGGGGGGGTACAGGGTGATATAGACAGTGTGGGGGGGAGATATAGACAGTGTGGGGGGGGAGATATAGACAGTGGGGGGGAGATATAGACAGTGGGGGGGAGATACAGTGGGTACAGGGGAGATATCGACAGTGGGGGGGGGTACAGGGGGTACAGGAGGTGACATAGACAGTGTGGGGGGGGAGATATAGACAGTGTGGGGGGGAGATATAGACAGTGTGGGGGGGGGGTACAGGGGGAGATATAGACAGTGGGGGGGGTACAGGGGGAGATATAGACAGTGTGGGGGGGAGATATAGACAGTGTGGGGGGGGTACAGGGGGAGATATAGACAGTGGGGGGGGGTACAGGGGGAGATATAGACAGTATGAGGGGGGAGATACAGGGGGTACAGGGGAGATATAGACAGTGCGGGGGGGGGGTACAGGGGAGATATAGACAGTGTGGGGGGGGGAGATACAGGAAGTACTGTCAGAATTGTAGACAGTGCAATAATATGGGGAGATACAGAGTGGTACTTTCATATTCACATGATAGTGGGATGTGGTAGTGTTTAATATCTGCACCCCCCCCCCCCCCACCACCCCCCCCCCCCCCCCACCCCCCCCCCCCCCCGCCACCCCCGCCCCGGCAGTATAGAAAACACCCGAGCTTCTGCTCTCTGCCCAGCAGTGAGTTTGAAAATGGCTCCTGTTCCCTGTGGAAGTTCTATTTCTCCAGTTTAGCCGGAGGTACCTAATATTGGGGAAGATGTTGCATCAACAAAATATAATTGTATCTGGGAAAGTGATCTACGTGCCAAACAGCCCTTTCTCCAATTAAGAACATTAATTTTTAATAACCTTCGTCACATTGTTGATGCAACAAAAAGGAGAAGGAAATAAACGATAATAAATTAGAAGCCATCTCGCCTTCACAAGCTGCAGGATAATGAGGAGCAAAAGCGATCTCCTGCTGGCAAAGTCTCTTTACTTCAAAGTTTTACACCAAGAATCGGAAAATTGATCCTTTCCAGCACTTACCCTGGGTAAAACAGAGCTGAATGCACTTTAAATAATCTCATTTCAACACATTTTGTTTTTGGTGCCGAGAACAAATAAAGATTTGCCCAGATCAGCATAGAACCTATTACATCTTTTCCCAAAAGAAGCCGCCCCTGGAAGTATTGCACTTTAACACAGAGCCGTGCCCCATCTACCTGAAACCCTGCTTCATCATCATTTTGAGAATTTCCAATTTCAGCCCAGTGTTTGTTGGACCAGTTTTATGCCTGATTTATAATGCAACATGTGTCACATTTAAACAGATCAGAGACCAGGGACCATGGAATTCCCAACTCAAATCCAATTAAATTTTTTGAAAGTTAAACGCATACATGGTTAGCACTGTTGCCTCACGGCGCCAGGGACCCGGGTTCAATTCCAGCCTTTGGTAACTGCAGTGTGGAGTCTGCACGCTCTCCCCCTGTCTGCCTGGGCTTCCTCTGAGTGCTCCGGCTTCCTAAAAGATGCTCAGGTTAGGTGGATTGGCCACGCTAAATCGCCCCTTCGTGTCCAAAGGTGTGTGGGTTAGGGCAAGGGAACGGGTATAGGTAGGGTGCTCTTTCAGAGGGCTGGTGCAGACTCGATGGGCCAAATGGCCTCCTTCTGCACTGGAGGACATCTATGATTCTATGAGTCATATTTTGGTGATCTGAGGGGCGGCATGTGGCGCAGTGGTTAGCACTGGGACTGCGGCGCTGAGGACCCGGGTTCGAATCCCGGCCCTGGGTCACTGTCCGTGTGGAGTTTGCACATTTTCCCCGTGTCTGCGTGGGATTAACCCCCACAACCCTGTGCTCGTTAGGTGGATTGGCCACGTTAAATTGCCCCTTTTTGGTGATCTGATGGTTTGTGTTGACAGAGGTGAGTGCTGGGGAGCAAACCTCTTTGCCCCCACTTCAGACAGCCAGCAGCAGAAATTGGATCTTGCTCTGCAGTGTTTGCAGGAATTAAATGAATGCAATGAGTGATGGCTTTGGCAGCACTGCGCTGTCGGTGAGTCCCGATAGCAGCTACAATCCGGCATCAGGTATCTTGCATTTCCTATTGAAGGTTAGGGTTATTGAGGGGGCCTCCTGGAAGCTTGGAGCTGCGCAAATCTCCAATGCAATAACCGTGGAACCCCCCCCCAGGCAAACTCTCCTTGCATCTCTCTGAATGAGATGATACGATACTTGGCTCTTCCAACTGGCAGAGGGAGGGGGGATTCTCCTCCCATCAGTCTGGCTATATTCCAACCCAAGTCCTAGGTGTGATAGAGCAAACCCTTCAGCTGCTTCATCTATTTTTTTTTTGTTTTTTGTTTATAAATTTAGATTAGCCAATTATTTTTTCCAATTAAGGGGCAATTTAGCGTGGCCAATCCACCTACTCTGCACATCTTTGGGTTGTGGGGGTGTGATGATATGATCTGCATACTCGTCTGCCATTGGGCCAGAACGTCGGCTTACCATTGGCCCTGGTCGGTCATGTGCCTCTCGACCGATTGGCCGAGAGGCTGAGTTAACCACGCCTCTATCAACGAGGTATAAATGCTCAGAAGCCTGACGATCGTCCCTTTCCACTGTAGACGATCGCCAGGCTGTGTTCTAGTTAATTAAAGCCTGACTTTGGTAAATCACTCGCCTCACGTGCAATCGATGGTGCATCAGGGGGCGAAACCCACGCAGACACGGGGAGAATGTGCAAACTCCACACGGACAGTGACCCAGAGCCGGGATCGAACCTGGGACCTCAGCGCCATGAGGTGGTTGTGCTAACCACTAGGCCACCGTGCTGCTCAGCTGCTTCATCTATGACCTCTCCTCCATCATCGGTTCCGACGCGGGATGTTCGCTGATTATTGCAATTCACAATCCCTCAGATACTGATGCAGTTCACATCCGAATGCAGCATGACTTGGACATTATTCAGACTTGAGATAATAATACCAGTGCCTGGCTACGATCATCCGCAGCAACATTGAGTCTAATTCTGCCTCAACATTTAAAGGCATTATCATCATCAAATATCCAAATTTCAACATACAGCAAGTTACCATTGACCAGAAACTGAACTGGACAAGTCTGAAAAATACTTTGGCGACAAGAGCAGGTCAAGGGTGGGAATCCTGCGGCGAGTAACTCACCTCCTGACTCCCCAAAGCCTGTCCACCATCTACGAGGCACAAGTCAGGAGTGTGATGGAATACTCTCCACTTGCCCGGATGAGTGCAGCTCCAACAACACTCAAGAAGCTCGACACCATCCAGGACAAAGCAGCCCCGCTTGATTGCTTCCCCCTTCCACAAACATTCAAACCCTCCTCCACCGACGCACAGTAGCAGCCGTGTTTACCATCGACAAGATGCACTGCAGTAACTCACCAAAGCTCATTGGTACCTTCCAAACCCAGGCCTACCATCTACAGGAAAAGGTCTGCAGATACGTGGGAACCCCACCTGGAATTTCCCCTCCCAACTACACACCATCCGGACTCAGAATCATATCGCCGTCCCTTCACTGTCGCTGGGGTCAAAATTCTGGTCCCTCCCTAACAGCACAGTGGGCGTACCTACACCACATGGATGCAACAGCTCAAGAAGGCAAGTCACCACCACCGCCTTCTCAAGGGCAATTAGCGATGGGCAATAAATGCTGGCCGAGCCCCTGATGCCCAGATCGTTTAAATGAATAAAAAATAATATGAATCCACTCCACTATCTAGTCACCGTGCATTACTTCTCTCAGATGCACAGTGATGGCTGTTTTGTATTTTTTCATCCCTCCGTTTTGTAACTCAATATGCGCTGTATATGATGACAGTTTCATTTTAACATTTGTACAAGCCCAGTTGTGTTGTTCTATTGCTTTTGATCTGCCATCTCCCTTTATTCATCACTTTTTCACAGATCTGCGAGCTTTTCAGTATAAGTAGATGGAGCCATCTCCCGAAACCAGCTCACTGACAGGATTTACAGTTCCACTAGTTGTTGTGTGGGAGCCAGCTCCACTCTGACATGTGTTAGCACACTGATGTGATTGAATAAGGGCAAGACCTTTTCAAACCGTTGATGGAAGAGAAATTGTTACAGCTGATCAGAGACAATAATCATTATTGACTGGAATCCACTAAGACGATTTAAGAAAGGACTGCCAAGTTCCAGCAGCCTGATACTGTTCGCCAGTGACCCAGATTGAGTTCAGATTCTTGGATGGCCGTTTTTTTCTTGGCCGGTTTTCTGACTCCTTGCTCAGGTGCTGTCATTGCTCCTCTGCGATCATTATTCATGTTTAAACCGGGACAGCGAGGGTTGCTAAGCTATTCGACTGTGCTGCATATCGCAGAGAACCCGACTCCTGGTCTCACTAGACACCCACACACATGATTACGCACCGCCAGTGGGAGTTGCTGCACTGTAATTAGAACCAAGATCTCTGATTGGTGTCCAATCCCTAACCCAGGGCTGGTAAACTCCACTGCGCTAACCCTAATGCGATTGGCTGAAACAACTAACGCTTCCCGGCCTTTCTGGTCTCTGTGGTGGATGATCAGCGTGTCAGGTAAGGTTCAGTTGGGGGCATTCTCGCCCCTGAATGGTTTTGGGGTTCAAGTTACCTTATTGGGCTTCTGCACAAAAATAAAGGCTGAGATTGCAGTGCAGTACGGAATGAGAAGTGCTGCGCTGCCTTTCAGAGAGGTGTTTAAACCGAGGCCTCATCCAGCTGTTGGACTGATGCAAAAGATCCCACGGCACTGTGTTGCAAAATTGCCAGAGAGATGGCCCCAACCTCCTGGCCAATATTTATCCCTCAATCAACATCACACAAAAAAATGGCCCAGCTGGGTATTACCAATCGCTGTATGCCGTATCTTTTTATGCACAAATCCCGCTGCTGTATTTCTTACAGCAGTGATTCCACTTCCTTCATTGGCGGTAAAATGCTTTGGAACATCCGGAGGTTCTGAAAGATGATATATAAATGCAAATCTTTTGTGGGGAACTGTGTATGTAAGCCATGATGGCTCGGTTTGGTTGCTGGTTGGGAGGGCGTTATCTGTTCTGTTGTTTTCTACCTCTTGAAAATTGTTGTTAAAAATTGTATTTGCCTTAAAAAAAAATTTTTTTTTTTTTAAATGCCAACCTTTCTTTTTTGATTCAACTCAAAGTTTCCCGCGTATCCAGTCCTAAGAGTGAATGAATTACCCAGGGCTCCATTGTTATTGACGTTGACTATACATGAAGTGGTGGAAACACCTCCTGGAGAGCAGAGGGCAGTGGTCACCGGCGCTCTCTTTGGGGTTGCGATGACACAGTTTGACATTGGAAGCTCGAAACTAACTCAAGCTCTCCAAGGTAACCTGATAGATAAGCCAGACAAGGTCAGCGTGGCTGGAGATCACACACCCCAGCCAATGATCCAACAGGGAGGGCATCCAACTGGCTTTCTAAGTCTTTGCTCTGTCAAATTTCACCGAAAGCTCTCTGGCCGAGAGTAAATGGGTCTATCCCGAAGAGACACACTCCATATTGAGCAGTGGGACCCCTGATGGTGAAACCGGTTCCATGTGGATACTCTTAGATATGGCAACAGGTTTAATCCATGATCACACATTCATCTGACCAAGAAAACTGTTATTGTCCCATACTTGTTGCACATATTAGGATGAATTATTTTGCTATTAAGATTATTTCAGGAACAGTGCTTCTTTGAAGACAGCTTGCAGACTGAATGAATCACGAACATTCCTGAAGGCTTCAGTCTGCACACAGCAGTCAACATTATCCCTCCCTCCTGATATGCTGGATCTATTTCTCAAGCCAATAGCAGCTCGGCAGCGTGCCCTGGTATTTCTGTGCTGCCTCATTTATTGCAATACAATAATGTTCACACATCCATAATTCTTCACTGGTTGTAAACCGCGTTGAGACGTGGGGTGGGGGGGCTATATAAATGCAAGTCTTTTCTTCCTTCTTTCTCTGCGCGAGCAATTTCCATGGTCTTTGTGTCCATTCCTGGCTGCTATGGTCCAAAATTAGGAGGAAAAATGGGAAGAAATTGAAGCCTTCTGGAATTCTATCCACAATGCCCCCTCTTTGGTCCACTTACTCAGGTATCGTCCAGTATATGGGAGACCCAACGAGTGAGGCTAATGGTTGGCTCTTCCGAAATCTGTCTCCGTGACTTCCCTGACCGATGGAGCCGAGGAGTAGGACAGATGGCAACTGTCCTTACCTGATGGTCTGGCACCTCAACTTTACTCGTAGATCAGGGCACCATTTTTGAATGCCGCCCCCGATAGTTCGACACCCCCCATCCAGTCATCCCACCGTGGCCACTGGGCCCCCCACAACTGCACCTAATGTACATCTTAGGGGGTCCTCAAGTCCCCCCTCACCTCACCTCTTCGGGCCCGATCTCTGGAACGGGCAACTTTGCATCCGGGCATCTTGGCACTGCCAACCTGGCACCCTGGCAATGCCTGTGCTAGCCTGGCAGTGCCACCGGGGCACTGTGGTGTCAAGGTTAAGAAGAGCAGGCGAACAGAAAGGAAAGGAAATCCAGGCCCATAATTGGATTCAAATTGAATTGGTTTTTGGAGGGAGCCATCAGGGGGATTATGGGATTTCCCTGTTCTCTCTGTACATTGACATTGTAACTTTAAGAATGGAATAAAACAAATTAAAATCCAAACTACACAAAAAATGGTAAATCCCACCTCTAAATCACTGCACGAGTCCATCCTTGCCACATGATACCTATTGTCTTATTAAAGCAGCAATTTGCATGTTCACCTGTCACTCACCTACAGTTAAACCACTACAACTGACGCATGTCATCACTTCACATAGTGTTTCTTTTCCAAGCTAATTTTGTTTTACTGAGATCATTTATTCACTGATCGGCCCAATTTGAGGTCAGCCTAAACAGCCAAGATCACGGATTGGTTAACATGGATTATTTGGGACTGACCTGTTTACGCTCATTAGAAATATCCTTAAATATCTTTAAATTGAGAATTGAAATTGCAACCTTTCGCAAACATCCAGCGTTCCAACACATTACAAGAATGTCAGTCTGGGATTAATAACAAACGGACCGGTGTGATTTAGTTACCTGCTCACTACTGACTTCCAAAATGAGCGGAGTTTGTGGTTTACTTCATTCCAGATGGGCCAGGGGAAGTGTGAGGCCAACGGTCCAAGACAATCAGATCACAGGCTGTGGGCTGGAGAGAAAAGAAAGACGTACTTTGAACTCAACCACACTGAGAGAGGAACACAGTCAAACCCTGAGAAAAAGGTTTCTTGAAGCACAGGATGTATACGACCTCTTGAACTGAGAACGATATTGGTATTGTAGCAACTTGCACGGGACACACAGATTCCCTGGGTGGCTGGAGGAGTACAAACTCCCCCGTTAACTATGGGATGGGAGGAGGCAGCACAATAGCGCAGTGATTAACACTGTTGCCTCATGGCACCGAGGTCCCAGATTCGATCCTGGCCCTGGGTCAATGTCTGTGTAGAGTTTGCACATTCTCCCCGTGATTGCGTGGGTTTCGCCCCCACAACCCAAAGATGTGCAGGGTAGGTTGATTGGCCATGCTAAATTGCCCCTTAATTGGAAAAAATGAATTGGGATCTCTAAATTTATATTTAAAAATCTACGGGATGGGGTTACATTTTCTATAAGGTGGGCCAGAATGTAGCCTTTTTTTGCTTCATGTTTAGAGGAACATTGAACACTGCAGAGGTTTTCTGAACCAAAAATTAGTTAATGTGAATTTAGAGTGTAATGATGTCATTGATGGTGGGCCATTTCAACCCCATGCAAGTGTCTGACATCATCACAATGCCAGAACACAGGGCTCCGCTGTGAAGGTTGACAAAATACTTTCACAGCAGTGTGCCTCCTTCTTTCATTTTCTCCTCCACTCTTAGGCTGCCCTCCCTCAAACGTCAAGAACACACTTGGCTCTCAGCTTCCAACGTCACAGCGGTGAGAATGCCGCTTACCATTCTCATTGTTCCTTGCGGAGAACTTGCTGCGAGCCAATTGGCTGCTGCATTTTCTTGTGTTACGAGAGCAAACGCGCTTCGAAAAGTACTTCATTGGTCGCACAGCAACTTTGGAACATCCGGATATGTAAATGGGAGTCTTTCGTTCTTGGAGCTTGCACCTTCCCTAGCACATGGTCAAGATTGATAATCATGGTCAAGAGTGACAGTCATGGTCAAGAGTGACAGTCATGGTCAAGAGTGACAGTCATGGTCAAGAGTGACAGTCATGGTCAAGAGTGACAGTCATGGTCAAGATTGTCATTTCAACGCAGAAATGGTTCCACGTCTATTCTTCTCCCTGTTTCCCATGGAGCCTTTAATGTTATCCTACACGTGTTCAACTCTCATTTAAATATTGTGATTGAATTGGCTCCAATAGCTTCCTGTTCCATATTCTAAGAACTTTTTGCATGAAAGGTTTCTTCAAACCTCCTTCTTCAATCTTCTAGTAATAATGCTGGGTTTAGCCCCCCCTTTTTTCCAATTCACTGACCAGTGAAAACAATCTTTCCAAACCCTCAAGTAATTTTCAATGCTACTGATTAGATCTCCCATTAGCCTTCTGTGCTCCACTGAATTCAGCCCTAGTTTTTCCAAGTCCCTCACCATAACTATATCCTCATGATTGCATCCTAACATGTGGGAGACAGCAGCGCAAATACATGTCCTCCCACTCAATGAAGGGGTATGTTGGGGCAGCAGTGTATAGAGACGAACTATAGTCCCTCCGCAACCTCCTGCCCAAAATAAGAAGCAGGGCTATTGCCATTTTAAAATGCTCAGGAGTGACAAGGTTACATCATTCATATCGTCATATAAACGAGCTTCTCTAAAAGTAATAGGGCAGCTTTTCTTGTTTGTGGCAAAAACATAAATATATTCCTTTTGATTGTGTTTATAATTGCATTCTGATACAGCTCACAGAGGAAATGTTCCCCCATTGTCCCACATCTTTCAAAACATCAAGACATCAAAGGCCACTAGTCAAACACTACCATACTGACCACATGGACAAAATAAATCAAACCAAACCTTTGTGCGAAAATGTCTATATACGTGACTCTCCGGCACAATAAAGGGGCCCATTTGGTTTTTAATCATTTCCAGAAGTAAGTAAAAACACAAAATGGCATATTCCTTTAAATAAGAATCGAGGGGGGAAAACAAAGTTTCCCAACTTCCCTGATTTTCTACAGAGTTCTGGCGGCAATCTTTTCAAACATTCTCCACCCTTGAATAGGAGAACAGTCAAGTAGGATCCAGAATGAATTCCCCCCACACAATACGGACTCCTTACTCTACCAGGGTGGTGTGCTGCTGGTTTTAGAGAGAGAGAGAGAGACGGTGGTGGTTGTATCTTTCCTGTGCTCTGTGACTTGAGTGATCTGGAGCCACTGAACTCACTCACTAACTAACCAAAGGAGGGAACTTAAAAGCAGCAGAATGGAACTCAGCCAGATCATTTCACTCTTATCCCCACCGCAGAGTAACTTCAGTGCCTTTCCAACACTCTTGGAAGGAGATGGCGGAAGCAATAGGAGAGAACGCTGTGACCATTGCATTGGGCGACAATTAACATAAAGTATTGACTTGAGGAGAAAATGTGAAAAAAACAAATATTATTTCAGCCGGTTCAAACGGGATTCATCACAAAGAGAATCTGAATCACTACAGGCCCAATAAGCAAGCAGCGCCTGAGGATAATTTGGGAAAGGGTTTGGAAAAATCCCCCCGAATTGTGCTTCGCCCACAGAAACATGTATCAGTATAATGTGTCAAAATCGTTTCCAACTTCGAGGGGTTAAAAAAGAAAACGTGCTTCTTTTTCTTTCTTCAGTTTTCTGTTGATTGATAAACTGTGTAGGGTTCTAACTGACATTCACAATGATTTCAATGGCTTGAAGGATTACAAACTGTAGCATCAGGTACTTACAGCAGACTGACCTCACCTCCCCAGGAAATGTTACAGACCACTGATTAGTATTTATCCTTAAAAACCATTTACATTGTTTAAAAAAATCATTCAGGGAATTTTATTTAAGAGTGTTGCTCGCATAGCTTTAAAAAAAAATTAAATGCTTCTCAAATCCCCTTGCTCCCTTGGGTTGAAGGACCCTTTTGCTGTGATCCAGAATGAGACGATTTTCTATTAGAATGCTAGAAAGTCAGCTAATTTTTTTCTCAGGCAGGAGAGAGAGAGAGAGAGAGAGGCTTATCCGATGTAAATCACTGTAAGGTACAAGCTGTCTAGAGTCCTGTCAGATGCGTTTTACAGAGAGCTTAGGCGAAAGAAAAAAACGCCACACAAGAGGCCGTCAGGCAAATTAGATCTGAAAGCTGACAATTTCTGACCATATTTGCTTGATTATTTCCAACAAATGCGCACCAGCCACTGTAAGCAGATTAAAGTGACACAAATGTCCCATGTGGGAGGAGAGAGGGCACAGAATCCAGGTCACCCCAATTTCACCCCCCCTCCCAAATTCTGACAAAGTCATATCACTATCCAATCCAATAAAAATCCAACCCCCCCCCCCCCCCCACCCCCACCCCCCCTCCCTCCCTCTCCCTTTGGTTTTAATTAATTTTACAGCGAGCTCGCTTAATTACTTTCAATCAAAATCCGCTCTCCATCACAAAATTAGAAATGGTTCAACTCCATTAGTCTAAATTCTTAATTTACATATGCAAAGAGTGTCAGCTTTCCAATTGCAGGAGAGGAGATGGCTTGTTTTTTTTTCCTAGCATGATCTATTCTGCTAGTTTTTTTTTTCCACTCTGAGATTACTAGGATGTCCTTCCTTTTATCCTGCCTGTGTTCTTTGTAATAACTCCACGGATAGAGTGACTGAAATGAATTTAGTCCTGATTTAATTTTGCTTGTTCAATGGTGATGTCAGCACAATAGATTAAGCAGTAAATCCAGCACATTCGTCCAAAATAAGTTTAGCAGATAATCCTGTGTGACGTTGGCGGGAGACATTTATTATATCCCGTTAGCCACTGCAAAAGAAAGCATTTGTTACATTCCCTTCTTTGCTGTTTGCAACTAAGGAATTTGTTGTGGGGGGAGTGGGGTGCTGCCGGGGGGGGGGGGGGGGGGGGTAAAGGCAATGCACAGAACTTGACTGAAACTTGTACGAGGGTGGATTCATTTAAAGGGACACCTACCAACCATTTTGTTGTAGGGCAGCGATGTTGGGTTGGGGGCTATCCAACCTGTGAAGGATTTGTGAGGCTGCACTCAACCTGCATTGGTCTGGGGTCCGCACTCTTTAAACTGTCTGCCCAATGTCACCGAGTAAAGTGTTAACTGTTAGTTATCTGATTCATGTTCACCTTTTCACAGCTGAGGTTCTCCCCTCGGCTTCCTCCGCGGGATGGTTTTCAAATTTCTCTTGCTCAGGGGCTGGTTTAACACAGTGGGCTAAATCGCTGGCTTTGAAAGCAGACCAAGGCAGGCCAGCAGCACGGTTCGATTCCCGTAGCAGTCTCCCCAAACAGGCACCGGAGTGTGGTGACTAGGGGCTTTTCACAGTAACTTCATTTGAAGCCTACTTGTGACAATAAGCGACTTTCATTTCAAATAGAGCAGCTACTTCCCATTTACTTTAAAGTGAAAGGGTTGCTGCAAAAGTGTTCGACAGGCGTGTGAGGAAGGAGGTGGATGTGTGTGTGTGTGTGTGTGTGTGTGCACCTAAGCACAGTTCTTGCTCTCCGTCCCTGTCGTGAGCCTAAAATTCACAGAGTGCGCGTTGCGGTGACTGAAGTGTAAACATGTTAACATGGCCATTGGGTAGCAGGAGGAGAGTGGAGGCTGTTGAATAACCTTCTCTACCCTTTGTATTTAATGAGGCAGCGTGTGCACAGATCACTCTTCACTGTTACAGCTGACAAGAACTGGGCAACGAGCTGGTGAGAGCGAGTGAGAAATCCCATTGTTTTCTTCTCTGACCCTTTTGGCTGTTGGGAATGTCAACTGGGGTAACAATCCCCTCTTTGAGCAAAAATAGTCAAGTGTTCAACCCCCACTTCAGACAGGCCTGGCAGGTGGGGACTGGAGAAAGGGTCTCTAAATCATAGAACAGAAACGGTGCAGAAGGAGGCCACTCGGCCCATCATGTCCAGTCAACAAACAGCTGCGTTCACATACTAGGAAATACTGTGGTTGCCAACCCTCCAGGATTGGCCTGGAATTTCCAGGAATTGAAGATCAAACTTTAGGACTCTGCTGTGTGTGACCCTGGAGAAAGGTCATCAGGACATTAAAAAATATTTTTTTGTCATTTTTTTGAACATTTCTCTTGAGGAGATATCAAAATATTGAATCTGGGTGGGTAGGGTGGGGGGGGGGGGGGGGGGGGAAGGCTGGTTGGGTGACAATCACGTATCATCCAATTGGGTAATGAGTCTTTTTGTTTTCCAATTGGTGTAGGAAGGCCGTGTGTCACAAGGATGGATGTGTTGGCCAATGGGTGGAGCATGAGGGCAAGTCATGTGATGAAGCCTCAAGGAATACATTTAATCGTAATTGGCAACCCTAATAAACAATGAGGAAGTCAATGTGAAGCACTCACTCTAATAAACGTATGAAGAATGTCTTGTGGAGTGCATGTTCTATGGCACTAACATCACACATTGTTACTCCCACACAACACCCAACAGAGAGTCACAAGGTGCTGAATGTTTCTTTAAACTGGATTGTTCCTGTGAGCTGTGGGTTTAACTGGGGTTCTGGAATCTAACCAGACCAGGATCTGGAATGTGCATCCAGCCTTGCATTCACTGCCGGGGAAATCCCCCACCTCAAGGGAACCAAAAAACACAACAGTGCAAACCTGGGGAACTGCAACTCCCATCAGGCAGCCAGGAAGCAGATATTGCAGATCCAAGCAGATGATGTCCAGATGTTCCCTGGATGGATCTCATCAGATACTTGGGCTCCGAGGGATAAATTACGCAGACGGATCCCATACACTAGGGTTGTACACCCTGAGTGTTGAAAAGAATTAGGGTTGATTTGATCAAATTGTTCGTGATATGAAGGGAAACAGAGTGGGAAGATAGGGGCAAGCTATTTCGGTTAGTTTGGGGGGATCTAGGACTGGGGATCTGGGCAGCATGGTAGCACAGTGGTTAGCACTGTTCTTCACAGCGCCACGTCCCAGGTTCAATTCCCGGTTTGGTTCACTGTCTGTGCGGAGTCTGCACGTTCTCCCCGTGTCTGCGTGGTTTTCCTCTTTTCCACAAACAACAGCAATTGATCAGTTGGCCAGTTGTTTAAATCTAAGATCGATAGGTTTTTGTTATCCAAACTGTATTAAGGGATATGGGGGAAAGGTGGGTAAATGAAGTTACGTCACAGATTGGCCATGATCTCATTGAACGGCAGGACCAAACGAGGGGCTGAATGGCCTCCTCCTGTTCTCTTCCTATTACAGAAAACATTTGGGTTGGTTCAAATTGAACAGGCTGCTCACAACTGAAGCTGTGCAATAGCTCACTCTTTTTTTAGATGTCGGTCACACATTTGGTAAATACCGTGCGATGTTTAAAGAATGCGATCGACAGCTGAGGGGAAAATAACATGCACCATCTTTGTGGCCAATTTTCTGCCTTGAACATCTCGCCGGACAGCAGATCCTCGGGATGGAACTCTAGGTTTGTGAGCAAGGAGCAGGGCAAGAACAGCGACAAAGGCTGAAGGTCACCCTGCCTCACCCTCCTGACTGAGAAAGTGACTGGAGGAATTTGATCACGTTTAACACTGATGGAGCACAGAAACAAACCCACAGGATTATCTGCCAGTTACCACAAATTGTTCAGAATAATCAGGGCACAGTCCGTTCCGTTAAAGTCAATAATTTATTTGTTTCCACACCTTTTTAATTTAGCTGGAAACTGTAAAAGCATTTGGGTTACAGAATTAACACGGAGGGGGGGGGGGGGGGGGGGGGAACTGTTCTTTTTTCCCCCAGTCTGTTGAACTTGAGCAGGAATCAAACACTGCCCAGGTAGTCGAACCATTTTGTACGAATTTGACCCCCAAAAAAACTGACAGATGAGAGAGGCGAAAACTGACAAGGAACAAATCATTTACATCTCATTAAACAAGAAAGCAAACTTGCTTTTCCCAGAGCGGATCAAACCCACTCGCTCACTGTGGAGAAAGCAAACTGCTATCAGAACCCTCAGGCTGGTTATATTCAAACATGACAAGAGAGAGGGCGAGCGAGAAAGTGACATTTTAACACTGAAACCCAGGCCCAGATTGATACAGTTAATTACTCCGATATTGCTGTGTATCGGGCCAGTTGCCATGCGGCCGCCACACATCCGTGATCTCAAATTCCAAATTCCTTTCCCGAGAACTCCAGACTTCTCTGATTTTTTAGATTCTCTTAATCAGCAATGAAATCTAAAGCACTTCCACTGAACTGGTGTAAGAATTGTTGTGCCTGGTCACATGGGTGCAGTGCGAGAATGGTGTAACCTGCTGCCAGTTTCAACGGGGCTCGCTGAAGGGATTAGGCATTGGCTGAAGCTGCTCATGGCTCCCTGTTTCACTTTGGACGCCAATGCTGCCTGCAACACACTGCAGTGTGTTTCTCATCAAACACGATTAAAACAAAATTACACGGTATAAAATTGTGTCATCTTTGGATGTTGTGGAGGAAGGGGAGGTGGGGGTGGGGAACAAACAAACAAGCTTTCATTCAGAGCACTGGACCCAGTAAAGCCAGTCTTGTCAATACAATTTTAAAAATCCAACTCCTTGCCGTTATTAATTGCTGAGTTCAAAAAGGTTCTTTTTAGTTCTCGGAGGGCTAAATACATAAAAGGGATAGAAATGCCCAAGATAGGGAGGAAGGCAGGAAACGATAATGGATGTTGAAGCACTTTAACCCTCTGAGTAATGAAAGCATTCTAGCACTAAGCTGCTAAATATGACAAGGTTAGCACTTTTAGGTTTATTGATAGTCCACCATTAATAAAACAAGGCTCTTGAGTGTTCCTGTGAATATTTGCTTCCTCCTTCATAATATTCATGGTGATGATGTTACACAGGACAAATTTCTACATTATTGAGGGCTTGGATGCAAAGAGCAATATAGAATCTATACCCAAAGGGTTAAAAGATTTATTAAGGATCAGTTTACAAATATTACTTTCCAACTCCTGAGCTTATGAGTTTCCAAGTGGCGCAACAATTACAACTTTTAAAACACTCCTGCGCCAGTTTGTACTAATGGCTCATTGTAGGTTGTAGTCAAGGTGGGGATGGGGGGGTTTGAACTCTGGAGTTCGCCCCCTCCCCTGACCACCCGACCAGTTCAGTTACAATCACCGACTCTTTCATGTGGCGCCAGGTACAAGACAGATGCCCAGATTCACCGGGTCTCACACGGCCCAACTGCGTTCGCTGCAAATATGGGGCTGGATTCTCCGCTAGCTGGATTTCCCGACGGCGTGGGGTTACCCACAATGGGAAACCCCAATGGGCGGTTGGCAGGACAGAGAATCCCGCTGTCGGCGGGGGCGTGCCATACCGGAAAACTCCTTTTTCCAGAAAGCTGGTGCGGCGGGATGGAGAATCCCGCTCACGGTTTTCACTGTAAATCCCGATGACACGGCCACTGTTGTTGGTGACGATGTGATATGTGGAATTTCACCGTGGTCAATAATGGCTTTTGTCAAGTTATTGAAACTGAGAATGCGTAGCCAGGCTAATTGCCCCTCAGTGGGCGGCACGGTAGCACAGTGGTTAGCACTGTTGCTTCACAGCGCCAGAGTCCCAGGTTCAATTCCCGGCTTGTGTTACTGTCAGTACAGAGTCTGCACGTTCTCCCCGTGTCTGCGTGGGTTTCCTCTGGATTCCTCCCACAAAGTCCGAAAGACGTGCTGTTAGGTGAATTGGACATTCTGAATTCTCCCTCGGTGTACCCGAACAGATGCCGGAATGTGGCGACTAGGGGATTTTCACGGTAACTTCAATGCAGTGTTAATGTAAGCCAACTTGTGACAATAAAGATTATTATGTGCAGGTTAGGTGGGGTTATGGGGATAGGATAGGGGAGTTGGCCTGGGTGGGGTGCTCTTTTAGAAGGTCAGTGTAGCCTCGATGGGCTGAATGGCCTCCGCCTGCACTGTAGGGAATCTATGAAGATCTATGAAAGTGTGTCGGGCCGTTGATCCGTTGGCATAACCTTCATCTGGCTTCAATTTCAATGCAGGTGTTAACCACATTTCACTATAAATGGAGGTGGATGCGTAGTAGTATTGTCACTGGGCTAGTAATCCAAAGACCCAGGGTAATGCTCTGGGGTGCCAGGTTCAAATCCCGCCACTGCAGATGGTGAAATTTGAATTCAATAAAAGTGTGGAATGAAAAGTCTAATGGTGACCATTGTCGATTGTTGTAAAAACCCATCTGGTTCACTAATGTCCCTTTAGTGAAGGAAATCTGCCGTCCTTACCTGGTCTGGCCTACATGTGACTCCAGATTCACAGCAATGTGGTTGACTCTTAACTGCCCCCTCAAGGGCAATTAGGGATGGGCAATAAATGCTGCCCAGCCAGCGACGCCCACGTCCCACGAACAAGTAAGTTGTGGCTTGAGGGATACCCTGCACGGGTTAAACATGTTGGTTGATCTCACCAATGGCAGTCTCCTCTAGGCTAGGGGTCATTGAGGGTCATAGCATCAATTAATCTCTGAAGTCAAAAAGAGAGCAATATTTTCATCATTCTACAACACGGTAGCACAAGTAGCTAGTACTGTGGCTTCACAGCACCAGGGTCCCAGGTTCGATTCCCCGCTGGGTCACTGTCTGTGCGGAGTCTGCATGTTCTCCGCGTGTCTGCGTGGGTTTCCTCTGGGTGCTCCGGTTTCCTCCCACAGTCCCGAAAGTTGTGCAGGCTAGGTGGATCGGCCATGCTAAATTTCCCTTAGTGTCCAAAAAGATTAGGAGGTGTTTTTGGGTTACGGGGATAGGGTTGAAGTGAGGGCTTAAGTGGGTCGGTGCAGACTCGATGGGCTGAATGGCCTCCTTCTGCACTGCATGTTCTATGTTCTACCTATTTTCTCGGTGACACGAACCCCCTCCCAATAATTTGCAGTATTTTGTCCGTTCTCCATGACAACGAGAGTTGGCTTTGGGATTTTATTCTTTTCCAGAATAATTTCTTTGGTCTCTTCCTGTGGTGTTAGAATGAAGGAGAGTGGGCTTGGCACCAGTGGGTCATCCCTGGTGACAGTGCAGGGTTGGAGCCATATCAACGGTGCCCTACCAGTGTGGTGAACCTTGGGCAGTGCATGGTGGGTACATTCGCAGGCTGTGGGAATAGAGCACAGAATGGCCACATTAACTCTGCATCTCGGTGACCCTATCACTCCTTTCCTTTACCTTCTCACTGCTTTTGCGGTTCTCCCTACCTCACAGCACTGGGGCTGTGGACACAAGTCTGCCGTAATTTCATTAGCATAAAAAAAAAGACCAATCTGTGGAAATGGTGTGCAATTGAGGATCTTTATGGCGAGAGGGGCTAAGCATTAGTTTCCAGCAAGTCATCCATAAAAATTTTAATCAACAACAGCTGTAGTCGATGAATGGTCAATTAATCGTCCCCAGCCTTTATTAACACAAGTGGAAAGGTCATTTAGTCGAAGGAGAGGTGAAACAGACAGTATCTTTTCCTCTTGGTCTGTCTTCAGCAATAAACTGAAGTCGTGTTGCATTCTAAATTTATGGTCTTTAGTCAGTCACACTTGGGGTTATTGCATACATATACAGTCATTCAAACTAAAATGGCAAAGTCATTATATTGCAACCCTCTTAAGGTCAATTCTTATCTGCCATATGAACAGATGAGCAGACAATTTAACCAGGATGTTGTCTTTCGCTCGATCAGAATTAGCTCAGTGTCTTTCTAGTGCAATGAAATGTTGAGGGTTGATGCTCCTCTGTCAACACCAGTCTATAGGTGCTTAAGAACCTCTCAAGAACCCCATGGAGTGCAGCTGTGCAGCTTTCCCATCACTGGGTGGCTCATAGGGCCAAAGGACCTCAATCCTCCAGAGGATTGATGGCACGGCACATTCTGATGGGCTTACCAGCTGCTATTAGAAAAGATTACCTTTGCAATAATTGGACTGCTAAGTGTACGGTGCCAGCTGATGGCAAGATGCCACGAAGTTTGGAAACCGGCCTCCAGCAGGAGAGGTATACAGAGATCCCAATGGAAATGAGGGAGGGTGACACGAGGGTCAGGGGTTCTCTATACGAACAAGGGTAAACTTGCTGCTGTTTCTTTCCTCACTGAACGTAAACTCTATTAATTCTTCAGTTTCGTTTGATCACTCTTTATGCAGGGATGAATTAGAGGAAATACAATGTAACCCCAATGTCCCCGACCTCACACCACCCCAATAGCAGTGCCAACCAACATGAGCTTGAGTTGGACTATGGCTGGTGAACGTATCAGGGTGAGGTGCCGCACTGAAAACTAACAATGGAAATGAGAACAACACCAACAAAGTAGAGCTTGGGAACACACTTGCTGTGGTTAAACTTGGCACCGTGACTTTGAAAAAACAGTAAATACTTGTGCATATTCTTTACAATAATCGACATTTGTTGTCTCAGAGGTTCAATTACTTCTCGTGTCAAAACTCCAAAGAGAGACCAGCAAGAATCTCAGCATAACCCGTTTGCTTAGGGTTCTGGTGCTTGTTTAGGATTCTGTCAGTTTCCTGCCGATGTTACAGTGGGGAATTGAAATCCAACCCCATGCCTCCCATGGAATTTCAGTGTCTGTGCAATTTCTTAGCTGGAGTTGCTGAGAACAGTTCTTAGTGTGTATTTTTCAGATCATCTAGATGTCAGCGACAGTAGAACAGTTGGATGATGATCCTATGCGCCTGCTACTCTTGTCCTTCGATGTGGCAGAGGTCACAGCTTTGGAAGATACTGCTGAAGGAGCCTTGGTGAGTTGCTGCAATGCATCTTGTCGATGGTACACATGGCTGCCACTGAGAGCCACTGGTGGAGGGAGTGAATGTTTAAGGTGATGGATAGGATGCCAATCAAGCAGGTTGCTTTATCCTAGATGGTGTTGAGCTTCATGAGTGTTGGAACCACAGTCAATCAGGCAAGTGGAGAGTTGGTCCAGGCTTGTTCTCATTTGGAATTTGATTGGAACCACCCATATTCTTGGCGCCTTTAAAAATCCCCTGGGGCGTGTCTGCACCTCTCCCAGCTGGGTTGACCTTTACACCTTTGAGGTTACATGAGCAGTGACCTCTAACCCATTACACTGCATCCCGGAAATACTTTCTCATTTTGCTACTCTTAATATTTTTTGAAAATAAATTTAGAGTGCCCAATTCTTTGTTTTCAAATTTAAGAGGCAATTTAGCGTGGCCAATCCACCTACCCTGCACATCTTTGGGTTGTGGGGGTGAGACCCACACAGACATGGGGAGAATGTGCAAACTCCACACGGACAGTGACCCGGGGCCGGGATTCAAACCCAGATCCTTGGTGCCGTGAGCCAGCATTGCTAACCACTGTGCCACCTTGCTTCTCTTGATAAATGAGATCCTCATTCACATAATTCTATTCTCCAGTTATTGTGCCGAGAAAGAAGAGATGGTTTAAAAATAAGAGACAAATGAGACCCCCCCCGTCTCTAACTCTCCTCTCCTGCTATTTAACCCTACAGTATGACCTGCCTTTGGCAGAGCACCCACAATTGGATGAAATAGCAATGGTGTTATCCACAAAGATTATGGATTTAATTCTATAAGAGTGGATAAAAAGTAAATAAATGTCACTTTGTTAATATTGTAAATACTTCAAAACATCCTCTCATTTTATTTGGAAGGAATGTTGTGATTATTCAATGATGGGTTTTTCCTCGGAGACTGATGATCTTCGATGTATGACATGAAAGGTGAGCATGGTGAGTTTCAGTGATGCTTGTCTTCTACACTATATTTTTTCACACTTTCAAATCTGTCAGGTTATATCGTAAAGAATGAGCAAAATTTCAATGCCTCCCAGCCTTGCTACTGTTAGTTGGCAATGTCAAAGGGGGGCAGGTGCAATTAGTACCCCATGTTCACAGAGGGTGTAGCAACTCTCGGTTAGAATGGCTTTTCCAGGGCAGCACAGTGGTTAGCACAACCGCCTCACGGCGCTGAGGTCCTAGGTTCGATCCCGGCTCTGGGTCACTGTCCGTGTGGAGTTTGCACATTCTCCCCGTGTCTGCGTGGGTTTCACCCCCACAACCCAAAAAACGTGCAGAGTGGATGGATTGGCCACGCTAAATTGCCCCTTAATTGGAAAACATAATTGGGTAATCTAAATATATTTTTTAAAAATGGCTTTCCCACTTGCAACCCAATGCTGCGTTACTGTGTATACTGGATTGATCTCTGGCTCCCCAGAGCCTGAGAGAGGTTTCGCTGTCCCATAGTGATGTCTGCTCACAGAACAGGTATGGGTTAGATACCTTCAAATCTCCAGTGTGACTGGAGGATGTTGGCAGATGGTGATTTTCATTCCAACCACAGCAGAAGCTGTAACTCTAAAAGAGCAATTGATCTTGTGCCTTGTTCCTTCTTAGCAAATTGGATGAGAGAATGAGCTCCTAGCTCTCAGAGAACAGAAGGATGCCGTGGACAAGATATCTCCCACGATCCTGTGGCTTTGAAGTGACCTAGACCATGGTACCAATGCCACCCACTCCTGGGGTTAAACCCTCCATCTGAGTCAAAGAAATGAGCGGCTAATGCCAGGGGTCACATTCATTTTTTTTTATTTTTTTTTATAAGTTTAGATTAGCCAATTATTTTTTCCAATTAAGGGGCAATTTTAGCGTGGCCAATCCACCTACCCTGCACATTTTTGGGTTGTGGGGGTGAAACCCACGCAGACACGGGGAGAATGTGCAAACTCCACACGGACAGTGACCCAGAGCCGGGATCGAACCTGGGACCTCAGCGCCGTGAGGCGGTTGTGCTAACCACTAGGCCACCGTGCTGCCCTAGGGGTCACATTCATAAAATTAAACGTTTGCAGCAAAGCTGAACATAACCATTCACCTTCCCACAAATGTTGACTCTTAGCATTGTTTTCATTAACTATTTACATTTAATGATTGGGCTTGATAAGGTTAATTTAGAGGAGATGATGCCAGTTGTGGGGAAGTGAAAATGCCGGGTCAGAACAGCTCACTAAGAAACCCAATAAGAAATTCAGAGATCTTTTATAACGCAGGGAGCGGTGAGAATGTGGAACTCGTCATCACAACGTTCGAGGTGAATAGTCAAGATGCATTTAAAGGAAGGTTGGGTGCAGTGCGAGGGAGAAAGGAATAGGAGTATACGTTGATAAAGTAAATTGGATAAAGGTGGGAAGAGGCTTGTGTGGAGCAGAAACACTGGCATTGACTGAGCAGATGGGAGAATTGACCGATTTGTGCTGTGAATTCTATGTAAGCGGGTCGACTAGATTATTTCAGAGTATAAGAATTTAAGACAGTTTTAACTGCCGATACATTATGATCGGATTTCTCTGGGCGTTGGGAATTGCTGTGCCTCCGGCGGTGCACCCCCACACATGGCTTTCACGGCGGCGTGGGGTGGCTTCAATGGGTAATTCCGTTGGCAAGGAGAGACCCCTGGAGCCAGTGAAAGGCGCATCACCAAGAACCATGTGGCCAGGGGAACGGAGATATAGCTTCCCAACACAATGATGTGACCATCAATTCACTAGACACGTGATTGGAAGTAAACTGCGGTTTTAATAGTCTTACAACTAAGCCAGCCTGGGACCAGAGGAACTAAGAGCAGGCTTACGGCTGCAGTGCTTTATACTTCCAGTTAGTGGAAGGAGCCATGGGCGGAGCCAAGGGTGGAGCCCAGTACAAACTCCTCATCTCCCCCTATGGGCAGAGCCGCGCAACGGCTCGTATACAGAGCCCACAAGGACACAATACATGCAAGGCAATACAGTGTGAATTACGATGACATATAATTCACCACACACAACAATAGGTTTACAATATTATATTTAACCCCAATCTTGTGTACAATCTGTTGCTTGCTTCTTGCAGTTTCAAGTGTCATATAAATGTACTTGTTGTGTTTGTAGCTGATACTCCCTCTTCCTTTTTCACTGGTCCAATTGCCATTTACAGCCAATGGGCATCAAGCTACCATTAGAAGTTACTTAAAAATTCTCCCAACACAGCTGACAGGTAGGGCAGTTCTAGAAATTTCAGTTTTCACAGCAAGAAACTAGTCTTTTTTGTCAAGGAGCTCAGGAAAGATGGCTGCTTATTTTTCCCAACAGCTGCCCATTTATCTGACCAAACATAGTTAAATAAATACACGCAGCATCGAGCGACAGCTGAAGAATAGGGAAAAGGGAAAGCTGCAGAGGCTTAAGTTTTTTTGTACTGAAACTGACTGACAAAAGCGATACTGTCTCTTTAAAGAGATCCTCTTGGAAGCACATGGTGTGTGAGTCACTTTTAAAATTGTATCAGGAAAAAGAGAGATCCACCTGTCAAAGGCAGCAACTGGCTACCCAAATGCCGCACTAATTTTTGGAAAATTACGTCAGGCGACTGGAGAGCTGACACAGACTAATAAAAAGTCTGCACCGAGTGCTTGTTGCGAAATGCCAGCATTATGTTTTTATCCCTGATAGAAGTTGCCTTCCAAATTCAAAACGCCAGCAGAGTTCTTTGCGTTTGTTGTCGCTTCAAAATAACACTGGACAACTTTTTTTCGCCAATTTTCTTGCTGTTTTATCTTTTTTCGGCTGTGTAATACCTCCAGGTTTTGAACCCGCGCTTTCAAACCATTTCGCTTTTGCACGTGGCTTTACAATTTAATTTTCACCTCCTCAAAAGCAAAATGCTCCATGAGGACGAATGGGTTTATAAAGGGGGTCATGTGAAGGAAAATGTTCTCTTTTCTTTAGCAAATAGAGCACCCCCCCCCCCCCCCCGCCCTCCTCCCCACCCCCCGCAACCCCGTGTCCAATTTCAATATGAAAGACTTTTTTTAAAGTGTGTAAATCAGGTTTTCCAATGTGTAACTGGAAGCCCAGGATTGACACATTTTACTTCTGTGGAAATATCAGAGGCTTGAAATTCGACCTCTGCTATTTTTAATCATTTGATTGGTATATTAACTCATCAAAGTCCTGCCCACATCTGGTAGATGAAATTACTCAACCTCAGGATTTTTTTTGAACCGTGTTCGGGAATTAGCCTGAATGTCAAATGATAACAACAGAGATTAAACAAAGTGGTATTTCTTAAAACAAAGCCAAACACCCAAAATTTAAAAAAAACATTCAACCTTCTTGGCATCCGCACGAGCTTGTGCAGTGTGGAAGATAAGACAAATACAGGAAGGTGGCAATAGCTATTTACATAATGGCGACCAGTCAGACCTCACATTGTCACTAAACTATTTGACATGTTAAAGTGTGCACTGCGTTTAACAACTAATTAAAATCTGTCGCTGCAAGTTGTAGGCCAGGGATTTGTACAGTAAAGTAGGCTATCTGGGGGGCGTGCTCAGCAAATTCATTACTTGCAAAGGGAGAATTTACACCTGTGCGAATCCTAAAGGACTATTTGGGTGTGCGGATTTGGACACTGCCTGGCACTTGAGAATGGATTGGAAGTGCTCTCGAGTGGCCTTAAGTTGCCTTCAGTGGGGTAAGAACCTCCATGTAGTTTGGCCTTGAACTTGCACCTTGAGGTGATTAATGCACAAACAGCCTAATGCATTTCGAGAGAACTTCATATTTCTAATTTGTGGCACAGGAGATAAGCAGTGTTGGCAAGACCACATTGGCCGCCCATCCCGCTGCCTTTGGTGATTGTTTTTACAACCTGACAGCTTTGCTTTGCTGGCCACTTCAAAGCTTTAGCAGTTAACCGTGTAGGGACTGTACTAGATAAGGCATCAGTCAGCCAGTTGGGTTTTTAAAACAATCAAATTTGTATTAAAAAATTCACAACTTGCCAGAAAATAATTCAAATTTGACCTTGAGTTAGTTACCTAACATCAGTTCCTGGTAAATAATAATACAATAATAATAATCTTTATTGTCACAAGTAGGCTTAGATTAACACTGCAATGAAGTCACTGTGAACGCCCCCTATTCGCCACACTCCTGTTCAGGTACACAGAGGGAGAATTCAGAATGTCCAATTCACCTAACAGCACGTCTTTCAGGACTTGTGGGGGGAAATGTTAGTGCCTCTAGTTAGTACCAGAACCACAGCTCCACCAGGTCCTGTTTTCTCAACCCTTAAATGACCAATGTTTCAGGAGAGGATAAAGAAAACGCTTCACAGTCACTCTGACGCTCTCCTCAAAGTGTGGCAGTGTTGATATTAATGACAGGGAGGAGCTAGGTAGCGATCTTTCAGAATGTCCATCAAGCTGCATCATGCTCGGTGTCCCGGCGTCTTCATAGTGAGGCAGAGCGGCGGCAGAGAGGGAAGGAAAAGGAAGAAGCTCCTGCTCTCTGGATCCCACTGCCTCGTGGGACATCCTGCCCCATCTGCCCAAAGATCTGCAGGTTGAGACTCGGCCTGCTCAGTCCCACGGCAGAAACCCCACAGCCTGAGTAAACGTCACCCTCAAATCAAGGGACAGCCGATGATGACTAGCTCACCAGACCAGAGTGTTCCCTTCACCTCAAACCAGATTTACCTCACAAACCCTAATCAGGCAGCAGATTACAATGGCGTGTGAAAGGTGTCTCGATAAAGATTTCTCAAGTACGCTGTGGTCACAGAAACCCTGTCATTTACAGAACTGATCCGATCACAATTGAGACAGTGCAACGAACAAGGTAACTATTATGTGTGAATCCAACAATTTATCACTGGCAATTTTTTGAAGTGTACACTGCACTTTGTCCAAAACTCCAAAACGATGTTGAAAATTCAATCGCAGGATCTGAGATTGAAAAGACAAAACGAAGAGGCCCTAAAACAGCTTCATGTCTCGCTACCAAATTACCAACACCAGCTGATTGTAACCTGTCTCTGGTGATGTGCCAGATAGTGAGAGTCTCGTTTTACTCTGCAGTCAAACCTACAGAAAGGGCCACTAGAATCTGAATAACCGGGAGCAAAGTTTAAACGGTGGGGTCAAAGGTGGGGAAAATGGAGCTTTGATTATGTCCTCAGCTCTGTTTGTGGTGGTCAAAGTCTCCCCATGCAATTGGACAACCTTACTAATGCACTTCAAACCCTTCCGCTGCACCCCACCCACTCCCTTCTCGCACTCCATTCACACTGGGAATTAAGAGCTCAGTTTAATCCTGTCGTGCATATGGACAGTATCAGGTTCAAGGCCTTTGGCATCTAGGTTGTGGCGTCACAGTGTTTACCATCTTTGTTGTGTGACAGAAGATTCCAGTGGGCAGCACGGTAGCATAGTGGTTATCACAGTTGCTTCACAGCTCCAGGGTCCCAGGTTCAATTCCCGGCTTGGATCACTGTCTGATCCAACACGTTCTCCCCGTGTCTGCGTGGGTTTCCTCCGGGTGCTCCTTCTGCACTGTCCTTCTGCACTGTAAATTCTATGATTCTCTGATTTTGCACATTTTGGGCATTGGCCTCATTCCCGTGCCCGCGCTTCACCCGCACATTGAGATGGTGGAGCTAATGCGACGCGGTCTCCCCTGGCCACCCAGGGGGTGGCATGCGGAGTGAGGGAGCACTCCTCAGCCAGAGACTTATGTCCTCCCTCAGATGATTCGGGGGGTTGGGGGGGGGGGGGCAGTAATAGGGGAAAAGCTGTGGACCTACTCTGGTGATTAAGATGATGGTTAAAATAAGGCAGTGGCCATTTTGAGAAACTGAGATGAAGAGGAATCTTTGAAATTCTCTACTCCAGAGGATGGTAAATGCTCAGCCAGTGAGTGTGTTCAAGAGCGAAGATGTAGATTTTTGGGAATTAAAGGTCATGGGGATATTGTGGGAAAATATTGAACAGCAAAGCAAGTCTGAAGGGTCAAATAACAACAACACTTGCATTTATTTAGCCTTTCACATAGTAAGAGATCCCAAGATGTTTAACAGGAGAAGAGCAAGCTATCAAGCCATATAAGGAGATATTCAGTCAGATGAAGACAAGAAATTAGATACAAGAGTAGCCCATTAGGTCTGCTACACCATTCACTATCACCCGTTAGCTTGGTTGATCTTTAGGGTTGCCAATTGCGATTGAATATATTCCTGGAGGCTTCATCACATGACGTGCCCCCATTCTCCACCCATTTGCCAACACTTCCATCCTTGTGACACACAGCCTTCCTACACCAACTGGAAAGTAATAAAGACTCGTTACCCAATTGAATGATACTTAGCTGTCAGTCAAACAGCCTTTTCCCCCCATTTTCAATATTTTAATATCTTAGTAGTGAGAAAAGCTCAAATGAAATGATAAACAAAAGCAATGTTTTTATTGTCCCAATGGGTTTTCTCCAGGGTCACACACAGCAGTGAATGGGAGAGGATCTTCAATTCCTGGAGACTCCTGGAGGGTTGGCAACCCTACATGATCTTGGACTTGAACTCCACTTTCCTGCCCACCCGCTTTCCCTTGATTCTCTGAGAGTCCAAACACCTGTCTATCCCACAGCCTTAAATATACTCAACGATGGAGCATCCAGAGCCCTCTGGGATGGAGAATTCCAAAGATCCACAATCCTTTCAGCAATTCTCCGCACCTCCGCCCTAACTGATTGGCCCCTTGTCCTGAGACTGTCCCCCATGTTTTTGATTCCCCGACCAACAGGAACAATCTCTCAGTGTCTCCCCCATCGAGCCCCTTCAGAATCTTTGATGTAGCATGAGATCGCCTCTCATTCTCCTAAACTCCAGAGAGAAAATAGTCTCAATATACTCTGCCCCTCACCACAATCAAACGCTCGCGTAAAGAGGCAGACTTTAAGGAGTGTCTTCTTGGAGGAAAGTGGGGTAGAGAGACGGAGAAGAGTGGGGCAGATATTCTGGAGATTGGGGCCTAGGCAACTGGAGGAACAGCCATCGGTAATGGAGAAATAAAATTGGGTACACCAAGGGGCCCAAATCGGGCGAGTGGAGTTATCTCAGAAAGTTGGACGAGAGATGACAGAGAAATGTAGGGATGAGGCAATGGAGAGTTTTGCAAACAAGGATAAAAATGGTCCACAGCAGTTCTTGTGACGTTCTGCAATGCAGTTGGTGGACTTTGCAACATCAAAAGTACTTGGATCAGAGACCAATCCACCAGTCGGAAATGTATAGGTTTGGGGGAAATATTCTTTGGAACTGATTGGCAGGAACCTGTGGTATTTCACACAGTTTGGATCTCAAATTGCAACAGATCTAAACCTTGCTTTCCGAGCATTTTGCCTCAGAAGTCAAATGTCTGCAAAAAATCCATACATTGAGGGCTGTAGATGTAAGACCCTTAATCAATCTGATAATAAACATTGTGACTGCTTGTCACCTTGGCCAAAAATTAGCCACAGCCTCCTGACCCCATCCCACAAGTCCACAGGCAAGAGATCGGGAGAGGCTGTACAAACACTGAACAGTTTGATTTGAGTTTCAATTTCAATGTGTTTTTAAAAAAATAATCCATTTAGAGTGTGTGTTTTTTTTTGTTAAAAGAACCGGTTTTCCTGAAGGTCACAGCAGGGTTTTGCACGTAGAATATTTATTCAGCAAGACCGCCTCCCTCAAGAATTTCATTGTGTTTGCAAGAAAATGATTTTGATAAGAGGAGAAGTATCCATAAATCTGTGTTGGCAAGGGTAGCAAAGGAAAGCAGCAAAGAACAGGCGGCTTATAAGAGGGAAAAGGACCAGTAGGGATATCTTCGCAAACAGTTACACCAATTTCCGAGTAAAATTAAATGTGGTGGAATTTCAGAGAATTATGAGGGAGCATTCCATTTTTTTGACTTGGTGCAAAAATCCAACTGTGCATCACATTCCTCTGGGATTCCAGACTACAGGAATCATCTTGGCTTCGTGGTTACCCTCGGACTCGATTGAAATTGGTAGAATTCTGAAGACTATATCATCATTGCTTAAGTGAACATCAAATGCTGCAAACAGTGCTATTCGTTCTCATAAATACTATTCAGTGCAATCGTATGCAGCTACCGGTGGATGTAATTTAAAATGTTTGTGGAATTCCTGGTGATAATAATACAGTACTCCTGTGGAATTCAAAAATGCTTTGGGAAAAATCTCAGCTGCCTATGACAGGCTACGTATGACATTCCACAACAACTATAAGAGATCAGACAAGGCAATTTTTTTTTTGTTCAGAAAAGAGAAAAACACTTTCTTTCGTCCTTGGGAAAACAAATTCTGTCAACGTTTGACTCTCATTTGAATCCGGTTTCTGAAATTGGGGGGGGGAGGGTTCACCTTTTTATACTTTTGAAACCGTAGACTTGTTAGTAAACTGTAAAAGCAGAGGCTAAGTACACAAATTGTGCTCACCAAAGCAAATTTGTTTTGCAAGGGTGACCTGTTTAATCATCTCATTTTCTTGCGGCCGTTTATTCATTTGGTTACCAAGGATACAGGGAACATTAAGGGGTAGAGTAATAAGGCTGCACTATCAAACAGGTAATAAAAAAATTAACGCCATTTTCTACTTGCTGAGGACAAGCCAGATGATAAATCGGCGATGTAATGTTATAATGTGAGGCAAGAGCTGGGTTAAAGGGGACATTGGTGTTGGTCAAAAACTGATGTCCTAACTCAGTGCTTTCTCTGAAATCTCGCAAAGCGTTTGAATACCACCCTGTAACGAGGTGGTTGTCAATAACTTGCCAGTATGAAGGAAATGAAACCACAGAAAAGTCAGAATTGTGCAAAGAGCGTGAAGTTAGGTGGACCTGTGGTCAATAAGTTAAGGCAGGCACCGTGCCCGACAACCCTCATGGGTTACCCCTTTCAAAGGATCGGGCCTACAGGAAAGAGACATTTCCCTTATGCAGATCCTTCAGCAAACATCGTACTTCTTTCTCTTATCCATTTTCTCCCATTCCCTTCTGCTCTGAAGATGATGTCTGCCTCCATGGGGTACAGTCACTGGCATCCTGTGGCACCCATACCTCGCTGGCCATGACACGTGGCATTGAGTGTTGGCAGGCGGAGTATTGGTAGAGGGCACCATGATCCAAGGCTGATGTCCATGGCCGCTAGCATGGGTTGGTGCTGGGGTAGTGATGCTCCACACCAAGCAAAAGCATGAAAATGTGCCAGTTCTTCCAATTTTTAAATAGAGGCCATTGTAACTTCACTAATAATGCCCTAACAGAAAATAACTTTAAAGAAAATTAATTTACGGGATGTGGGCATCGCTGGTTAGACCAGGATTTATTGCCCATCCCTAGTTGCCCTTCAGAGGGTGGTGGTGAGTTGCCATTCTGAACCGCTGCAGTCCATGTGGTGTAAGTACATCCACAGTGCTATTAGGGACAGAGTTCAGGATTTTGACCAAGTGACAATGAAGTAATGATGATATATTTCCAGGGTGTCAGGGTGGTGAGTGACTCGGACGGGAACCTCCAGGTGGTGGGGTTCCCAGGTACCTGCTGCTCTTGACCTTCTAGATGGCAGTGGTCGTGGGTTTGGACGGTGCTGTCTAAGGAGCCTTGGTGAGTTGCTGCAGTGCATCTTGCAGATGGCACACACACTGTTCGTTGGTGGTGGAGGGTTTGAATGGTTGTGGAAGGGGGAGCAATCAAGCAGGGCTGCTTTGTCCTGGATGGTGTCGTGCTTCTTGAGTGTTGTTGGAGCTGAGCTCATCCAGGCAAGTGGAGAGTATTCCATCATACTCCTGACTTGTGCCTTGTAGATGGTGGACAGGCTTTGGGGGGGTCAGGAGGTGAATTACTTGTAGGATTCCTAGCCTTTAACCTGCTCTGGTAGCCACAGTATTAAAATGGCTAGTCCAGTCCAGTTCAACTAACCAAGCACAGACTGAGGATTGAAACCGGGATCTCGCTGGTCTGGATAGATTGGAGATTCAAACATTGACTGGAGTCTCCAGCCTTACTCCTCCTGTCCATTAAAACCACTGGCCGAGTACATGGGGGGGGAAACTGTAACTATTACAGCTGACCCATTGGGGCTATTGGTTGTGGTATAGGTTGAAAAAAACATTTTCCAAAACGATACTTGAGTGTCCCAGATGAAGCCAAGCGTCGAATTTCCGATGCAGGCCAGCATAGGGAGAAGCAGAGCCAGAAACTGAAGAAATCATTTCTTGTTACCTGAAAGAACTTTGAAGAAATTGTAATTATTTTATCTTGTCTGCAACAGCTGGAGTTCAGCTATTTTCCTCCAGCCCCGAGTTTGCACTTTAATAGGTCAACAATCTGATCCCAATTCTCCGCCTGTCCAACACAGGAACAAAAGTATTTACACAAACAGTGAACTGTCCCCTCGCCAATTTAATTAGTCAGGGGGGGGGAGATTCCAGACATCTGCGTGTCGATGTTACCCTATCAAACCCCCAGTAATATGATGGAGCAAAGTGATGTGGGAGCAACCTGTCCCTCTTTCACCCGCAGCCCCTCCTTCTGACGTGGCCAGTCTCCACGAAGCAGCTATCGGCCAACTAACCGAGATTCAAACTGAGCTCCTCTAATCGGGTATATGCCCTGATACAGAACAGCCCCATGAGCCACCCTGAGTTAGTCCAGGCTGAACAGCCCCATGCATAACTGCAGAGTAGCAGGTATCACAGAGCCCAGGGAGCCAGGCATTTAAGGGATTGTCGCTCTCTGACGTTGGTGCTGTGCTGCACAATGACTGGAATCAAATGAAGGGAGTGGGGAGCCCTGCACACGGAGACTGATTTGTTCTCCTAAAGACATAGAGCTGGAAAAAGTTCAAATATTTTACCTGGTCCCATTTTGCACTTCCGATATTGAAAACTGTAATGATTCTTAATTTTTAAACAGGTGAAAAGTTACAACAGAACTGCAGTCAAAGCGGCAAAACTCATCAGTGTTGATGTGTCGAGGGTGGGGGAACCTACAAGGGTCCCTACAATTTGCAGCCAGAAGGTAAAGAGTTATGGAAAACCACAAGGAACAAACCTCCAGTTTAACGTAAACGCCTCATGTTTAAAAGCTGGTTGCTCCGGTCCATCCCTTTAACCAACGTAAAACATATTCTGGGACCATATAAGGAGACAACCTTCAATATGGCCTCTATAAATGGAACAACTTCTAGAAACTGTGGATGTCTGTTCCTTTTAGGCATCCAGAATCCGCTGCCTTTAGTCCCATTCTGGCCGCAATCACTTCCACTGTCGGAGAATTAATCACCAGAACAGGCACCGGCGACGCCAACATCCCTTAAACATGTCCCCCTCCAACCCCCCCCCCTCGAGCCCCTGGGCCCTCCAGGGTGCTGTGGGAGCCACAGAGTGGTGGAAGGAGAGGCGCTTCCCGCACATGGAGGGACATGCCAAAAAAAAAAACCCCAACGTGATCAATGAGACGGTCACGCTGGGCGCATTCTCACAGCATCACCCGTCACAGTCAGGTCTGAGTGACAGAGAGCCTGAGAGCAGCCATTCCTCCGTTTGGATGGCAGCTGATCCACAATCACTGGCACAGAGTGATGGACTGGGGGGGGCGAAACATGCAGAACAGGCCTCGGCAGGTGGGAACTGAGAGAGAGAGACAACCTCTGTCGACTTCCCTCAATTCTTTGTTTTGGAAATTGAGTCAAAGAACAAAAAAAACATTGAGTCACAGTCTGTTGCTGCCGACATGTGCAGGCAGCTGTGCTGTGCATTTGTAATTTCCAGGCTGTAATTATTCTAAGAGCCACCCGCTCCTGACCCAATCGCGCAGAATGTCACATTCTAACTGTCACCAGGATGAAATTTTTAAACAGCAGCGATGTTCACTTTGAATTGTCAGGGGAGACTGTGGTCAGGAGCTGGGGAAGAGGACAAGACATTTTCAACACAGGGGTGGCACCGATCGAGGCCTGCTCAATGTGATGGTGTTTCAGTCACCTCTCTCTGATTTGAGATATTTCTGGGTTGTCTTCACTCCCCTCACCCCCAACGCTCCCCCCCCCCCCACAAAACACCCCCAAAACACCCCCCCCCAAAAAAAGACTCTTCACTCTTAACAAGACTGTCTTTCACTCAGAAAGAAGAGTGAGAGGTGACCTTATTGAGACATATAGTGTTCGCGCCGTCGTGATCACCGTCGCGTTTCACGATGGCGCGAAACGGGCACAAGGATGATCGATTCCGTCTCCCACAGGAGGGCAGCATGGCGCTGGAGCGGTTCACACTGCTCCAGCCTCCCTTCCCGATAACCAAATGGGTGCCGCGTCAACCCGCGCATGCGGGGGGGGGGGGGGGGGGGGGGGGGGGACTTCTTACGTGCGCTGGCCCCGACTCAACATGGCGTCGGTGTTCAGGGGCCGGCCGCGCAGGAAAGTAGGCCCGGGAGGGAGAGGCCGGCCCGCCGATCGGTGGGCCCCGATCGCGGGCCAAACCCCATCGAAGCCCCCCCCCTCCGACTTGTAACGCAGAACAAGGCAGCAGCGCGGGTTCAATTCCCGTACCGGCCTCCCCGAACAGGCGGCGGAATGTGGCGACTAGGGGCTTTTCACAGTAACTTCATTGAAGCCTACCCGTGACAATAAGCGATTATTATTATTATTTTCAAGGCTGAGATAGACAGATTTGTAATCAGTGCAGGAATCCAGGGTTATGGGGCTAAGGCGGGAAGGTGGAGTTGAGGATTATATCAGATCAGTCGTGGTCTCATTGAACGGCTGGGCAGAATCAATGGGCTGAATGGCCTACTTCTGCTCCTACTTTTTATGGCTTTACCATTTAGGATATATGCGGGTTCAATCAATGTTGAATTCCATCGTGAAAAAGTCTCTCGTTTCATCAAAGATTGTTATTTGGTTGATGATCTCTCCACCAGCTCTAATCCCAATCTATACATCAATTATAGGATGGTCAGTGCTCTATTGAACTTTACGCCTTTGTTCTTTTTAAGACCCAATATGCCACCCCCTCCTTTCTGAAAACGCACTCTTTCCCACGATCGTGGGACCCTCATCTCCCTCAAATCCTCTTACCTCCACAATCTTCAGAGTTTGAAAGTTGGCACTGCCCAATCACTGTGACCGCATTTTTTTACAGCTGGCTTGTAATGCAGAACAAGGCCAGCAGCACGAGATCAATTCCCGTACCGGCCTCCCCAAACAGGCACCGGAATGTGGCGACGAGGGGCTTTTCACAGTAACTTCATTGCAGCCTACTCGTGACAATAAGCGATTATTATTATGACGTATCTTTTTCCTCGTTGCTCTCTGAATTGCTTTCCTGCTCCATTGGGCTTGGCCCCTGCAGCAAAGTTTCTTCAGTAGAAAAGCTTACATTTCGTAGGGGCTGTTTAGCACAGGGCTAAATTGCTGGCTTTGAAAGCAGACCAAGGCAGGCCAGCAGCACGGTTTGATTCCCGTAACAGCCTCCCCGAACAGGCGCCGGAATGTGGCGACTAGGGGCTTTTCACAGTAACTTCATTTGAAGCCTACTTGTGACAATAAGCCATTTTCATTTCATTGACTTTGCATCATCCAAGGCTGCTCCTGATTTTGAGCACCATTGAAACTGGCTAACAAGAGCTTCTTTTAAATGGAAGCTTCCGGTGAGATTCTCACGGGAAGTGGCGTTCAGAATTTCGGGCTGGCAAACAAAAATAAAATCCTTCTTTCTGGCAACGGGTTGTGATGTCAGGACTGTGGGAGCCCTGGACAGCTCTGAATTTGCTGGGTGTCATAGCGATACCCCCACAGTGGGATGGCAATGCTGCCCATATGGGGACTGGCCAGTGTGTCAACGTTATGGGAACACACAATTCCAAATTCTATGAAGCCATGATTAACGACATATTGGTGTAAGGATTAGCAATGTAAAACAAAAGGTCAACATTTTCCAAAAAGAAATGAACGCCCTTGACAAACAAATCCTGCTCTGTATAATTCCTGTGAAGGATCAGTCTGCTCGCTTAATTTATTTGAATACATTTAAACATTTCAATTGAATTCCCTAATCCTTCCTCGTGTTTATTTATAATTATTTAAGGTACGCAATTACATTGGGTGCCACTGAACCCAAAGCACAATATCAGGCCATTCGGCCAAATTTGGGATGATGTTTATAATCCACAAGTGCCTCACTCTAATTTCCTCTTCCCACTAACCAACCGCTCCCCCTGTATCTCTCTATTCCTTTTTTCTCCGCGTACTCTTTACGTCTTTAAGCAGTGGTTGTGGTAATCTCACTGGACTGGTAATCCAGAGGCCCAGGCTAATGATCTGGCACAGAGGTTCAAATCCTACCATGGCAGCTGGTAGAATTGGAATATGAGGCCCAGGTTCGATTCCCGACTCGGGTCACTGTCTGTGCGGAGTCTGCACGTTCTCCCTGTGGGTTTCCTCCGGGTGCTCCGGTTTCCTCCCACAAGTCCCGAAAGACGTGCAGGTTAGGTGAATTGGACATTCTGAATTCTCCCTCTGTGTACCCGAACAGGCGCCAGAGTGTGGCGACTAGGGGCTTTTCACAGCAACTTGAAAATGAAAAATGAAAATCACTTATTGTCACGGGTAGGCTTCAATGAAGTTACTGTGAAAAGCCCCTAGTCGCCACATTCCGGCGCCTGTCTAGGGAGTACGGGAATCGAACCGTGCTGCTGGCCTGCTTGGTCTGCTTTAAAAGCCAGTGATTTAGCCTGGTGAGCTAAACCAGTCCCTAACTTCACTGCAGTGTTAATGTAAGCCTACTTGTGACACTAATAAAGATTATTATTATGAAGCTAGCCTTGGCCATGGTGACCGCAAAACCATTGTCAATTGTTGTAAAAATGCATGCGCCTTTTTGGGAAGGAAATATGCCGGCTTTAACTGGTCTCGCCTACATGTGACCCCTCTGAAATGGCTACTCAGTTCAAGGGCAATTAGGGATGGGCAACAGATACTGTCCTTGCCAGTGACACCCACAACCCATCAATTAATAAGTTTTTAAAAAGCTCTCCGCTTTGACAATTCCGAGTGGTTGAGAGTGCCACATTCTCACCCCACTCTGTAAAGAAATTCCACCTGCAATCTTCACTTGATCTGCCAGTGGCCATCTTTCGTTTGTGCGCCTGTCCCACCTCAGGTGGAAACATGTTTTCCACATCCACCTCCTCAAACAGCTTCAGCTTTTTAAAGACAAACTTGGGTCTCTATGTTTGAAAGGAAGAATCCGCAGCCTATTCACTCATTCCTGATCGGCCAGAGCCCCATCCTCACTCCATTGTCACTTCCCCCTTTGATAAGGAGCTTACAGCCTTTTGGGTTTAGAGGATTACATGGGATGTACAGCAGAGAAACAGGCCATTCAGTCCACGTGGTGTTTATGCTCCGAGTCTCCTCCCATCTTTTCTCATCAAAATCTATTATTGCAACCCTATTTCCTTCACCCTCATATGCTGACTAGCTTCCTCTTCAATCTAAAATTGGAAGACAGGTTATTATTTGAATGGGTGTGAACTGAGAGAGGCCGATACTCAGCGAGACCTTGGTGTCCTCGTGCATCAGTCGCTGAAAGTAAGTGCGCAGGTACAGCAGGCAGTAAAGAAGGCAAATGGTATGTTGGCCTTCATAGCGAGAGGATTTGAGTATAGAAATAGAGATGCTTTACTGCAATTGGTGGGACCACACCTGGAGTATTGTGAGCTGTTTTGGTGTCCTTATCTGAGGAAGGATGTTGTTGCTATGGAGGGAGAGCAGTGAAGGTTTACCCGGCTGATTCCTGGGATGGCGGGACTGTCGGTTCAGATTATATTCATCGGAGTGAGAGGGGATCTCATAGAAACTTACAAAATTCTAACAGTATTAGACAGGGTAGATTCAGATAGAATGTTCCCGGTGGTGAGGGCAGAACTAGGGGGGTCATAGTTTGAGGATAAGGGGTAAACCTTTTAGGACTGAGGTGAGGAGAAATCTCTTCACCCAGAGAGTGGGGAATCTGTGGAATTCACTACCACAGAAAGTAGTTGAGGCCAAAACGTGGTGTAATTTCAAGAAGGAATTAGATATCGCTCTTGGAGCTAAAGGGATCAAGGGCTATAGGGGAAGGCAGGATCAGGGTATTGAACTTGATGATCAGCCATGATCATTATGAATGGTGGAGCAGGATCGAAGGGCCGAATGGCCTCCTCCTGCTTCTATATTTCTATGTATCTATACTATTCCATTTCACCACTTCCGGTGGGAGCGAGTTCCACATTCTCCCGCTCTCAACTGTCTGGGGCTGTTTAGCACAGGGCTAAATCGCTGGCTTTGAAAGCAGACCAAGGCTGGCCAGCAGCACGGATCGATTCCCGTAACAGCCTTCCCGAACAGGCGCCGGAATGTGGCAACTAGGGGCTTTCCACAGTAACTTCATTTGAAGCCTACTCGTGACAATAAGCGAATTTTCTTTTTTTTTTCTCTTCACACAGAACTTTCTTCTGAATTCCCTTTGAGATTTCCTGGTGACTCTCTGATATTGATGACTTCTAGTTAGACTCTTCCCCAACACTGAGTTCAACAATTGGAGATCATTACCTCTGTGGGTAGCAGCTGTTTGCGGTGATTCTATTTTTTCTCATTTCCACCTTCTCTAGACATATCCACTGTTTCTTTACTCATCCCATTACCGACTCGCTTTGCCTTGAACCATCATCCTTTTAGTCATTTAATCTCTTCTGCCCTCCACCCAATCAAACACCTTCCCCTTTTGTTCTCTCTTCATGATCATCTCTTTCCCTGCCTGGCTTTAAAAAATGTTAGATCTCCGAGCACTCCCATTTCTGACGAATGATCAACGACCTGAAACAATTGGGACTCCACAGGTGTTGCCAGACCAGCTGAATCGATTCCGAAATCTTCCATTTGATACCACCCACAGGGTACATGGCCTGAGGTCAGCTGCACTAACGGTGATGATTGGCTAGTCAGAGTTGAGCCACCACTTTCCACACTGTCCGAAGCTCAGATTCACTGAGGAAAGATTATTATTACCCTCAAAGCCATCCACCATCTATAAGGCACCAATCAGGAGTGTGATGGAATACTCCCCAATTGCCTGGATGAGTGCAGCTCCAACAACACTCAAGATGCTGAACACCATCCGTGTCAAAGCCTGGCTTGATCGGCACCCCCTTCAACACCTTGGTGAGGCAGCACTGCTCACAGCGCCAGGGTCCTGGGTTCAATTCCATCCTCGTTGTGACTCTGTGTGGAGTTTGTACGTTCTCCCCGGGTCTGCATGGGTTTCCTCCGGATGCTCCGGTTTCCTCCCACAGCCCAAAGATGTGCAGGTTGGGTGGATTGGCCATTTTAAATTGTCCCTCAGTGTCTAAGGTTCTCCAAGATAGGGTTACGGGGATAAGGTGGGGGTGTTGGCCGAGGTATGGTTGGTGCTCTTTCAGAGGGTCAGTACAGACTCAATGGGCCGAATGGCCTCCTTCCACACTGTAGGAATTCTATGGTTCAGCATTCACTCCCTCCACCACCAGCGGACAGTGGCAGCATTGTGTGCCAATGACAAGGTGCACTGTAGCATTGTGTGCCAGTGACACGGTGCACTGTAGCATTGTGTGCCAGTGACAAGGTGCACTGTAGCATTGTGTGCCAATGACCCGGTGCACTGTAGCATTGTGTGCCAGTGACAAGGTGCACAGTAGCATTGTGTGCCAATGACAAGGCGCACTGTAGCATTGTGTGCCAGTGACAAGGTGCACTGTAGCATTGTGTGCCAATGACACGGTGCACTGTAGCATTGTGTGCCAGTGACAAGGTGCACTGTAGCATTGTGTGCCAATGACCCGGTGCACTGTAGCATTGTGTGCCAGTGACAAGGTGCACTGTAGCATTGTGTGCCAATGACCCGGTGCACTGTAGCATTGTGTGCCAGTGACAAGGTGCACTGTAGCATTGTGTGCCAATGACAAGGTGCACTGTAGCATTGTGTGCCAGTGACACGGTGCACTGTAGCATTGTGTGCCAGTGACAAGGTGCACTGTAGCATTGTGTGCCAGTGACAAGGTGCACTGTAGCATTGTGTGCCAATGACAAGGTGCACTGTGGCATTGTGTGCCAATGACACGGTGCACTGTAGCATTGTGTGCCAGTGACACGGTGCACTGTAGCATTGTGTGCCAATGACAAGGTGCACTGTAGCATTGTGTGCCAGTGACACGGTGCACTGTAGCATTGTGTGCCAGTGACAAGGTGCACTGTAGCATTGTGTGCCAGTGACAAGGTGCACTGTAGCATTGTGTGCCAGTGACCAGGTGCACTGTAGCATTGTGTGCCAGTGACAAGGTGCACTGTAGCATTGTGTGCCAGTGACCAGGTGCACTGTAGCATTGTGTGCCAGTGACAAGGTGCACTGTAGCATTGTGCGCCAGTGACAAGGTGCACTGTAGCATTGTGTGCCAATGACCCGGTGCACTGTAGCATTGTGTGCCAGTGACAAGGTGCACTGTAGCATTGTGTGCCAATGACCCGGTGCACTGTAGCATTGTGTGCCAATAACAAGGTGCACTGTAGCATTGTGTGCCAATGACAAGGTGCACTGTAGCATTGTGTGCCAATGACAAGGTGCACTGTAGCATTGTGTGCCAATGACAAGGTGCACTGTAGCATTGTGTGCCAGTGACACGGTGCACTGTAGCATTGTGTGCCAGTGACAAGGTGCACTGTAGCATTGTGTGCCAGTGACAAGGTGCACTGTAGCATTGTGTGCCAGTGACAAGGTGCACTGTAGCATTGTGTGCCAATGACACGGTGCACTGTAGCATTGTGTGCCAATGACACGGTGCACTGTAGCATTGTGTGCCAGTGACACGGTGCACTGTAGCATTGTGTGCCAGTGACAAGGTGCACTGTAGCATTGTGTGCCAATGACACGGTGCACTGTAGCATTGTGTGCCAGTGACAAGGTGCACTGTAGCATTGTGTGCCAGTGACAAGGTGCACTGTAGCATTGTGTGCCAGTGACAAGGTGCACTGTAGCATTGTGTGCCAATGACACGGTGCACTGTAGCATTGTGTGCCAGTGACCAGGTGCACTGTAGCATTGTGTGCCAATGACAAGGTGCACTGTAGCATTGTGTGCCAGTGACAAGGTGCACTGTAGCATTGTGTGCCAGTGACCAGGTGCACTGTAGCATTGTGTGCCAATGACAAGGTGCACTGTAGCATTGTGTGCCAGTGACACGGTGCACTGTAGCATTGTGTGCCAGTGACAAGGCGCACTGTAGCATTGTGTGCCAGTGACAAGGCGCACTGTAGCATTGTGTGCCAGTGACAAGGTGCACTGTAGCATTGTGTGCCAATGACAAGGTGCACTGTAGCATTGTGTGCCAGTGACAAGGTGCACTGTAGCATTGTGTGCCAGTGACAAGGTGCACTGTAGCATTGTGTGCCAGTGACAAGGTGCACTGTAGCATTGTGTGCCAATGACAAGGTGCACTGTAGCATTGTGTGCCAATGACAAGGTGCACTGTGGCATTGTGTGCCAATGACACGGTGCACTGTAGCATTGTGTGCCAGTGACAAGGTGCACTGTAGCATTGTGTGCCAATGAGACGGCGCACTGTAGCATTGTGTGCCAATGACAAGGTGCACTGTAGCATTGTGTGCCAATGAGACGGCGCACTGTAGCATTGTGTGCCAGTGACAAGGTGCACTGTAGCATTGTGTGCCAGTGACAAGGTGCACTGTAGCATTGTGTGCCAATGACAAGGTGCACTGTAGCATTGTGTGCCAATGACAAGGTGCACTGTAGCATTGTGTGCCAATGACAAGGTGCACTGTAGCATTGTGTGCCAGTGACAAGGTGCACTGTAGCATTGTGTGCCAGTGACAAGGTGCACTGTAGCATTGTGTGCCAATGACAAGGTGCACTGTAGCATTGTGTGCCAATGACAAGGTGCACTGTAGCATTGTGTGCCAATAACAAGGTGCACTGTAGCATTGTGTGCCAATGACAAGGTGCACTGTAGCATTGTGTGACAATGACACGGTGCACTGTAGCATTGTGTGCCAATAACAAGGTGCACTGTAGCATTGTGTGCCAATGACACGGCGCACTGTAGCATTGTGTGCCAGTGACAAGGTGCACTGTAGCATTGTGTGCCAGTGACATGGTGCACTGTAGCATTGTGTGCCAATAACAAGGTGCACTGTAGCATTGTGTGCCAGTGACACGGCGCACTGTAGCATTGTGTGCCAGTGACAAGGTGCACTGTAGCATTGTGTGCCAATGACAAGGTGCACTGTAGCATTGTGTGCCAGTGACAAGGTGCACTGTAGCATTGTGTGCCAGTGACAAGGTGCACTGTAGCATTGTGTGCCAGTGACAAGGTGCACTGTAGCATTGTGTGCCAATGACAAGGTGCACTGTAGCATTGTGTGCCAATGACAAGGTGCACTGTAGCATTGTGTGCCAGTGACAAGGTGCACTGTAGCATTGTGTGCCAGTGACATGGTGCACTGTAGCATTGTGTGCCAGTGACAAGGTGCACTGTAGCATTGTGTGCCAGTGACCCGGTGCACTGTAGCATTGTGTGCCAGTGACACGGTGCACTGTAGCATTGTGTGCCAGTGACAAGTTGCACTGTAGCATTGTGTGCCAATGACCCGGTGCACTGTAGCATTGTGTGCCAGTGACAAGGTGCACTGTAGCATTGTGTGCCAGTGACAAGGTGCACTGTAGCATTGTGTGCCAGTGACACGGTGCACTGTAGCATTGTGTGCCAATGACAAGGCGCACTGTAGCATTGTGTGCCAGTGACAAGGTGCACTGTAGCATTGTGTGCCAGTGACAAGGTGCACTGTAGCATTGTGTGCCAATGACAAGGCGCACTGTAGCATTGTGTGCCAGTGACAAGGTGCACTGTAGCATTGTGTGCCAGTGACAAGGTGCACTGTAGCATTGTGTGCCAGTGACAAGGTGCACTGTAGCATTGTGTGCGAATGACAAGGTGCACTGTAGCATTGTGTGCCAGTGACACGGCGCACTGTAGCATTGTGTGCCAGTGACAAGGTGCACTGTAGTATTGTGTGCCAATGACACGGTGCACTGTAGCATTGTGTGCCAGTGACAAGGTGCACTGTAGCATTGTGTGCCAGTGACAAGGTGCACTGTAGCATTGTGTGCCAGTGACAAGGTGCACTGTAGCATTGTGTGCCAGTGACACGGTGCACTGTAGCATTGTGTGCCAGTGACACGGTGCACTGTAGCATTGTGTGCCAATGACAAGGTGCACTGTAGCATTGTGTGCCAGTGACACGGTGCACTGTAGCATTGTGTGTCAATGACAAGGTGCACTGTAGCATTGTGTGCCAGTGACAAGGTGCACTGTAGCATTGTGTGTCAATGACAAGGTGCACTGTAGCATTGTGTGCCAGTGACAAGGTGCACTGTAGCATTGTGTGCCAATGACAAGGTGCACTGTAGCATTGTGTGCCAGTGACAAGGTGCACTGTAGCATTGTGTGCCAGTGACAAGGTGCACTGTAGCATTGTGTGCCAGTGACAAGGTGCACTGTAGCATTGTGTGTCAATGACAAGGTGCACTGTAGCATTGTGTGCCAGTGACAAGGTGCACTGTAGCATTGTGTGTCAATGACAAGGTGCACTGTAGCATTGTGTGCCAGTGACACGGTGCACTGTAGCATTGTGTGCCAATGACAAGGTGCACTGTAGCATTGTGTGCCAATGACAAGGTGCACTGTAGCATTGTGTGCCAGTGACAAGGTGCACTGTAGCATTGTGTGCCAGTGACAAGGTGCACTGTAGCATTGTGTGCCAATGACAAGGCGCACTGTAGCATTGTGTGCCAATGACAAGGCGCACTGTAGCATTGTGTGCCAATGACAAGGTGCACTGTAGCATTGTGTGCCAGTGACAAGGTGCACTGTAGCATTGTGTGCCAGTGACAAGGTGCACTGTAGCATTGTGTGCCAGTGACACGGTGCACTGTAGCATTGTGTGCCAGTGACAAGGTGCACTGTAGCATTGTGTGCCAATGACAAGGTGCACTGTAGCATTGTGTGCCAATGACAAGGTGCACTGTAGCATTGTGTGCCAGTGACAAGGTGCACTGTAGCATTGTGTGCCAGTGACACGGTGCACTGTAGCATTGTGTGCCAATGACAAGGTGCACTGTAGCATTGGGTGCCAGTGACAAGGTGCACTGTAGCATTGTGTGCCAATGACATGGTGCACTGTAGCATTGTGTGCCAGTGACAAGGTGCACTGTAGCATTGTGTGCCAGTGACACGGTGCACTGTAGCATTGTGTGCCAATGACAAGGTGCACTGTAGCATTGTGTGTCAATGACAAGGTGCACTGTAGCATTGTGTGCCAGTGACAAGGTGCACTGTAGCATTGTGTGCCAATGACAAGGTGCACTGTAGCATTGTGTGCCAATGACAAGGTGCACTGTAGCATTGTGTGCCAGTGACAAGGTGCACTGTAGCATTGTGTGCCAGTGACAAGGTGCACTGTAGCATTGTGTGCCAGTGACAAGGTGCACTGTAGCATTGTGTGCCAATGACAAGGTGCACTGTAGCATTGTGTGCCAATGACAAGGTGCACTGTAGCATTGTGTGCCAATGACATGGTGCACTGTAGCATTGTGTGCCAATGACAAGACGCACTGTAGCATTGTGTGCCAGTGACAAGGTGCACTGTAGCATTGTGTGCCAATGACAAGGTGCACTGTAGCATTGTGTGCCAATGACAAGGTGCACTGTAGCATTGTGTGCCAATGACAAGGTGCACTGTAGCATTGTGTGCCAATGACAAGGTGCACTGTAGCATTGTGTGCCAATGACAAGGCGCACTGTAGCATTGTGTGCCAGTGACAAGGTGCACTGTAGCATTGTGTGCCAATGACAAGGTGCACTGTAGCATTGTGTGCCAATGACAAGGTGCACTGTAGCATTGTGTGCCAATGACAAGGTGCACTGTAGCATTGTGTGCCAATGACAAGGTGCACTGTAGCATTGTGTGCCAGTGACAAGGTGCACTGTAGCAACCTCCAAGCCCAGGATGGCTCTCACTTGGAAGGACAAGGGCAGCATATACATGGGAACACCACCACCTTCAGGTTCCCCTCCAAGCAACACGCCTTCCTGATCGGGAAATGTATCGGCTATTCTTTCACTATTACTGGGTCAAAATTCTGGAAATCCCTCACTCACAGCACTAGGGGTGTACCTACACCACAGGGACTGCAGCGCTTCAAGAATGTGGCTAACCGCAACTTTCCCAAGGATAATAAATGTTGGCCTTATTGGTGACACTCACGTCCCAAGTGGAACGTACAGTGCGGAAGGAGGCCATTTGGCCCATCAAGTCTGCACCGACCGACTTAAGCCCTCACTTCCATCCTATCCCCGTAACCCAATAATTCCTCTTAACCTTTTTTTTTTGGACAGTAAGGACAATTTAGCATGGCCAATCCACCTAATCTGCACATCTTTGGACTGTGGGAGGAAACCGGAGCACCCGGAGGAAACCCACGCACACACGGGGAGGACGTGCAGACTCCGCACAGACAGTGACCGAGCGGGGAATCGAACCTGGGACCCTGGCGCTGTAAAGCCACAATGCTATCCACTTGTGCTACTGTGCTGCCCAAAGTCCCCTGAATAAAATAAAATAAACTACAAACTGTTCCACCAACTAAAATCCACTTGACTCAGTTGATGCATTCCAAAAAAATCATTTCAGGAAATTTGTTTGCCAAAGATCTGGGGCTGGGGAATCACTAAGCTTTCGGTATTTGAAGTTAATTATATTTATAACATTGATTGGGTGGTTCCTGAAGTCGAAGTGATTTTTATCAATTGCAGCAATTTCAGACCTAACAGTGCTTTTGATAATAAAACAAGCTTTCTATTCATGCTTTGTTTGAAATTTGAGATTCGGCCTGTTATTGTTAAAAAATACACATTCCAGGCGGTTTGGGTCGGTATCTCCTTCCCTGCGGTCTGGTGATAAGGTATCAGTTTCCATTGTAATTTCAGGTGAAATGATAAACTATAGCCTGTTACTAGGAGACAATGAATACTTTATAAGTCAAAAGCCTTTTCAGCATTGAACTACTTTTCCTTTAGTGCAGCTTGCCCAATAATTGTGTTTAGTGAGGTGAGGATGTGGGTGGTGTCAGAGCTTGACAAAGCAGAGAAAAGAGCAGAAGGGAATGTGGCTGGGGAAGAATGAATTGTCGGGCCTGTCACGAAGCATTCGAGTATTGTCCTTCATCCCGGGAGGCTTCCGACCCCAGACATTTTCGTCCCCCCCCTCCTGATTGTTACCACAGGGGGAAATCTTCCCCGCACGTAATCTTACTCCAGCTGTGAAAGTGTGACGTTGCTGATTAGATTGGATTTGTAGATTTGATGATAGCACAGTGTTCAGTAACATTCGCAACTCCTCAGATACCTGGTGTCAGTCAGTCCCCACGTGCACCGGACCTCAACATTCATAGAATCATAGAATGGTGACAGGTGAAAAGGAGGCCCTTTGGCCTGTCATGTCCGTACTATCTCCGTACTGACTGCAGGAGAAAATCAGCTGATTCCACTCCCCAAGTTTTTCTGCCTGATCCACGATCAATTGCACAAAGACGAGAGTTGAATACAACTGAGGCTTTATTACACTAAGATGTGTGGCCTCCTACAGCAGCTGGTGAAATGGCTGCTGTACGGGGAGTACACATATTTATACTCCGCCTACTGGGCGGAGCCAGCAGGCAGGGACTACCCCTGTACATGTGGTACAGGGCCTTACCATACATATCCCAATATAGACAGCAGTGGTTACTACCACACTGCCTAGTCCTGCAAATTTCACTCAACAATGATCCTATCCAACAAGAGAAATCCAGCAATCGCCCCTTGACATTCAATGTCTTCCCACCACTGAAACCCCACTATCACTGTGGGGTTATCATTGACCAGTCAGTGAACTGGATTAGCCGTGTGAACACTGACTACCAGAGCAGGCCAAGGGTGGGAATCCTACGGCGAGTAACTCACCTCCTGACTCCCCAAAGCCTGTCCACCATCTACAAGGCACAAGTCAGGAGTGTGATGGAATACTCTCCCCATGTCTGGATGAGTGCAGCTCCAACAACATTCAGGAAGCTCGACACCATCTAGGACAAAACAGTCCGCTTGATTGGCACCCACCTTAAACACTCACTCCCTTTTTCGCCCACGCACAGTGGCAGCCGTGTGTACCATCTACAAGATGCACTGCAGCAACTCACCTAGGCATCTGTGACAGCACCTTCCAAACCCGCGATCTTTACCACCCAGAAGGACAAGAGCAGCAGATACCTGGGAACCCCCCCCCCCCCCCCCTCCCACCTGGAGGTTCCCCTCCAAGTCACTCATCATCCTGACTTGGAAATATATCACCATTCCTTCCCTGTCACTGGGTCAAAATCCGGGAATTCCCTCTCTGACAGCACTGTGAACTGCAGCAGTTCAAGAAGGCAGCTCACCACCACGTTCTCAAGGGGCAATTAGGGATGGACAACAAATGCTGGCCAAACCAGCGAAGCCCACATCCCACAAACACTTCATAAAAACCACCAACACTGGGATAACTCGGCCACATTTCACAGGGAAAACTGCAAAAACCTGCATGTCCGGCCTAGAGTCTCACCATCTGGGAGTTCCTAAATAGAGGGTGGGTTTGCCTTTACCGAGCGCTGTTCACAGTGTTTGAAAGTCCCAAAGCACTTTCCAGTCAATTGAGTACTATTGAACTGTGCAAATAGGAAATGTGACAACCAATTCACACACAGAAACCTCCCATAAACGGCAATGTGATGACGCCCAAATCATCTGTATTTTTATAAGAGGTGTTGGTTCTGGGTTGTATATTGGCCGGGACATTGGGGAGAACTCTATGCTCTTCCTTGATGTAGCGCCAGGTATTGTGCTGGGGGTGGGGTGGTTTAGTTGAGCCTGCAGTGTTTACAATGCACAGAAAATGCAACAGGGCCATCGTCCCTCGTTCTGAATTGAGGGCTCGTAGTATTATGCAACCCCAGGACAAATCTGTTAACCCCGTCCCCTTCTTCCTGCCTTCCCTTCAAATAAATACACTCCTCTGCCTTTTATTCCCTGAAGTAAGGTTGCATCTCCTGCTCTCCGCTATAATCTCAGTCACAGTGGGTCGAGGACTTTCACTAACGAGGTTGGGTATTTGTGGGCGGGTTTACAAAATTTGCCAATCTCACTCTGACACGGACTCAGTTGGAATGTGATCTGAAGTTGAATTTCTGCTGGTGTCCCTCTGTGCTCCACCTAACCCAACACCTCAACAACAGCAGAAACCTCAATGCCAGGCATTTCATTCTCTTTCATCTCCTCCAGCCTTATAACCCTCCGAGATCTCTGAGCTCCATCAGGCCTTGTCGGCATTGACGATTTTACTGATTTATTATTTTAAATTTAGAATTTTTTCTTTCCAGTTAAGGGGCAATTTAACGAGGCCAGTCCACCTACCCTGCGCATCTTTTTGGGTTGTGGGGGGTGAGACCCACACAAACACGGGGAGAATGTGCAAACTCCACACGGACAGTGACCCAGAGCCGGGATCGAACCTGGGACCTTGGCGCCGTGAAGCAACAGTGCTAACCACTGCGCCACCGTGCCGCCCCAGGATTGCTGATTTTAATTGTTACACCACCATGCCTTCAGCTGCCAAGGTCCCAAGTTCTGGAATTCCCTTCCTAAATCTCTCCACCTCTCTTTCTCTGATAAATTCCTACCTCTTATCTGAAGTGGTCACTGTGCAAAGGAGCTGCTGGGATGAATGGCAAAGTAGCTCGCAAACCATCAAATTCCCTCCCTAAATCTCTCCACCTCTCTTTCTCTCCGCCCCCTCTTCCTCAAGCACATTTTCCTCCTTCAATTGTTTTCCCTTTGTCGGCTCTATCTCCGACTCTTTTCTTCGACTCTGTTCCCTCTCTCTCCCTCCTGTAACTCTTTCTCCCTCTCCACACTCTCTCTCAGTCCGTTTTGCCCTCCCTAACCCGTTTCTCCCAGATCTCAAGGATCTGGAGTCACGGTCGTCGGGGTTGAGCCTGGTGGATATATAAATTCACTGCTGAAAACTGCTTTCTCATTTCCACAATCAGCCACAGGACAATAAAACTAAATGTTTGCAAGATTCCCTTTTGTATAAAGAATCCAGAGGGCGATACAGCTTCCCAGTAGATCAGAGGCGATGTATAAAATATGCACGAATGCAAATTTAAACAAGGGAGGTACAAAATGGACAAAAGGCCTGCACAGTCGGTGGCAGGGCGCTGACAAAAGTTCAGTGTAATTTGGATGCTGTGTTTTTGACTGAGGGAAACGGAGACGAGGGGGAGCAGCAGAGACGAGGAACATCAGTCAAATCTGAAGGGGAGGCAGAGCCCAGGGAGATGGACGTTTACCAGAACCTCAGGAGAAGTCGACGGGAGGTACTGGTCGAATTCAGCACCACTCAAAAAAGCCTTTCTGCTGTGACAAAAGTTGAAAGATGTGAATTTCGTGGCTTTTGTGATAAGAGCTATGGGGTTCACCAAACTGAGAAATCTGACCTTTCGAGTGTGTTAAATTGTGTTTGAACTCTCTTGCGGCTCGGACAGTGGGGGGTGGGGGGGGGGGGACATGTTGTGAGAAGCGTGACTAAAGGTACAGGGGGAGGGGGGAAGGGGGCGATCAAGGGATTGGAAACATTCCTACACTACCCCGGGATACTAGGGGCGACCGGCTGCACCAGAGACGTCCTGACAGACACTCCCCGTGTCGGTGGGCCCCCCCGATGTCCCGGGAACCTTCTGGTCCCGGCACATTTCTCAGTAGAACTTTCATCAGGTTGAAATGGAAAGCTTGAGTTTAACGCCACACCATCGCAGAGAAAGCAGCAGAAACTTGTACACGTTTCAAACTAAAAGGGACACTATCTACATTATACTGCATCAGGCAAAATGTACTTTCCCACTCTGCTTCCAAATTCACAATGCAATAAAGTAAATAGCACCAAAGGGCCATCTTTGCTTATAGTCTAATTATAATGGCAATGGGAGCATATCAGTAATGTTACTGGACCAATGCTCCAGAGACGTGAGTTCAAATCTTGCTCTGGTCGCTGGGGAATATAAATTGAATTAATAAATTTTGAATAAAACGCAAGTCTCAACAATAATAATAAAAACTAGTGGATTGTTGTAAAAATCCATCTGATTGACTAATGTCCTTCAGGGGAGGAAATCTGCCAAGCTGACCCGGTCTGGCCCACATGTGACCCCCAAACCCACAGCAATGGGGTTAATGAACTCTGAACAGCCCCTCTGCAATGGACCAGCAAAGCTGCGTCACACCCTGACAGATAACAGCACAGTGGGTGTACCTACACCACGTGGACTGCAGCGGTTCAAGAAGGCAGCTCACCACCGCCTTCTCGAGGGCAATTAGGGCTGGGCAACAAATGCTGGTCTAGCCAGAAGTGCTCGGGTGACATGAACAAATTAAAACTAAAAATCATGATTCTTCAAGGTCAACCCCCTGCTCCAGTTTTGCACAGGTGCTGTTCCTTAAATTCTGGGTGGACTTTATTCCCCTACCCCCACCCTGCTGTTTACTTCAGTATCTCTGTGCTGTACCTCAAAAGTGATGCTTCACAGTGACACGAAAGAATGAAAGTAGGAACTTGCATTAAAATAGCACCTTTCATGACATCAGGACCTACAAAAATGCTTGACAGCTAATGAAGTACAACGATACTGATGGTCACTGTCGCAATGTCAATTTCACCAAACAAAATGTCACAAACGGCAGTGTGATAATGACCGAATAATCTGTGACACTGACAATCCGTGCAGGAAACGTACAAGCTAGCGCAAATATAAAAAAGATACCAGTTAAAGTGGGAGCGTTGTCGTCTTGAAATATCTCTCAATTTGTCAGTAACACAATCTTGTGCGTTTGCTCAAAGTGAGCTGTGATTTTCACTCTCTGCCTGGACTGCGCATTTACAAAGTGCCCAGAAATGTTAAAGGAAAGTGTTCCCAGTTGAACAACAGTTGGAGCTTCGAGAACCCAAGGAAATCCAAGCCCAAGAAGCGGATAAACAATTTCCTTACTTAGAGAAGTTTGATTCAGCCTTTAGAAATGCCCAAATTGTCAAAACAGCAGCAGGTTGACTATTTAACCACAAATATTGTTGCCAATGTGCTGGTCTTACCTACAGGAAGATTTCGGAACCGACAGAAAATATCTCGTCAACGAAACTGTTTAAAAGCACAGACATTCCCTACTAGAAAACTCAGGTCGTGGGCAATGTCTTCTGTTCTGCTCTTTCCCAGTCTCCAGAAATGCTAACACTGTTGTACTTCCATATAGGGTGGATTGCTACAATAGCATTTTTGAACTGTTTGTACATTGTCAAATAGAATACTTCACAGGCATTTTTTTTTGCACCATTAACATCCATATATCATTTTAACAACACGCGCTGCACTTTCTGTGAGGAAAATGTGGGATTAGCTGTAAACAGTTGAAAACTGAGTGGGTCTTGAGTTGGAGCTGCTGCTTCTACTGTCACTGGAGACAACTTTGCCAAAGTCACTGCCAAAGGCCATCTAGAGGTTGAAGAGTTCAAACACTTAACCCCTAACCTCATTAGCAGCCTTTTGTGTTAACTAATAAAGCAATTTATCAAATGATTGTACCTGTGTTTCCTTCAGATGCGTGCTTGTCTGTAGAAGTACAGGTTTGGCAAAGCTGCCTGTTTAGTTGCCAGCTCACCTGGCTGGGTAAAAATGCTTCAAACCATCACCTCATAACTCAGCAAGTCATTGCTCTTCTAAGTCAAATACCTGTGACTAATTTTGTATTTCCTTCCACCTTCCACGGCCACAGTTGTGGTTATTTATAATGGATTCCCTCGCTGTTTCTTGCCAGATTAATTTTCCAGATTTGGTTTGTTTGCCACCGGATAACATGGGCACGTAGGGCAGCACGGTGGCCTAGTGGTTAGCACAGCTGCCTCACGGCGCCGAGGTCCCAGGTTCGATCCCAGCTCTGGGTCACCGTCCGTGTGGAGTTTGCACATTCTCCCAGTGCCTGCGTGGGTTTCGCCCCCACAGCCCAAAACAAATGTGCAGGGTAGGTGGATTGGCTGCGCTAAATTACCCCTTAATTGGAAAAAATAATTGGGTAATCTAAATGGGAAAAAACACATGGGAACGTTGAAACTCAGCCTCGTTGATTTCAGGAAACAAAATCCGTACCCTGCTTTAGAGAAAAGGGACTTTTTTTGGGGGGCGGGGGGCTGGTTTTAGGATTGTGTCTCTGTGCTTTCTCTCGCTTACAATGTAAAGGCAGTCAGAGGCTCGAGGGGAGCTGGGATAACTGGAGGCCGAAAATTCCTCATCACATACATTGGTCAACCTGAGGTCCAGGGCCTGACTGACCTCTGCCCCAATCTGGGTGGCTGGCGGAAACCTGCTCACCTGTCCATCCAAGTCACTGAATTAGTTTTTGATACCGCTGGGGATTCCGAGTCCCAAAGATATTGTCAAGAAGCGCGAGGATTTGCCAGCTGGCATTACCGTGGACAGGCGGTGTTTGGAAATTTGAAGTTGAGATATCTGATACTGCCATGCCTTTTTTTTTATATAACCTGTGTACATAATTAATCCTTTGGGGAACGAAGGATATTTTAGTTTCCTGAAACAAACATGTTTTTGCAGTACGCTTTTTCCTTCTCTCGTCAGATGATTTGAGAAAAATAAATCTTTACGTTTTTTTTTCCTTCTTTTCTTTTTTCCCCCCCATTTTCAACCCCATCTCCGTGGATGTCTGGGGATAGGATTCATCGCCATGCCTGTGATTGGTTGATGTAATTTGAGCATAAGAATAACTACAAAAGAGAGTTGTATTGCCTCGTGTCCCAAACACCCATCGCTTCATCATTAGAAACCCTCCTTTTTAAATCTGAGTACTCGACTGTGTTGACTTACTTGATTCTAACTGGGGTGATGGTCGGAGTGTTACTAATGAACTCAGTCCAATTAGTGAGTGGAGTATTTCACAGGGTTAAGATTTCCACTCTGACTGTCATTTAATCAGCCTCACTTCTAGTTTGGGTACAGGGAGAAACACTCTATTCATATGTGTTGGCAAAGCTAATAACAACATGGAACATAGAACATACAGTGCAGAACGAGGCCATTTGGCCCATCGAGTCTGCACCAACCCACTTTAAGCCCTCACTTCCACCCTACGCCCGTAACCCAGTAACCCCTCCTAACCTTTTTGGACACTTAGGGCAATTTAGCATGGCCAATCCACCTAACCTGCATGTCTTTGGACTGTGGGAGGAAACCGGAGCACCCGGAGCAAACCCACGCAGACACGGGGAGAACATGCAGACTCTGCACAGACAGTGACCCAGAGGGGAATCGAACCTGGGACCCTGGCGCTGTGAAGCCACAGTGCTAACCACTGTGCTAGGCACCCAGGTTAATTTTCAGAGGGTCAAACATGAGAACATAAGATATAGGAGCAGGAGGCAGTTCGGCCCCTCGAACCTGCTCTGCTGTGCAGAAAGATTGTGGCTGATCCGATTGTGGTCTGAACTCCACTTTCCTGCCTGTCCCCATAACCCTTGACCCCCCCTAGTAGTCCAAAACCCTGTCGAACTCAACCTTGAACATAGTCAATGATCCAGCTTCCGCTGCTCTCTGGGGAAGTGAATTCCAAAGATTAATGTTCCTCTGAGAGAAGAAATTCCTCCTCATCTCTCATCTCCAAAGTAAGTGGGAGACCACTTGTTTTGCAACTGCTCCCCCCCCCCCCCCCCCCCCCCCCCAGGTACTAGATCCCTCCACAAAGGGGAGCCATCTCTCGGCATCTCAGGAGTGCCTACCTAAAGGACGGGACCCAAACTCAGGGAAAAGGCAATGCCTTCAAAGCAGGACAGGGGTGGGGGGTGCATTAGCAACAAGAAAATGGTCCACTTCCTGCCTCCAGACTACCGTAGCTACGCATGGTCTCCATAGCAACAATGAAGGGCCTTCCTAATAATGACACCATCACCGCGCTGAAATCTCAACGGTTTGGGTCCCGCTTCCGACATCTGCTGATGGGCTTCTTCCAGCTCAGCTATGTTTTGCCTGGTAGGCCTCCCTCCTGGAGGTGTAGCCATACAGGGGCTTGCCCAGGTACACAATGCAGCCATTGACAGAGTGAGAGTGTAAGACCGGTGACTGTGCGTCTTCATCTCTCCCTCATCGGTATTCGCACTAATTTCGATGGAGGTAAAAGTTGCGAGCAATGCAAACTCAGCTATGGATTCACTATCGCCCTGTTTTAATTATCTTATAAAGTCAAAATCTACGCCCTTGGATTCCTATCTCTTTCCTTCCAAAAGCGTTCAGACCCTGAGGGGTATTGACAGGGTGGATGTGGAGAGGATGTTTCCTCTTGTCGGAGAATCTAGAACTAGGGGGGTCACTGTTTAAAAATAAGGGGTGGCCCATTTGAGACGGAGCCGAGGAGAATTGTGTTCTCTCAGAGGGTGATGACTCTCTGGAATGCTGTATCTCAAAAGGCAGCCAGGGGAAGCCAAATCTTTGAATAATTTTCAGGCAGAGCTGGATAGATTCTCGATTAACCGGGCGAGGGGAGGGGGTGGGGGGGGGGGGGGGGGAAGGTTATGGGGGTTATGGGCGGGAGTGTTCTGTCGAGGGTACAATCAGATCAGACATGATCTCACTGAATGGCGGAGCAGGCTCGAGGGGCCGAGTGGCCTACTCCTGCTCCTAGTTCTTATGTTCAGATGTCGCCCCCTACCTGCCCAACTATGTGGGAAATTTGAGAGAGGGACATAGAGAAAGGGGTTGGAATGGGGGGGGGGGGGGGGGGGGGGGGGTGTGAACGGAAGACGTATTAAATATTGCAGAACTAATATATAAATGAAGATACAGATGTGCGAATTTCCAGCATCTACTGTATTTTGCTTTTGTACAAATGTGTGAAACAGTGGACAGAAAAATGTGGGGGGGGGGGGGGGGGGGGGGTGGAATCAGGCGGCTTTCAAAAAGGAAATGTGACTGCAGCATTTTGGGGGTTCGGTAGATCCTCCATTTTCGGTGAAGTCAGACAGAATCTGACATGGAATCCTATCCCAAAAAGATTTCTTGGGTTTATTATGTGCAAACAAAATATGTAATGGAAAATTGTTGTAAAATGTGCAGCTGACTGATTGAATTATGCAGCCTATTTTGGAGCATTTCTCTATAAATAACATTATTATGAGTCTTTGTAATGCAATAATGCAGAAATTTATCCTTTCATTAAATGAAGTGAAATGAGATTAAGTACAATCTGTATAGAATAATAGAAACTTCAGCTAAATTTGCAAAAAAACAAAATCAAGATGCCCAACGATCAACAAATGCTACGCGCAGATTGCAAGATCGTGGGCACAGAATAATTGTGAGGGGTGTCAGCATATTCAATAGCAACTAATTTTTTTTCTAAAATGAGTACAGGTGTTTTACTTACAAAGCGTTCAACTCTTGTCAGAGATTTGCTCTATAGCAACAAAGGGAAACAAACGAGATGGGGGGAAGAGAAAACGATTCTAAAGGTTGGAAGCATGTTATTTCCGCACCTAGACTCTGTTACCAGGACAATATCCCCCAGGTCAAACAGTGAAGACCGTTCCCACCCACCCCTGCCCTGGAATAGTCGGATAAAACAACAGCACAGCACACTCCAATCACAATGAAGAGTGTCTGAAAAAAACCACCTGCTGCAATTGTTCCCTCACAGTCTCTCTGCGATACTTTGATTTGTTTTAAACACCACTGAAGAGACTACATTACACTTTTGAGCCTGTGATGTTAAATTGGATAAATATTGCTCATAATTGGTGAGGGGCAAATGTGCTGCCTCTTAAAAGAGGAGGGTGGGTAGGGGGGAGGGGGAGTGGGAAAAGGGTCAGTATAGTAAAGCATACGTCTGCGAAAATTGTTAAACAGCACCTTAATCAGCTTTAGCTATCCACAAGCTGTTGATAATTAAAGCTAATCATTATTATATCGTATGGTTTCAAGATATGGATGCTGCTAATTCTTTTAAGCAACGGCATTTCGTTTTTAGTAAGGCGGACAAACTTTCTTAGCCCTTCTTAGTTTAGGACTTCTGCACATTGCTGCTTCCTGAATATCGTCCAGTAACTTTCAGACCGCCCGTGACAGCATTTTACTCCGTTTTGTAATATAAATGTAACATTTAATATTGACCTGTCCTACTCCCGTTTACAGAAGCATTCCGGCGATGGAGGAAGGTCGCCTGGGAGCAACGCAACGCAATTTTAATTCTGTTCACCACACTCGTGTTGTGCATTTGAAGGTGCGAAAGAATAAATTCCTGACACGGGTCTCTGAAAGGGGGCTGAACAGCTCACACCACAACACTGCTTAGAAACATCAACCAACCTCGTCGGGCGATTCTCTTCGTTTCCGGTTAACCTTTAAGAGGTGTTATTTGTTCTCTCAGGGGGCAGATCCTGTATTGAGTTTTAACATGAACGATGTAAATAAACATCCACGTCCCAAAGCCTCCAACAGGAATTTTGCAGAATGCAGCAAAAGTGTACACAATTAAAAGTTTCATTTCATTCTTTTGTGAATGTCCGCCACCTTTATGGGGTATGTTGTAGATTTAATATGTTGCTCAGCATCAAGTAGCCGTAAGACAGGACATAAACGTGACGAAGCAGCTGCATGAATGAGTCAAAACTATATTCTTGAAGCCTCCAATCTCTCCGTCATGAACTTTCCTTTTCTTTTCTACTTGTAAATACGACATAACACTCACTGGTCTCAACTTTCTGCTCTGGTTCCTCACACCAACCTATATAGTGTTCCCCCCGCTCCCCACTCCCTGTGAGCATCAACTCTAGTTTCTGATTCTAACTCATTCTTTCAAAGGCCTCAATGTCAGTTATTGAACTGTACAGTGCAAATGGAGGTCATCCATCCATTCATTTGTCTCTGGTTCCTTGTGAGAGTTATCCACTCAGTGCCATTCCTCTGCCTTTTCTGTATATCCACTGCATCCTTCAATGTCATTACTTTTCCATCATGGATTCAGCTGCAAATTTGGAGATTATACATTTAGTTCCCTCGTCCAAATTATTAGTATATAATGCAAATGGTTGGGGTCCCAGCACAGATCCCTGCGGTACCCCACTACCAATCGGAAAAAGACCCATTTATTCCAACTTTTTACTTCCTGTGTGCTAACCAGCTTTCTATCCATCTCAAGACACTACCCGCAATCCCATGCACTTTAACTTTACGTAGTAATCTGCTATGTGAGACCTTGTTAAAACCTTTCTGAAAGTCTAAATAAACCACAACCACCGGTTCTCCCTGGTCAACTCAAATAGTTACATCTTCAAAGAATTCTAATAAATTTGTCAAGCACAGGAGGAAGGTGGATTGCAACATGTCAGTGGACTAATAATCCAGGGGTCTGGATGATTGATTTAGAGACGCGAGTTCAAATTCTACCGCAGGATATTTCAATTCATTTAATTAATTAATTTAGGATTGAAAGCTAGTCTCAGCAATGGTGAGCCTGAAATATCATCAATGGTCATAAAAAACCCATCCATTAATGTCTAATGTGTACGGTAATTGGCCGTCCTTACCTGGTCTGGTATGTAACCCAGGTCCACTCTTAATTGCCCTCTGAAATGACCAAGCAAGTCACTCAGTTACAATCAAGCCCGCCACTCAATACCACCTTCTCAAGGGTAACTGGGGATGTTGCTCTCGCCGCTGACACTTACAGCTTGCGACTGAGTAAAAACAATATAGAGGAGGGCGTGGGAGAGTCCCCGTCAAGGTAGGGGAGGGAAAATCGGGGCGATACAGTGAAGAGCATATATCCAATCCAACATGTGTTGGGAGAGCAGAGGAAAGCTCAATCCTCTCACGGTAGCACAGTGGTTAGCACTGCTGCCTCACAGCGCCAGGGACCCGGTTCGATTGCGACCTCAGGTCATTGTCTGTGCGGAGTCTGCACGTTCTCCCCGTGTCTGCGTGGGTTTCCTCCGGGTGCTCCGGTTTCCTCCCACAGTCCAAACATGTGCAGGTTAGGTGGATTGGCCATGATAAATTGCCTCTCAGTGTGGGGTTGCAGCAATAGGGGGTACGATTCACCCAGCCCTGCGCCGGGCCGGAGAATCACTGTAACCGAGTCACGCCGCCCCGATGCTGGGGCACGATTCTCCGAGGTGCGGAGAATCGGTGCCATTTGCGCCGGCGCGTTTGGCGTGGCGCCAGTCGCGGTCTGCAGTCCGCAGCCAGGCCGCTGATTCTCATGCCTGGATGGGCCACGCAGACACGGCAGAGTCCTGCCGGCTCCGTTCACACCTGGTCGCTGCCGGCGGGAACTCTGCGCGAAGGGTCGCCGGCAGCCTGTGGGGTGGGGAAAAGTGCTCCTTCACCGCGGGGGGGGGGCCTCCGATGGGGTCTGGCCCACGATTGGGGCCCACCAATCGGCGGCCCGGCCTCTCCCCCCCCCCCCCGGGCCTACTTTATTGCACGGCTGGCCCCTGAACCCCCACGCCATGTTGGGTTGGGGCCGGCGTGCTGAAGAAGTCCACCGCGCATGCGCGGGTTGGCACAGCCCAACTGCATATGTGCGGGTTGGCACGGCGCCCATTTGGCACCAGGAAGAGAGGCTGGAGTGGCGTGAACCTCTCCAATGCCATGCTGGCCCCCTGTGGGGGCCAGAATCGGTATTCCCCGTGCCCGTTTCGCGCCGTCGTGAAACCCGACAGTGTTCATGACGGCGCGAACGCTTAGTCCTGCGATCGGAGCATCGCGCCCAGGGCTTAGGTAGGGTGCTCTTTCGAAGGGTCAGTACAGTCTCAATGGGCCGAATGGCCTCCTTCTGCACTGTAGGGATTCTATGATTCTACATCATCATAGCGTTTCCCTTTGGTCTTTTGCTCATCTTAAATTTATCCCATTCACATACGGCTCAGTAAAAGATAGAAATAACCTGATCTGAATGAAAATCCCTTACACCATTGGCCTCCTTACCCCAGCTGCAGTCTGCCATGCCTTTTTTAGTGCTTACGTTTTTACAAAGCAAACTGATCCTGATTTGCATCATCCTCTGCCCTAATCTTTCCACGTTCGGTGTTGTCCTTCCCATCAGCATCTTCCTGGAGTTCAGGTTTTGCAATGAAAGGATACAGTCCAGAGACACACTGCTGTGGTTTGTTTCCTCAACTGATAAGCAGCAAGGTTAGAAAGTATTTCCAACACAGATGCCGAACAGGTGGAGCCGGCATTGTTTGTTTCTTGTTGATAAAATGCACGTTTAATATTTCATACTCCAACTCTGCTCTGTACCAGGTTTCAACGCTTCAGCTGACATCCTCAAACCACATCATTGTGCTGTTTGCTTTGCACAATCGCTATTTCTCCCAGCTGATGAATGTAGTCATCAATGATGCTCTCACTCGTAAAGTCCTGCCAAAATGTGAAAATATCTTAATAATTAATAAAAGCGCTGCAAGGGATTTTCACTTTTCTACCCTCCACTTCTGTTAACTTCTTGCTAGCAAGGCTTTTCTCCGATCGGCTGGGGGTAGGAGGTTGCACACTCTCCCTCTTTCTCTCTCTGACCCATCATGTCCCCCTCTGAGGCCACTGTGCTCAATGAGGACCCCATCTCCTCGCTGGAGGATTGGCATTTGGTTGTCTGTCAGGGCTGGAGGTTGAGAAACAAGGGGCTGGATTCTCCTCTCTACAATGCCGAAATCTCCTTCGGCGAGGGGGTGGAGAATCCCCGACGACACAAATATTGAGGGCGGGGCCATTTCGCGTTGCTCCGCCCCCTGAAAAACAGCGTACACGCGCCATGTATTCACGGCCTCAGGCCATTGCCTGAGGTTCGCCCCGCACTGATCAGTCCCCGACCGGCTGCGTTCTCGATGGCGTGGGTCACGTGCGGTTTCACCCGTCGTGAACTCAGCGTGGGGGCTGCGGAGTTGCCGGAGTTGCCACAGCCGCGGGAGGGCCAATCCGCGGGCAGGGGGTCTTCATTCGGGGCTTGGGGCACTGTGGGCGGGCGGTCCAGGGCTACTTTTGCAGTCCAGGTCCGCGGGCTGAGTCCGCCATGGAGCACGGCGCGGCCGCTGTAGGCTGCCGCCGTGCGCATGCGCAGCCAGAGAACCGGAATTGGTCAGGGACGTATCGGCAGCTGGAGCTGGGAGCTCTACACTGCCTCCCTGCTAGCCCCCAGCAAAACGGAGTAATACACCACCGTAATACATCGCCCTGGGGACTCAATCTCCAAAATAGAGAATCCAGCCCAAGGTTCCTGAGTGATTACACCATCGGCTGCATTTCATATGCAGTAGGGCCTGAGGAAGGGAGTTTAGGCAGTCGGTAATGGATTAATTAGCAGAAGTTAGAAGCACTAACTTTGTTTCAACGCAGTGCAAACACAACTCAATGGACTCCATTTAGCTGATAACTAAATGTAAAATCTCAGTGGATCGTTGTCTTCTTTAGCTATTTGTTTTATGACGATGGTTTGAATAGTGACTGGTTAATTTATTCTAAATGAAATTAAAGCCATCTGATTAACATGCTTTCAAAGGATCATCAAATACCATGCAGAAGCTAAATTATAAATATGACCTTCATATTTGCTTTCCTTATTACTGTATAACTTAGTGTGACCAGTAAGAACTTGCCTTCACCTATAGCGTCATCTTAAAACTCTCATTTAGCATCTGTTCAGATTTTTGTGTGAAGCTTGGGTCACAGCAGGAGCTGCTTCTAAGTTCTCTAATTTTCTCTTTCCTCGCTACTCTGGGTCACTCCCCACCACATGATGTCCTTTTCCTCACAGAATAGCAAGGCCATCTGACTTTGCAATGGCTGTCCATGCTATCCTGCTCATCCATCAGGAATGGGGCTTAAGGTGAGGCAGCTGAAACAATGTGACAATGGGCCACTCCCCACCCGCTTCTCTCCGCTTAACTGCCAACATGTTGAATGGTCTCACATCTGCCCAAACCTTCCGCCAGATAGTCCAACCTCAGGTGCTGGATGATTAACTCTCAGGACAAACACCCCTCTCTCTGTCTCTCTCTCCACCCCCCCCCCCCCCCCCCCCCCACCTCTCCCCTTTTCTTTTCTCACTCCACTGGTTCCACAATCAGGAAAGAGGGTCGGTCAGGCTTCATTTTCGATGCAAATGGCCACTTTACAAGGCTCCCTGCTTTAATGCTTCCTCTGATGTGACAATATTAATAACTTGGTCATCCCATGGGCCAGAACTGGAACTGAGGGGAATCGCTCACCAGGAAAGGTGAACAAGCAGTAGGGCCTGAGGAAGGGAGTGGAAAAAGGGGGTGTCCAAATTCAGTTTTCAGTTTGACAGGTTGGGCACAAGATATTTCCATTTGTGTGGAAGCGGAAGAGGGAGGGGGGGGGGGGGGGGCGAAAACTGAGGGCCATAAGTAGGAAACAGTCACTAATAAACCCAATGAGAAGTTCAGGAGAAACTACTTTACCCAGAGAGTGGTGAGGATGTGGAACTCCCTCCCACAGGAAGTGGTTAAGGTGAATAACACTGATGTATTGAAGTGTAGGCTGGATGAACACCATGAGGGAGAGAGAAGTAGAGGACCTGCCAAAAGACCCGATGAAGTGGGGTTGGAGGAACATGTGCAAAGCATAAAGACTGGCGTGGGCCAGTTGGGCTGTTTCTGTGCTGCAGATTTGGTGCCTTCCATTTAAAGTGCCTGACTGATTTGGTATTACCCTTTCTGCCAGGTAACAAGCAGGCCTTCACTGAAGGTTTGCACGGGAGTTACAATCCTCACCCAGCTGCTGGCAGATTTATTCCTTTTGCATATTTTCTGCTTCAGGTTTTGGTGCCGAACTGTGCAGTGACCAAGGGCAGCTTGAAATGTCCTTCAGCTGCCATTCTACACATTTTTATTGACACTTCTGGGCCAATTCCTAGCATTGACAGTCCATGAATCTGGGTGGAGTGAAGTGACTTCCTGTTGTAAAATTGAACCGAACTCCGCCCCATGGAAGTGATTGGGATGAAAACCAGACAGGGTCCTACCACAGGCTGGCCACCTGTGTGGGCGTGATTCAGTCTCCTCTCTGAGGCAGAAGGTTGTGGGTTCAAACCCACTCCGGAGCTTGAGTGGGACCATCAAGTCAGACACTCCAGTGCAGTACTGAGGGAGTGCTGCAGTCTCAGAGGGTCAGTGCTGAGGGAGTGCTGCACTGTCAGAGGGTCAGTACTGAGGGAGTGCTGCACTGCCAGAGGGTCAGTACTGAGGGAGTGCCGCACTGTCAGAGGGTCAGTACTGAGGGAGTGCTGCACTGCCAGAGGGTCAGTACTGAGGGAGTGCTGCAGTCTCAGAGGGTCAGTACTGAGGGAGTGCCGCACTGTCAGAGGGTCAGTACTGAGGGAGTGCTGCACTGTCAGAGGGTCAGTACTGAGGGAGTGACGCACTGTCAGAGGGTCAGTACTGAGGGAGTGCCGCACTGTCAGAGGGTCAGTACTGAGGGAGTGCTGCACTGTCAGAGGGTCAGTACTGAGGGAGTGCTGCAGTCTCAGAGGGTCAGTACTGAGGGAGTTCTGCACTGTCAGAGGGTCACTACTGAGGGAGTGCTGCACTGTCAGAGGGTCAGTACTGAGGGAGTGCTGCACTGTCAGAGGGTCAGTACTGAGGGAGTGCTGCACTGTCAGAGGGTCAGTACTGAGGGAGTGCTGCACTGTCAGAGGGTCAGTACTGAGGGAGCGCCGCACTGTCAGAGGGTCAGTAATGAGGGAGTGCTGCACTGTCAGAGGGTCAGTACTGAGGGAGTGCTGCAGTCTCAGAGGGTCAGTACTGAGGGAGTGCTGCACTGTCAGAGGGTCAGTACTGAGGGAGTGCCGCACTGTCGGCGGGTCAGTACTGAGGGAGAGCTGCACTGTCAGAGGGTCAGTACTGAGGGAGAGCTGCACTGTCAGAGGGTCAGTACTGAGGGAGTGCTGCACTGTCAGAGGGTCAGTACTGAGGGAGTGCTGCACTGTCAGAGGGTCAGTACTGAGGGAGTGCCGCACTGTCAGAGGGTCAGTACTGAGGGAGTGCTGCAGTCTCAGAGGGTCAGTACTGAGGGAGTGCCGCACTGTCAGAGGGTCAGTACTGAGGGAGTGCTGCACTCTCAGAGGGTCAGTACTGAGGGAGTGCTGCACTGTCAGAGGGTCAGTACTGAGGGAGTGCTGCAGTCTCAGAGGGTCAGTACTGAGGGAGTGCTGCACTGTCAGAGGGTCAGTACTGAGGGAGTGCTGCACGGTCAGAGGGTCAGTACTGAGGGAGTGCTGCACTGTCAGAGGGTCAGTACTGAGGGAGTGCTGCACTGTCAGAGGGTCAGTACTGAGGGAGTGCTGCACTGTCAGAAGGTCAGTACTGAGGGAGCGCCGCACTGTCAGAGGGTCAGTACTGAGGGAGTGCTGCACTGTCAGAGGGTCAGTACTGAGGGAGTGCTGCAGTCTCAGAGGGTCAGTACTGAGGGAGTGCTGCACTGTCAGAGGGTCAGTACTGAGGGAGTGCCGCACTGTCGGAGGGTCAGTACTGAGGGAGTGCTGCACTGTCAGAGGGTCAGTACTGAGGGAGAGCTGCACTGTCAGAGGGTCAATATTGAGGGAGTGCTGCAGTCTCAGAGGGTCAGTACTGAGGGAGTGCTGCACTGTCAGAGGGTCAGTACTGAGGGAGTGCTGCACGGTCAGAGGGTCAGTACTGAGGGAGTGCTGCACTGTCAGAGGGTCAGTACTGAGGGAGTGCTGCACTGTCAGAGGGTCAGTACTGAGGGAGTGCTGCACTGTCAGAGGGTCAGTACTGAGGGAGTGCTGCACTGTCAGAAGGTCAGTACTGAGGGAGCGCCGCACTGTCAGAGGGTCAGTACTGAGGGAGTGCTGCACTGTCAGAGGGTCAGTATTGAGGGAGTGCTGCACTGTTAGAGGGTCAGTACTGAGGGAGTGCCGCACTGTCAGAGGGTCAGTACTGAGGGAGTGCTGCAGTCTCAGAGGGTCAGTACTGAGGGAGTGCTGCACTGTCAGAGGGTCAGTACTGAGGGAGTGCCGCACTGTCAGAGGGTCAGTACTGAGGGAGTGCCGCACTGTCAGAGGGTCAGTACTGAGGGAGTGCTGCACTGTCAGAGGGTCAGTACTGAGGGAGTGCTGCACTGTCAGAGGGTCAGTACTGAGGGAGTGCTGCACTGTCAGAGGGTCAGTACTGAGGGAGTGCTGCACTGTCAGAGGGTCAGTACTGAGGGAGTGCTGCACTGTCAGAGGGTCAGTACTGAGGGAGTGCTGCACTGTCAGAGGGTCAGTACTGAGGGAGTGCTGCACTGTCAGAGGGTCAGTACTGAGGGAGTGCCGCACTGTCAGAGGGTCAGTACTGAGGGAGTGCTGCACTGTCAGAGGGTCAGTACTGAGGTAGTGCCGCACTGTCAGAGGGTCAGTACTGAGAGAGTGCCGCACTGTCAGAGGGTCAGTACTGAAGGAGTGCTGCACTGTCAGAGGGTCAGGACTGAGGGAGTGCTGCAGTCTCAGAGGGTCAGGACTGAGGGAGTGCTGCAGTCTCAGAGGGTCAGGACTGAGGGAGTGCCGCACTGTCAGAGGGTCAGTACTGAGGGAGTGCTGCAGTCTCAGAGGGTCAGTACTGAGGGAGTGCTGCAGTCTCAGAGGGTCAGGACTGTGGGAGTGCCGCACTGTCAGAGGGTCAGTACTGAGGGAGTGCTGCACTGTCAGAGAGTCAGTACTGAGGGAGTGCTGCACTGTCAGAGGGTCAGTACTGAGGGAGTGCCGCACTGTCAGAGGGTCAGTACTGAGGGAGTGCTGCAGTCTCAGAGGGTCAGTACTGAGGGAGTGCTGCACTGTCAGAGCATCAGTACTGAGGGAGTGCCGCACTGTCAGAGGGTCAGTACTGAGGGAGTGCCGCACTGTCAGAGGGTCAGTACTGAGGGAGTGCTGCAGTCTCAGAGGGTCAGTACTGAGGGAGTGCCGCACTGTCAGAGGGTCAGTACTGAGGGAGTGCCGCACTGTCAGAGGGTCAGTACTGAGGGAGTGCCGCACTGTCAGAGGGTCAGTACTGAGGGAGTGCTGCACTGTCAGAGGGTCAGTACTGAGGGAGTGCCGCACTGTCAGAGGGTCAGTACTGAGGGAGTGCTGCAGTCTCAGAGGTGGGATGCGGCCCCTCTGCCCCTTCAGAAGGTGTAACAGAAATCCCATGGTCATTATTTCTAAGGAGAGCAGGCGGGTTGTCCCTGGAGACCCGGCCAATATTTATCCCCCGTTCAACCTCAGAGAAACAGATGACTCGGTTATTATCAGATTGCTGTTTGTGGGAGTTTGCTGTGCACAAATTGGCGGCCGTGTTTCCTAAATTACAACAGTAACTACATCTCAAAAATACTTCACTGGCTGTGATGCTTTGGGGACAACTGGTGGTTGTAAATGGTGCAAAAGAACTGCAAATCTTGACTGTTGACCCGGTAAACATATCCCTTTAAACGTGAGGAGCGTGTGGAGCAGGCGAGTCTGTTCAGTTACACCTCGCCACACAAACTGGATATTGAAAGCACCCATTTGCAGGCTGCAGTATTCCTCCCTGTAATGACTGACCTCCTAATTTCAGGTCAGTTTCATAAATTCACTAACCTGTGATGGCTGTGTGCTTAGGCTGATGTAGTGGACCCATCAGCCCACAGATTACTGCAATAAAGCCTGAACTAAGGGTGCCCTCTGCAACTTTCAGAGGGAGCCTATTGTTTTGTGCGCTGAACATGATATTGTGTAAATGATATTCCCTGCATTTCCAGACTCGAGTATTACAGAGTAGAATTAGCAGAGCGCTTGCATGAACCCAGGGCAGTCCCAGTACCCGAGTCAACCTTCCTTTGGCCAGAGGCTTGGTAGGGTCGTAGCTGGTAACGGGCCAGCAGTGACATGGCAGAGGGTCAAACTCTGGGGAATCAGCTACATTTATTAAACTAACGCTCCATTCACTTGGCAATGCCCCAGGAGCCCACCACACCTGCTAGTTTTAGACCCTGTTACATAGAACATAGCACAGAAACAGTTAGCCTATCTGGCTTGTGCCACAGTGCAAATGCTCCATCAAAACCTTCTCCAACCCATTTAGCTCAGTTGGCTGGACGGCTGGTTTGTGATGCAGAGCGAGGCCATCAATGCGGGTTCAATCCCCGTACTGGCTGAGACTATTCATGAAAGCCCTTCAAAAGAGCACGCTACCCATGTCCATTCCCCTGTCCACCTCGCTCTATCCCCGTAACCCCATACCCTAACCTGCACCTCCCTGGACTCTAAGGGGCAATTTATCATGGTCGACCCACCTAACCCACACATCTTTGGAGTGTGGGAGGAAACCGGAGCACCCGGAGGAAACCCACGCAGACACGGGGGAGAAAGTGCAAATTCCGCACAGTCATCCGAGGCTAGAATCGAACCCGGGTCCCTGGTGCTGTGAAGTAGCAGTGCTAACCACTGTGTCACCGTGCCGCCCCTAAATCACTACCAGTCAGCTCTCCACCGCAAAGGGAAAAGCAACCTATGATCATCTGGGGCTACGCCATCTTTACTTTCACTTTATTTTGACTTCAGCGTGGACAAGAACCTCTCTTTTTTTCAATATGTAGCGATTCCATGAATGACTTGCTCTGACATTGTGAATGATAATATTGGCTTGGGATGGGTCTCCAGCAGACTCGATGTTGAAGGATTTTCATTCACCACGAGGAAAAATATTACTTTCCAAAACTCTTCCGGAGGCTGAAGTTGAATGGGAAATGCACCTTGATCAGCTGTGACAGCAGAGAAAGCGGCTGCCCCTAAAGGGTTAACCAAATGATTGGTGGGCAACAGGGAGTGAAAGGCGTAATCTTGACAAGGGCATGGGTGTTTTATGCTCGTTTAGAGTTCACGTCGAAATCCCAGAGAAGAGAACGCTGCGGGTTGGGAGGTGGCACTGAGCAGATTACCAACACCACAGAGGCAATCCATCCCGAGCAACAAGAACAGGGATAAAATAGGACACCAGAAAGGAAGTGGTTAAATCTGTGAGAAACAAAAGGCCTTTTCTGTCATTTCTTTCCCATAAAGTGATATTCTGAGAAAGCAATTGCTCTCAACAACCCCGAATACAATGAATACAAAAGTGTCCAGAACCCAAAACAGTTGTTAAGAAAAGACAGCCACATTGTTGGTGAAACAATGGAACAGACTAACAAACAAGGAGATGTCATTGCTGGGGCTGGGCGTGAGGACTGCGACAGAATTGGGGCCCTCCAGAACAGAAATGGAGCCTCTTCATAGAGGAGAATGATATTTAATGATGGGGGAGTTCGCTATAAAGATAAACACCAAACAAAAACCCACCCGTGTGCAGAAAGGGTTAAGCATCACTCAAAAGTAAAAAGAAATAAAAGTAATGGGGCCTGGGGAGAGAGAGAGAGAGAGAGAGAGGGAGGGAGAGAGGCAGAAAATAAGCTTTCTAAACCTCTTTGGTATAATTGGCTGAAAAGCAAGGACAGCATAAAATTTACAGGCAGCTGTTAATAGTGTAAAAGGGGAGAGGCAAAGTCACCTCAGCGCCTGATCCTCTTACTGAGCAATCTGCCAGGCGGCTCCCTATCCGCGGAATAAATGTAAATTTGTAAATGATACACATAGCTCTGAACCAGTGCAAATCCAATAAAACCTGGGTTGTCAGGAGCCTAATTTAAACAACATTTGACAATAACATCTCATTTTACGTCACCCCCCCACCCCCTCCTCCTCCCTTTCCAAAGGGCAGCGAGGGATAAAAACCTCAAACCCTTGAGCTTTATTCCCTTCAGACTTGTCCATGAAACGGCGACATGTGACAGCCATGTGGGTCAGGCAGCTGGGAGGAGGGAGGAGGGGGGGGAGAGAGAGATAGTCACTGTCCAGAGAACTGTTCAAAATAGCAGGCTGCATCAATTGGCAATCTTTCTTTCTCTATCTCTCCATATAATCTGTTTCTGGGGTAAAGGACTCCTGCCTGGTCAACGGGAAATTCTTTCAGATGCTGAACTGTGTGCCCATGTTTTGCTATCTTCTGAGCCCAGAGGAAAAAGGCAAGTTGTTTGCTCTGTTTGACCACTGACTTGGGAGAGTCTCTCGCAGCCAGAGAGAGAGAGAGAGACAGCTCCTATTAAAGGCAGCACACCTTGCTGCGAGTGTGCAAAGTGACGATCTTGGACAGTGATCTAAACCAGCAATCAGGCAACATTGGGCAGGAGGCAATTGATCTCCCCACCCCTCCCTCCCCTCCCTACCCCCAAACCTGTCCCCCCCACCCCGCTGAAAATGTACGGTCGTGCCCCAGTGAAATAAAGAATGTTTGCTTCAATTCATCCCAGCAGCCTGACAATAAATTTCTGTTGCTACGGTAACATGGTAACACACTTTCGGCCTGTTGCTCAACAATCAATTACATTAATGCTTTTGTTGCTGATGTTTACTGTTCTATTTAGTCTTCAATAAAAGTCTGTTTCTTTCTTGACTTTCCAATGTTTTGTTTAATAAATCCGTAGCTACAAAGAGTCTGCTTCAAAAAAAAACAGGTGGTAGACCCGGGCCACTTCCATAAATGGCAATATCCCGTTTGTATGATTTAGAAATTCATGCGCAACATTGTCAACAGAATTTGCTCGATCGCAGTTAAGTTTCTTTCAAGCGTGCTCTCTCCCTCTGAGACCCGATTGTCCCCATAATCACCGAAGGTGTATACATCTTCTTAAAGAGTTACATTACTCTGTTTCCTGAATCTTCCCTGTCTGACGATGGGCTGACCACACTGGTTTTCCTTCTGGATTCCTATCAGGGCCGCGAGGATGTGGATTTCAAAACACCATTGATTCAGAGTGGCCAACCCTGACCCCCTGAGTGACCAGTGGAGCATTGGGCTTGAGGGGGGGGGGGGGGGGGTGCAGGGGGTAAGTGGGAAACAGGAGAGGGTATGTCGACTTTAGACAGAGTAGGAAAAATAATGGTGACTCCAGAAAAAAAAGTAGATCTTCACACGGGAATGATCTTGTTGAGTGTGGAATGAAAGTAAAATATAACAGGTTTTTTTTGGCTGTGGCCCTGGGGTCCCAGCAGATGAAAGGCGGGGTGACGAGGAAATGATTTCCACCCTCCTCCCCACCACTCCAATCCTGCAAACTTCACCCCTCAAAAAGAAATCCAGTATCCAACAGTCAACAGTTCCACTTTACTTTTGAACATAGAACAGACAGTGGACTCTTATCTCCCAATGTTTTGGCGTTGCCTCTTTCTGATCCTCCCTCAGTCAAAACTGCAGGATCTGGAGCCCCAATACCAAGGACACCGTCAGCTGGAAGCCTGCCGTTCATCCCCTTTCTAAGATGCCAGCCATGCCCCAGAGTCCTCCCCTGTCCCGGCACGTTCACTGTGTCAGGATAACACAGGGGACCCGGAGTCAGGAACAGGTGGGATTTCTCCTTGGCTTTGTCGTGCACGGTGCACATGATGGGATACCGTTCCCAGGGTGAGATCGACCAGCGCCCAGCCACTAGTCGCCTCCAGGTACCAGCAGCACTGTGTTGCAAGATTCAACTCATTTCCCAGCACAGTTTCTAAGTTGCAAATATGGGACCAATTATAGAATGAGCGCCGTTCACTGTCAATCCACCGGGGCATTTCTTTATATTTATAATGTGGAGATGCCGGCGTTGGACTGGGGTGAGCTCAGTAAGAAGTCTTACAACACCAGGTTAAAGTTCAACAGGTTTGTTTCGAATCACTAGCTTTCGGAGCACTGCTCCTTCATCAGGTGAATGGAGAGGTGGGTTCCACAAACATATTTATATTTATAAACATGGGGTTGGCTAAGGTTGCTGACACTTTTCCTGGGACCAGGATTGAGAGTTTAAAGTGGGTTTGGGCACAGGCACAAAATCAGAATCACCTTTCGCAAACAACACAAGGTCCAAAGTCTTTTTAAAATCCCGATAGCCGAGTTTGGAGGGGCTTTCTCCTGCCGCTCCTGTCAGTGTAACCTACACCGCGTTTGTCTGTTTCTGCATTTTCGGGGTCATTGACCGGGAGCCCAGAGACAATGTCCCCAATCGGCCTTTGAAGTGGCAGAAAGCGGTGGCGAGGGGGAGGAGGGGGGGGGGATGAGAAAGGGTTTCTCAGTTGGAATTCTGTGAAGTCAGTGTGAACAGGAGACATGGCTCGCGTCTGGGCTCCCCACTGCTTCCCACACTGTGGGGGGGGGGGTGGGCCTGCCTGGGATCCACTGATGTGGACCTGGGCTGAGCCTGTCCCTCTTACACTATCCCCATTTACGCAGCACTGACCCGGCTAATGCAAGACAAACACGGAGACAATGCTGGGCAAATGAAGAGTGAGACATTTCAGATCTGTGCCGGGAAGAGGCTATCGAGTAAAACTGGGAAATGGGAGTGGGACAGGCAGGGAGGAGGGGGAGGAGGGGGGAGGGGGGGGGGGGGAGGGGGGGGTTGGGAGTTTGTCCAGTTAAACATGTCCCATGTTACTCTGTCCCGTACGACACACAGAGAGAAATTTCCCCTGAGATTGTGTTTTTGGAGCTGCCAAGTTGTGTCATTTGGGGTGAGTTGTACACATTGGGCTGGATTCTCCGATTCTGAGACTAGGTGCTGACGCCGGCGTGGGAACGGTGGTGTTTTACAACTGAATAAACGGCGCAAAACGACCATCGATCCTCTGTCTGGTGAGGCGGGGGGTGGAGGGGGGGGGGGCTAGCAGGCACACGGCATAGAGCCCCCAGCTCTATCTGCGGATGTGGCCGGAGAATTGCCGGGTCGGTGATCGCGCATGCGCAGAGTGGCGGCCTGCAGCAGCCGCGCCATGCTACATGTAGGGGTGGCGGGGTGTGGTCCAGGGGTGACGAGGCTGGGCCAAAGGGGGTCACTATTTGGCAGGCTGGGTCCGTGCCTGTAGGGGGAGTATAGACACTCCCACAGAATAGACACCCCCACAGTATAGACACTCCCACAGTATAAACACCCCCACAGTATAGACACCCCCACAGTATAGACACTCCCACAGAATAGACACCCCCACAGTAGAGACACTCTCACGGTATAGACACCCCCACAGTATAGACACCCCCACAGTAGAGACACTCTCACGGTATAGACACCCCCACAGTATAGACACCCCCACAGCACAGACACCCCCACAATATAAACTGCCCCACAGTATAGACACTCCCACAGTATAGACACTCTCACGGTATAGACACCCCCCCAGTATATATTTTTTTCTTTTTTAAAATAAATTTAGAGTACCCAATTCATTTTTTTCCAATTAAGGGGAATTTAGCGTGTTCAATCCACCTATCCTACACATCTTTGGGTTGTGGGGGCAAAACTCACGCAAACACGGGGAGAATGTGCAAACTCCACACGGACAGTGACCCAGAGCCGGGATCGAACCCGGGACCTCGGCGCCGTGAGGCAGCAGGGCTAACCCACTGCGCCACCGTGGTGCCTACCCCCACAGTATAGATACCCCCACAGTATAGACACTCTCACAGAATAGACATCCCATGGAAACCTCTCACAGTATAGACACTCTCACAGTATAGATATCCCATAGAAACCTCTCAAAGTATAGATACTCCCACAGTATAGACATCCCATGGAAACCTCTCACAGTACAGACACTCTCACAGTATAGATATCCCATGGAAACCTCTCAAAGTATAGATACTCTCACAGAATAGACATCCCATGGAAACCTCTCACAGTACAGACACTCTCACAGTATTCATATCCCATAGAAACCTCTCACAGTATAGATACTCTCACAGAATAGACATGCAGAGATGCTTCAGTGGGATCTGGACAGGTTGAGTGAGTGGGCAAACAAATGGTAGATGCAGTATAATTTGAACAAATGCGAGGTTATTCACTTTGGTAGCAAAAACAGGAAGGCAGATTATTGTCTGGATGGCCACAAATTAGGAGAGGAGAATGCACAATGAAACCTGGGTGTCCTCGTACCTGAAGGTCATCGTGCAGATCCCGCAGGCGGTAAAGAAGACAAATGGTATGCTGGCCTTCATTGCAAGAGGATTCGGGTAGAGGAGCAGAGATGTCTTGCTGTAATTATACAGGGCCTTGGTGAGGCCACACCTGGAATATTGTGTGCCATATTGGTCTCCTTATCTGAGGGAAGGCGGGACTGACGTACGAGGAGAGATTGAATCGGTTAGGATTGTATTTGCTGGAGTTGAGAAGAATGAGGGGGGATCTCATAGAAACCTATAAAATTCTAACAGGACTGGACAGGGTAGATGTAGAAAGGATGTTCCCGATGGTGGGGGGGTGTCCAGAACCAGGGCTCACAGCCTGAGGGTACGAGGTGGACCATTTGGGACAGAGATGAGGACGATCTCTTCACTCAGAGAGTGGTCGGCCTGTGGAATTCCTTACCGGAAAACAGTTGAGGCCAAAACATTGTATGTTTTCAAGAAGCGGTTAGATATAGCTCTTCGGGTGAAGGGGATCAAAGGGCATGGGGGGGAAGAGGTGATTAGGCTATTGAATTGATGATCAGCCATGATCAGAATGAATGGAGGAGCGGGCTCGATGGGCCGAATGGCCTCCCCTTATTTTCTATGTTTCTGAGAGGCTTGGTCAGGAACACACAGATATGAAGATGAAGTGTTGTGGGAAGCACTGAACCTCCAAATAATCCATCTATCTAACGCTTCAAGCATCACCCGCCCAGCACGTGGCATCACCTGTCCTCCACGTGGCATCGAATCACCTGCCCCGCACGTGGCATCAAATCACCTGCCCCGCACGTGGCATCAAATCACCTGCCCCGCACGTGGCTTCGAATCACCTGTCCTCCACGTGGCATCGAATCACCTGCCCCGCACGTGGCACCGAATCACCTGTCCTCCACGTGGCTTCGAATCACCTGCCCCGCACGTGGCACCGAATCACCTGCCCCGCACGTGGCATCGAATCACCTGCCCCGCACGTGGCATCGAATTACCTGCCCCGCACGTGGCTTCAAATCACCTGCCCCGCACGTGGCTTCGAATCACCTGTCCTCCACGTGGCATCGAATTACCTGTCCTGCAAGTGGCAGTGTCTGCAGATTGCACTCTGGACTTATTGGCCACCTCTGAACATTGTGAATCAAATCATCCTCCATCCCCAGGGACTGACTGAGAAGGAAGATAGAACCCCCCAATATAGATACTACACAATGTAAAAACACACGAGTTAAAGATGTTCCCATAGTATAGACACACACTAAATATTCCTACAGTATAGATCCCCCTACAGTATAGATACCCCCACAGTATAGATCCCCCCATAGTATATATACTCCTACAGTATAGATACCCCCACAGTATTGATACCCCCACAGTATTGATACCCCACAGTATAGATACCCCACAGTATAGGTACCCCACAGTATAGATACCCCCACAGTATAGATCCCCCCACAGTATAGATACCCCCACAGTATAGATACCCCACAGTATAGATACCCCACAGTATAGATACCCCACAGTATAGATACCCCACAGTATAGATACCCCACAGTATAGATACCCCCACAGTATAGATACCCCACAGTATAGATACCCCACAGTATAGATCCCCCCACAGTATAGATACCCCACAGTATAGATACCCACAGTATAGATACCCCACAGTATAGATACCCCACAGTATAGATAACCCCACAGTATAGATCCCCCACAGTATAGATACCCCACAGTATAGATACCCCCACAGTATAGATAACCCCACAGTATAGATCCCCCACAGTATAGATTCCCCACAGTATAGATACCCCCACAGTATTGATACCCCCACAGTATTGATACCCCCACAGTATAGATACCCCACAGTATAGATCCCCCACAGTATAGATACCCCACAGTATAGATCCCCCACAGTATAGATACCCCACAGTATGGATACCCCACAGTATAGATACCCCATAGTATAGATACCCCACAGTATAGATACCCCACAGTATAGATACCCCACAGTATAGATACCGCACAGTATAGATACCCCACAGTATAGATACCCCACAGTATAGATACCCCCACAGTATAGATACACCACAGTATAGATCCCCCCCACAGTATAGATACCCACAGTATAGATACCCCCACAGTATAGATACCCCACAGTATAGATCCCCCCCACAGTATAGATACCCCCACAGTATGGATACCCCACAGTATAGATACCCCACAGTATAGATACCCCACAGTATAGATACCCCCACAGTATAGATACCCCCACAGTATAGATACCGTACAGTATAGATACCCCACAGTATAGATACCGCACAGTATAGATACCCCACAGTATAGATACCCCCACAGTATAGATACCCCACAGTATAGATACCGCACAGTATAGATACCCCCACAGTATAGATACCGCACAGTATAGATACCCCACAGTATAGATACCCCCACAGTATAGATACCCCACAGTATAGATACCGCACAGTATAGATACCCCCACAGTATAGATACTGCACAGTATAGATACCCCACAGTATAGATACCCCACAGTATAGATACCCCACAGTATAGATATCCCACAGTATAGATACCCCACAGTATAGATACCCCACAGTATAGATACCCCACTGTATAGATACCCCACAGTATAGATACCCCACAGTATAGATACCCCACAGTATAGATACCCCCACAGTATAGATACCCCCACAGTATAGATACCGCACAGTATAGATACCCCACAGTATAGATATCCCCACAGTATAGATACCCCACAGTATAGATATCCCCACAGTATAGATACCCCACAATATGGATACCCCCACAGTATAGGCACTCCGTATAGGCACCGGACCAGCTATATACATACTGCGGTTCAGAGGGTACGTCAGAGGTTGGACATTCTGCATTGCGTAACTCAAATCTTGACTCCCCAAAGCCTGTCCACCTATCACTAGGCACAAGTCAGGAATGTGATGGAATGCTCCCCACTTGTCTGGATGAGTGTAGCTCCAACAACACTCAGGAATCTCAGCATCATCCAGGACAAAACAGCCTGGCTTGATTGGCATCCCATCCTCCACCTTCAACATTCTCTCCCTCCACCACCAACGCACAGCGGTAGCCGTGTGTACCATCTTCAAGTTGCACTCCAGCAACTCACCAAGGCTGCTTCAGCAGCACTCCCAAACCGATGGCATCTGCTACCTAAAAGTACCAGGACAGCAGATGCCTGGGAACACAACCTGCAAGTTCCCCTCCAAGTCACTCACCATCCTGACTTGGAAATATATCGCCCGTTCCTTCACTGTCGCTGGGTCAAAATCCTGGAACTCCCTCCCTAACAGCACTGTGGATGGACCTACATGGACTATAATAATTGAAGAAGGCAGCTCATCATTACCTTCATGAGGGCAATTAGGGATGGACAATAAGTGCCAGCCAGCCAGTGGCAACACAATCCTGTGAAAGAATAAAACAAGGATTGCTACCCACCACTGTATAGACATCTCATCCAATGACATCTGCTCAATAGAGAAACCCCCACAGTATAGAAACACCGCACAATGTAGAAGCCTAATAATATAGAAAGCACACAGCACAGAAGCCACACAGTATCAGTATATACTCTCAGGGGCTGCAGTGTGGCGCAGTGGCTAGCACTGTTGCCTCACGGCGCCGAGGTCCCAGGTTCGATCGGGGCTCTGGGTCGCTGACCGTGTGGAGTTTGCATATTCTCCCCGTGTCTGTGTGGGTTTCACCCCCACAACCCAAAGATGTGCAGGGTAGCTGGATTGGCCACGCTAAATTGCCCCTTAATTGGAAAAAATGAATTGGGTACACTAAATTTTAAAAAAAAGTTTATTCTCTCAGTATCTCACAGCACGCTCAGTGTAGATAACCTTGTCAGTATAACTGCCCTTTCCCCCTTCCTGTAGGAAGACTGGGTATTATCGCATGTGTCGGTGTGGGCTTGCTCTCAACTAACCTTTTGTTAGTCACACGCTCTAGATTTTCCCAAGTCTTTTGTTCTAGAGCATGCTGTCTGTTCAATGTGAATTCCTGTTGGGGAAATGGTCTTGATAAATAAGCGCTGATAAATACCAAAAGGTTTGGTCCTGGTTTGCATATCATAGTTTGTCCACGTCCGTGAAGTAAGAATGAATCGCTGGAATTTAAAAATGGTACAATACACGCTTCAAAAATAATACCAAACACCTCTTAAATATTTGTTCAGCAAAGGGGTTTCGGAAGATAAAGGGTTAATGATATGTTCAGTTGCTGGGTCCAAATAAATCATGTATTCCTGTGTAATCTGTGTATTACAAAGATGATAAATTACAATTGGAGTAAATTCATCTTACTGGTAGTTATGAATACATTAGTTAAGATCTTCATCAAATTAATGTAGAGAAACAGTAAACTAAATCTTTGCAGTGACAATTGGGAGTCAGCAATGAGAAAGCACTGACAGGGTCTGGAATAATGTAGCAGTTGTGGTGGAATCTTTCAAACTGACTTTCATAAAAGGGAAAGTTGCTCTCTCTGAAAGTGCATCGGGATGGCTGGAATGTTAATGCATTTGATTGATGGTAACCCCCGTCCCACTCCCATCCCCAGTGATTGATCCCGACCACAGTCCACAGAACCTTGTGCTCACCAGTAAGAGTCTTGAAAAGTGCCTTAAACAGAGATTTTAAAGTGTCCGGTCCTCCCTACGGCTAACATTAGAAATGAACACTGAGAAAAAGATCACTGCTTTGATGCAAAGAGGTGAACATCCATACGTGACGAGAGTAGGTGTTGCTTATCTTTTGTCAAATTCCCCTTTCCCCAGTCACTTGGGGACATAATCGCCCTCTGGGTGTGAATTTGAATGAGAAAAGTAGCTTTGAGTACAGAGGTTTACAAAAAAAAAAACAGCAGAAAGCACCGACAGAGATTTCAGCACTTAATACCATCGCTCGGAGTCCTCGACACATCCAAAAATAAATGCAAGTTTCAACGGAAAATTCTGCATTTTGTTTGTTATGAGCCTGCTGGTAATCTTGTTGCAGTTCAATCTGTGACAGTTCTGACGATGTAGACAAAAAGTGTGTTCAAAACGCACACTTAAAATTGGGACCATTTATTGCAAATGATTCCGTAAGATAATTTAGTCTCTTCCTCAAGGATCCAATTTTTTTTTTCACAACAAACGATAGTTTAATGGTCACTATTACTGAGACTAACTTTGTATTGCAGATATGCTAATGAAATTAAAATTCCAGGGCGGCACAGTGGAGCACTGTCGACACCTCCCGCTGCCTGGGGAAAGTGGGCAGCATAATCAAAGGACCCCTCCCACCCGGGTTATTCTCTCTTCCAACTTTTTCCATCGTAGGAGATTCAAAAGTCTGAGAACACGCACTAACAGGTTCAAAAACAGCCTCTTCCCCGCTGTTACCAGACTCCTGAATGACCCTCTTATGGAATGAACTGATCTCTTCACACATCCTCTCTACTGGGTAGTACTACACTCCCTGTGCTTCACCCGATGCCTGTGCCTTTGTAGTTACATTGTGTATTTATGTCTGTCCTATGTTTTTTCTTTTTTTTATAAATCTAGAGTACCCAATTCTTTTTTCCAATTAAAGGGAAATTTAGCATGACCGACCAATCTACCTACCCTGCACATCTTTGGGTTGTGGGGGTGAGACCCACGCAGACACGGGGAGAATTTGCAAACTCCACACGGACAGTGACCCGGGGCCGGGATCGAACCCGGGTCCTCAGCGCTGTGAGGCAACATTGCTAACCGTTGCGCCACCGTGCTGCCTGTCCTATGTTTTTTCACGTATAGAAAGATCTGCTCTGGGTCACTATCCGTGTGGAGTTTGCACATTCTCCCCGTGTTTGCGTGGGTTTCGACCCACAACTCAAAGATGTGCAGGGTAGGTGGATTGGCCACGCTAAATTGTCCCTTAATTGGAAAAAATGAATTGGGTACTCTAAATTTATTTAAAAAACAAAAACAAAAGTATGGAACAATCTGCCTGGACTGTACGCAGAATAATACCATTCACTGTACCTCGGTACACGTGGCAATAAATCAAATTCAATTCAATTCTACGGGCATATGTATCATGGAGGATCCTTTAAAATTGAAACATCACACTCAACTTGCAAGTTACAATTATTTCCTATAGAACAGGCAGCAATGCATGAAAAACATATTTCACTTTTTGGCTGCTGCATTTTTAGAACAATAAATAAATAAATAATAATTAGGACAAATCAAAGCAGTGTACATATGAACGCCTTATTAAACAAAAACTTATAATTACTGATTTAGTCGGATCAATTGCAAGGGGGTGTGAGCAGGTTCAGTTGTAACTTTCAAACGGGATTCCTACTTAACAAGGAAACATATGCACAGCTATGGCAGAAAAAAAGGGAGTGGAATTAATTTCAGTGAGCTGCAACAAGCTTGATGGGCTGAATGGACTCCGCTGTGCTGTATGATTGTGAAATAAGAGAACCATTCCATGTTAATTTTCAAAACTGCAATTTTACATGTAGCTTAAATACAGCAAAGATTTTCTTCACATATTGAAAACTGTTGTTTCCCTTTACGTGCACTACGGGAGGAAACAATGTCCCGTAAACTACAAAACAAACCACAGCTATGACGTACCATGCGGGCAGCATGGTAGCATAGTGGTTAGCAATGTGGCTTCACAGCACCAGGGTCCCAGATTCAATTCCCTGCTGGGTCACTGTCTGTGCGGAGTCTGCACGTTCTCCCCGCGTCTGCGTGGGTTTCCTCCGGGTTCCTCCCACAGTCTAAAGACGTGCAGGTAAGGTGGATTGGACATGCTAAATTGCCCTTAGTGTCCAAAAAGGTTAGGAGGGGTTATTGGGTTACGGGGATAGGGTGGAAGTGAGGGCTTAAGTGGGTCGGTGCAGACTCGAAGGGCCAAATGGCCTCCTTCTGCACTGTATGTTCTATGTGCTGCGTGGTGTGGCTCGGATTCGCAAACTTGTAATTGTATATCTCAGTATAAATACAGACTGGCACAAAGTAGAGTTAAAATTGAATTTGCGATTTTTACAATATCAACAGCAAAGGTGTGTTTCAGTCTAATTTAATTTGAGATTTTAGAAATGAATTTCTGATCATCTTGTAATATTTAATCTTTCTGTTGTAACCTATCTCCTGGGATAACTCTCTTCCAATAGCTCCACGATCCCCACTCCATTACCTGTCACGAGTAAAACTCGTGACATTTACCACTGTTGATTCAAAATTATTAAACGCCAATAACATGTACATCACTGGCTGTGTTGCATTTGCTGTGATTGAGAATTACTGTGTATTCTGTTGCCTTAAGATCTGCAGCTCCTAAACCGAGAGAACACAATCTCATTCAGATCTGGGACAGTTTATTTAGGAGGACAGTCTAGTGGATAAATCAACATCTTCTGTCTACAATGCAGTGATTACACACATTGATTTACTTAACGTTCCACCTGCGTTCCCCGTTTGTGGCTAATTTAACTGATGGAGGAGCGAGGAAGAATGGGTCCTGTTCACTTTCCTGTGGACCTGTTTATTCAATTCATCTTTCAAGAAATTAGTTCTTGGAGAATAGCACCCAGCCACAATTATACTGGCAGCTAGCAGTTAAAATCTCCCAAAGAGAGTTGAACCTGTACCCAGTTAAAACAGACTTGTTGAGGTTTCGGGGAAGAAATTCAACTCCCGCCCTGCCAAATGTTAAGGTGTAAAGTCGGCATTAGACCATCAGATTTTGCCGGTCTCCATCAATCTATTTCGGAGCCATTGGGTGAAATTTTCAGCCTACGAGGACGCAAACGCGAACCGCGATCAGATGGAGAATCGGAATTGCGGACAAAATTGAGGTCCGCCCCCCCCGTGTCAATTCTGGCACCATGTTCCAGTCTCTTGCTGGTGGCGATAACAAGGTTTGTGCCCCGCACCTACAGCGGCATCAAAACCAGCAAATGAATACATTTAAATGTGATCTGCGTGTTGGACACAGAATGCTCTGCCCTTCCATGGTGCTCCGCCCCCCCCCCCCCCCCCCCCCCCCCTCAGGCAGAGGTCCTGCGGGTGTGAATTACTACATATACTTACAAACGTGGACTGGGCGCCATGGCTGAGGAGGGCGAGTGGGAGGCTAACAGAACACTGCAAAACCTTTGAAAACAGGGCAGCACGGTGGCTCAGTGGGTTAGCCCTGTAGCCTCACGGCGCTGAGGTCCCAGGTTCGATCCCGGCTCTGGGTCACTGTCCGTGTGGAGTTTGCACATTCTCCCCGTGTTTGTGTGGGGTTCACCCCCACAACCCAAAGATGTGCAGGGTAGGTGGATTGGCCACACTAAATTGCCCCTTAATTGGAATAAATGAATTGGGTACTCTAAATTTTTAAAAAAACCTTTGAAAACTGTCAGACTTGCTGGTGACAGCTGCCCGGGCTGGGGGCAGCAGCAGGTAGTGACTTGGTGTCATGTCCGTAGACTTGGGGTGTCCCCCTCAGATCGGGGTGGTCTGGCTCAGACCCCCCCCCATTGCTGCCGTCTGTCTATTAAACACACTCCTTTGCTGCTACTGACAGGCTCCTGTCTGCTCACACTACTGAGTGCTGCCTGTGTCCTTTAAATGCTCAGATGGCCTCTGGTCATCTGGGAGCCCACCCAGGCTGCCCCTCTGGTTATCCTTATTCCCCAACTGTATCATCAAGGGCCAAGCTCAATCAGTGGCCCATCAGGTGTTGGTGCTCCTCAAAACTGCCCCACTGCAGAGGAAGCAGGGGATCAGCAGAGCTCACCTCAACCAGACACACCTGCACTGTGGCCTTCGGAACCCTCCCTGGTTCTCTCCCCCTCTCAGGGCAGAGGCTTCACCAGTGACCCCCACCACTCTGGATCACCAGCTGTCTCCTCCTGGTGAGGCTGGCAGCGCTGACTGCCTCTGCCACCACCTCCAAGACAGTGTTCAGGAGGACACACTGGGGAAGAGGGTGTGCCTCCGCTTCTCACTGGAATGAAGCTGTGGGTCCACCTAAAACTCCCAACCTCAGGGGCAGGTCTTCTCTGAACCATCTTGGTGGCTGCAGTGAGTGTGCGGTAAGTGGAGCGCTTAAAAACAGCTCCAGCTGCCAGGCTCTTTGGCACTAACTCCCGCCCCAGCGGTTAGAACACCCGGCGGGCTGGGAAATGCTCGGGATTTGCACCAGCAGATGGCGGGCTCATTAGCATGTCATGAATTGTTCAAGAAATAGCGCCCCCAAAGGAAACGCGAACTGCACACAATTCAGTCCCGCCGTCAATACCTAGTCTATCAAACGGAGAATTGCACCCATTGTCAAAAGCTGCATTGACTCAACGACGAGGGTGGTGCATTGTCACTGGGCTATTAATCCAAAGGTCCAGGGTTATTCTCTGGGGACCTGGGTTCAAATCCCACCACTGCAGATGGAGAAATTTGTATTCAACAACAATATCTGGAATTAAAGTTCTAATGATGACCATGAACCGATTGTCAATTGTCGTAAAAACCCATCTGGTTCACAGATGTCCTTTAGGGAAGGAAATCTGCCGTCCTTAACTGGTCTGGCCTACACGTGACTCCAGACCCACAAAAGCGTGGTTAACTGCCCTCTGAAATGGCCGAGCGAGATGCTCAGTTTGAGGGCAATTTGGGAAGTGCAATAAATGCTGGCGCGGCCAATACCATTTACACAATAAAAAAAGACCATGGATGGATGTTACAAAAGTCAACTAGCAGCAATGGTGATTCTTTTCCTTATTGGTGTCTTTCTCTTCCTTTACTGAAGGTGCTGGATTCCTCAGGACTGGCCACCTCCTGGCTTGTCCATGCGGATGCTGAAGTGCCGACTAGAGGTTCAATTGTCACAAGGCAACACAACAGACCTGATCCTCCCCTCAGACATCTTGGAGCTGTGGTCACTGTGTAGGAATTGGTCCTGGGGCTCCGAGGGACAGTGAAGCTAATTGTAGGATTATCAGCATCTCCACATGCTGCCCTCGAGGTGACGGGTGGGGAGGAGACTGTTGTCCATATCCTTGTGGAATGTGCCTTTGCAAAGAAGGTCTGCAGAGAGATACAATGGTTTTTGTCGAGGTTCGTCCCGAGCAGCTCCGTGCGCAGGACTCTGTGCTCTATGGGCTGTTCCCAGGGACACACATTGAGATAAATATCAGCTGTGGCTGGAGGATCACCAACTCAGTGGAAGATGCTCTTTTTTTTTAATATAAATTTAGAGTACCCAATTATTTTTTCCAATTAAGGGGCAATTTAGCATGGCCAATCTACCTATCCTGCACATCTTTGGGTTGTGGGGGTGAAACCCACGCAGACACGGGGAGAATGTGCAAACTCCACACGGACAGTGATCCAGGGTCAGGATTTGAACCCGGGTCCTCAGCGCAGTAGGCAGCAATGCTAACCACTGTGCCACCGTGCTGCCCGTGGAAGATGCTCTTTGCTTTGTCCGAAACCTGTTGGTCTTCCAATGCAAAGAGATCCCCGACCGAGTGTTGCAGACTGACACATTTCAAAGTCGAGGACTAGGTGTTGAGGGAGTCACTTGGGGCAGCTGCTACAGAGACTCAATGGGGGTACGTCACCGTCTAGGGTTCTCCTGCCATAGTGCAGTGAAGGGCTGGAAACTGTCAAACCCCACAGACCGTCGGCATCAAAGAATGTTTAATGCAAAACATAATTGTACTTTGTAAATACAACCTGCAATTGCAAGTTGGCATCTGGGTCACTAATGTCCTTTAGTGAAGGAAATCTGCCGTCCTTACCCGGTCTGGCCTACACGTGACTCCAGGTCCCACAGCAATGTGGTTAATTCTTAACTGGTCCAGCAAACCATTCAGTTAAAGGCCAATTATGGATTTGCCATTGTTGTCCACATCGTAATAAAGGAACAATCTTTGCAATCTTACCTAATTTATGTTTACAAGTTTTATGAAGTGGTGGGAGTGAATCAAGTCAGGAAGTAGTTTGGTTTCTTGTGGTGTCTGACACTGACTATATTTCCCGCTGTGATGTGGCCAGTTGGACTTTGACAGGTGTAGCCTGAAGCTTTGGATACAGTAGAATCTTCAATCCTGGAGTACTGACCACACTTTGTACCTTTCTCGATGACTCATTGATTTGAAAATAGTTTGCGCTGCCATATCAGTTTGGAAATCTGAATCCCACCAGCCACTGCTCAGTACGGGTTCTGTTTGAAGGGGGAGTATCCATACCAGCAGTTTGTAAATTCAAAGTAATTCCATGTAACATGGAACAAGTCTCTGCTTCGCTTCAATGGAAGCCGGGCTTTCTGATCTTATAAAGATGAAGTGAATCTTCGCTGACACACACGCACCATTTTTATTATCCCAACCTTGCCCTTTGCAAATGCCAAAGCTCCATGCTTGAGAGTCTGTACAACAATCTCATCATTCATTCAACCTAACCCTAACCCCCCCTCACCTTCTCACCTGTAAACTCCACAGTTAGATACCTTTGCCCCTCCCTGCACTGTATAACATTATCAATACATTCACTGCACGTTCCTTAGAGGCATTAGAGAGATCAAAAGCTGCCAGTTTCAACCTCTTCGTGACCCTTAAATGGGACAGTCACCATCAACCACCGAAAAGGACAATCTCTGGTTTTACTCATGTAAACCCCACCTCTGGGTTTCCGAAGGGTTAACTCAAAAAACACCGAGTTGTCCAACAATAAACTTTCCGTTTAATATTTGATCTTTTTCTGGCTCCTGATTTGATGGGGACGGCTGGCCCTGTGCCAGCCTCTCATTGGACACCTCAAGGAGACCATAGAATCCTAGATTTCCTCCTACAGTCCAAAGATGTGCGGGTTAGGTGGATTGGCCGCGCTAAATTAGTGTCCAAAAGGTTAGGTAGCGTTACTGGGTTACAGGGATAGGGTGGAGGTGTGGGTTTAAGTCGAGTGCTCGTTCCGAGGGCCAGTGCGGACTCGATGGGCCGAATGGCCTCCTTCTGCACTGTAAATTCGATGATTGGGATAGCCTTAAGTTTATGAAGGATGGAATGTGATGAAACAGACAGGAAACTGCAACAAAGATATCAATCCCACCGATTAGTTGTTACTCGTCACTCAGCAAAACCTGGAAGATCGCACGAGGTTCACTGACAGGAAATATCAGTGGTTCTCACATCTTATAATGCACAACAAATGGTCACAATTCCTACTAACATCTACTTGCAAGAAACTAAGTACCAGGCAATGAGGCTGTCCAGGATTCAGCCTCCCAGTCAGACAGGCCATGTTTAAAAATGTCACTCCTTCTCAGAATCATAGCATGGTTACAGTGCAGAAGGCCATTCGGCCCATTGAGTCCTTGATAGTTTGCTGTAAGAACAACTCAGCTAGTCCCATTCCCCCACCTTTCCCCTGTAGCCCTGCAAATCATTTCTCTTCTGATAATGATCCAATTTCCTTTATGATTCCCTTGATTGAATCTACCACCAGCACACATTCCGCATCCTAACCACTTGCTGCATGAAAAAGATTCTCCTCATGTCCCTCTGGTTCTCAACCTGTCCTTCCAATGGGATCGATCGTGCCCCGGCCCCTCATAATTCTGTCAGGTCTGCTCTCAGAAGGCCTTGATGCAGAATGCCAATGTGCAGCTTGTGTTCCCAACACTGGAGTGGGGGGCGGGTGGCGACGGCCGGGGGTGGGCGGGGGGGGGGGGGGGGGGGGGGGGGGGGGGGGGGGGGGGGATGGGACATATTTCCAAGTCAGGACGGTAAGTGACTTAGAGGGGAACTTGCAGGTGGTGATGTTCCCATGAACCTCAACCAGGACCTCATCTTCGTCGAGATTTCACATCCCGCACAGACTGCAACATAGCTTCACCTGAGAGTGAGAGAAATCACTCAGTTTGCAGAAGCTCTGTGATATTAAGAGGCTGAAGTGTACTGTTTTATAAATAGAATTTTGATGTTTGTGTATCCACAGGTAAGGTTATCAGTCCTCAGGTCACAGCGAAACACAGTCATACTTAACCTGCGGCTCCATTTCGAAAGACGCCCTTTAAAGATCTACTGTCTTTAGTGATGACAAACGATCGGAATGAAAAGCACAACTTTGTGATTTGCCCCCAGGCACGATGTACGAGAGACCAAGACAGAGCATATTGAGCATTCCAAACCCCTCCATAAAGTTCTGATCCATTAACCTGTTCATGTGCCTACGTTAAAAGGTGCAGAAACTAGCAGAACCTTGGGAGATAAACCCTAAGTGCACCAAAGGAGGTAAATATTCATCTACAGGCCCACAGAATTCAGACAGATGAATTAGAACTAAAATCAAAGCAGAAAGTGTGGGGAAAAGCTCAGAAAGACTGGCAGCATCCAGGGAGAGACTAACAGAGTTAATGTTTCAAGTCCGTGTGACCTCTTCAGAGCTTTGATTTGAGTTGGAACCAGATGCTCCACGGAAGGGATTCAGGAACGGGGTAAACCTTACAGAGCCAATTCCAGGGATGCTTGTGCATAGCTATGATGCACGATCAATTGCACAAAGACGAGAGTTGAACACAACTGAGGCTTAATTGCACTAAGATGTATGGCCACCTACAGCAGCTGGTGAAATGGCTGCTGTACGGGGAGCACACATATTTATACTCCGCATACTGGGCGGAGCCAGCAGGCAGGGACTACCCCCGTTACTGTAGTAAAGGGCCTTCCAACACATCTCCTAATATATACAACAGTGGTGATTACCACATTCACCCCCTGTTAAAATTGAGTCTGGCAGAAGTGGCGGAGAACTATATACAGAACAAGTTTTAATACACAGATTATTAGTCCAATGACAATATCAGCATGTCACCCTCTCCCCTCATGAAGGGGCAGCTGCCTGATGTGGGGGATGCAGAGCTCTGCTGCAGTCCTTTGCCGTAGTCTAAACAGGGTCAACCAGGCCTAAGAAGAGGTGCAGGTGAAGACTTGAGGATGTTGCCTCTTTCACTGGAGGCCCACCGCCTGATCATTTGCCATCAAGAGAAGGTTTTAAATGCCCCCTCCCAGAGCTTTGACACTATGGGGTATCTGAGGGGCACAGACTGCCTGCAGTCCTGGGCTGCTCGGGGGAAAATGTCAGGAAATGCATTCCTTTCACCGAGGGCGCTGTTCTGCTGCCCTAGTACTGATAGGTGGAATGAAGGGCAGTCTCGCTGTAATCAGGTCATGCTTTTCCCACCTGCCTCCTGTGAGGATATTGAAATGTTGAGTTCCATAAGGGAACTTCCCAGGGCAGATTACCGAGTCTCTATGACAACGGGGCACAGTTTGGAGGCCTCTAGTCTAGCCCATGGAGACAAGGGAGCATTTGGCCAGAAAAAGCACAAAGCCCGAGGTTTCCTGTTTGCTGCTGAGTCACTTGGTCCCAGATTGGGCGACAACTGGGAGCCTTCAGCTGGTTCTCCAGTGATGGTAGAGAAATTGAGACGAGCCTCTTCCTCCTACTCCCTGGTCTGCTTTGTGTAGCACACAGGTGTTCAGCCAGCACTGTACCTGGCTTTACGGTCATCATCCCCCTCCCCAGGCCCACACCCCCTACACCACTGTCAATGGCATCTAAATGCAGACTGAGCGGTAAAGACTGGCGAACCTGGGAAATTCCTGGATGCGAGCTGGTGATCATATCAGACCAGGAGACAGAACCTTATGTAGGTGAGGGAAGACAATTGGCATTGAAAGCCCTGGAGTTGTGGTGGACATCTGGCTGTGGATGCACCCTCAATAGAGACAGACAGTTCCTGCTGAGCAGCGTTCTACCTGCCGCTGGTCTACATTTTCCTACTGCAAGCTGGGCATGAAATGTCAGCTTAATAAAGAGATCCCGATATTCTAAAGAGAGGGTGCACCAAAATATTACTCCCATTTTAGCACATTTGATATTCTAGTGCTCATAAAAAGAATTCTTGCACAACAAATGCAAGATAAACAAACAACATTTCATTATTAAATGTTTATCCTGAAACCCCTCAATGCCAGCTTTACTCCAATGTATCTTCGATACGTACAGGGCAGTAAAGCTCAGCACAAGAGATGAAACATGCAAATTAAAAAACGTAAATAATCCCAACTTTATTTTATTAATTTCTAATTAACATAGTCAAGTTCAATGGACCTCAATATTACTCATTAAAAGGAAAGCTTTGTCCTCTAAAGCCACTCTTTGGAAAGATACTGACAGGGGTAACTGCACAAACAGCTACTTGCTATTCTGCACGTTCAAGGGATTTGTGTAGATGATCTGACTGCACATATTGTTTATAGAAAGTGTGCAAAAGCTGCCGTTGTCCTTAAAGGGTTAAGTTCAATAATTTGACTTGAAGGAGAGATATTGTCTTGTGAAGATAAAAAGGAGCGAAAAGCACTTAGAGCTTTGACATGGTAAAGGACAGCCAGCCAGCAAACAGAAAATTCATTTTGCTGCCTATTACAGTTTTCTTATTTATTTGCTAGTTCCATCCAGTAATGCAAAGCCTACAGAGCAACAGAGCATTTATTAATTCATGAAGCACTAATTAGTTCTTTGTTTAATTTTGTGTAAAAACAGACTGACCAGAATGATAACGACGTTCATTGTAACTTCCCAGTCCCAAACCATCGCTGTTTTCTAACAACCTGGGACTCTGCTTGTGACTAATGCGATGAACTGAATTCCCCTCTCAGTTCCACTTCATTAAGTCAAAAGTGACATGAAGTCGAGTAAGAACTCCGAGACCTAATCGTATCAAAGAATGTCAAATAACTTCCTGCAGGGAAAAATCAGCTGAAGTTTAATGCCAACTGGTGTGAAAAGTACGACTCAGGCTGAAAATCCTTTCCCGAGATCTGGGATGTGGGAGAAGTCTGTGACACCTTGAAACACTATCCAGTCAACATCAATGCCGTGGCCATGTTGTTAAGCGTCTTTTATTCCATGCCAATATAACAGGTTTGGTGCTGGGACTGCATGTCTCCAGTACATACGTGTGATAAGCAATTTCATCAAATTTCTGAAGAGATTTGATTGTCAAATATCAGACATATTAATGCTAAGTGCACATACATGTTCCTCGTGTGGCCGGCGTTCCTCTGCAATTGTGTGGAGAAAACACCTCTAACTCTTCAGGTAACTTGGCTCCTTTTACCCATTTGCTCTACTGGGTTCTCCAAAGTCTTGAGAGACTGGTTTGGCACACAGGGCTAAATCACTGGCTTTTAACGCAGACCAAAGCAGGCCAGCAACACGGTTCAATTCCCGTGCCAGCCTCCCCGAACAGGCGCTGGAATGTGGCGACTAGGGGCTTTTCACAGTAACTTCATTTGAAGCCGACTTGTGACAATAAGCGATTTTCATTTAATTTAATTTCAGGGTGAGGGGAGTTTGGGCGGACTATCATTGCGCTGAATTGGGTGAGAGTGGGGGACAAGAATAAAGTTACATTCTTAAACCTTCATCTGACGAAAGTGGGGTTGGAACAGAATTTTGTGAGAGGGGACACCTGATTAGATCACATTTGGAACACAAAGAGCTGAATCTTGTCCTGTCAGCCCAGTTTCAAAATTATTATTCACCCAGCATGCCCTGACCAAAAACAGCAGATTAAACCACTGATCTAATCCATCATTCAGGTTCCATTATCGAAGGAGAATGGCAATGTACCACCGCAACAATACAGGTTTACCTCCCTCTCAGCGCAAATGTCCTCAAAAGCGTTTCCAAAAAAATCCATTACAATATATTGACCAAAAAAAAGAGAAGGCCTTCCTCCCTCCTCCCTTTCCTTCCCCCTGGAAATTCATCCATGCTGCAACTTCTGGTCTACACAGCCAAGCTGAATCATTACGAACTGATAATTAACCATCACAAAACAATAGACATACTACCAGAAGCAAGTGCGTGAATGGTTTCCCTCTGTTCTGCTCTGTCAAGTGATCTGTGTTCCTCTCGGGGTAACTTTTCAAATGATGAAGCGAGGATGAAAAATTGAACATTTATTAAATACTGCTGATTATGCATATTTTGACAGGAACCTAGCGAGCCCTTTTTCCAATCTAAATTGCTGCTGATTCTTACTCACTCCAAGAGGTGACATCAGAGAAACAAGGGCAGCTGCCTTTAGAAGCTGCCTTCCCCTCCTGCCCCCTAAACTTTTTTTTTTTTTTGCCGTCTTTTGAAACTTCAAGCCCATGCTGGAGCTTGAGAATGGCCGCTGATGTGTAACCAGTAACAGCTCCATGGAAACCAGCGTTTTCCCGAAAAAATATTCCTTTTTTCCTTTTGAGGACCTGTCACTGCGCCATGCAAAGCATCGCACGACCCGCCGTCCAACCGTGACCAGACCCATTTTCTGCCTCCTACTTGATTGATTAAAAAACTTTTAAGCAAAACCATGTTAAAAGACAAGAAAGTGACACTAAGAAAGAAAAGCCGGGGCAAGCCTTAATCAGACAGTTTCCTTGGAAATGCCAGCGGAGAGGATGGGCAAAAAGGCAACAGAATAATCCTCTGCTGAGGGAAAGGTCAGGCAAGCCATGAAACTTGACAACAATAGTGATTAAGATGATGATAAAGTGGGGAGAGATAGGGAGGAAGTCAGTAGTTCTGTAAACTTTGAAGTTTATTACGTTTCATCGACAGAGGCTGTTTTTTTTCCAGCTGGATTCTTTTAGCTGAATTCACAGATTAGAGTTTAAACAGAATCCCTGTATTTGAGCTCTGGACGAAGCTCCCTGCTTCTGTGTGTCTTGTCAGAAGTTCTGGGATGTTTTATTAATGAGGAATGTTTTTCTCCATTCTACACTCTGGCCCCTATATCCCACCTTTTCTTGTTTCTCGCAAAGCAGAAAGCACCAAATTCCAGCTCATAAAGCAGAGGCTTCCCCTTCAGAAGACTGCATGGCTCTAAAGGGCTTTGAGACACCCCGGGGTCGTGGAAAGGCGCTACACAAACGCACGTTCCTTCTTAAATATTTTTCTTGTTTAACTCATATCTCAAGGACAGGAATATTGTAACATTATGCAAAGCTTAATGGATCCAGTAGCCTCACAGCCAGAAGCGAAGTCCCTGAAATATTCACACACACAGGACTGGGTGGATCAGCATAGATGCACAGCACCCCTCCATCCCCACAGAATTTTAAGCCCCTTTGACTAGTTTCCGTGCATGTTTTTGTGTCCTGGGAAAGTATTCCAAGGGTCTGCGGACCTTTGTACATTTGTATCAGATGTGCACATGGAGGTTATATGAACGGTTCCAAAATGGTAAATACCAAAATTCCTCGCTTCTCGTTTTCACCGCTGTATTTGAAGCCTAACCTGCTAATGGATCTAGCCCATAATATGAGAACGCTCATCGCTGCTTGGTGCAATACTTGCTCAGTGTATCCTTCCTATGGCTTACTCTCCCCCTGAGAAGTCTGAACACCAGCCACAGTACGTTGCCCTAATTTAGCACCTTAAACATGGAAAATGTCAAAGGCTCATGGTGAGACATTGGAGAACAAAATGGGCCCGAGCCAAAGGGGGACATAGAAATTGGTTGGATGGGGGAGTGGGAGTGGGAGTGTTGTGGGTTTACCAGTGCTCAAAGAGCTAGGCAGGGCCACAAGACATAGGAGCAGAATTAGGCCACTCGGCCCATCGAGCCTGCTCCGCCATTCAATCATGGCTGATATTTTCTCATCCCCATTCTCCTGCCTTCTCCCCATAACTCCTGATCCCCTTATTAATCAAGAACCTATCTATCTCTGTCTTAAACATACTCAGTGATTTGGCCTCCACAGCCTTCTGCGGCAAAGAGTTCCACAGATTCACCACCCTCTGGCTGAAGAAATTTCTCCTCATCTCTGTTTTAAAGGATCGTCCCTTCAGTCTGAGGTTGTGCCCTCTGGTTCTAGTTTTTCCTGCAAGTGGAAACATCCTTTCCACGTCCACTCTATCCAGGCCTCGCAGTATCCTGCAACTTTCAATAAGATCCCCCCTCATCCTTCTAAACTCCAACGAGTACAGACCCAGAGTCCTCAACCATTCCTCATATGACAAGCTCTTCATTCCAGGGATCATTCTTGTGAACCTCCTCTGGATCCTCTCCAAGGCCAGCACATCCTTCCTTAGATACAGGGCCCAAAACTGCTCACAATGCTCCAAATAGAGTCTGACCAGAGCCTTATATAGCCTCAAAAGTACTTGCATTCTAGCCCTGTTGATATCCCCATGATGGGATATAGACATGGATTTCAAATTGGAGGTGTGTGTGTGTGTGTGGGTGGGTGTGTGTGCGTGTGTGTGTGTGTGTGGGTGTGTGTGTGTGTGTGTGGGTGGGTGTGCCACTATTCAGTGTAGGTCATCAAAGATAAGGGGGTGGGTGAGTGGGATTGGTGCAAAGGAGGATGTGGGCAGAGAGTTCTGAATGAGCTGAGGTTTACAGAGTAAGAAGCACACGGACGAGTGGCTGGGTTTGGAAATGACAGAGGAACGGAAGGGCATTTCAACAAGCGCAGGGGTTGAGGCAGGGGAATTACTGGACAACAGAGTTGGAAATAGGCAGTATTCACAACGAGGCTGGAAGCTCAGCTCAGATACGATAGGACTGAGAACAGTCTGGGTCAACCAGAAATAATTACACAACTTTTACCCAGAGAACAGGGGCGCGATTCTCCAACCCCTCCCGCCGGGCCAGAGAATCATCGGGGGGCCGCGCGAATCGTGCCATGCCGCCCCGACGCCATTCTCCCGCCCGTGAAGAAACAGGCGGACGCGAATGGCGCCGGGCCGCACGGAGAATCGCTGCAAACGGCCGTCGCGGCGTTCCTCCGGCGGCGCCACGATTCTCCGACCCGGGTGGACCAAGCGGCTGTCTGAAAAAAGCCGAGTCCCCCCCCCGGCGCCATTAAAACATTCTCTGGGCTGGCGGGACCTCAAGATGGAAGAGTCCGGGGACAGCCTGTGGGGCGGGGGGTCCAACCCCGGGGAGGGCCTCCTTAGTGACCTGGTCCGCAATCGGGGCCCACCGATCGGCAGGCTGGCCTCTCTTTTCTCCGCGCCTCGCCATTTGGCGTCGGGGCCGGCACGGGGAAGAAGGCCACTGTGCATGCGCTAGTTGGCGCCGGCCCAACAGCACATGCCGGACCCCGCGGCGTCAGGTCAACACCGGGACCGGCAGCTGGAGCGGCATGGGCTGCTCCAGCGCCATGCTGACCCCCCCCCAGGACCCAAGAATCCGATCTCGGAACCGGCGCCGCAGTAAAGTACTCCCATTTTGGCGCCGGCACTCTGGTGCCCGACCAGAGAATCGCGGCCACTGAACCTCAAAAGGACATTGGCATGTTATTGGAGTGGGCAGATAGGTGGCAAGTGAAGTTCAATGCGGAGAAGTGTGAGGTGCTGCATTTTGGAGGAAGAACATGGAGAGACAATATAAAATAGGGGGTAAAAATCGAAAAGGGGTGCAGGAGCAGAGGTTCCTGGGTGTACATGTACATGGATTATTGAAGTTAGCAGGACAGGTGGAGAGAGCAGTTAATAAAGCAGAGAATATTCTGGGATTTATTAATAGGAGCAGAGAGTACAAGGGCAAGAAACTTGTGCTGAACTTGTACAAGACACTAGTTAGACCCCAGCTGGAGTATTGTGCACCGTTCTGGGAGAGAGTGCAGAAGAAGTTCACAAGAATGGTTCCAGAGATGAGAAACTTCAGTTATGAGGAGAGATTGGAGAGGTTGCGGCTGTCCTCCTGGGAGAGAAGGAGGCTGAGAGGAGATTTGATAAAGATGCTCAAAATCATGAGGAGGCTGGGCAGAGTAGACGGTGAGAAACTGTTCCCACTTGTAAAAGGATCAAGAACGAGATGGGCACAGATTTAAAGTGATTTGCAAAAGGAGCAAATGTGAAGTGAGGAAAAACATTATTCACACAACGAGTGGTTAGGGTCTGGAATGCACGGCCTGGAGGTGTGGCGGAGGCAGCTTCAATCGAGGTGTTCAAGAGGGCGTGAACCGATTATTTGAATAGAAACAATGTGCGGGGTTACGGGGAAACAGCAGGGGATCGGCATTAAGTCATGATGCTCGTCTGGAGAGCGGGTGCAGACACGATGGGCTGAATGGTCTCCTTCTGCCCTGTAACAATTTGGTGCGATACTGTACAAATAACATTGCAATACGACCAATTTCATTAAAATCTTACTTTAAACAGAAAGTCAAGAATTTGGGTTAATATGTAGTTAGCCCAAGAGCAGGCCAGGCAGTTTATAATCTTAATATCCACAGGGTGCAGCGCCTGGAGAACCCGGCACATTATATACACAGGTCCTTACCGGTCAGATAGTGAGAATGAGCGTCTGTGAACCACGGTTCTTTGAATAATGGTGCTCTATTATTTGATCAGGTGTCTGATTTGGGAGTTCTATTGACCATTGCACTATACATAACAATTCAATGGGATTTTACACAGAAGATTGAAACTCAGTGAATTGCCGAGTGGATTGTTGCGCAGAGCTGAATGAGCTGATCAGTGAATTGCTGGATGTGGTTCAATGGCATGACCGGCGCTCTCCGCAAGGGTCATTCTAAAAGCTGAACAGAATGTCACACAGGTAACAGAACAATTCTCGATAGTTCAGCCTGGGCACTTGCACAGTCTGAATCCACGCCAAAAGGAGGTGGGTTAAAGAGGTCCATGAAAGGAGTGTCGTGTGACATTTGGGGGCTGAGTGGATGGAAAGCCCTCCGCACAACCAGCTTCGGACTGCTTCAGAGAGTGGAGCTCAAGGACAGATTGACGGGTTGTCATATACAAGGGAACATGACTGACTCATATTTAGGACAGTGTGTGTGGACCGGACCTGTAATCCCCTGCTGCTCTTTTAATATCTAACAGCAATTTCAAATTAAAATGAAGTTATAATGCTAAGTATGTCAGACATTACCCTTTATAAAAACATGAATAAATATGGACCAGATTGTGAATGTTATTGGGGGAAAATGCAAGCCAGTGGCACAGACCTTCAAAAATATCAGTACCTAAATGACAAAAATCTGCTTCTTGACAGTGACTCATTTATATTTTAGCTCCGTTCCATTATCCTAACGAATTCATCATCAGCAGATGCAATATTAACAGCAGAAAATCAACTCATTAGATCCAGTGGGATTTAATCAACATTGCAATCATGTATGCGGTTCCTGGAGAGTTTGATTTTTTTTTTTTCTTTCTTTTTTTTTAGTCCTTTCCACATAATTGCTCCATCTTAGATCTTAATAAATTATTCCAGCCCTGACTTTCTCCACAAAGCACTATCTTTCGCTAAAATATTTACAATAAACATCATTATGTCATGGGCACACATTTTGAGAATGGCCCTTAGCTGCCCTGGAAGTGATAATTGGGTGGTTTTTTTTGGTGACAATTAACCGTCTGTGTACCAGCCGGTGATAAACTGTACATCAGAATCTTCACATGTTAAACTTCATGCAGAGAATTGCTTTGGATGCCTCGAGTTAGGAAAAAAACCATGCCCTAAAAAGGCTCATAAGGAATATCATGAAGTAGATTCTTTCCCCGCCAGCTCACTTCCAGACTTTGGACAGCTAATGAAGGATTTTACACCAGCATCAAACTGGCAAGGTCAATCTTCTGAATGGAACTCATTGGCTTCACGATTCAGCGTCTGACGCTGAAATGGTGTTATTCACTCCTTCTGCACGGACTGCGACACTGCATGTTGCAATCGTTTGACTGGACAATCTACGGAGAAGGGTGAACATTCAGCCAATGGTGTTGCGTATGGGAATGTCCACTGAAAAATGGTGTGTGGGGTGGAGGGGGGTGGGGGGGGGTGCGGTGCAGGGGGGGTGGGGGGGCAACTTATGTTGGTTAATAAAAAAACCCACAATTGAATGTTTTAACACAGGGTTGATCTCTGACTTCTCACAAACCAACTTAATTCTTTGGGTTGGAGCCTTATTGCAAACTATGTTGGCTAACAACAGTCAGCCTTGATCTACTGCATATAGTATTCGGTTGCTGAGATCCTTGTTACATATTTTATACTCGTATTGGGAAATCTTTGCGAAGAGAGTTAGAATGTTATTCGAGATTTCAAACTTGTGCGGGATGTGAATAACGTGTGACCTTGCCGGGTTATACTTGTGAACCGTTCCTTTTAGCTGGTTCGTAACCAGGTTTCCACCTTAGCTGGGAGACTGTTGTAACTCACGTGGTCACAGTGAGGCAGTAGGCCCAACAGTCTTTGGAAACTTTGGACAAACCCCTTGGCAACTGTGATTTCAGATACCCCCTGAAACTGCCTCTCCTTCACCTGTTTGAATATGCCTCGGACTTATTGATAGTGAGAGTACTGAGAGAAACACTAGTCCCCAGTCTGCAAGTACTGTGTCACTGTCCTGGGGCGGCACAGTGGTTAGCACCGATGCCTCACAGCGCTAGGGACCCGGGTTTGATCTCTACAGGGTGGTGTGGTTAACAGAGTTCCGTGTCTGCACCAATATTGCGTCTGCCGTTTAATTCCAAGGAGGGTTGAACGAGGCTCAAACATGCCATTGTGTGTCTGACGAATGTTCATGAGCTCGGGTAACTGTGCGGAATTTGCACTTTCTCCCCCGTGTCTGCGTGAGTTTGCTCCGGGTGCTCCGGTTTCCTCCCGCAATCCAAAGATGTGCGGGTTAGGTGGATTGGCCATGCTAAATTGCCTTTAGTGTCCCAAGGTTAGATGGGGTTACGGGGGGGGGGGGGGGGGGGGGGGGGGTAGAGTGGGGGATTGGGCCTGGGTAAAGTGCTCTTTCGGAGGGTTGGTGCAGACTCGATGGGCCAAATGGCCTCCTTCTGCACTATGGGGCTTCTATGATTCTATCTGCTACAATCATTTTGTGGAGTTTGAGTTTTTGAACTCGATCGAAGATCAGCTGCCCTGAAATTCAGTCTAAAATCAGGATGTGTGAACTTGGAGTCACAGTGTGACTGCTTATAGAAATATATAGGAGGTTGAAATGTCAGCACCATTTTGGAGAATGCTACAGATTGGAATTACAGTCACAAAAGTAGTGAATGAAACCAGGATTTCTAGATCGCCACAATCAGAATGATTAGACTTTGAAATTAGAATACTCATATTTTCTACTACTGATGTGCCTTAAAGTGGTCAAATGACACCATCATAAAAACAGTCAATCGCAAATCTGTCAAATTTCACACAAAAACTAGCAATTTTCCTTTTAAACCCTTAAAATCAGAAATGTTTTGAATGTACAGAAGGACCTCATGGTGCATCAGTGGGTGAACCCCTGTTTTCATGGTCACATGGGCAAGTTCTGAGCTGGCATTGGTCCTCAATCTCATTCCTTTCATTCTTTCTCTTTCAGGCCATTAGACAGAGGGCAGCGAGAGAATGAAATGCTCCACGTGAGTTATGGGGAGTTAAAAGGAGCAAAAAGGGAGACTGCCAACGTACCTCACTGTTCACGTGCCAGTTCTTGGCCAATTACAGAGGAGACATGGGGAGCTCTCGCATTTTGGCTGCAGGTTAAGGTTCCCCTCTCTCGTGAGCGATACTGCTTTTCCTTCAGACACCTAGAGCGAAGGCCTACTTGCTCATGAATATTCGTCAGACGCACACTGGCATGTTTGAGCCTCGGTCAACCCTCCTTGGAATTAAACGGCAGACGCAATATCGGTGCAGACGTGGAACTCTCTTTCCTACACCACCCTGTAGAAATGTGAATCCACTCTGCCTGATTTATAAAATACCACATGACTGAGCCTTTCAGAGAATTTCTCAGCATTTTTACTCTCCATTTATAAGTTACTCCCTGTGTCGGTCAATGATAATGGTTGGACCTCAAAGTGAGGGTTGGAATCAAGACTTGTAAAAATGGCAACACTTGCGTAGTCGGCTGCTTCCCATTGCCGCATTGTGCAGTGCATTATCCTGTGGTGCAGAGTGTTCTGTTTAGCTGCAAGCTGCCAGCCATGCTCCGCTCTGACAGGATTAAACTTTGAATGTGTTGTACAACAGTTCGATGTGTTCAGAAATTGGGAATAGCCCTTTAATCACTCATTCTAACAATGCTTTTTCCTTTCTCTGGGTCAGCTCTGACCTTGTCACTACGAGTTAAACTTCCTGCTGCTTCCTCAACATAAAGCTTTTGACAGCTTTTACAGGCTCTCAACCCAAACGCCTGTGTAATCCCATGTCTGCAGTGAATATGTGAAATCCTCCCTCAGTAAGCCAATTTTGGGCCTTTTTCTTCCCTTCTGTTTATTAGATTATCGGGGCTGTTGGAGCTATTCGAGTCGCTGATTTACTCACTAATCCTAATCCAAACAGGCAACAATAAGAGTTGGTGAACAGGGAGCCCAGTGAAGAGTCAGAGTTAAAGGCCTTGGACTCCGTCCAGTTACAGAAGAACAGAATTGAAAATCCTGCCCGTGGAATAAGAAATATGTGGTTTAAAATACGCGTGTCGACTTTAAGGATGGGGTTTAAGGAGCACCTTGCTGATGGGGGGGGGACAACAGAATCACCCCTGTCATGTTTATGTGACTGATCAATAACTCAGTCAATCAGACTCTGTGTCCCAATGGCAGACTTGTAATATTTATCCTTGTTAAATATATTCTTTTTTAAAAAATATTTTTATTAAGATTTTGCAGAATTTTTCGTAATAAAACCGTAGTAACCATAATAACGAAACAAACTAGAGTGAACATTAACATAGTGCAAAAAGAGAATATACAATAACAATTAAATAGACATTACCCCACGCAACCCAGTCTTTCCACACCATCCCAATGAAGCACTCCCCCCCCCACCCACGGATTGCTGCTGCTGCTGACATTTTAATTTTCCCCGAGAAAGTCGATGAACGGCTGCCACCTCCGAGAGAGCCCTAGCGTAGACCCTCTTAAGGCAAACTTTATTTTCTCGAGGCTGAGAAACCCACCCAACCCAAGTCTCCACACTCCGGGGCTTCGAGTCCCTCCACATTAATAAAATCCGTCTCAGGGCTACTAGGGAGGCAAAGGCCAAGATGTCGGCCTCTTTCGCCCCCTGAACTCCCGGGTCCTCTGACACTCCAAAGATCGCTATCTCTGGACTCGGCACCACCCGTGTGTTAAGCAGCTTGGATATTGCCCTCGCGAACCCTTGCCAAACACTCTAAGCTCCGGGCATGCCCAAAACATGTGGACATGGTTTGCAGGGCTGCCCTTGCACCTCATACAACTGTCTTCTACCCCAAAAAACTTGCTCATTCTCGCTGCCGTCATGTGTGCCCGGTAGACCTTTTAAAATATATTCACTAATACAAATCGCGCACGGCACATGGCAAAACAGTATGATGTTGTTTACCACATACTTCATGTTATCTTTATTGTATACCCCTTTGTCTAACATTTCTGTCAAGTACTGAGCCCCGAAGTCAATTTTCTTTGGCGTCCGTTTTCTATCCTTTGTTTTCCTCCTTTCTGATTGGTTATTCTACTTGCTTTCGGCTCTCATTATTAACCAATCATGGGGCACAAAACTTTTCTCCCTGCAGTAAAAAAGGAGAATTTCCTGGGATAGTTACCATCACACTCTCCATCCAAATCTGGACTGAGTGGAATGCTTTTACTAATAGTCTTCTTTTACAGGTTGTGAATTCTGAGGCAGGTGGATTAGCGTTTGGACTGAGGAGTAAAATGGCAGATATTACCCGTACAGGTTTGTCAGCCAACACACTGCACCCTAATGTGGAGACAAGGGGGACTCGGTGAGCTTCACACTGATTGAAGACACCAGGTTCCCTGCTTGGAATCTGCCTGGTGTGCATGCTCTTCACCTGTCTGTATAATCCAACCTGTTAGAGAAGCAGCCTTTATAAATTTCACTGGAATTCTTACCTCCCCCACCCCCCCTCCACCACTCCACATGGATTAGATCCTGATCAGCAAAGAATGCCTGCTTCGCAGAGATGGGCTCTGGGGAGAGCAGGAAACAGAGATGGAATGGAGAAGGAATTCTGATGGATGGCGTCAATCCTCCTGTGCCTCCTCCTTCAGGACATACCTGCTTTTCCTCCCAGCAGAATGTTAAATTACATTAAATTGAGATCATAGAATCATAGAATTTACAGTGCAGAGGGAGGCCATTCAGCCCATTGGGTCTGCACTGGCCCTTGGAAAGAGCATCCCACTTAAGCCCACGCCTCCATCCTATCCCCATAACCCAGTAACCCCACCTAACCTTTTGGACACTAAGGGGCAATTTAGCATGGCCAATCCACCTAACCTGCACATCTTTGGAATGTGGGAGGAAACCGGAGCACCCGGAGGAAACCCACGCACACACGGGGAGGACGTGCAGACTCCGCACAGATAATCACCTGAGGCCGGAATTGAACCCGGGTCCCTGGAGCTGTGAGGCAGCAGTGCTAACTACCGTGCCACCGTGTCGAGGGGTGAAATTCTCCATTTGGGATACTAATGCGGGATTCTCCCACAATTGGCGGGGTGGCCCATGACGGTGCCAAAAGCGGCGTGAACCAGTCCGGCGTCGGGCTACCTAGAAGTTGCGTATTCCTCCACAGTTCCTGGGGCTAGGCTGGCACTGGTTGCTGCCGTGCCAACCGGCGCTGAAGGGGCGCCGCGGGCCGGAGTGAGTTGGCACATGCGCAGGACTGCCGGCGTGTTTCCTGCCCATACGCAGGACTGCCGGCGTGTTTCCTGCCCATGCGCAGGACTGCCGGCGTGTTTCCTGCCCATGCGCAGGACTGCCGGCGTGTTTCCTGCCCATACGCAGGACTGCCGGCGTGTTTCCTGCCCATACGCAGGACTGCCGGCGTGTTTCCTGCCCATGCGCAGGACTGCCGGCGTGTTTCCTGCCCATACGCAGGACTGATGGCGTGTTTCCTGCCCATACGCAGGACTGCCGGCGTGTTTCCTGCCCATGCGCAGGGGGTTTCATCTCCGCGCTGGCCATAGCAGAGCCTTACAGGGGCCGGTGTGGAGGGAAAGAGTTCCCCCGTGGCACAGGCCTGCCCCCGTGTGGAGGGAAAGAGTGCCCCCGTGGCACAGGCCTGCCCCCGTGTGGAGGGAAAGAGTGCCCCCGTGGCACAGGCCTGCCCGCAGAGCAGTTGGTTCCGGGGCCGGACCCCCCCGTGCCCCCCTGAGGACTCCGCAAGCCGCCCTCCAATCCAGATCCGGCCGGGATGGACCTTGGACTCCGCAAGCCGCCCTCCAATCCAGATCCGGCCGGGATGGACCTTGGACTCCGCAAGCCGCCCTCCAATCCAGATCCGGCCGGGATGGACCTTGGACTCCGCAAGCTGCCATCCAATCCAGATCCGGCCGGGATGGACCTTGGACTCCGCAAGCTGCCCTCCAATCCAGATCCGGCCGGGATGGACCTTGGACTCCGCAAGCTGCCCTCCAATCCAGATCCGGCCGGGATGGACCTTGGACTCCGCAAGCCGCCCTCCAATCCAGATCCGGCCGGGATGGACCTTGGACTCCGCAAGCTGCCATCCAATCCAGATCCGGCCGGGATGGACCTTGGACTCCGCAAGCCGCCCTCCAATCCAGATCCGGCCGGGATGGACCTTGGACTCCGCAAGCTGCCCTCCAATCCAGATCCGGCCGGGATGGACCTTGGTCTCCGCAAGCCGCCCTCCAATCCAGATCCGGCCGGGATGGACCTTGGACTCCGCAAGCCGCCCTCCAATCCAGATCCGGCCGGGATGGACCTTGGACTCCGCAAGCCGCCCTCCAATCCAGATCCGGCCGGGATGGACCTTGGACTCCGCAAGCCGCCCTCCAATCCAGATCCGGCCGGGATGGACCTTGGACTCCGCAAGCTGCCCTCCAATCCAGATCCGGCCGGGATTGACCTTGTCTAATCTACGCCGACAGGACTGGCCGAAAACGGATGGCCGCTCGGTCCATCGGAACTCGGACAATTGCCGGGGGGACTGCTGTCAACGGCCTCCGACCGGCGCGTCGCGATCCCCGCCCCTGCCCGAAAACCGGCGCCGTGGAATTTGACAGCCGGCGTCAGAGCGGTGGGCTGAGATTGTCGGAGCGGCGGGCGGGGTGGGATTGTCGGAGCGGCGGGGCGAGATTGTCGGAGCGGCGGGGCGAGATTGTCGGAGCGGCGGGGTGGGATTGTCGGAGCGGCGGGGCGGGATTGTCAGAGCGGCGGGGCGAGATTGTCGGAGCGGCGGGGCGAGATTGTCGGAGCGGCGGGGTGGGATTGTCGGAGCGGCGGGGCGAGATTGTCGGAGCGGCGGGGCGGGATTGTCGGAGCGGCGGGGTGGGATTGTCGGAGCGGCGGGGTGGGATTGTCGGAGCGGCGGGGCGGGATTGTCGGAGCGGCGGGGAGGGATTGTCGGAGCGGCGGGGCGGGATTGTCGGAGCGGCGGGGTGGGATTGTCGGGGTGGGATTGTCGGAGCGGCGGGGCGAGATTGTCGGAGCGGCGGGGTGGGATTGTCGGAGCGGCGGGGCGGGATTGTCGGAGCGGCGGGGCGGGATTGTCGGAGCGGCGGGGCGGGATTGTCGGAGCGGCGGGGCGGGATTGTCGGAGCGGCGGGGCGGGATTGTCGGAGCGGCGGGGCGGGATTGTCGGAGCGGCGGGGCGGGATTGTCGGAGCGGCGGGGCGGGATTGTCGGAGCGGCGGGGTGGGATTGTCGGAGCGGCGGGGCGGGATTGTCGGAGCGGCGGGGCGGGATTGTCGGAGCGGCGGGGCGGGATTGTCGGAGCGGCGGGGTGGGATTGTCGGAGCGGCGGGGTGGGATTGTCGGAGCGGCGGGGTGGGATTGTTGGAGCGGCGGGGTGGGATTGTCGGAGCGGCGGGGTGGGATTGTCGGAGCGGCGGGGTGGGATTGTCGGAGCGGCGGGGGGGGATTGTCGGAGCGGCGGGGTGGGATTGTCGGAGCGGCGGGGTGGGATTGTCGGAGCGGCGGGGTGGGATTGTCGGAGCGGCGGGGTGGGATTGTCGGAGCGGCGGGGCAGGATTCACGCCGCACCCCGGAGATTCTCTGACCCGGCAGGGAGCGGAGACTCCCGCACTAAGCGTTGACACTGGGATCGGACTGGATGTGACTCACGTTCTCATTGGGGGCGCTATTTCTATCAGGACATGCTAAAGAGCCAGCACTCTGCTGGTGTGAATTCTGAGCAATTCCCGACCCAGCGGGAATAACTCCTGGGGCCGGAGTTAGTGCCAAAGAGCCTGGCAGCTGCTTTTTCATATAAATTTAGAGTACCGAATTCATCTTTTCCAGCCTGCAATTCTTTGGGTTGTGGGGGTGAGACCCACGCAGACACGGGGAGAACGTGCAAACTCCACACGGACAGTGACCTGGGGCCGGGATTCGAATCCGGGTCCTCAGCGCTGTGAGGCAGCAGTGCTAATCGCTGTGCCACCGTGCTGCCTGCAGCTGTTTCAAAGCGCTCCACTTACCGCACACTCACTGCAGCCACCAAGATGGTTCAGAGAAGACCTGCCCCTGAGGTTGGGAGTTTGAGGTGGACCCACAGCTTCATTCCAGTGAGAAGCGGAGGCACACCCTCTTCCCCAGTGTGTCCTCCTGAACACTGTCTTGGAGGTGGTGGCAGAGGCAGTCAGCGCTGCCAGCCTCACCAGGAGGAGACAGCTGGTGATCCAGAGTGGTGGGGGTCACTGGTGAAGCCTCTGCCCTGAGAGGGGGAGAGAACCAGGGAGGGTTCCGAAGGCCACAGTGCAGGTGTGTCTGGTTGAGGTGAGCTCTGCTGATCCCCTGCTTCCTCTGCAATGGGGCAGAGTTTTGAGGAGCACCAACACCTGATGGGCCACTGATTGAGCTTGGCCCTTGATGATACAGTTGGGGAATAAGGATAACCAGAGGGGCGGCCTGGGTGGGCTCCCAGATGACCAGAGGCCATCTGAGCATTTAAAGGACACAGGCAGCACTCGGTAGTGTGAGCAGACAGGAGCCTGTCAGTAGCAGCAAAGGAGTGTGTTTAATAGACAGACGGCAGCAATGGGGGGGTCTGAGCCAGACCACCCCAAGTCTACGGACATGACACCAAGTCACTACCTGCTGCTGCCCCCAGCCCGGGCAGCTGTCACCAGCAAGTCTGACAGTTTTCAAAGGTTTTGCAGTGTTCTGTTAGCCTCCCACTCCCCCTCCTCAGCCATGGCGCCCAGTCCACGTTTGTAAGTATATGTAGTAATTCACACCCGCAGGACCTCTGGGAGCATCGTGGAAGGGCAGAGCATTCTGTGTCCAACCCACTAATCACATTTAAATGTATACAAATGCCGGTTTTGCCTGTCCCTGCCGGTGCGAGGTGCAAACCTTGTTATGTCCACCAGCGAGGGACTGGAACATGGCCCTGGAATAGACGTGGGGCGCGGACCTCGATTTTGGCTGGACGTCCGATTCTCCGCCTGGTCGCGGTTCACATTTGCAGTGACGCAAGGTAAAGGAGTTCACCCAAGATCTGCTGGCCCTTGGGTGGCATCAGATCATTTCCCCCCCCCCCCCCCCCCCCGCCCTGGTAACTGCAGCAATGTGTTCGGAAACTGGCAGGATTTCAGCCTGTTTGTGTTATAGAAGGGTTAGTGTGACATTGGATGGTAGCCTCATCTCTTGGACATTAACGACAGCACAGGAAGGTTATGTTAATGAATCTATCACGTTATTCTGTGACGTGTGGGACACCGCGTGGGACTTTCTGGCCATTAACTATGGCGTGATCTTACGGTCCTGCCGATGGTGCTCCACGCCGCGGGTTTTGAGGCAGCGAGGAGTGACTGCCAATGGTGAGCCATGCTCCACTCCTGCAGACCGCACTGCGAGGGTGAGGAAATTCCCACTGAGTGTCACCGCACATGGGATCTTTCACTGTTACAGTTTTAGCATTCATTCATTTAAAGTATTTCATTACTGTTGAAAAGAAAGTTGCCCGATGCCGATATCGCAATGGGCGATCCGGCAGAAAATCCACTCTGATGCCCAAATTGGGACCGGCGCCAGTTTGAGGCCGGTCAGCCCCCTCGGAAATGGCGGACTCGTGTCGAACACTGCACGCTGTTGCAACGCCGTTGGTGCATTATCGGAAGGATCTCCCCTGATGCTCCGCCCCCGCTGGGCCGTGTTCACGACCACAAGGGTGACGTGTGGTCTGAGTGGTCGCGAACCCGGCGTGCCAGCTGCGGACTGTTTCCAGCGCTGCCACACTCGGCCTGGATCTATGCCGCTAGTCGGGGGGGGGGGGCTTCCACGAGGGCTGGTGGGATTGGTGGTTTGGGTCGGCCAAGGGTGGGGTCGCGGATGGTGGGTCGGGCCTGTGGACTGTCAGCACACTGGGCTAAATCGCTGGCTTTGAAAGCAGACCAAGGCAGGCCAGCAGCAGGGTTCGATTCCCGTACCAGCAGAGACAGGGAGAGCGTGCAGACTCCGCACAGACAGTGACCCAAGCCGGGAATCGAACCTGGGACGATGGTGCTGTGAAGCCACAGTGCTAAGCATTATGCTACCATGCTACCCGTGTTGTACGGTGCGTGTTGTACGGTCGTCGCTGTGCGCATGCGCTGCCAAGGCCTGGCCATTCTCTGCCCATTTTTGGCGTGGGAGCCAGGTGTCTTACCCAGCGCTGCTGCTAACCCCTCACCTGTCCCGGAATCGGTGAGGGTTCGGCCCCGATTCTCGGGTCGTAAAACGCCTGCAAATTCTCCGTTTGTGCCCGCACTTAGCGGCTGAATCGGATAATCCAGCCCATATGCTTTTGAAGCTCAAGCTTTACCACATGCAAGACACAGATAAGTAATGTATCTTTCTACCCTATTGGCCGGTTCTGCACAAAATGATTTGGCCAAATGGTTGGCTTTATTGGCATCCTGGTAAATAGGGTCATTATCATTCACTCGCCAGCTGAATGTGTAATCCCCACTGAAGATCGATTTAAAGATGAACCCCTAGATATGATTATGTAATCTACCTTTATCTTTGTATTATGTTTATTTATTATTTATTCTGCTTGTGTATTTACATGTTGGAGAATTTGATTCCAGGACCTAAAGATATGTATTGGCCGATTCTTTTTGTTGGTTAAAAGAAGAATTTAGTATGAATGCATCATTTCGAGTATACCACGCACAATTTCATCTGTATTTACTTTAACCCTTTAGCTCCTGGAATATTATTTCAATACAACTATTAGAATCGAGGTGAGCCAGGGAATGGGTCGATGCCTTGTGGCTTGGTGGATTTCCGGCTTATAAATCCAGCACTGGTAACATACAGGAATTGTTTAAATGGTGTGACGAGCAATGAAATAACCATCATCAGAGAGCTGAGGCGAAACGTTAACAATTCAACAGTTAAATGCATTCAGGTCATTAGGCACCTCCCTCCCCAGGGCTTTGTACCTGAATACACCTGATTGCACTCACCTCAACATCCACACATAATCTCTCTGCTGCCTTCTCTCAGGCTCACTCATTTATTCCAAAGTCCCACCCACCTGACAAACTCATTGGAGCAAAGCAGGATATCGGCATTTGCTAAACTGCGGTTACATGAGTTGGAACCAAGGCATAGGGCTTTTGAACTGCCAGACACAGTAGCCTGACAAATGAATAAAGGGAGGACAGCGACAGATCCGCCAAATAGAAACCAGGCGTCACTCCAACACAAGTATAAGAGCAGCCACTTAATGAGCATGGAATAAAATATAAATGAGGAACCGACAAGACTCAGTCATTAACACCAGCCACTCACTCATGAATTATATTAACAATAGTCAAATATATTTCTCACACCAATATTTGAAATCTCAGCTGTTATATTGACACTGTTTTTCACACCCATTAGAATTTATTTTGTTGGGCTAAATGCATTGTTGAGCAGAATCACACCCCGCGATAGTAATCATTAACAAATACTGCACAGTAAACACCCATTAAGTTTCCTAATTAACAATGCATAAACTGTTTGAAAATGCACGGCTTGGAGGAGAGCAGATCCAGTGCAGTTAAGACCATGCTGCCTATGCATCTGTAGCAATGAAACCTGGAAACCCCACGTGTTGCACAAGTACGAAAGTAATATTACTGCTGATTAACTGTTCCGTCAATAAGTAGCATCGAAAGTTGAAAACATCAAGGTCTTGAAAGTGTGTCTATGAAATGATGCTGCACCTCTGCTACCATGAGAACCCTTGTAGTGAGTGAAATTATTTGAATAAATAATGCAAACAGTATGCTAGCATTCAACTACTATCACATTAGAACACTCCATGGAGATTAGGAGAGTTAAATTCATTTGATGCTAAAATTGAAGGGAGGTACTTTAAACTTCCAAAGATTATATTAATGAGACTTATTGGAATTTCTAAAAGTTTGCCATGGGAGAAAGCAGCTCTATTCATCATTTCCCAATTTCTGCCTGTAAGCAGGACATTTGTCATCCGTAAAGATTCTAAGGTGACAGCATCCTTGTGATTGAGCCATCTCATGGCAGAGTACAGAACTGGGCAGATTTAAGGTACTGGGCTGGGCAAATCAATTGGAACCACGGGCAAATTCCAAATGCCACATTCATTCTCTGATTGCTGGAGATACATTTGAATTATGATCTTTGTTGAAAGCAGCCCCATTCTGAACTCCAATACTGGGGTGTGAATCTTGCTTTAATACTTGGATGAGGGATAGTTTCGATCTAGCCTGAATCACCACACACAGTATGCGCCACGTCGTATTTCTCATTTGTTACAAAACGTAAAATCTGTTAAACAGGAGTTAAGCAAATCTTGATCGGCAGCTTAAACAGGCTGTAACTCTGCAAAGTGAACCTGCTTCCTTTCTATTTAATTAGATTTCTCTCCTGAATTCTGGTTCAATTAATCTCATCGCCCCTCCCTTCAATCCCAGCCAGCTCGATTCCAGTCTATTGCCCTTTACTCAAAACCAACTAATTATTCCCCCCCCCCCCCTCTCCTCCACCCCTCTAAATTAGCCAAGGGCAGTAAGATCCTTAGACTAGTTAGTGCTTGAGCTTGTCAAATGAGTAAGAAAGTGGAATTTGTCAGGACTCAGAAGAGTTGAATAGGTTCAAAGCAGAACTGACGCCGAGAGATATATTTTGCTCTGAGTTTGAATGTTTAAATTGGCAAATTCAGTTATCATGACCAACTATTGTTCCTCCTTCACATGGAGATGTCTTGAAGTGTTTCTTGATTTGATTTAAAAGAAAGACAACTTTTGCAGAATGCTAAAAACTAACATTTTTGTTTTGACTTTTCCAATGTGTCACAGAAGTACAGGAGAGGACAAAATGGGCCGTTTGTACCAATCTCTTTGCTCAGGCAGATCAATTATTCTGAGCATTTCCACAGTTGAAGAGTTTTATCATATCAGAAATAAAATAGGTGTTTTGTCAATAGTCTACAACCAGCCTTCCCATGGTCTTGCACACGACATCAGATTTTAATAAAATTAACCTGATTCCAACTATCAAATGAATATATTCATAATTGTAACTGAAAGATTTCCAAATGCAATGAATATAATGGTTATTAATGAAGAGTTTCTTGAGATGCCATGTGCTTGGTGCTCTAATAACTTGCAAAGAAGTACAGCGAATCTGTCTGTTTACACAGTCCATTATCAGTGAGGGGATTACAGAGCAGTTCCACCTCTCTCCACAGAGGCCACAGTGTGGCAAAGATCTGCAATCTCCAGCCACCTCGCATCTCAGCATCTGCCCACAACCCGGCATGAGTGGCGAATGGCCCTCCCTCTGGATTTTCAAAGCCAGGTTGTGCTGGAGGCTGCTACTGCGACCTGTGTTAATAAGGGGCAAACCAGCCACTAATTGTTTTTACCCAGCGATAGCTGATTCTGTTCTTCCCGTGTTTGACTAATTTCCCCTCCCTCTTCTGAATGCCAATTCAGGGAGCATTTGATATTTTCACCTCCGCTGTATCACTTTGATCCTTTCCCAGGGCCCCCGCAGCCTGCACCAGCTTCACCACTGATTTCCGAACACTAACTTTAGACGGATGCAAAGCTGACGCTGGTGGAAAGTAAGTCCATTCCTGACTTTCCTTGTCAGCTATTTCACATTCAATAGTTCACACTCCGAGGGAGATACAGGCTGCAATGCAGCAGCCTCATCCTGGGCTGACCAGCAGGAAATTACTCCAATGCGGCCTTGGTGAAATGAAACATCCCAAGGCCAAAAACAAGGGCAAAGTGCCTTTGAATAGCGGGTGTCTCACAGCATTGAAACCGCCGAGAACCAGCCCACTAAACGGGCCCAAAACTGCGCATAGATTTCTTCAGTTGAATCACAATAGTTATAGAGCCATGATAGCACAGAAGGCCATTCAGCCCATTGGGTCCATGCCAGTTCTCTTGGAGCAACCTAATCAATCCCATTCCACCACTCTAGACCTACAGCTCTGCAAGTCCCCATCCAATTGCCTTTTGAAATCATTGATTGTCTCCACTCCCACCACCCTAATAGACAATTGTTTCCAAGTCACTAACACACACTGTGTTAAAACATTCTCCTGCCAAAATCCTTAAATCTGCGACCTCCCATTCCTCGCACCATTTGATTTGATTTGATTTATTATTGTCACATGTATTAGTATACAGTGAAAAGTATTGTTTCTTGCATGCTGTATCAACAATGCATGTTAGGGAAGGAAGGAGAGACTGCAGAATATAATGTTACAGTTATAGCAAGGTGTAAAGAAAAGATCAACTTAATACGAGGTAGGTCCATTCAAAGGTCTGATGGCAGCAGGGAAGAAGCTGTTCTTGAGTCGGTTGGTACCTGACCTCAAACTTTGGTATCTTTTTCCTGACGGAAGGAGATGGAAGAGAGTATGTCCGGGGTGCGTAGGGTCCTTAATTATGCTGGCTGCCTTTCTGAGGCAGCGGGAATTGTAGACAGAGTCAATGGATGGGAGGCTGGTTTGTGTGAGGGACTGGGCTACATTCATGACCTTTTGTAGTTTCCTGCAATCTTGGGCAGAGCAGGATCCATACCAAGCTGTGATACAACCAGAAAGAATGCTTTCTATGGTGCATCTGTAGAAGTTGGTGAGGGTCGCAGTTGACATGCCAATTTCCTTAGTCTTCTGAGAAAGTAGAGTCGTTGGTGGGCTTTCTTAACTATAGTGTCGGCATGGGGGGACCAGGACAGGTTTTTGGTGACCTGGACACTTAAAAACGTGAAGCTCTCGACCCTTTCTACTTCATTCCCATTGATGTAGACAGGGGCATGTTCTCCACTACGCTTCACGGTCAATCTCCTTTGTTTTGTTGACATTGAGGGAGGGATTATTGTCATCGCACCAGTTCACCAGGTTCTCTATCTCATTCCTGTACTCTGTATTGTCATTGTTTGAAATCCGACCCACTACTGTGGTGTCATCAGCAAATTTGAAAATCGAGTTGGAGGGGAATTTGGCCACACAGTCATAGGTGTATAAGGAGTATAGTAGGGGGCTGAGGACACAGCCTTGTGGGGCACCGGTGTTGAGGATATCGTGGAGAAGGTGTTGTTGTCTATCTTTACTGATTGTGGCCTGTGGGTTAGAAAGTTCAGGATCCAGTCGCAAAGGGAGGAGCCAAGGCCACGGAATTTGGAGATGAGTTTCGTAGGAATGATGGTGTTGAAGGCTGAGCTGTAGTAGATAAATAGGAGTCTAACATAGGTGTCTTTGTTATCTAGGTGTTCCAGGGTAGAGTGCAGGGCCATGGAGATGGTGTCTGCTGTGGACCTGTTGCAGCGGTAGGCGAACTGTAGTGGATCAAGGCAATCCGGGAGGCTGGAGTTGATTCGTGCCATGACTAACCTTTCGAAGCACTTCATAATGATGGATGTCAGAGCCACTGGACCATAGTCACTAAGGCACGCTGCTTGTCTTTTTTTTGGTACAGGGATGATGGTTGTCTTCTTGAAGCAGATAGGGACCTCAGATTGCTGTAAAGAGAGATTGAAGATGTCTGCGAATACCCCCCGCCAGCTGCTCCGCGCAAGACCTGAGTGCCCGTCCGGGAACCCCATCCGGGCCAGTGGCTTTCCGTGGGTTGACCTTCGAGAAGGCTGCTCTGATGTCTGCAGTGGTGATCTCAGATACAAGTTCATCCGCAGCTTCTGGGGTGGGGTCTCGCTCTCGCTGACCTCTTGCTCAAAGCGGGCATAGAATGCGTTGAGCTCAGCAGGGAGGGGTGCGTTTGAGCCGACGATTTTACATGCCTTCATCTTGTAGCCCGTTATGTCTTGCAGACCTTGCCATAGACGGCAGGGGTCCGTGTGGCTACCCTGGAACTCGAGCTTGGTCCGGCAATGGGAACAACTTTTCTTTGTCCACCTTGCTTGAACGTGTTCTAATCTTGAACACCTCTATCACATCGCCATGGGAACAGGCCGGCTTCTCCAGCCAAACCCTGCAGTTAAATTCCTTCATCTTTGGAACCGTTCTGCTAAATCTCCTCTGGAACCTCACATCGCTCCTAAAGTGCGCTCACCAGAGTTAGATGCAAAACTCTAGCTGTGGCTTGCCAGAACTTTATAAAAATGCAGCATAAATTCCTTGCTTTTGCACTCAATACCTCTATTCATCAACTCCCAAAATCCCATTTGCTTTGCTCACTACTCTTCATATAACTTGCCACCTTTTATAAGAGTTGTTCCCGTTCATTCCCTGTTTGCTCTCTGATTTCCCCTTTCTTTTATTTTTGCCCTTATATTTTTGATTATTGAACCTATGACTTTAATTCAAACAGAAGACCCAGGTTCGAATCCCGGCTCTGGGTCACTGTCTGTGTGGAGTTTGCACATTCTCCCCGTGTTTGCGTGGGTTTCGCCCCCACAACCCAAAGATGTGCAGAGTAGGTGGATTGGCCTCACTAAATTGCCCCTTAATTGGAAAAATGAATTGGGTATTCTAAATTTAAAAAAAAAAAAAAAAATTCAAACAGAAGAATCCAGAAAGCTGTACTGGTTTAAACTGGTGATTGTAGACTGTCCGTTATCAGTGAGGACTCGGTCTGATTGATTTGATCTGATTGGTGGCCAATGAATGGGCTCAGAGGGCTGTGCTCTGCCCAGTAACAGGTGGTGATTTGGATGTTATTCGATTGGAAGGTTTTTCAGAGTCCCAAGGCTTGAGTTTGGTTTGAGTTTTGATTCTGGCAGCCCGATGGAGAGATCCACCTGACTCTCTCCAGAGAGATCCAGCAAACTCTCTCCAGAGAGATCCAGCAAACTCTCTCCAGAGAGATCCAGCGAACTCTCTCCAGAGAGATCCAGCGAACTCTCTCCAGAGAGATCCAGCGAACTCTCTCCAGAGAGATCCAGCGAACTCTCTCCAAAGAGTTCCAGCGAACTCTCTCCAGAAAGATCCAGTGAACTCTCTCCAGAGAGATCCAGCGAACTCTCTCCAGAGAGATCCAGCGAACTCTCTCCAGAGAGATCCAGAGAACTCTCTCCAGAGAGATCCAGTGAACTCTCTCCAGAGAGATCCAGCGATCTCTCTCCATAAGGCCACTGCGAGACTGACTCTCTGTTCAGCAAGTTTGGGTTCCATTCTAATGAGCCTGCAGAGGTCAGAAGTCAAACCACGAGCTGGAAGCAATGTCCAATGTGCAATAAAGTGTCTGTCTAGAAAGATAGAGGTCTGAATGCGAACATCAAGCTAAAGGCCCAGTTTGATGAGAAATAAGTGGATTCTCCGCCGGCGGGGTGCTCCATTTTGCCAGCAGCCCAGGGGTTTCCCGACGGCTGCCCCACAATGGGAAACCCCATTGACCAGCCGACTAAACGGAGCATCCCGCCGGCGGGTTGAGACAGAAATCTGGCGCGGCGGGGCGGAGAATCCAGCCCAAGGTGTCTCTCCAGAGAGGCCTGCTGCCAGAGAATACAGCATTTCCTAAACTACAGGGACCCTGAATGAATGACTCTACAAAGAAGACCATTACCGACTGTAAACCAGAGACTTTAACCAGCAAGCTTGCTGTGAAGAAAGTGTGGTAAAGAAACAGCATCTGAAGCTAGGCAAGCATTTCCAAGTCAGGATGGTGAGTGACTTCGAGGGAATCTTGCAGGCGATGCAGTTCCCCGGGTGTGCTGCCCTTGTTCTTCTAGGTGGCTAGGGCCACATAATCCATGCTCAATATTAGTTTGGTAATGCTTCCCTGAGATGGATTGGGAAGTTTTATTACTTCAAATGTGCTGTATGAATCCAAGTTATTCATGTTTTGAATTATCAGAGATATTCAGTTCCGACAGAACTAGTTCCAAGTGTAAATGAATTTGAAAACATAAACACACAAGAGCTGGGACCTCTCTTTCGCCATTCAACATGATGAAGGCTGATCTTGTACCCAAGTGAACCTTCACAATCCATCTCCTTATCCATTGATCCCTTTGATGCCCAGAATCTGCTGCTGGCAGCCATCAATGACTCAATGTCTGTAATTCTCTGGAGATGGAGAATTCAACAGATTCACAGGCCTCTGAGTAAATTAATTTCTCCTCATCGCAGTCCTAAATGGCTCACCCTTTATTCTGAGACTGTGACCCTGTGTCCTAGATTCCCCAGCTTCTTTTTTAAAAATAAACTTAGGGTACTCAATTCTTTTTTTTTTCCAATTAAGGGGAAATTTAATGTGACCAATTCACCTACCCTGCACATCTTTGGGTTGTGGGGGTGAGACCCATGCTGACATGGGGAGAATGTGCAAACTCCACACAGACAGTGACCCAGGGCCTCGGCGCCGTGAGGCAACAGTGCTGACCACTGTGCTACCGTGCCGCCCTGATTCCCCCAACTTCTACCCCCTGTCAAACTCCTTAAGGATTGAACATAGTCAATTGAACAGGGCTATTCTGCAGCATAAGGGACCATTTCATCGACTCTTAATGGATGAGCTCCATTTGTAACAATCTCCATCCTCTGACAGCTTTAGGACTTGTTAGTAAGTTAATTACTAGCACTTTGCATCAGGAAACATGCTGAAATGATACAAATATGCAATGTCATTTTGTGATCAATAAACTCGACAAACAACTGTTACTCAGAAAACTGAATGGATCATTTCTGTCCACCCATCACAGCAACACTGAACGTCTATCGGCATTTATTTACAGATTAAACATTGAACTCTCATAATTCCTCAAAATTGCCAAATTATGAAATAGTATTAACACAACAGTGAAAAGACAAGAGGAAGGTAACTGGGAAAAGTATTGACACCTGAAACTTACCACTCCAGCCAGAATGACACATGTAGTAGCAGCAGCAATTTCCCGAGCTTGCTCCTCCTGTTAAAACAATGGCGGAAGGTCAAAAGTTACAAAGAAAGTTCACTTTTAGTGAATAAGTGTTTATCTTTCTAACAGTTGAATTTCTGAATTGTTGCCCTTGCTAAACCCCCATGACCCCCTTCCTCCAGCCCTCCCACTAAATCTCACCCCCACCAAAACCATATGATGGGGCTGTTGAAAATCACTTACACCACCTAGTCAGCATTCTACTTGTGGGAAATCCTCAAGAGGAGAATAGTTAACGGAAGGGGAGAGAGAGAAAATGAGAGAGAGAGAGGGGACTGATTAAATCTCCTTTCTGGAAACCAGCTCACAAAGTGATGGACTGGGGCCAAATGAACGTTACCAACTGTTGCAAAAATGTGCGATGCTCCCTCCCGTAGGAGAGTCTAGCAGAGCCCCAAACACAGGAATGGCAGGTATACACACACATATATACAAATATATGCATGCTTACACACACATACATACACACACATATATACAAATATATGCATGCTTACACACATACATACACACATATATACAAATATATGCATGCTTACACACACATACATACACACACATATATACAAATATATGCATGCTTACACACATACATACACACACATATATACAAATATATGCATGCTTACACACACATACACACACACACATATATACAAATATATGCATGCTTACACACACATACACACACACACATATATACATACACACATACACACACACACATGAACACATATACATACACACAGATATATACATACACACATACACACACATGAACACATATACATACACACATATACACACACACACACACACATGCATGCATGTATATACACACACATGAACACACGTATATATACATACACACACATGAACACATTCGCACACGCACTCATACAGATACATACATGCACACAGACATATATACACACAGACTCACACACACATATATTCATATGCACCTTATGGAAAACATGTTAAAATATATATTTTGAAGAATTGCTACAATATCAATCTTGTGGCAACAGGTTGAAAAAGCAAATTGAGGCGTCAAATGTGAACAGCTCCTCCAGTTCTCCAAAGAATCGAACCTTTATTCCCAAACTCAGCGATTCCCTTCTCTCTCTCCCCCCCCCCCCCCCCCACCACCAAAATGTGCTCAATCCTTTTGCTATTTTATCAGCAGGTTTAAGTTACCAGGCGGGTTGCGAAATGCCTCACCCTTCAAATCAAACAGCAATATTTCTGATCGAGCTATTACATTCCTTTATCGCAAATGGCATTTGACTTTTATTTTCCACTCTGTACTTGTGACAGAAGTGGGGGGGGGGGGGGGGGGTATAACAATTGTGCCATTATGTATCACCGTGAACCCCCCCCAGTCCTGCTACAGTATCAAAGCCACGATTGCTAAAAGGAGCGGAGAGTGCTCCACAACCTCGGAGTCACACCAGCTTGTCAATAAATTTCTTGTTCCGTCCGTTCTGGTTGAAATTCATTACCTAATATGGGTCCGCCTGCTTTCTAAGTTATTTCCAGTGCGTGTGATAATACTCTCTGGGATGCCTGCACTTGCTGCAGTTGGGATTCTGAAAATTCTGCTTTCACGGGGCAATTGCCAGTGAAATGGTGTAAAAAAAAAAGTTTGAAAAGTGCAGCGGGTTGGCAACAGATTATATAAACAAATCCTGACATCGTTTTTTTTATTCTCTCTCCCCGTCTCTTGCATTGTGCTAAGCCAGCAAGTTTTAAAAAACTCTCAATGCCTGTGTGGTTACCAGTAGGCAGCAAGAGGCAGAAAAGTGACTCAATTTGTTTCACTGTGAAAAAGATAACACATTTCAGTCATTTAACACACACACTGGCTTTTGCACTGTGCCCTCTGCCCACGCTCCAATACAGCTCCTGTTGGAGAATCGGTTTGGGATCTGTGGCAATTCTCTGCTACACTTGTTTGGGCCTTGTGGTGTGTGCATGCTTGGCTAATCCAGTAACGATGAACCGAGGTGGTGAGGGTACAGGAGCAGCTTTCGGGCACCTGTTGCTCAGAGTTACCCACTTTTGCAGCTTTGGAAACACATTCCCCAGCAAAATCCACTTGTTAATTACACGGCTGGGCAGAGACGGTGGGTTTGGGTGACTGGGAGGTTAAAATAACAGGGGGGAGTTGTTGAGCGTTTAATTTTTAATCGCACACACGTACATACATATACACACAGGCGCACACACACATGTACATTGATTTCCTTAATGCCCATTAATAAGGCCTGCCTCTCTCTCCAGCAAGTCCAGGTGCCATTCTAATGATATTGCTGAGGCCTGAAGTCAAACCACAAGCTGGAAGCAGTGTCCAAGGTGAAATAAAGTGTCTCTCCAGAAAGATAGGGGTCTAACTGTGAACATCAGGCCAAAAGCCCAGTTTGATAAGAAAAGGTGGGTGAGATTCTCTGATCCTGAGGCTAAGTGTTGACGCCATCGTAAACGCGTCGTGTTTCCCGACGGAGTCAACGTGGCCTCAGGAGCAGCGATTCTGATCCCTACTGGGGACCAGCACGGCACTGGAGCGACCCACGCCGCTCCAGCTGCCGATCCCGGCATTAGATGAGCGCCGTGGGTCTGCGCATGCGCAGTGGGACCAGCGCAATTGTCACGCATGCACGGTGGCTTCCTTCTCTGCACCGGCCCTGATGCAACATGATGTAGGGCTACAGGGGCCGGCGCGGAACAAAAGAGGCCCCCAGCCCGAGATGCCGGCCTGCCGATTGGTTGGCCCTGATTGCGGGCCAGGCCACAGCAGTGCCCCCCCCCCCCGGGGGGTCGTACCTCCCCTCCCCCACAGCAGGCCGCCCCCGGATCCATTCACGCCAAGGTCCCGCCGGGTAAAACCAGGTTAGAATGGCGGCGGTGGGACTCAGGTTTTTTTGTACCTCCGCTCAGCCCATCCTGGACCGCGAATCACCGGGGGGGGCGCTGACCGGCGCCACGCCGACTGAGCTGATTCTCCGCTCTCCGGAGAATCGGAGGACCAGTGTCGGGGCGCGTCACGTGTTTCGCACCCATCCCGCCAATTCTCTGGCCTGGCGTGGCCAGAGAGAATCCCGCCCATCCCGGCGATTCTCCAGCCGAGAGAATCCCGCCCATCCCGGCGATTCTCCAGCCGAGAGAATCCCGCCCATCCCGGCGATTCTCCAGCCGAGAGAATCCCGCCCATCCCGGCGATTCTCCAGCCGAGAGAATCCCGCCCATCCCGGCGATTCTCCAGCCGAGAGAATCCCGCCCATCCCGGCGATTCTCCAGCCGAGCGAATCCCGCCCATCCCAGCGATTCTCTAGCCGAGAGAATCCCGCCCATCCCGGCGATTCTCTAGCCGGCGTGTCCTGAGAGAATCCTGCCCATTGTGTCTCCTGAAAGTCCTGAAATTATTAAAAACCCAGAAGGTACAGAAGGGGATTCGATACCTGACAGTGTGAACAAGACCAGACTGATCCCCCGGGACCGCTTTCAAGCGATGACGTTGACCTGGACCTGGCTTTTTGTCCCGGTTTCTGCTCTCCCACATGTTGTGATTTCTGCGGGACCGGCATTTATTGCCCATCCCCAATTGTCCTTAGGATTTGGATTTGTTTTATTGTCACGTGTGTCAAGGTACAGTGAAAAGTTACCAACTGTGTACAGTCCAAACAGATCATTCCATACATGAAAAAAAAACATAGGACATACATTGACACAGGCATCGGGTGAAGCATTCGGAGTGTAGGACTACTCAGTGGAGAAGATGTGTGAAGAGATCAGACCAGTCCATAAGAGGGTCATTCAGGAGTCTGGTAACAGCGGGGAAGAGGCTGTTTTTGAACCTGTTAGTGCGTGTTCTCAGACTGGGTCAGTTCTCTTGCTGTGGATCTGGAGTCACATGTAGGCCAGACCAGGAAAGGACGGCAGATTTCCTTCCCTGAAGGACATTAGTGATCCTGATGTATTTTTAACAACAATCGATGGTAGTTTCACGGTAACTGAGTCTAGCTTTATACTGTATTCCAGATTTATTAATTAAATTCATGTCTCAAAGCAGTAACCTGGGCCTCTGAATTTCTAGCCCAGTGACAGTATCAGGACACCATTGTGCAGTGGGGCGTGGAATGTACAGATTGAGTCGTGTGGGACAGGCCAAATAAATTGAGGATCTTACTTTGCAACCAATATTGCAAGAAAAAGCTTATATGTTGATCCTTTGCAATGTTGCATAATGTGAGATACCACAATCAGTTTGATATAAATCTCTCTCCTACTGCAATTTTCTGTGAATTTACCAATCCTGTCCTTTGGCACATTAACTAATGGATCCACGGCCCATGTCACGAAGGGGTTTTTGGACATTGCCTAGAATGGGCAGTTTCTCTTTTGTACAAGATGCATCGTTAAAAACCTCAAAATCTTGTTCAGCAATTTTCATGCCTAGTCACTGACATGAGTTTGTGATGTTTTTGAAACTCCACATACTGGTCCCAATGAAGAAATCACTTTCAAGAATGTACAACTCCTCATCTAGTCCAGGTATTCAGGCAATGAATGAAGTAAAAGATGCTCACCTAAACTCTTCAATGGGTAAACGCACAGCTCAGTGTGTGAGTCAGCCACAGAGGTAAGGACAGGACTCTGCTTCAATCCACAGCCTGTGCTGAGGTACAGATCTCAGCTCAGGTACAGCAGAGGACCTGCAAGCTAGACTGAGCGAGTTCCCATTCTTAATGGCAATCCAGTTACTCATGTGTGTGTATGTGTGTGTGTGTGTTTGATGGTGGTGTGTGTGTGTGTGTGTGTTTGATGGTGGTGTGTCTGTGTGTCTTTGATGGTGGTGTGTGTGTGTGTTTGATGGTGGTGTGTGTGTGTGCGTGTGTTTGATGGTGGGGTGTGTGTGTGTGTTTGATGGTGATGTGTGTGTTTGATGGTGGTGTGTGTGTTTGATGGTGGTGTGTGTGTGTGTGTGATGGTGCTGCGTGTGTCTCTGTGTGATGGTGGTGTGTGTGTGTTTGATGGTGATGTGTGTGTTTGATGGTGGTGTGTGTGTGTGTGTGTGTGTGAGTATATGTGTGATGGTGCTGTGGGTGTGTTTAAGTGTGCATGTGTGTGTGTGCTGCATGTGTGAGTGTGTGTGATAGTGCTGTGTGTTTAAATGTGCCCGGGTTCGATTCCCGGCTTGGGTCACTGTCAGTGCGGAGTCTGCACGTTCTCCCCGTGTCTGCGTGGGTTTCCTCCGGATGCTCCGGTTTCCTCCCACATGTCCCGAAAGACATGCAGGTTAGGTGAATTGGACATTCTGAATTCTCCCTTTGTGTACCCGAGCAGGCGCCGGAAAGTGGCGACTAGGGGCTTTTCACAGTAACTTCATTGCAGTGTTAATGTATGCCTACTTGTGACAATAATGATTATTATTATTATTTTCTGAGTGTGTGTGTGTGCTGCATGTATGCTACAAGTGCATCACATACGCATGTGCTGCAGGTGAGTATGTGTATGCATCATGTTTGTGTTGCTGTGTTTGTGCGTGTGCATGCTGTGTGCGAGTGTGTGCGTGCTGTATGTGTGATCTTTGCTACACATGTGCTGCATGTGTCTGTGCATGTGCTGCGTGTGTATGTGGGTAAGGGCATGCTTGACTAGGCTGCCAATATTCACTGTTCAAACTCCCACATGCAGAACCGTCACTTGGGAGACATCCAAGGTTCCTGTGGGACCTCCTGCGGATCGTGTTCACGTCTTCACAGGTGGAGAGAAATGGCAGGAAAAAAATATGCTACCATAACCCTGCAGTTGTCAACTAAATCCACATCTTCAGTTTCTTGGGAAAGTGTCATTTGAGCGAGAGTGATGAAAATGCTGGGGGTGCCACATGTTTATGGAATCTGTATTCAGTTAAAAGTCCTGCAGAATCAGATAACGGCCAGGTTCTCTGTGACATACAGAACTATTTAAAAAAAAGAATATTTGTGACAAAACACTACCGGGCAACTGAAGAGACTCACTAACGGGAAATGATGGCAGCTTAGTAGTATAGGCCAGCTGGCATCTATTTGTTAATTAATTAAATGTGTTTAAAAATACACTGAACTCGGCTAACAGCTGACAAATGTAAACTAGGTAATTTGAGCAGATGTGAATTTTGAGAGTTTCAAACCCAGTTTGTACCAATTGACAAGAAGATTCAAACCTCTTGTCAACAATTTTCACATCCTTGTGGGCTCCCGATATAACCCTTCAAAATATTTAACAGAAACAAGCTCCAATGTTTGAAACATGCACTAAGTTCCTTCTCTGGAGCTGTCTTTGGGAGTGTGTTATTGTGAAGGGCACATTTATATGGTGACAGAGAGCTAAATTCTATGGGTGATCTATGGGCTGTCACAGGAGGCAGGAGTTAAGAGTTTGTCTATCTTTATAAAGGAGCTTGTTCCACTGCACAAACGTGCCAACTCCAAAAAGATTTGTTTTTGCACGTTAGAAGAAATAAGTATTTGAAATAGTAATAACAAAAGATTAAATCAAATAAAAGCACAATACTGTAGATGGTGGAAATTCGAAATAAAAACAGTGCTGAGAAAATCCCAGAGAATTGGAGGGAGAAACATAGTTAACGTTTCGAGTCCAATAAATAAGTCGCATTCAACTGAAAACCGTGACTGTTTATGTTTCTCCGCAGATGCTGTCTGACTTGTTGTGTATTTCCAGCATTTTCTGTGAAAAAGATTGAACCCTGTAGGAGGGAGGCTTATGATCTGTTAATGAACACCATAGAACATAAAACAGTACAGCACAGAACAGGCCCTTCGGCCCTCGATGTTGTGCCGAGCAATGATCACCCTACTCAAACCCACATATCCACCCTGTACCCGTAACCCAACAACCCCCCCTTAACCTTACTTTTTAGGACACTACGGGCAATTTATCACGGCCAATCCACCTAACCCGCACATCTTTGGACTGTGGGAGGAAACCGGAGCACCCGGAGGAAACCCACGCACACACGGGGAGAACGTGCAGACTCCGCACAGGCAGTGACCCAGCAGGGAATCGAACCTGGGACCTTGGAGCTGTGAAGCATTTATGCTAACCATCATGCTACCGTGCTGCCCCCCAGTTATCACAAACTACAGGGAGGCCCCCGGGCCTGGCAGTGCTGAGGTCTCCTGCAGGGAGGTGGAACACGGCTGCACGGAGCTCTGTGTTACTCCTTTTCCCAGAGGTTTTCCAATTGTAGTGGAGCAACACTATCACCTTTACCACAACGCTCCCCATTCTGTCAAAGTCTCTCTGCGATGTACCGTGTCGGTGAACTCTCTCGCATGTGGACTCTCTTTCTGTAGCCTAAGCAACAGCCCTTTCTACCAGAGGGGGCCACTGGATAGCGGTCAGGCAAGGGCTCTCTGCCGTCTCTGATCCGAGAGAGAGAGAAAAATACATGGCCCTCCAGCTGCCTGCTGAGTGATGGTGAGCACGGAATATGATAGGCTCTTCCTGGTTTGACCAGCTCAGTGCCTTCATTGGCTGCTGATGTGGAGATGCCGTCGTTGGACTGGGGTGAACACAGTAAGAAGTCTTACAACACCAGGTTAAAGTCCAACAGGTTTGTTTCAAACACTAGCTTTCGGAGCGCTGCTCCTTCCTCAGGTGAATGGAGAGGTATGTTCCAGAAACGCATATACAGACAAATTCAAAGATGCAAGACAATGCTTGGAATGCGAGCATTTGCAGGTAATTAAGTCTTTAAAGATCCAGAGATAGGGGGTGATCCCAGGTTAGGGAGGTGTGAATTGTCTCAAGCCAGGACAGTCGGTAGGATTTCGCAAGCCCAGGCCAGATGGTGGGGGGTGAATGTAATGCAACATGAATCCCAGATCCCGGTTGAGGCCGCACTCATGCGTGCGGAACTTGGCTATAAGTTTCTGCTCAGTGATTCTGCGTTGTCACGCGTCCTGAAAGCCGCCTTGGAGAACGCTTACCCGGAGATCAGAGGCTGAATGCCCTTGACTGCTGAAGTGTTCCCCGACTGGAAGGGAACATTCCTGCCTGGCAATTGTAGCGCGATGTCCGTTCATTCGCTGTCGCAGTGTCTGCATGGTCTCGCCAATGTACCACGCTTCGGGACATCCTTTCCTGCAGCGTATGAGGTAGACAACGTTGGCCGAGTTGCACGAGTATGTACCGCGTACCTGGTGGGTGGTGTTCTCGCGTGTAATGGTGGTACCCATGTCGATGATCTGGCACGTCTTGCAGAGATTGCCCTGGCAGGGTTGTGTGGTGTCGTGGTCGCTGTTCTGAAGGCTGGGTAGTTTGCTGCAAACAATGGTTTGTTTGAGGTTGCGCAGTTGTTTGAAGGCAAGTAGTGGGGGTGTGGGGATGACCTTGGCAAGATGTTCATCTTCATCTTCATCGATGACGTGTTGAAGGCTGCGAAGAAGATGTCGTAGTTTCTCCGCTCCGGGAAAGTACTGGACGACGAAGGGTACTCTGTTGGTTGTATCCCGTGTTTGTCTTCTGAGGAGGTCGGTGCGGTATTTTGCTGTGGCGCGTTGGAACTGTCGATCGATGAGTCGAGCGCCATATCCCGTTCGTATGAGGGCATCTTTCAGCATCTGTAGATGTCTGTTAGGCTCCTCCTCGTCTGAGCAGATCCTGTGTATACGGAGGGCTTGTCCATAGGGGATGGCTTCTTTAATGTGTTTCGGGTGAAAGCTGGAGAAGTGGAGCATGGTGAGGTTATCTGTGGGCTTGCGGGAAAGCGAAGTGCTGAGGTGACCGTCTTTGATGGAGATGAGTGTGTCCAAGAATGCAACTGGTTTTGGAGAATAGTCCATGGTGAGTCTGATGGTGGGCTGGAACCTATTGATGTCACCGTGCAGTCGTTTCAGTGATTCTTCGCCGTGGGTCCAAAGGAAAAAATGTCATCGATGTATCTGGTGTATAATGTCGGTTGAAGGTCCTGTGTGGTGAGGAAGTCCTGTTCAAACTTGTGCATGAAGATGTTGGCATATTGAGGTGCGAATGTGGACCCCATGGCTGTTCTGTGCGTCTGGATGAAGAATTTGTTGTCGAAGGTGAAGACGTTGTGATCTAGAATGAAGCGGATGAGTTGCAGAATTGCGTCTGGAGATTGGCAGTTGTCGGTGTTGAGTACTGAGGCTGTTGCAGCAATGCCGTTGTCATGGGGGATGCTGGTGTAGAGTGCCGAGACATCCATTGTGATGAGGAATGTTCCTGCTTCAACTGGTCCATGGGTGCTGTGTTTCTGTAGGACGTCCGTCGTGTCGCGACAGAAGCTGGGTGTACCTTGTACGATGGGTTTCAAGATGCCCTCGATGTGGCCAGAGAGGTTCTCACACAGGGTCCCATTGCCTGAAACGATAGGATGGCCTGGTGTGTTGGTCTTGTGTATTTTCGGGAGGCAGTAGAGATCTCCAATGCGGGGAGTACGTGGGATGAGGCATGAGGGAATTAATTACATTGCGATTTGCTCCCATGTTTCACCTCTGAATCTTCCCTGCGAAATGTGTGGGGAAGGGAACATTTCCCCAGCTCGGATTTCCAGGGGGGAACCTCACCTGGAAGGATTCTCTGTGCAAACCTGGGGCACGCACTGCCGGGGATGTCTGACTATCAGTTTAAACACTGGGGCAGTCACTGGCATCCTGCACCTGGACTTTGAGGTGCAGAAGGCTCCCCTGCAGTGTAACACCGGTCAGTATATCACCGGTCAGTGTAACACCGGTCAGTATATCACCGGTCAGTATATCACCGGTCAGTATATCACCGGTCAGTATATCACCGGTCAGTGTAACACCGGTCAGTATATCACCGGTCAGTGTAACACCGGTCAGTATATCACCGGTCAGTGTAACACCGGTCAGTATATCACCGGTCAGTGTAACACCGGTCAGTATATCACCGGTCAGTGTAACACCGGTCAGTATATCACCGGTCAGTGTAACACCGGTCAGTATATCACCGGTCAGTGTAACACCGGTCAGTGTAACACCGGTCAGTATATCACTAGTCAGTGTAACACCGGTCAGTGTAACACCGGTCAGTGTAACACCGGTCAGTATATCACTGGTCAGTGTAACACCGGTCAGTATATCACTAGTCAGTGTAACACCGGTCAGTGTAACACCGGTCAGTGTAACATCGGTCAGTATATCACCGGTCAGTATATCACTGGTCAGTGTAACACCGGTCAGTGTAACACCGGTCAGTATATCACCGGTCAGTGAAACACCGGTCAGTGTAACACCGGTCAGTATATCACTAGTCAGTGTAACACCGGTCAGTATAACACCGGTCAGTGTAACACCGGTCAGTATATCACCGGTCAGTATATCACCGGTCAGTATATCACTAGTCAGTGTAACACCGGTCAGTATATCACTAGTCAGTGTAACACTGGTCAGTATATCACCGGTCAGTATATCACCGGTCAGTATATCACTAGTCAGTGTAACACCGGTCAGTATATCACTAGTCAGTGTAACACTGGTCAGTATATCACTGGTCAGTATAACACCGGTCAGTATATCACTAGTCAGTGTAACACCGGTCAGTATATCACTAGTCAGTGTAACACCGGTCAGTATATCACTAGTCAGTGTAACACCGGTCAGTATATCACTAGTCAGTGTAAAACCGGTCAGTATATCACTAGTCAGTGTAACACTGGTCAGTATATCACTGGTCAGTATAACACCGGTCAGTATATCACTGGTCAGTGTAACACCGGTCAGTGTAACACCGGTCAGTGTAACACCGGTCAGTATATCACCGGTCAGTATATCACTGGTCAGTATATCACTGGTCAGTGTAACACCGGTCAGTGTAACACCGGTCAGTATATCACTGGTCAGTGTAACACCGGTCAGTGTATCACCGGTCAGTGTAACACCGGTCAGTATATCACCGGTCAGTATATCACTGGTCAGTATATCACTGGTCAGTGTAACACCGGTCAGTATATCACCGGTCAGTGTAACACCGGTCAGTATATCACCGGTCAGTATATCACCGGTCAGTATATCACCGGTCAGTATATCACTGGTCAGTGTAACACCGGTCAGTGTAACACCGGTCAGTATATCACCGGTCAGTGTAACACCGGTCAGTGTAACACCGGTCAGTGAAACACCGGTCAGTGTAACACCGGTCAGTATATCACCGGTCAGTATATCACTGGTCAGTGTAACACCGGTCAGTATATCACCGGTCAGTATATCACTGGTCAGTATTTCACTGGTCAGTGTAACACCGGTCAGTATATCACCGGTCAGTATATCACCGGTCAGTATATCACTGGTCAGTGTAACACCGGTCAGTATATCACTGGTCAGTGTAACACCGGTCAGTGTAACACCGGTCAGTGAAACACCGGTCAGTGTAACACCGGTCAGTGTAACACCGGTCAGTGGAACACCGGTCAGTGTAACACCGGTCAGTATATCACTGGTCAGTGTAACACCGGTCAGTGTAACACCGGTCAGTATATCACCGGTCAGTATATCACTGGTCAGTGTAACACCGGTCAGTATATCACTGGTCAGTGTAACACCGGTCAGTATATCACCGGTCAGTATATCACTGGTCAGTATATCACTGGTCAGTGTAACACCGGTCAGTATATCACCGGTCAGTATATCACCGGTCAGTATATCACCGGTCAGTATATCACTGGTCAGTATATCACTGGTCAGTGTAACACCGGTCAGTGTAACACCGGTCAGTATATCACCGGTCAGTATATCACTGGTCAGTATATCACTGGTCAGTGTAACACCGGTCAGTATATCACTGGTCAGTGTAACACCGGTCAGTATATCACTGGTCAGTATATCACTAGTCAGTGTAACACCGGTCAGTATATCACTAGTCAGTGTAACACCGGTCAGTATATCACTGGTCAGTGTAACACTGGTCAGTATATCACCGGTCAGTGTAACACCGGTCAGTGTAACACCGGTCAGTGAAACACCGGTCAGTGTAACACCGGTCAGTGAAACACCGGTCAGTATATCACTAGTCAGTGTAACACTGGTCAGTATATCACCGATCAGTATATCACTGGTCAGTGTAACACCGATCAGTATATCACTAGTCAGTGTAACACCGATCAGTATATCACTGGTCAGTGTAACACCGGTCAGTGTAACACCGGTCAGTGTAACACCGATCAGTATATCACCGGTCAGTATATCACTAGTCAGTGTAACACCGGTCAGTATATCACCGATCAGTATATCACCGGTCAGTATATCACTAGTCAGTGTAACACCAATCAGTATATCACCGGTCAGTATATCACTAGTCAGTGTAACACCGATCAGTATATCACTGGTCAGTGTAACACCGGTCAGTATATCACCGGTCAGTATATCACTGGTCAGTGTAACACCGGTCAGTATATCACTGGTCAGTGTAACACCGGTCAGTATATCACCGGTCAGTATATCACTGGTCAGTGTAACACCGGTCAGTGTAACACCGGTCAGTATATCACCGGTCAGTATATCACCGGTCAGTATATCACTGGTCAGTATATCACTGGTCAGTGTAACACCGGTCAGTGTAACACCGGTCAGTATATCACCGGTCAGTATATCACTGGTCAGTATATCACTGGTCAGTGTAACACCGGTCAGTATATCACTGGTCAGTGTAACACCGGTCAGTATATCACTGGTCAGTATATCACTAGTCAGTGTAACACCGGTCAGTATATCACTAGTCAGTGTAACACCGGTCAGTATATCACTGGTCAGTGTAACACTGGTCAGTATATCACCGGTCAGTGTAACACCGGTCAGTGTAACACCGGTCAGTGAAACACCGGTCAGTGTAACACCGGTCAGTGAAACACCGGTCAGTATATCACTAGTCAGTGTAACACTGGTCAGTATATCACCGATCAGTATATCACTGGTCAGTGTAACACCGATCAGTATACCACTGGTCAGTGTAACACCGGTCAGTGTAACACCGGTCAGTGTAACACCGATCAGTATATCACCGGTCAGTATATCACTAGTCAGTGTAACACCGGTCAGTATATCACCGATCAGTATATCACCGGTCAGTATATCACTAGTCAGTGTAACACCAATCAGTATATCACCGGTCAGTATATCACTAGTCAGTGTAACACCGATCAGTATATCACCGGTCAGTATATCACTGGTCAGTGTAACACTGGTCAGTATATCACTGGTCAGTGTAACACCGGTCAGTATATCACTAGTCAGTGTCACACCGGTCAGTGTATCACCGGTCAGTGTATCACCGGTCAGTGTATCACCGGTCAGTGTAACACCGGTCAGTGTATCACCGGTCAGTGTATCACCGGTCAGTGTAACACCGGTCAGTGTATCACCGGTCAGTGTAACACCGGTCAGTATATCACCGGTCAGTGAAACACCGGTCAGTGTAACACCGGTCAGTGTATCACTAGTCAGTGTAACACCGGTCAGTATATCACCGGTCAGTGTAACACCGGTCAGTGTCACACCGGTCAGTATATCACTAGTCAGTATATCACTGGTCAGTGTAACTCCGGTCTCCCCACCAGGAGAGAGTTTGAGGGTCACAAGTCTCCCACCATGGGGCAAGGCGAGGAGGCAGGTGTCCATGAATTACCACAGCTGGTACAGGGACTGAACAAATGCCGTTGGCGCCATTTTGCACCGCACACATTTTGGCAGCATGGTAGCACAGTGGTTAGCACAATTGCTTCACAGCTCCAGGGTCCCAGGTTCGATTCCCGGCTTGGGTCACTGTCTGTGCGGAGTCTGCACGTTCTCCCCGTGTCTGCGTGGGTTTCCTCTGAGTGCTCCGGTTCCCTCCCACAGTCCAAAGATGGGCAGGTTAGGTGGATTGGCCATGCTGAATTGCCCTTAGTGTCCAAAAAATGTTAAGTGGGGGTTACTGGGTTACGGGGACAGGGTGGATACATGGGCTTCAGTCGGGTGCTCTTTGTAAGGGCCGGTGCAGATTCGATGGGCCGAATGGCCTCCTTCTGCACTGTAAATTCTATGACTCTGTGACACAAGTCGAATAGTCTAATCAGCCCTCACTGCATAATCCACCACTCTCAAAAGCCGAAACCAATCTTTAAACAAAATAAACATTTTTCTTTTTGCCGGGGACGAGTAGGAGAATCGCATTCCAGACACAAGGTAGTTATGAACCTCTCTAGTTTATTAACTCGCTGCAAGGCCTCACCTGGATTACAAGCCACGTAACTCCCTCCCTGGTTCACGTTGCTCCCCGGACAAAGGGGTTTTCACAGCACTTCTGTTCCTTTCCCAGCTGGTGCTGTGGTTCTATCGCACCAGTTTCAGAAAAGTCACAGAAATGTGCAAGGAGGCCATGCAAACAGCAACTGCCAGGGAAGGAACAGGAGGCAAGAGAGAGAGAGAACTCCAGGAAAGACCGCACTGCAGCTGTCTCCTTTAAATCACTTCCCAACTTTGCCTCGGCAAATGGTCTGTCAAATCAGTTTGAAGAAGACATTGGAAAAACTAAAATAAAGCTCAGGGCAGCTCAGGGATGGCTTGCTCCCAGCATCCACTCCCAGCGCGTCTTTCCACATTTCACTCTGGCTCTCAACAACATAATGCCATCAAATACTGAAAAATCCAACAAAATGTGTTTGAGAAGTTCCAGTCTGGCGCAGTTCTGTTTCTGACTGCTGAATTAATGATATTAATGAGTGTGTTCAGGTGAATATCTATTTATTTATGGATGATCTTTTGTATAATTTATCATGGACACTATTACATATTTGTTCAGCACTGTACTTACCTGCTTTCCAAAATATCGAATCAAATTTTAATTAACAAAAGAAACCCTTACAAATTTTCTAAAGGATTGCAATTTGTCCTATTTGCAACTGAAACAGGAAATCCCACCAGTGAGAGAGATCAGAGATAAGACACGAACAATCGGTGCAGATTTACTGCCTGATGTGTGAATCTCGCTGCTGTTGCTGACTGTTGCTGGGCTGATATTAACAAAACTCGGCCAGAAATCACTGTAACACCAGTCAGTGTCAGTGTAACACTGGTCAGTGTAACACCGGTCAGTGTAACACCGGTCAGTGTCAGTGTAACACCGGTCAGTGTAACACCGGTCAGTGTAACACCGGTCAGTGTAACACCGGTCAGTGTCAGTGTAACACTGGTCAGTGTAACACCGGTCAGTATAACACCGGTCAGTGTCAGTGTAACACCGGTCAGTATAACACCGGTCAGTGTCAGTGTAACACTGGTCAGTATAACACCGGTCAGTGTCAGTATAACACCGGTCAGTGTAACACCGGTCAGTATAACACCGGTCAGTGTCAGTGTAACACTGGTCACTATAACACAGGTCAGTGTAACACCGGTCAGTGTCAGTGTAACACTGGTCAGTGTAACACCGGTCAGTATAACACCGGTCAGTGTAACACCGGTCAGTATAACACCGGTCAGTATAACACGGGTCAGTGTAACACGGGTCAGTATAGCACCGGGCAGTGTAACACGGGTCAGTATAACACCGGGCAGTGTAACACCGGTCAGTGTCAGTGTAACACCGGTCAGTGTAACACCGGTCAGTGTCAGTATAACACTGGTCATTCTAGTGTTATAACACTGTACCAGTATCAGTCACTGACCACCGGTGTTACACTGACCGGTGTTATGCTGGCTGGTGTTACACTGACACTGACCAGTGTTATACTGACCGGTGTTACACTGACCGGTGTTATACTGACCGGTGTTACACTGACCGGTGTTACACTGACCGGTGTTACACTGACACTGACCGGTGTTACACTGACCGGTGTTATACTGACCGGTGTTACACTGACCGGTGTTACACTGACACTGACCGGTGTTACACTGACCAGTGTTATACTGACCGGTGTTACACTGACCGGTGTTATACTGACCGGTGTTACACTGACCGGTGTTACACTGACCGGTGTTACACTGACACTGACCGGTGTTACACTGACCGGTGTTATACTGACCGGTGTTACACTGACCGGTGTTACACTGACACTGACCGGTGTTACACTGACCGGTGTTATACTGACCGGTGTTACACTGACCGGTGTTACACTGACACTGACCTGTGTTACACAAACGCTGAAAGGTGTTATACTGACACTGAATGTATAACACTAGAATACCAGTATCAGTATAACACCGGTCAGTGTAACACCGGTCAGTATAACACCGGTCAGTGTAACACCGGTCAGTGTAACACCGGTCAGTATAACACCGGTCAGTGTAACACCGGTCAGTATAACACCGGTCAGTGTAACACCGGTCAGTGTAACACCGGTCAGTGTAACACCGGTCAGTGTAACACCGGTCAGTATAACACCGGTCAGTATAACACCGGTCAGTATAACACCGGTCAGTGGAACACTGGTCAGTGTCAGTGTAACACCGGTCAGTGTAACACCGGTCAGTGTAACACCGGTCAGTGTAACACCGGTCAGTGTAACACAGGTCAGTGTCAGTGTAACACCGGTCAGTGTAACACCGGTCAGTGTAACACTGGTCAGTGTCAGTGTAACACCGGTCAGTGGAACACCGGTCAGTGTCAGTATAACACTGGTCATTCTAGTGTTATAACACTGTACCAGTATCAGTCACTGACCACCAGTGTTACACTGACCGGTGTTTCACTGACCAGTGTTACACTGACCGGTGTTACACTGACACTGACCTGTGTTATACTGACCGGTGTTATACTGACCGGTGTTATGCTGACCGGTGTTATACTGACCAGAGTTACACTGACCGGTGTTACACTGACCGGTGTTACACTGACCGGTGTTACACTGACCGGTGTTACACTGACCGGTGTTACACTGACCGGTGTTATACTGACCGGTGATATACTGACCGGTGTTATACTGACCGGTGTTATACTGACCGGTGTTACACTGACCGGTGTTATACTGACCGGTGTTACACTGACCGGTGTTATACTGACCGGTGTTACACTGATACTGGTATTCTAGTGTTATACATTCAGTGTCAGTATAACACCGGTCAGTGTAACACTGGTCAGTGTCAGTGTAACACCAGGCAGTGTAACACCGGTCAGTATAACACCGGTCAGTATAACACCGGTCAGTGGAACACTGGTCAGTGTCAGTGTAACACCGGTCAGTGTCAGTGTAACACCGGTCAGTGTAACACCGGTCAGTGTAACTCTGGTCAGTGTCAGTGTTACTCCGGTCAGTATAACACAGGTCAGTGTAACACCGGTCAGTGTAACACCGGTCAGTGTCAGTATAACACTGGTCATTCTAGTGTTATAACACTGTACCAGTATCAGTCACTGACCACCAGTGTTTCACTGACCGGTGTTATACTGACCGGTGATATACTGACCGGTGTTATACTGACCGGTGATATACTGACCGGTGTTATACTGACCGGTGATATACTGACCGGTGTTACACTGACCGGTGTTACACTGACCGGTGTTACACTGACCGGTGTTATACTGACCGGTGATATACTGACCGGTGTTACACTGACCGGTGTTACACTGACCGGTGTTACACTGACCGGTGTTATACTGACCAGTGTTACACTGACACTGACCAGAGTTATACTGACACTGACCGGTGTTATACTGACCGGTGTTACACTGACACTGACCGGTGTTATACTGACCGGTGTTACACTGACACTGACCGGTGTTACACTGACACTGACCAGTGTTCCACTGACCGGTGTTACACTGACCGGTGTTACACTGCCCGGTGTTATACTGACCGGTGTTACACTGACACTGACCGGTGTTACACTGACACTGACCGGTGTTATACTGACCGGTGTTACACTGACACTGACCGGTGTTACACTGACACTGACCGGTGTTACACTGCCCGGTGTTATACTGACCGGTGTTACACTGACACTGACCGGTGTTACACTGACCGGTGTTACACAAACGCTGAAAGGTGTTATACTGACCGGTGTTATACTGACACTGAATGTATAACACTAGAATACCAGTATCAGTATAACACCGGTCAGTGTAACACCAGGCAGTGTAACACCGGTCAGTATAACACCGGTCAGTGGAACACCGGTCAGTGTCAGTGTAACACCGGTCTGTGTAACACTAGTCATTCTAACACAGGTCAGTGTCAGTGAAACACTGGTCAGTAAAACACCGGTCAGTGGCGCACCGGTCAGTGTCAATGTAACACCGGTCTGTGTAACACTGGTCAGTATAACACCGGTCAGTGTCAGTGTAACACCGGTCAGTGTAACACCGGTCAGTGTAACACCGGTCAGTATAACACCGGTCAGTGTAACACCGGTCAGTGTCAGTGTAACACTGGTCAGTGTAACACCGGTCAGTATAACACCGGTCAGTTCAGTATAACACCGGTCAGTATAACACCGGTCAGTGTCAGTGTAACACTGGTCAGTATAACACCGGTCAGTATAACACCGGTCAGTGTCAGTATAACACCGGTCAGTATAACAACGGTCAGTGTCAGTGTAACAACGGTCAGTGTCTGTAACACTGGTCAGTATAACACCGGTCAGTTTCAGTATAACACTGGTCAGTGTAACACCGGTCAGTGTCAGTATAACACCGGTCAGTGTAACACCGGTCAGTATAACACAGGTCAGTGTCAGTATAACACCGGTCAGTATAACACCGGTCAGTGTCAGTATAACACTGGTCAGTGTAACACCGGTCAGTGTCAGTATAACACCGGTCAGTGTAACACCGGTCAGTGTAACACCGGTCAGTATAACACCGGTCAGTATAACACCGGTCAGTGTAACACCGGTCAGTGTAACACCGGTCAGTGTAACACCGGTCAGTATAACACCGGTCAGTATAACACCGGTCAGTATAACACAGGTCAGTGTCAGTATAACACCGGTCAGTATAACACCGGTCAGTATAACACCGGTCAGTGTAACACCGGTCAGTGTAACACCGGTCAGTATAACACAGGTCAGTGTCAGTATAACACCGGTCAGTATAACACCGGTCAGTATAACACCGGTCAGTATAACACCGGTCAGTGTAACACCGGTCAGTGTAACACCGGTCAGTGTAACACCGGTCAGTGTAACACCGGTCAGTATAACACCGGTCAGTGTAACACCGGTCAGTGTAACACCGGTCAGTATAACACTGGTCAGTGTAACACCGGTCAGTGTAACACCGGTCAGTATAACACCGGTCAGTGTAACACTGGTCAGTGTAACACCGGTCAGTGTAACACCGGTCAGTATAACACCGGTCAGTATAACACCGGTCAGTGTAACACCGGTCAGCGGCAGTGTAACACCGGTCAGTATAACACCGGTCTGTGTAACACCGGTCAGTATAACAATGGCCAGAGTCAGTGGACAATGTTAGTTTAAAACTGGTCAGTCTATCACCGGTCATTCTAACACCAGTCAGTGCCAGTTCAACACCGGTCAGTGTAACACCGGTCAGTGTAACACCGGTCAGTGTCAGTGTAACACCGGTCAGTATAACACCGGTCAGTGTAACACCGGTCAGTGTCAGTGTAACACGGGTCAGTGTAAAACCGGTCAGTGTCAGTGTAACATGGGTCACTATAACACCGGTCAGTATAACAGGTCAGTGTCAGTGTAACAATGGTCAGTATAACACGGGTCAGTATAACACGGGTCAGTGTCAGTATAACACCGGTCAGTGTCAGTGTAACAATGGTCAGTATAACACTGGTCAGTGTAACAATGGTCAGTGTAACACCGGTCAGTATAACACGGGTCAGTGTCAGTATAACACCGGTCAGTGTAACACCGGTCTGTGTAACACCGGTCAGTGTAACACGGGTCAGTGTCAGTATAACACCGGTCAGTATAACACCGGTCAGTATAACACCGGTCAGTATAACACCGGTCAGTGTAACACCGGTCAGTATAACACCGGTCAGTGTAACACCGGTCAGTATAACACCGGTCAGTGTAACACCGGTCTGTGTAACACCGGTCAGTGTAACACGGGTCAGTGTCAGTATAACACCGGTCAGTATAACACCGGTCAGTATAACACCGGTCAGTATAACACCGGTCAGTGTAACACCGGTCAGTGTAACACCGGTCAGTATAACACCGGTCAGTATAACACCGGTCAGTGTAACACCGGTCAGTGTAACACCGGTCAGTATAACACCGGTCAGTATAACACCGGTCAGTGTAACACCGGTCAGTGTAACACCGGTCAGTATAACACCGGTCAGTGTAACACCGGTCAGTGTAACACCGGTCAGTATAACACCGGTCAGTGTAACACTGGTCAGTGTAACACCGGTCAGTGTAACACCGGTCAGTATAACACCGGTCAGTATAACACCGGTCAGTGTAACACCGGTCAGCGGCAGTGTAACACCGGTCAGTATAACACCGGTCTGTGTAACACCGGTCAGTATAACAATGGCCAGAGTCAGTGGACAATGTTAGTTTAAAACTGGTCAGTCTATCACCGGTCATTCTAACACCAGTCAGTGCCAGTTCAACACCGGTCAGTGTAACACCGGTCAGTGTAACACCGGTCAGTGTCAGTGTAACACCGGTCAGTATAACACCGGTCAGTGTAACACCGGTCAGTGTCAGTGTAACACGGGTCAGTGTAAAACCGGTCAGTGTCAGTGTACATGGGTCACTATAACACCGGTCAGTATAACAGGTCAGTGTCAGTGTAACAATGGTCAGTATAACACGGGTCAGTATAACACGGGTCAGTGTCAGTATAACACCGGTCAGTGTCAGTGTAACAATGGTCAGTATAACACTGGTCAGTGTAACAATGGTCAGTGTAACACCGGTCAGTATAACACGGGTCAGTGTCAGTATAACACCGGTCAGTGTAACACCGGTCTGTGTAACACCGGTCAGTGTAACACGGGTCAGTGTCAGTATAACACCGGTCAGTATAACACAGGTCAGTGTCAGTATAACCCCCAAGGCTCCTTCGACAGCACCTTCCAAACCCACAATCACTACCATCTAGGAGGACAAGGGCAGCAGAAACCCAGGAACCCCACCACCTGGAGGTTCCCCTACACATCACTCACCACCCTGACTGGGAAATATATCCCCGTTCCTTCACTGTCACTGGGTCAAAATCCTGGAACTCCCTCTCTAACAGCACAGTGGGTGTACCTACACCTCAGGGACTAGAGCGGTTCAAGAAGGCCGCTCACCACCACCTTCTGAAGGGCAACGGTGATGACCAATAAATGCTGGTCTAACCAGCAACGCCCACATCCGATAATGGATTTTAAAAAGGTGTCAGTATAACACCAGTCAATTTGCCACTGACAAGCAGAACACGGTTCACTCTCAGTGGAACACGCGTCAAGCATTACTCTGGAAATGTGGCAGTGTTACTCCGGTCAGTATCAGTGTAACACCGGTCAGTGTAACACCGGTCAGTGTCAGTGTAACACCGGTCAGTGTCAGTGTAACACCGGTCAGTGTCAGTGTAACACCGGTCAGTATAACACCGGTCAGTGTAACACCGGTCAGTGTCAGTGTAACACCGGTCAGTGTCAGTATAACACCGGTCAGTGTAACACCGGTCAGTGTCAGTGTAACACCGGTCAGTGTCAGTGTAACACCGGTCAGTGTCAGTGTAACACTGGGCAGTGGCAGAATAACACAGGTCAGTGTCAGTGTAACACCGGTCAGTGTCAGTGTAGCACTGGTCAGTGGCAGAATAACACAGGTCAGTGTCAATTTAACATGGGTCAGTGTAACACCGATCAGTATATACTTCAAACAACTGCGCAACCTCAAACAAACCATTGTTTGCAGCAAATTACACCATTGGACCATTACACGTGGTAACACCACCCACCAGGTACGCGGCACATATTCGTGCGACTCGACCAATGTAGTCTACCTCTTACGCTGCAGGAAAGGATGTCCCGAAGCGTGGTACATTGGCGAGACCATGCAGACACTGCGACAACGAATGAACGGGCATCGTGCGACAATCACCAGGCAGAAATGTTCCCTTCCAGTCGGGGAACACTTCAGCAGTCAAGGGCATTCAGCCTCTGATCTCCCGGGTAAGCGTTCTCCAAGGCGGCCTTCAGGACACGTGACAACGCAGAATTGCCGAGCAAAAACTTATAGCCAAGTTCCGCACGCATGAGTGCGGCCTCAACAGGGATCTTGGATTCATGTCGCATTACATCCACCCCCCACCATCTGGCCTGGACTTGCAAAATCCTACCAACTGTCCTGGCTTGAGACAATTCACACCTCTTTAACCTGTGATTATCCCTCTCCCTGGATCTGTAATGATTTGATTACCTGCAAATGCTCGCATTCCAAGCATTGTCCAGCATCTCTGACTTTGCCTATATAAATGTTTCTGGAACAAGCCTTTCCATTCACCTGAGGAAGGAGCAGCGCTCCGAAAGCTCGTGTTTGAAACAAACCTGTTGGACTTTAACCTGGTGTTGTAAGACTTCTTACTGTGCTCACCCCAGTCCAACGCCGGCATCTCCACATCAAGTATAATGCTGGTCAGTATAACACTGGTCAGTGTCAGTGTAACACCGGTCAGTTTCAGTGTAACACGGGTCAGTGTCAGTATGAAACCGGTCAATGTCAGGGTAACACCGGTCAATATAACACTGGTCAGTGGCAGTGTAACACCGGTCAGTGTCAGTGTAACACGGGTCAGTGTCAGTGTAACACCGGTCAGTGTCAGTGTAACACGGGTCAGTGGCAGTGTAACACCGGTCAGTGTCAGTGTAACACTGGTCAGTGGCAGTGTAACACCGGTCAGTGTCAGTGTAACACGGGTCAGTGTCAGTGTAACACGGGTCAGTGTCAGGGTAACACGGGTCAGTGTCAGTGTAACACGGGTCAGTGTCAGGGTAACACGGGTCAGTTTCAGTGTAACACGAGTCAGTTTCCGTGTAACACGGGTCAGTTTCAGTGTAACATGGGTCAGTGTCAGTGTAACACCGGTCAGTGTCAGGGTAACACCGGTCAGTTTCAGTGTAACACGGGTCAGTGTCAGGGTAACACCGGTCAGTTTCAGTGTAACACGGGTCAGTTTCAGTGTAACATGGGTCAGTGTCAGGGTAACACCGGTCAGTTTCAGGGTAACACCGGTCAGTATAACACCGGTCAGTGTCAGTGTAACACTGGTCAGTGTAACACCGGTCAGTGTCAGTATAACACCGGTCAGTATAACACTGGTCAGTGTAACACCGGTCAGTGTAACACCGGTCAGTGTAACACCGGTCAGTATAACACCGGTCAGTGTAACACCGGTCAGTGTAACACCGGTCAGTGTAACACCGGTCAGTGTAACACCGGTCAGTGTAACACTGGTCAGTGTAACACCGGTCAGTGTAACACCGGTCAGTGTCAGTGTAACACCGGTCAGTGTAACACCGGTCAGTGTCAGTGTAACACCGGTCAGTGTAACACCGGTCAGTGTCAGTGTAACACCGGTCAGTGTAACACCGGTCAGTGTAGCACCGGTCAGTGTAACACCGGTCAGTGTAACACCGGTCAGTGTAACACCGGTCAGTGTAACACCGGTCAGTGTAACACCGGTCAGTGTCAGTGTAACACCGGTCAGTGTCAGTATAGCACCGGTCAGTGTAACACCGGTCAGTGTAACACCGGTCAGTGTCAGTGTAACACCGGTCAGTGTCAGTATAACACTGGTCAGTATAACACCGGTCAGTGTAACACCGGTCAGTGTAACACCGGTCAGTGTAACACCGGTCAGTGTCAGTATAACACTGGTCAGTATAACACCGGTCAGTGTAACACCGGTCAGTGTCAGTATAACACTGGTCAGTATAACACCGGTCAGTGTAACACCGGTCAGTGTAACACCGGTCAGTGTCAGTGTAACACCGGTCAGTGTAACACCGGTCAGTGTAACACCGGTCAGTGTAACACCGGTCAGTATAACACCGGTCAGTGTAACACCGGTCAGTGTAACACCGGTCAGTATAACACCGGTCAGTGTAACACCGGTCAGTGTAACACCGGTCAGTATAACACCGGTCAGTATAACACCGGTCAGTGTAACACCGGTCAGTATAACACCGGTCAGTATAACACCGGTCAGTGTAACACCGGTCAGTATAACACCGGTCAGTATAACACCGGTCAGTGTCAGTGTAACACCGGTCAGTATAACACCGGTCAGTGTAACACCGGTCAGTATAACACCGGTCAGTATAACACCGGTCAGTGTAACACCGGTCAGTATAACACCGGTCAGTATAACACCGGTCAGTGTCAGTATAACACCGGTCAGTGTCAGTGTAACACCGGTCAGTGTAACACCGGTCAGTGTCAGTGTAACACCGGTCAGTGTAACACCGGTCAGTGTCAGTATAACACCGGTCAGTGTCAGTGTAACACCGGTCAGTGTAACACCGGTCAGTATAACACCGGTCAGTGTCAGTATAACACCGGTCAGTGTAACACCGGTCAGTATAACACCGGTCAGTGTCAGTGTAACACCGGTCAGTGTAACACCGGTCAGTATAACACCGGTCAGTGTCAGTATAACACCGGTCAGTGTAACACCGGTCAGTATAACACCGGTCAGTGTCAGTGTAACACCGGTCAGTATAACACCGGTCAGTGTAACACCGGTCAGTGTCAGTGTAACACCGGTCAGTGTAACACCGGTCAGTGTAACACCGGTCAGTGTAACACCAGTCAGTATAACACTGGTCAGTGTCAGTGTAACACCGGTCAGTGTCAGTGTAATACCGGTCAATATAACACTGGTCAGTGTAACACCGGTCAGTGTAACACCGGTCAGTATAACACCGGTCATTATCAGTGTAACACCGGTCAATATAACACTGGTCAGTGTCAGTATGAAACCGGTCAATGTCAGGGTAACACCGGTCAATATAACACTGGTCAGTGGCAGTGTAACACCGGTCAGTGTCAGGGTAACACCGGTCAGTGTCAGTGTAACACCGGTCAGTGTCAGTGTAACACCGGTCAGTGTAACACCGGTCAGTGTAACACCGGTCAGTGTCAGTGTAACACCGGTCAGTGTCAGTATAACACCGGTCAGTGTAACACCGGTCAGTGTAACACTGGTCAGTGTCAGTGTAACACCGGTCAGTGTCAGTGTAACACCGGTCAGTGTCAGTGTAACACCGGTCAGTGTCAGTGTAACACCGGTCAGTGTAACACTGGTCAGTGTCAGTGTAACACCGGTCAGTGTCAGTGTAACACCGGTCAGTGTCAGTATAACACCGGTCAGTGTCAGTGTAACACCGGTCAGTGTCAGTGTAACACCGGTCAGTGTCAGTGTAACACCGGTCAGTGTCAGTGTAACACCGGTCAGTGTCAGTGTAACACCGGTCAGTGTAACACCGGTCAGTGTCAGTGTAACACCGGTCAGTGTCAGTGTAACACCGGTCAGTGTAACACTGGTCAGTGTCAGTGTAACACCGGTCAGTGTCAGTGTAACACCGGTCAGTGTCAGTGTAACACCGGTCAGTGTCAGTGTAACACCGGTCAGTGTCAGTGTAACACCGGTCAGTGTCAGTGTAACACGGGTCAGTGTAACACCGGTCAGTGTCAGTGTAACACCGGTCAGTGTCAGTGTAACACCGGTCAGTGTAACACTGGTCAGTGTCAGTGTAACACCGGTCAGTGTCAGTGTAACACCGGTCAGTGTCAGTGTAACACCGGTCAGTGTCAGTGTAACACCGGTCAGTGTCAGTGTAACACCGGTCAGTGTAACACTGGTCAGTGTCAGTGTAACACCGGTCAGTGTCAGTGTAACACCGGTCAGTGTCAGTGTAACACCGGTCAGTGTCAGTGTAACACCGGTCAGTGTAACACTGGTCAGTGTCAGTGTAACACCGGTCAGTGTCAGTGTAACACCGGTCAGTGTCAGTGTAACACCGGTCAGTGTAACACGGGTCAGTGTAACACCGGTCAGTGTAACACCGGTCAGTGTCAGTGTAACACCGGTCAGTGTCAGTGTAACACCGGTCAGTGTCAGTGTAACACCGGTCAGTGTCAGTGTAACTCTGGTCAGTGTCAGTGTAACACCGGTCAGTGTAACTCTGGTCAGTGTCAGTGTAACACCGGTCAGTGTAACTCTGGTCAGTGTCAGTGTAACACCGGTCAGTGTAACTCTGGTCAGTGTCAGTGTAACACCGGTCAGTGTCAGTGTAACACCGTCGTGTAACCTGGTCAGTGTCAGTGTAACACCGGTCATGTCAGTGTAACACCGTCAGTGTCAGTGTAACACCGGTCAGTGTCAGTGTAACACGGGTCAGTGTCAGCGTAACACGGGTCAGTGTCAGTGTAACACGGGTCAGTGTCAGCGTAACACGGGTCAGTGTCAGCGTAACACGGGTCAGTGTCAGCGTAACACGTGTCAGTGTCAGCGTAACACGGGTCAGTGTCAGCGTAACACCGGTCAGTGTCAGCGTAACACGGGTCAGTGTCAGCGTAACACGGGTCAGTGTCAGCGTAACACGGGTCAGTGTCAGCGTAACACGGGTCAGTGTCAGCGTAACACGGGTCAGTGTCAGCGTAACACGGGTCAGTGTCAGCGTAACACGTGTCAGTGTCAGCGTAACACGGGTCAGTGTCAGCGTAACACGTGTCAGTGTCAGCGTAACACGGGTCAGTGTCAGCGTAACACGGGTCAGTGTCAGCGTAACACGGGTCAGTGTCAGCGTAACACGGGTCAGTGTCAGCGTAACATGGGTCAGTGTCAGCGTAACACGGGTCAGTGTCAGCGTAACATGGGTCAGTGTCAGCGTAACACGGGTCAGTGTCAGCGTAACATGGGTCAGTGTCAGCGTAACATGGGTCAGTGTCAGCGCAACACGGATCAGTGTAACATGGGTCAGTATAACACGGGTCAGTGTAACACGGGTCAGTATAACACGGGTCAGTGTAACACAGGTCAGTATCTGTACAGCCTATCAGGGTATTTACTGCCAATCCCTTTGAGCCACAGAGTTGAATTTTCCGCTCGGCCTGGTTGGGGGGCACTTGCTGTGCGCCTGGAGTCACGTGTCGGGCAGCAGATTTCCTTCCCTAAAGGAATTTAGTGACCCAGATGAGCTTTACGATAATCAATAGTTTTGTGTCACGGTTACTGAGGCTAGATTTCAATTACAGATTTACTTTTAATAATTTGATTTAATTTCCACCAGCTGCTGTGGTGAGATTGGAACGTGTCCCCCCGAGCATTGGCCTGTCCCTCAGGGTTACTGCGCAGTGACGTTACCACAATGCCACTGTCACCCCCTTGTGATACAGGGCAGGGTCAGTGGGCATGGGGCAGGGTCAGTGGGCACAGGGCAGGGTCAGTGGGCAAGGGGCAGGGTCAGTGGGCACGGGGAAGGGTCAGTGGGCACGGGGCAGGGTCAGTGGGCACAGGGCAGGGTCAGTGTGGATGGGGCAGGGTCAGTGGGCACGGGGAAGGGTCAGTGGGCACGGGGCAGGGTCAGTGGGCACAGGGCAGGGTCAGTGGGCATGGGGCAGGGTCAATGGGCAAGGGGCAGGGTCACTGTGGATGGAGCAGGGTCAATGGGCAAGGGGCAGTGGGCACAGGGCAGGGTCAGTGGACATGGAGCTGGGTCAGTGTGGATGGAGCAGGGTCAGTGGGCATGGGGCAGGGTCAGTGGGCAAGGGGCAGGGTCAGTGGGCATGGGGCAGGGTCAGTGTGGATGGAGCAGGGTCAGTGGACAAGGGGCAGGGTTGGTGGGCACGGGGCAGGTTCAGTGTGGATGGGGCAGGGTCAGTGGGCAAGGGGCAGGGTCAGTGGGCATGGGGCAGGGTCAGTGTGGATGGAGCAGGGTCAGTGGACAAGGGGCAGGGTCAGTGGGAACGGGGCAGGGTCAGTGTGGATGGAGCAGGGTCAGTGGGCATGGGGCAGGGTCAGTGGGCACGGGGCAGGGTCAGTGGGCACGGGGCAGGGTCAGTGGGCACGGGGCAGGGTCAGTGGGCACGGGGCAGGGTCAGTGGGCATGGGGCAGGGTCAGTGGGCACGGGGCAGGGTCAGTGGGCACAGGGCAGGGTCAGTGGGCATGGGGCAGGGTCAGTGGTGATGGGGCAGGGTCAGTGGGCACAGGGCAGGGTCAGTGGGCACGGGGCAGGGTCAGTGTGGATGGGGCAGGGTCAGTGTGGATGGAGCAGGGTCAGTGGGAACGGGGCACTGTCAGTGGACAAGGGGCAGTGTCAGTGGGTACGAGGCAGGGTCAGTGGGCACGGGGCAGGGTCAGTGGGCACGGGGCAGGGTCAGTGTGGATGGAGCAGGGTCAGTGGGCACGGGGCAGGGTCAGTGGGCACAGGGCAGGGTCAGTGGGCACGGGGCAGGGTCAGTGGACAAGGGGCAGGGTCAGTGTGGATGGGGCAGGGTCAGTGTGGATGGGCAGGGTCAGTGGACAAGGGGCAGGGTCAGTGTGGATGGGGCAGGGTCTGTGGGCATGGGGCAGGGTCAGTGTGGATGGGGCAGGGTCAGTGGGCATGGACCAGGGTCAGTGTGGATGGGGCAGGGTCAGTGTGGATGGAGCAGGGTCAGTGGGCATGGGGCAGGGTCAGTGGGCATGGGGCAGGGTCAGTGGGCATGTGGCAGGGTCTTGGGCACGGGGCAGGGTCAGTGGGCACGAGGCAAGGTCAGGGTGGATGGAGCAGGGTCAGTGGGCACGGGGCAGGGTCAGTGGGCACAGGGCAGGGTCAGTGGGCATGGGGCAGGGTCAGTGGGCACGGGGCAGGGTCAGTGGGCACAGGGCAGGGTCAGTGGGCACAGGGCAGGGTCAGTGGGCACGGGGCTGGGTCAGTGGGCACGGGGCAGGGTCAGTGGGCACAGGGCAGGGTCAGTGGGCATGGGGCAGGGTCAGTGTGGATGGAGCAGGGTCAGTGGGCACGGGGCTGGGTCAGTGGGCATGGGGCAGGGTCAGTGGGCACGGGGCAGGGTCAGTGGGCACGGGGCTGGGTCAGTGGGCACGAGGCAGGGTCAGTGTGGATGGGGCAGGGTCAGTGGGCACGGGGCAGGGTCAGTGGGCACGGGGCTGGGTCAGTGGGCATGGGGCTGGGTCAGTGGGCACAGGGCAGGGTCAGTGGGCACGGGGCAGGGGGCAGGGGGCGTGGGGCAGGGTCAGTTGGCACGGGGCAGGGTCAGTGGGCATGGGGCAGGGTCAGTGGGCATGGGGCAGGGTCAGTGGGCATGGGGCAGGGTCAGTCTGGCTGCAGCAGGGTCAGTGGGCAAGGGGCAGGGTCAGTGGGCATGGGGCAGGGTCAGTGTGGATGGAGCAGGGTCAGTGGGCACGGGGCAGGGTCAGTGGGCATGGGGCAGGGTCAGTGGGCATGGGGCAGGGTCAGTGGGCATGGGGCAGGGTCAGTGGGGATGGAGCAGGGTCAGTGGGCAAGGGGCAGGGTCAGTGGACAAGGGGCTGGGTCAGTGGGCACAGGGCAGGGTCAGGGGGCGTGGGGCAGGGTCAGTGTGGACGGGGCAGGGTCAGTGTGGATGGGGCAAGGTCAGTGGGAACGGGGCAGGGTCAGTGAGCATGGGGCAGGGTCAGTGGGCATGGAGCAGGGTCAGTGGGCATGGGGCAGGGTCAGTGGGCACGGGGCAGGGTCAGTGGGCACGGGACAGGGTCAGTGGGCACGGGGCAGGGTCAATGGGCACAGGGCAGGGTCAGTGGGCACAGGGCAGGGTCAGGGGGCGTGGGGCAGGGTCAGTGTGGATGGACCAGGGTCAGTGGGCACGGGGCAGGGTCAGTGTGGATGGACCAGGGTCAGTGGGCACAGGGCAGGGTCAGTGGGCACAGGGCAGGGTCAGGGGGCGTGGGGCAGGGTCAGTGTGGATGGACCAGGGTCAGTGGGAACGGGGCAGGGTCAGTGGGCACGGGGCAGGGTCAGTGTGGATGGAGCAGGGTCAGTGGGCATGGGGCAGGGTCAGTGGGCACGGGGCAGGGTCAGTGGGCACGGGGCAGGGTCAGTGTGGATGGGGCAGGGTCAGTGGGCACAGGGCAGGGTCAGTGGACAAGGGGCAGGGGCAGTGGGCACGGGGCAGGGTCAGTGGGCACAGGGCAGGGTCAGTGGACAAGGGGCAGGGTCAGTGGGCACGGGGCAGGGTCAGTGTGCACGGGGCTGGGTCAGTGAGGATGGAGCAGGGTCAGTGTGCACGGGGCAGGGTCAGTGGGCACGGGGCAGGGTCAGTGTGCACGGGGCAGGGTCAGTGGGCACAGGGCAGGGTCAGTGGGCACGGGGCAGGGTCAGTGTGGATGGGGCTGGGTCAGTGGGCACGGGGCAGGGTCAGTGTGGATGGGGCAGGGTCAGTGGGCACGGGGCAGGGTCAGTGGGCACGGGGCAGGGTCAGTGTGGATGGAGCACGGTCAGTGTGGATGGGGCAGGGTCAGTGTGGATGGGGCAGGGTCAGTGGACAAGGGGCAGGGTTGGTGGGCACGGGGCAGGGTCAGTGGGCACAGGGCAGGGTCAGTGGGCACAGGGCAGGGTCAGTGTGGATGGACCAGGGTCAGTGGGCACGGGGCAGGGTCAGTGTGGATGGAGCAGGGTCAGTGGGCACGGGGCAGGGTCAGTGTGGATGGAGCAGGGTCAGTGGGCACGGGGCAGGGTCAGTGTGGATGGAGCAGGGTCAGTGGGCACGGGGCAGGGTCAGTGGGCACGGGGCAGGGTCAGTCTGGCTGGAGCTGGGTCAGTGGGCATGGGGCAGGGTCCGTGGGCACGGGGCAGGGTCAGTGTGCCACAGAGCAGGGTCAGTGTGGATGGAGCAGGGTCAGTGGGCACGGGGCAGGGTCAGTGTGCCACAGAGCAGGGTCAGTGGGCACGGGGCAGGGTCAGTGGACGTGGGCTGTTTTAACTGTGCCACAAATTCGTGGTCAAGCCCAGAGGTCAAATTCAGTGTGGGACAGATGAGGAGGTGAAGGAATATGAAGAGTGGGGTATTTCCGGTTTGGAGGGTGAGGGTGTGTGGTCACCACATCACTGGGCAGGCTGAGTAGGTGTTGAAAGCACACTCAGTTCGACATGGATGGAAGGAAACATTGTGGCCAGAATGTTAATGAAACCCAGTGGAAGTCACAATCTGACCTGTACTCCTGCGTTAGTCTGTCCTGTAACTCAGGCTTATTTAGTACTGGTCAGATCAGTGTAGACTGGAACGGCTGAAGAATCACTCTCTTGAACATTGCCTCATGTTGACCCATTAGTGAATCCTCTGTGTCTTTGGCACCAAGTTGCGAGCACAGTGTATCTATGAGGGGGTCCACTCAACTCAACTGATTCCTGGAAAGTCAAAAGTGTTTTAACGATCTGATTCCAGGGCCAGGTCACCAGCTAGTGCATCGCCAAAGTGTACTCACTTGTCTCAGAGCATTGTGCAAACTGAATGTTAAAGAGCGAGCCAGACAAGGCCACACTTCACCATCAGAGGTCTGCAAATCCTCTGCATCATTCTCAATCAGACTCACTGTGTTTCGGAGCGTGTAACAAGTATAAAAATCCAGCTGCAGTGTTTTCTGTTTGCATAGCTGCACATTTCTACACTGCAACTATCATCTCCTCTCTCAAGCTTAGTTTTAAATGCTGGATCGTTTCAGAGGAAATATTGTGCTGCGCTTTTTATTAACATCCTTTATAGCTTTAAAATTCAGTGTATTAAGATTAAATAAAAGGTTTGTTGGCCCTTTAACACTTGACTCGAGCCCTCTGTGTTTAATATGTACGGTCAGTTTTCAGTAAGTATTCATTTTTATGTCTCCAAATCGGCGGATCATTTCATTTAATGAAAGATGGTTGACGTTTTTGTCCAATTAATATGCAAATTAAAGTGAGGATTTATTTGTGACATCCACATGTGGTAAAAGTAAAAGAAAACAAAAAATACTGTTAACGGTCGCCCTCATCGCTTTGATGCTCTGTCACATGTCATTAATCAGCCTGTACTCTGCAAAGCAGAACTGCGTTTAAAGAGACCGTTATCCCTTTAAACCTCAGGAAGGACTGGATTGAAACCACGTTGAAGTTCCAGCCTCCTTTCGTTTCACTCTGCCCGTTTAAAAGTTAGGAGAATAGCAACCCCGATTTGCAATTCCTGCTAAATCCACAATGACAGGAGTGAAGTATATTATTTGCCCTGTTTTAGCAAAGATTCATCAACTGTGATTCGGGGCTTTGACAGATATTTTAACTGATTGTCCTTTAAATGATTGTCGTTCACTCGGGCGCAATCGAGCCAAATTCTTCCCCCATCTCACCCCCCCCCCCCCCCCCCCCCCCCCCCCCCCACCCCGAACCCAGACGGTCTATTCATGCCTGTCACTCCTTCATTCCCAGTTAATACAGGTGAGCTCTCCCCATCGCCAGAAAGCACACGTTTCTTCAACTTCCTGGTCTTGTATCTATCGCGTCTCCCGACCCATTCCCATCCCCTAATGGCATTTTCCTTCCCTGTTTCTATTTCGATTAATTGATTGATTTGATTTATTGTCACATGTACCGAAGTACAGCGAAAAGTATTTTTCTGCGGCCGAGGGAACGTACACAGTACGAACATGGTAGACAAAAAGAATAATTGAGAGAGTACGTCGACAAATAGTACATCAACAAATAGTTATTTCTCACGGGAATAATTTTCAATCCATTTTGGAATTTCAAGCGGATCTTGCCTGGATATGTTCCCCCCTCCCCCCCCGGTCCGGGATGGAACATTTGGGATTTGCCTCATCTTCATTGGATTGGATTGGCTTTATTATCACGTGTACCGATGTACAGTCAAAAGTATTGTTCTGCGTACAGTTTAGACAGATCATTCCGTACATGAAAGGAAAATACATACGGCAAACATAAAACACACAATGTAAATCTTCATATATATTCTGTGTTATTTGCATGGTCAGTTTATATGTTCAACTTCCCAATGCTACATCTGGCACCTTTCAAACTTCTCGGGCGGAATTCTCCGCAGGGGGCCGAATTCGTGAAGGCCGTCAGGAACTCGGCCGAGGTTCACAACAGCCTCGGAGCCCGCTCCCCGCACCTAATTCACCCCCACCCGGGGGGCTAGGAGCGGGCCTCCGTCTTTCTCGCCAGCGACCTCATCCAACTCGGGTCCAACCCGTGCATGCGCGGATGACTTCATCGCGCAGACGGCACGAACCTGTGCATGTGCGGTGGCCGTCTTTCTCCTCAGCCGCCTGGCAAGACGTGGCGGCTTGATCTTGCGGGGCGGCGGAGGGGAAAGAGTGCGTCCATTTTGGACGCTGGCCCGACAATCGGTGGGCACCGGCCTGTCCCCTCCCGGGCACAGTCGTGGTGCTCCCGTGCCAATCGGGCCCCTAGATGCCCCAAACGGGCATCTGCCGCCCGTTTCACGAAAGCAGCGACCAGGTGTGGTTGCTGCCGTGGTGAAACGGGCGTGAAGGGCCGGCCGCTCGGCCCATCGGGCTCGGAGAATCGCCGTTCACCGTGAAAAACGGCGAGCGGCGATTCTTCCGAGCCGGGGGGAGGGGGGGTGGGGAGAATCGCTGGGGGCGCCAGGGGGGCGTAAAAAATGTCGAGAGGCCCTCCCACGATTCTCCCACGCCCCGTGGAGAGCGGAGAATTCCGCGCCTCTTCTTTAGCAGTGTTAATAAGTGTGGGACCAGACAGGTCTCTGAGCATCCCTCCTGTTCCTGAATCCTGGCTCCCTCTGAATTCAGAATACCACAGGAGAATTCATCAGGAACCCAGGTTATGCATCTAACCTGCAAACATCCTGGCCAGATCAGTCTGCTGTTTAGGGGTTCAATCCAATCTATTTGCCTGTCCTCCAAGTTCCCCAGCTCAGACTGTCAGCTCTGGGGCATCTTGAAAGCAGCCTGTATGTACACGGAAACATTAAACCTCAAACTACCAATCAACGGCTCCTCAACAAGAATGCTAATATACATTTGCATAGCACCTTTAACATAATAAAAATGGCCCAAAGTGTTCCACACGAATGTAATTGAACAAAAGTGGTCTCTGAGCACGGGAGTCATTTGGACAGGTAATAAAATGTTTGATTAAACAGATCAGTTTTAAATAGCATCTTAGATGTGGAGAGGTTAGAAATCCAAATATTTAGAAGTGTTAACAATCCGAGTTGTCGCATTTCTTCGTTGAGATTGCAGTGTCCGGCACAGTGTCACGGGCACTGGGTGATATCAAGACTTTGGAATCAAGTGGAGTTGTTTGAAATGCCTTTGCATTCCTTATTCTAGCTGGGACTGCAAAGAGCCACGACCAGTCAGCTCCAATATCTGCTCTGACCGTAACTCAACTACGGCTATAACACCCCAATATGTCAATCCCGCAGCACACTTAAATCTTGAGGAACACATCATCCAGATCCAAGCACAACACCGACTGGCAAACTTCAGCTTTATCATGTTTGGGGAAACCTGTTTCCTTCCTCGTTGTTTTCCTTTCTGTTCATTTTGTTTCCACAATGGCTACAATGAAGGCTCGTAATGATCAACCTTGCCATTCGGAAAAGAATATACCAGAGTTTAAGAGTGTTTCACAGTGGGAGGGTTTCAGGGGTAGGTCGAAAAGCTGAGTGGGAATCCCCACCTCGTCCTCGTTACAGCTGAGTGTTTTTTTAATATAAAGTCACAGAGAGTCCATACTGAGTTGTATCAAAGCAATATTGGTTTATTTACAAGGCTATAATCTACGGCTTCAGTAGTTCCACTCTGGCCTAAAGGTCGGTGCCAAGCTGGACAACCTTATATACAACATTGATTGAGTTTTTCAACAAGGCAGCTTGCACTCCGCAAGGAACATGCAAAAGACAATCATTCCCATCCCGTAAAGTCTGAGCCGACAGTTTTATTTTTCTTCCCATGTGTGCATCGCTGGCTAGGTCAGCATTTATTGTCCATCCCTAGTTGCCTTTGAGAAGGTGGTGGTAAGCTGCTTCTTGAACCGCGGCAGTCCTTGAGGTGTAGGTACACCCACTGTGCGGTTAGGGTGAAAGATCAGCGATATATTTCTAAGTCAGGGTGGTGTGTGGTTTGGAGGGGAACCTCCAGGTGGTGTTGATCCCATGTACCTGTTGCTCTTGTCCTTCTAGATGGCAGAGGCCATGGGCTTGGAAGGCACTGTCAAAGGAGCCTTGGAGAGTTGCTGCCCTGCATCTTGTAGAGGGTACACATGGCTGTCGGTGATGGAGGGAGAAAATGTTTAAGATGGAGGCTGGGGTAACATTCAGATGGGGCGCTTTGTACTGGATGATGCTGACCTTTTGAGTCTTGCTCAAGCTGCACTTATCCAGTGGAGAGCATTCCATCACACTCCTGATTTGTGCCTTGTAGATGGTGGACAGGCTTTGGGGAGTCGGGAGGTGAGTTACTCACCGCAGGGTTCCTAGCCTCTGACCTGCTCTGGTAGCCACAGTATTCCTATGGCGAGTCCAGTTCCGTTTCTGGTCATTGGTAACCTACAGGAGGTTGCTAGTGGGGAATTCAGTGCTGGTAATGCCATTGATTGTCAAGGGGAGATGTAAGCCTTGGTTAAGATGTTTGGAGAAGGGAAAGTAAAATGTATTGGGGGGGCTGCGTTGCCCATTTATTTTGTATTTTATGGTAAGCAATATTTAATTTTCTCTTCAAATTTCCAACTCAATCTTCTTATGCTGCTGCAGATTTGCCATAACCAAATAGGCAGTTGTGTGACCAGCTCCAGGGTCTATAGGAATTACATACGTACAAACATATGGATTAGGAGCAGGTGGAGGCCACTCAGCCCCTCCAGCCTGCTCCACCATTCAATAAGATGGTGGCTGATCTGATTGGAACCTCAGCCCCACACTCCCTTGTTAATCCAGAATCTATTCCGCTCTGTCTGAAAGATTGTCAGAGATTCTGCTTTCACTGCCTTTTGAGGCTCTGAGTTCCAGAGACTTGCCGCCCTCCAAGGGGGAAAGATTCTCCTCAACCCCCCCTTTTAAATGGGCGAACCCTCATTTTTAAACAGTGGGTGTCCTGAACAATATTTGTCCTGAATCAGGAATCTGGGGCGTGAGGGGGTGAACAGGGGTGACTCCTGGTCTGGCACGTCCTGACAGGGGAGCGGCTGGGAGAGCGGCTGGGAGAGAGAGAGAGAGAACAGTATTTATTCCTCAATTCAACCGGCAAGTTGACCAATGTGTGACTTGGTTGGCGGTGCCACCTGAGCAGGTTGGTAGACAATTCACTATGGTCGCTGGGGATGTGGGAAGGCGGACAAGGGGGGGAGGAGGAGTAGAGGATCAACACTGATGTGTGTGTGTGTGTGTGGGGTACCGAAAGACGTTTAGGACTGCCAGCCCTATTTCTGCCTTATTTAATCAATCTCGAAGTTTAATTATTCAATACATTTAAACCCTGCTGAGAACGGAGGCATTTTTACTTTTCCTATAATCTTTGAACAACAGATCTGCAATATATGATGGCCGATTCTGTCAGCTACACTGAGCTAAAATGCTTCAAACTGTTGATGACAGAGATCAGAGGGGGGAAAAAAGCACTCTATGTGCACACGCTGTTTGATTAGTGGCGTCAGTCTCTTGTGCTGAATGGACCAATATGCTGCAATAAGTAAACGCTAAGATAATCCTATTATCTGTTTTGACTCCATCCTGACAATAATGATTCACTATTTTCACAATACTGCACAGCCTCTCTCCAGTCAGTCAAAGAGTGACGAGTGAGCAATCAGAATGATGGCGAATGATTCCGACAGGATAGGGGCTCCCTCACAGAAACGCTCAGCACAGAAACATATGTAACTTTTCTAAATAAATCCACTGCTTCAACCATTTCAAACCCTTTCAGGTCTGGCTCTGCCAAGACATTCTCTACGCCTCCCTTCCAAAGGGCAGTGGGTGCTGGTAAGTTTCCAAAATAATTAATCCCTCTCCGCTACTGTTTTTTCCTCCCTTGTGTCAGTTATGTTTCTCTCTCCTCCGCTGCGATCTACTTCTCCACCTTCCCAACTGTTTCTCCCTCTTTGACTGTTCCCATTCATTTATCCCACAAATCTTTGCAGACCTTTGCTGTGTGACTTTATGGATCAGGAGCAGAGTGTAACGCAGGGATCTATGGTGAAGCTACAGCACAGCTATTGAGAAGCAGGTGAATGGTACCCAGTCCCCGCCCCATCTGCCTTTGCCTCCTTTCTTTTCCTCTTCATTCTACAAGTTGCTATTTCTGCAGCCTCTGGTTCTTTGCTCAGCTCAGCCACTTTAGTCACTTCTATGGGCAGCAGTGGGGAAGGACGCTGACACATCAAGCTTCACTCCACCTTTCCTTTCTACCATTTTACCTTTTTTTTGTCTTTTTTTATTCCTTTGAATACCAGTGAACTGGAATCAGCTGTGTATAACACACTTTGAGGTCATTCTGCCAGCCCAGCCTCGAGGCTTCCTCTCAGATACAGAATCAAAGCATTTTGTAGAACATCTTTTTTGAAATGTTCCTAACTTTGGGGTAAATGGTATTCGGGACTGTACTGTGACAAGGCCAGTCACTTTAGTAGGGAGTGGTTTGGAGCTTTGCAATCGCATGCCGAAGCCGGTTTAGCTCAGTGGGCTAGAGAGCTGGTTTGTAATGCAGAACAAGGCCAGCAGCGCGGGTTCAATTCTCGTACCAGCCTCCCCGAACAGGCGCCGGAATGTGGAACTAGGGACTTTCCACAGTAACTTCATACTTGTGACAATAAAAGATTATTATATTATTATTAAATGAGCGCGCGTAAGTGGCCCATTTGACCCATCGAGCCTCTGCTAGTGTCTTTGTGCATCTCAGCTACTTAAATTAATTCAATTCTCCTGCTCGAACCCCATGCCCGTTTTGCAAGCAAATATCAAATTCCATTTTGAAAATACTTATTGGCAAACAATTCACAAATTTCAAACGCCCACGTTAATGATTTTTATGAATGTCTCCGATTTGTATTCTCTAAGTAGCCGATCTCTGATTGCAGCAAGCAATCTGCCGCTATTTACCTGCTCGAACCCTTCCTCATTTTGAAGAACTCCACTGTCTCAGTCCTCACCCCACTCCAGTGACAAAAGCTCCAACTTTATAAGCGTTCATCCCAGGGAGTAGCGCTCAAGTGAATCAGTGTTCCACCTTGACTGCTGCATTTCTATCCTTGCTTTAGTGGGATACCAGGACAATAGGTCAGGATTATTGGCATTCTGCAGCATTGTGATCCCAGCACCGAAACAACATTGAGTTTCCTGAAAATTCCATTTGTTTGGTTCAAAGTCTCGTTGTAAAGAAAGACTCACTTTTGCACAGATGTTAATGCCATTGGTTTCAATTTAGTTTTAGGGAGCCACTTCATTGCATCCCCAAGAATAGGGGCAGAGGAACATGGGGGAGGCCATTCAGCCCCACGGCCTGCTCTGCTGTTCAGTGAGGTCATGGCTGGTTTATGACCTAACTCAATATCCCCGAAACCTTTGGTGAATAAAATCCTACCAATCTCAGATTTGAAACTAACAATTTGTCTCGCAACAATTGGCATTTGCAGAGGAGAGTTTCCAAAGTTCTACTACCCAGGAACGCCACGGTGGCACAGTGGTTAGCACTGCTGCCTAACAGCTCCAGGGACCCGGGTTCAATTCCGGCCTCGGGTGACTGTCTGTGTGGAGTTTGCACTCTCTCCCCGTGTCTGAGTGGGTTTCCTCCGGGCGCTCCGGTTTCCTCCCACAGGAGGCAAGGAAGTGCAGGTTAGACGGATTGGCCATGCTAAATTGCCCCTTAGTGCCCAAGGATGTGCAGGTTAGGTGGGGTTACAGGGGTAGGGTGGGGGAGTGGGTTTTGGTAGGGTGCTCTTTCAGAAGGTCAGTGCAGACTCAATGGGCCAAATGGCCTCATTCCTCGCTGTAGGAAAAGTTTTTTGTGTGCAGAAATGTTTCCTAATTTCACTCCTGGAAAATCTGCCTCTAAGTTTTAGATTGTGACCCCACAGTTCTAGAGTTCCCAGACCAGCAGAAATAGTTTCTCCCTATTTGTTTCCCCTTAACAGCTTGAAAATGTTGATCAATTCCCCACTTGACTTTCTTAATCCCTTAGTTTGTGTATTTTTCTCCTTGTACATTTACCTTGACGTCCAGGTATCATTCTATAATCTACACTGGACTCCATCCACACCATACGTTTCCTGAAGTGTGATGCCCAGAACCTGGAACCAAGGCTTTGTATAACTGCAGCATGACTTCTATCCTCTTGTGTTTTAGTCCTGTAGCCATAACGACCAACATTCCGATAGCCTCTTTGATTATTTTCTGTACCTGTTCATGACATTTCAATGATCGATGTACCAGGATTTCCAAATCATCTTTGAGCCTTCATTGTTTCTAGCTCTTCATCATTTAGAGAGTGCCCTTGTACAATTCTTTTTTAGGTTCAAAATGTATGAGCTGGCATAGACCTACGATGAAACGCTATTTGCCATAGTTTTGTCCATTCGCTTGCTATTCATATCTCTTTGTAATTTTATGCTTCCATCCACATTGCTTAAAATCTGTGTCATTAGCAAACTTGATAAGTAACATTCCATCGCATTATCTAAATTGTTAATAAATATGGTGACTGGTTGAGGCCCCAACACAGATCCTAGTGGGACTCCACTCGTCAGGTTCTGCCAATGAGAGTACCTGTCTGTTATCCCCACTCGCTGCCTCCTGACACTTAGCCAATTCCTAACTAGGTCAAGAATTTGCCTTCACTTTCAACTTTAGTTAACAGTCTTTCTGAGAGACTTTTATCAAATACTTTCTGAAAGGCATTTGCTTTTGCTCAGGGTATTTTTCACATAGTAAATGACTGTGACGGCTTGCTTCCGTCAGCAGCGTTGTGGGTTCAATCCCACTTTGGCACACAATTTAAGCTGACCCTCCACTGTAGTACTGAGGGGGTGCTGCATTGTTGGAGGTTAGGGGAAGGGAATTCTCCTGCTTCCTGCTCAACATTCCTCCTTCACAATACATCTCCAAAACCAGGTGGACTGCTGCTCATTGCACTTTGTGAGATATTCCTTCAGGAAGGGTGCATCCAGGGGCAGCATGGTGGCCTAGTGGTTAGCACAACCGCCTCACGGCACTGAGGTCCCAGGTTCGATCCCGGCTCTGGGTCACTGTCCGTGTGGAGTTTGCACATTCTCCCCGTGTCTGCGTGGGTTTCGCCCCCACAACCCAAAAATGTGCAGAGTAGGTGGATTGGCCACGCTAAATTGCCCCTTAATAGAAAAAAATAATTGGGTAATCTAAATTTATAAAAAAAAAAAAAAAAAAAAAAGGAAGGGTGCATCCACAGAATCCCGATAGTGCAGAAAGAGGCCATTCGGCCCATAGAGAGTGCAGCGACCCTCTGAAAGAGGGCCTCACCCATGCTCATTCCCCCACCCTATCTCTGTAACCCCACCTAACCTGCACATCTTTGGACATTAAGAATCCATGTAATTTGAATGTAAGAGATAGGAGCTGGAGTGAGGCCATTCAGCCCCTCAAACCTGCTCTGCCATTCAACAAGATCATGGCTAATCTTCTATCTAAATTCCACAGGCGCGGGAATCTTCCAAAAGGGAACAAAGTCCCCGAGCGAGCGCGTTTAGCCGTGTGATTGCCGGCACTCACAGTGCCGAGAAACACGTGGCTATTAAACGCGGCCCGTGTTGAATAAGGGGCTTGAACGGGGAATGTGCGGCCGAGTCCACACATAGCTTTGCTTTTTACAATGGAGAGTTCAGCCCGCCTCAACTTCCCGTTGTAGCGAGAGATCCCGATCTCCGAAGCTCCCAAAAGAATCCCCGACCTCCCTCCCCAGCCCAGATGCAATATGGGAGGGTCCCCAGGGTCCCCCTGCCCCCCCCCCCCCAATACCCACCACAGCAACCCCGATCACACACGCGCATAAAAATGACAGCTTGGCACGTTGGCAGTGCTCCGCCGAGATGGCAGTGCCACCTGGGCACCTTGGCAGTGCCAGGCTGGCACCTAGGTGGTACTGTCAGGGTACCCCGGTGGCACCAACAATGCCAGGGTACCACCCCACCAAACGGGCATGCAGCTGGGGGTCTCTGAACCCCTCGCAGACCCCCACGAATGCCGTTCCGTCTGGTTCCCGTTTGTGGGAACCAGCACCAAACGCTCTCTGAGGCAAAGGGGTTGAATCCCAAAGCCTCAGGTACTTTGGGGACCTGTACATTAGAGTAAGGCTTACTGCCACGCTTTCATGTGCAGAGTTGCCAAAATGTGATCCATTGTGGGCGGGATTCACATTTGCAACATCTCGCGAGATTGCGCCGCGAGCCGGGTCGTGGTCAGCCAGAGATTAATGGCTGCTGCTTGGCACATTTCAACTATCAAAACAGCAGAAAGTGCATGTCTTTCATTCCCTTATTTTAAGATATACTTTTGACACTTTTGAAGTGTCACATCTGCTGTGTGATGGATGCTGTTAAATCTCACACATAAATAGATTTGTTTCCAGTTTTTTGAAAGTTTATAATAAACTTCAAAATACCAGAGAAACCAGAGAAAAAGAAAATCAGTGTTTCTTTGAAGCCATTGTCTGTCACCCCTGTGTGGCATCTTTGCAAAGTAGCAATGTTACAGCAGGGATTCCAGGACAAGATGTTGAAACATCGAGGATTTTTAGCAACTAAAGTGTTAGGTACAGTTGCTGCCTCCTGGCTCACTAGTTACTCAGCAAGCTATGGGTTAATGGATTTGGCAACGCAGTGTACTTAGATCAAACAGTGGAAATGCTGGTTTTCCCATTCATTTGCCCTTCATTCTGTCCGTGCTCTTTGTTCAAACATCTGTAACCCAGAATGTTCTTTTCTTTTCTTTTTTGTTAATCTAAGGCATGTTTGCTTATCCTCTTTTTTTTCATGCGCGTTCATACTTTATCGGTGGACCTCTAATTCAGCCACCCTCTAATTCAGCCACCCTCTAATTCAGCCACCCTCTAATTCAGCCACCTGCTTTGGGTGCTCACTCAGGTCTCGAGTTTAAAATTCCCACCCTTGTTTTCAAATTCCTCCGTGGCCCCATCCCCTCCCTACCTCTGTAATCGCCTCCATCCCCCGAGAACTCTGTGCTCAACTCATAGAAGAAACTTGTGCGTCATAGAATCTAAAGTGCAGAAAGAGGCCATTCGGCCAATCAAGTCTGCACCGGCCCTTGGAAATAGCTTCCCACTTAAGACCACACCCACCTAAGCTTTTTGGACACGAAGGGCAATTTAGCACGGCCAATTCACCTAATCTGCACATTTTTGGACTGTGGGAGAAAACCGGAGCTCCCGGAGGAAACCCACGCAGACACGGGGAGAATGTGCAGACTCCACACAGACAGTGACCCAGCGGAGAATCGAACCTAGGACCCTGGCTCTGTGAAGCAACTGTGCTAACCACTGTGCTACTGTGCTGCCCCTCATTCTGGACTCATGAGCAGTCCGATTTTAATCGCTCCGCCATTGGCTGCTGCGTGTTGGGCTGTCAGGGTCCCAGGATCAGGAATTCCCCCCCCCCTCCCCCCCACCAAGCCTTTCCACCTCTCTAACCCTCTCCCCTACCTCTGCAGCCAAGTCTACGCCCACCTGCTCTAATACCTCCTGACGTGGCGGGGGTGCCAACTTTAACTTTATGACCAGCCTGTGAAAAGCATTGTGGAACATTTTATTACATTAATGGTGCTACATAAATACAAGTTGTTGTTGTTGGTGCCTGAGCTTAGTTTGCAGGAGTTCTCACTCCTGGGCCAGCATGGTAGCACAGTGCAGTGGGTAGCACTGTTGCTTCACAACTCCAGGGTCCCAGGTTTGATTCCCGGTTTGATTCACTGTCTGTGCGAAGTCTGCACGTCCTCCCCGTGTGTGCGTGAGTTTCCTCCGGGTGCTCCGGTTTCCTCCCACAGTCCAAAGATGTGCAGGTTAGGTGGATTGGCCATGCTAAATTGTCCTTAGTGTCCAAAAAGATTAGATGGGGTTACAGGGATGGGGTGCGCTTAAGTGGGGTGCTCTTTCCAAGGGCCGGTGCAGACTCGATGGGCCAAATGGCCTCCTTCTGCACTGTAAATTCTATGATTCTCACGGCGCCGAGGACCTGGTTCGATCCCGGCTCTGGGTCACTGTCCATGTGGAGTTTGCACATTCTTCCCCCGTGTCTGCGTGGGTCTCGCCCCACAACCCAAAGATGAGTAGGATAGGTGGATTGGCCACGCTAAATTGCTCCTGTATTGGAATTTTAAAAAAAAAATTGCAGGTGTTCCAGGAGTGGAGAGGTTGTGACATGACTACACACACATTTCAACTGTTATTTTTGTTTTGGTTGTGAATTTGTTATTTTATACCCATCAGGGAAGAGTACCTGGAGATTTATCCTGCAACTTAGCCATCTTTGGGACTGACTGGCAGGAGGACACCACAGAGCATTCTGCAGTCTGCAATTCCGGTCTAACCACTCTATTTTCATCCCAGATTTCGCACAAAAGATGGCGAGGGAATGCGCCCTTATCTACTGTTCATTCTGGTTTGTTGATTAATCGTCTGTCGCCTGCGTGTGACTCCAGACTCGCAGTATTGCGGTTGGCACTTAAATGCCCTTGAAATGGCCTCGCAAGCCACTCAGTTCGAGGATTGGGGATGGGTATCAAATGCTGGCCTACCCAGCAACACCCTCATCCCCTGAAAGAAAAAGTAAGAATAATTCACACCTTTATTTTGAAGACAGTGGTGTGCTGGGGTATTTGCTGGCTGGCTAGGAACTAAAATTCCAGTCAGTGATTGGTTAGGATGTTGTATCTTCAAGCTTGATGGTGAGAAATACCTTAATGAGATGCTGATGCCCCTGGTAAGTGTCAAATGATATGGCCTTTCAGTAAATCAACATTCTCCCCAAGCCCAAAAGTGAAGCTGATCACACTGCAGTCAGTCCAGAAGAGGAACATTGTATGGCACAGTCAGAGATTATGGTCAAACCTGTACATTGCTGGAGGAATAGGAACACGTAGCATTTTTCTTACCATACATCCTTTAGTTAGGCCTCGCACTATAAAAAGAATATAGAGGCAAAAAGTTGTGGAGGTTGTTCTTGTGCTCTCAACTTTTCCAGCTAACTACTTTGGGAAACCTTTTCTGGTTATGTCTGCAGGTAACATAGATTACCAATGTAGTAACTGGATGGAATGTCATCCGGAACATTCTTAGATTAACCATACCAATCTCCTACACATTACAGCAGAGAGATTGAATCAGTAACATCGCTCTTCAGAGTAACTGTCCTCCATTGCCACATTGCAATAGGTTCTGCCAGCTGACTATATTGAGAAGCATCTTGTTGAAAGTCATTTTCGAACATCTGTATTACTTTTCTCATCCACACAGACAGGAGGACCTTTAAATGGTGCAGCTGCCACTGAGATACGTATAGATCAGACTTAAATCAGGATTACAGTACACCTCAGCCACATGTGACCAGAACGAGTCCACAATGCCTGCCCCATCTGCGTTAGCACTTTCTCTATCTCCTTTCCCAGACAAGAAGCAAATGCCAGTGCTTCGTAATGAAAACAAGGAATCTGTGTAGCGTTCTGGATTCAAACAGCTATTTCTGCCGCAAAATTATTATCCGTCGTTATGAATATTCAGTTATTAGAATCACACGGTCAAACATTTGCTTACACATTTTTCAAAATATTGATTTTTCTGGTTTCACTAATTTCAATTTGTAAGAAAATGGATCATGCAGCACAGTTCTACTGCAGCTGACTATAATCTATGCAGCGATCCGACTAAAGTGCGTTCATTTAGCCACATACATCTGTTGGCAGCAATGAATACAGTGTCTGAATAGAAAATAGTTTGAAGCTGCATTTTCGATAATTTTTCACTTTTCATCTACTGACTTAAGCAGAACTAACAGGCTGACCATTCCAGAGCCTGTGAGCAATGCAACAACAATGTTAGTCTCTTGTCCAGCTCCATAAAAGCAGCATTGAGACATTGTGAACACGATGGGATATTACAGGCGACTTGAGGTGCATTTCCAGCATAGCAGCCTGACTCTTGATTTAATCAATGATATATATATCTATGTGTGTGTGTGTGTGTGTGATTGGTGATTTAGTACAGTAATGTTCCAGTGCGCAGTGTTACATGGTGGTGTGAGTGACCTGGGTTTAAGCCTAGTCCTTGGTTGACCCCAGCCGTTTGGGCTTTCCCCAAAGGTGCTTTTGTCAATGGTTTAGGCAATCATTCTTACTTGTAGAGCACCACAGCTGTGTGTTGCCCCTCCAGTACCTCACACTGTAGGGTAAGCCTGTGGTCTAGGGTGTCTGTGTAACACTGAAGCAAAGGATCATTCAGACTGAAACTGTCTTCAGCCTGTAGTCTGTCACATGGCCACATAGAACATGAACCTTTAATAAACTTTGTGAAGTTCAGGGCGGTGCGGTGGCGCAGTGGTTAGCACTGCTGCCTCACGGCACCGAGGACCCGGGTTCAATCCCGGTCCCGGGTCACTGTCCATGTGGAGTTTGCACATTCTCCCTGTGTTTGTGTGGATCTCACCCCCACAACCCAAAAGATGCGTAGGGTAGGTGGATTGGCCACGGTAAATTGCCCCTTAATTGGAAAAATTTAAAAAAAGAACTTCATGAAGTTCGGAAAGAGGTTCTGAATAAAGGCCCAGATTTAAATAGTTTGATGGAAAGTTAAAGTAGACTAGTAACATTAAGAATTTATTCATATTCTAAATCATAGAATTTACAGTGCAGAAGGAGGCCATTCGGCCCATCGAGTCTGCACCGGCTCTTGGAAAGAGCACCCTACCCGAGGTCAACACCTCCATCCTATCCCCATAACCCAGTAACCCCACCCAACACTAAGTGCAATTTTGGACACTAAGTATAATTTAGCATGGCCTAACTTGCACATCTTTGGACTGTGGGAGGAAACCGGAGCACCCGGTGGAAACCCACGCACACACGGGGGAGAACGTGCAGACTCCGCACAGACAGTGACCCAAGCCGGAATCGAACCTGGGACCCTGGAGCTGTGAAGCAATTGTGCTATCCACAATGCTACCGTGCTGCCCCCTATTGAAGTGCTTTTGGTAAAGAAGGAAAGATTCCCATTAGCTTAACACTCTAAGTTTTATATATCTGTCAATATTGTTTTAAAATCTATGAGCTAAAACAAATGGCCAATCTCAGGGTACAGTGTCATTATGGCATTGGTAATGGACCAGTCATCTGTTGGTCTAGTCGAATGATCCAGAAACAGGAGTTCAAATCCCACCAATGCAACTAAATAAGTCTGGAATATAAAACGTCTTGGTATTTGTGATGCTGAAGGGTATTTAATGATATGCAATAAATGCTGGCCTTATCAGTGACACCTATATCCGTTAATTTTTTTAACGTAGATATTTATGTGAATTCTGTCTATAAGTCGAACATATTTACTCCCCGAAGGCATTCTGTTTTCTGGGAGACAATCAAAAATGCTTCTTTCGAAGTTGCTGGGATGAACTTTCAATGGCACGCATACAGCTACTCCATGCTACACCCCTAACCCTACCTAGCTACAGAGTGAGCTCCCATTACTGTCATGCCATGGACAACTGTAACCTCCTGACATCAGGAAGAGTTTGGTAATGATTCACCTTCAAACTCTGGAATGGCCGCAAGATTCACCAACGAGGTTGATGCCCTGAACTTCGCCCTCAAGTCAATCTTGGAACTAGAATCTTAGTTATTGCTGTACTTGCAAGTTTTAATGGCAACTTCAAAATAGTAATCGGGAACGTCCTGATCACCAGTAAGCATCAAGTGACACCCATCAAAGTCAAAGAATCTTTTCAGGACTAAAATCATGTTGCATGAGGCTTCTTTCCTAGTTTGTGGCACAGTCTGCTTAAGCCTGATGATACACATAGTGTGATGGTTAACAGCTCTGTTTTGTACCTGTCCAGTGCAGATCAGATTATCAAGTATCTCTGATAGATTGAGTCAACCTCGCAGCCAGGGCTATATATAGCGTGACATCCATTATTGAAGCAAGGAAACAGAGGAAAATAATATGAGCGTTTAAGATTGGATGGTCATTTCTCTCAGAACACCAATGCAGAAGAAAAATCTCAAAGCGTTAATCCCCTACATCAATGTTAGACCAATTTCTTGAAACTTTAGACTGGCTGAAAAAGACGTTACAATGCTTTCAGCTGGTAACGTTTCTATAAGTAATCTTTACATGGTAATTTATCTTTCCAGCTGCCTCTTCCGTCCCCTGCTCTGCTAAACACACATCTTGGTCATAAGTGTGAAAATCACTTGTGTCCGCCTCCTGCTGGTCCCGAGGGACCCATTAGACCGAGCATTTATTTTCTCTGGTCTGTTTCAGTTGGGGTCTGTGGTGCCAGGGTGAGGCCTGTGCAATCTTGCTGCCACACACACACACACACACACACGAGTGAAAACCTCATCAGGAAGGGACCACTTGATTAGCTTCATGTTGAAATGACACTCCAACCCCTCCTCCAGCCCATGGAGCCCAAAGGACAATAAAATCACGGCTGTTCGATTGTGCGTTCATGATATTGAAACAATATTGACAAGTGACTCATCTCTAAAAACAGACCGAGACTACAATTCGATTCCCCAATAACAATCACATGGACACGTTCTACATATTAACAAATTCTACCTCTAATTTTATAACTAGAATGTCAATGTTTTAAAACTCTTTCAATGTAAGACCCCTTTCTCCATCACGCTGGTCTGTGCTAAAGGGTATGTGTTGCACAGATCACGTGAAACAATTTATTTCTTAAAGGGCACTGTGTAGACTCTCAGGTATCTGTGTAGCAGAAATACAGTGACATCACGTGTGGTGTTGCTGTATAAAAAAGCTAAATTAATTCATTTATAACTTGACCCTGCAGCAAAGGTAAGTTGCTAGAGCAGCTGCTGCAGTGAAAACCGTTCCGTAGTTTCCTGCACAGATTCGGCCATGTCCTAAGGACCTGCTGACTAGTGACGCTGTCACTTTAAATAGGAACTATTATATGGCACAGGAGAGGGGGTCCAGTGAATAATAATAGCATTTTAGGGAAATTAAATTTGTTTGGAACATGGAAAGAGAGAATTTGCATTAATGCATCTCTAATGAGCTCAGGACATCCTGATGTTGTTCACAACCACCGTGTAATCAGTCCAGCCAATCTGTGCACAGCAAGATTCCACAAACAGCTGTGAGATTAAGAGCCAGAGAATCTGTTTCAATTATGTTGGTTTTTGGGTAAATTCTAGGCAGGAAACCCAGCTTTGCGTCGATTAGTGCCATGGAATCTCTCACTTCTATCTAAGAGGGCTGACGATGCCTTGCTTTGACATCTCCCAGAGCATTATTAGCAATGCTGTGTCAAGGTGAATTATGTTCAACGTGAATAAGCATACGAACAAACATATGAATTAAGAGCAGGAGGAGGCCATTCAGCCCCTCGAGCCTGCTCCACCATTCAATAAGATCATGACTGATCTAATTGTAACCTAAATCCACAGTCCATCACACAAACCTGTCCCACCCATTGACTCTATCTACACCTCTCGCTGCCTGGGGAAAGTGGGCAGCATAATCAAAGACCCCTCCCACCCGGCTTACTCTCTCTTCCAACTTCTTCCATCGGGCAGGAGATACGGAAATCTGAGCACATGCACGAACAGACTCAAAACAGCTCCTTCCCCGCTGTTACCAGACTCCTAAATTACTCTCTTATGGACTGACCTCATTAACACCAAACCCCTGTATGCTTCACCCAAGGCCGGTGTTATGTAGTTACATTATGTACTTTGTGTTGCCCTATTATGTATTTTCTTTTATTTTCCTTTCTTCCCATGTACCTAATGATCTGTTGAGCTGCTCGCAGAAAAATACTTTTCACTGTACCTCGGTACACGTGACAATAAACAAAACCCAAATCCTCCCGATAACCTTTGACTCCTTAATTGGTCAAGAACCTATCTATCTCTTCTTTAACAATATTCAGTGACCCCGCCTCCACTGCTCTCTGGGGAAATGAATTCCAAAGATTCACCACCCGCTGAGAGAAAGAAATTCCTCTCATCTTCGTCCAAAATGGAAGATCCCTTATTTTTAAACCTTATCCACTAGTTCTCCCACACGTACATTTAATCTTGCATTGACAGGCCTTTTGATCTTGACCCCCCCCCCTCAACCATTCAATACAGTCTCCTTCCATCTTCCCTATCCCATTCTTTCATAGTTTAAAGCTATCTGTAGGTCGACAGAGTGTCGCCTGAACCCGTGACCTGCTGACTCAGAGGAAAGAGCGCCTCCAACTGAGTCAGGGCTGACAATTTAAAAACAGACGTTTTACATCAAACAATAATAATAATCTTTATTCGTGTCACAAGTAGGCTTACATTTAAACTGCAATGAAGTTACTGTGAAAATCCCCCAGTCGCCACATTCCGGCGCCTGGGTATTCAGAGGGAGAATTCAGAATGTCCAATTCACCGACAGAAGCACATCCTTCGGGAATTATGGGAGGAAATCTGAGCACCCGGGGGAAACCCACGCAGACACAGAGAGAACGAGCAGACTCGCACAGAGTGACCCAAGCCGGGTAGCGAACCCGGGACCCTTGCGCTGTGAAGCAACAGTGCTACCCACTGTGCTACTGAACATGTTGTAAATGTTGCCAAAGAGAAGGACATAGCGAGGGATGTTCGGGATATTCAGCCAGGGGAATCATCACAGGCAGGACGAATCTAACATACCGGCAAAACGATGCGTTGACTTCAGGTGGAAATTTCTGGTCCCACCTGAAATTCTGGTCCCAATATCTGTCAGGATATTGTCAGGGCCCAGAGCCTTTTCAGTATCCAGCGCCTTCAGCTGCTTCTTGATATCATGTGGGATGAATCGAATTGGTTGAAGAACTGACATCTTTGAGCTAGGGACCTCCTAAAGAGACGGTGATGGATCGTCCACTCGGCATTCCTGGCTGAAGATCACTGCGAATGATTCAGCCTCATCGTTTGCATTGATGTGATGGGCTCCTTCATCGTTGAGGATGGGGATATTTGTGGAGACTTCTTCTCTAGTGAGTTGCTTAATTGTCCACCACCATTCATGGCTGGATGTGACAGGACTGACTGCAGAGCTTAGATCTAATCCATTGGTTGTGAGATCGCTCGGCTCTGTCTATCACTTGCTGCTTAAGTTGTTTGGCACCAGAGCAGGTCAAAGGCTAAGAATCTTGTGACAAGTAACGCACCTCCTGACTCTCCAACGCCTGTCCATCATCTACAAAGCACAAGTCAGGAGTGTAATGGAATACTCTCCACTTGCCTGGATGAATGCTGCTCCAACAGCACCATTCAGGAGTGCAAAAGGGGGAAAGGAAATGGACACGGCAAGCAAATAAGTATTTACAACACATTTGTAACGTTAAGGAAATGTTAGCGTTTCCTGCTCGGGGATTGGCACTGGAAACTTGTTAAATGTCAAAGTTGGTCACACATTGACATGAGCAGGCACCCTTAGTGCTTCAACTATGATTCCTCCTCAGCAAAGCCTTTCTTCCAATTTGGCCAAGTGTTTCTGGTTAAGTCCAATTTTTGTTTTTAATTGGCAAACTGCATTTTCTTTTTGCCACATTGCATGAGCTGCTCGTTTCCACTTTACTCGAGGGAGATTTTTATTTCTCTTTAAACGTTGCTTTAACCTCTTTCGTGACCACAGTAAAAGGGGGCCAGCCTTTAAAATACATTGTCAGTGTGTTGTGACAGGAATCCAGTCCAGATTTTCACTGTCACCGCTGAATTACTGTACATGCGTGCACTAAGTGCAAATGAACGAGTGAGAGCAAGGACTATGAAACTGAAATGGGGATTGGAACAGATTTTCACTCACTGAATAACTATGGATCAAAATATTTTTTAAAGTTTTGTTTTATAAATTTAGAGTACCCAATTCATTTTTCCAATTAAGGGGCCAATCCACCTACCCTGCACATCTTTGGGTTGTGGGGGCGAGACCCACACAAACACGAGGGGAATGTGCAAAGTCCACACGGACAGTGGCCCAGAGCTGGGATTGAACCTGGGACCTCAGCGCTGTGAAGCAGCAGAGCTAATCCACTGCGCCACCGTGCTGCCCTCATATTGTATGTTTTACAGTATTTTGGTAAAGAAAATAACATATCATTGAAAATTGGGGTGTTATCCTAATCAAACATTGTCAGCTGTGTTAATTCTATAATCGTTCATCTGTAGATAGTTTTGATACATTTGGAGGGGTTCCACCTGAGGTGGGGTTTGTTTAACATTTTGGAGATCGGGTTGCTGTTGGGGTGGGGGGGGGCAGGAGGTGTTGTTAGCGGGGGATTCAGTGATGGTAATGTCAAGGGTCAATGGTTAGATCCTCTCTTGTAGGAGATGACCATTTGTGTATTGGAAAAAATAAAAAATGTTGAAAAAGTTGAACAAAAATTATTTAAAAACTTACCATAATACAGCTCTCGCTATGAGTTTTGTTGCGAAGGTTTTTACAAACTTTTCTAGTAATGTTTGTGTCTCACGGTGGTAGCGTGCCACAGAGGTACACAGGAGGACAACTCCTGCACCTCTTACGCTGCAGCACATTTCTAAGTTTATGAGTTAATAAACTTGGCTAAAGATTGGTCTCCATTCTGTCACAAGACTTAGATTAATGTCACCCACATCTGGGGCAATGGCATATCCTGATTCACCTAAGGATGTTACAGGATCTCAGGTTTACATTAAACTAAGCTCTCGAAATACAATGGCCCATCTAACAATATGCTTTAGATTAGAAAACAAAGTGTCTGCTATTGAACGCTACTGTCTCCGATAGTGGTCATAAAACTACAGGATCCTTTTCGTGAAGAGGACATTTAAAGTCTTTCATTAAGAGGCATAGGAACCTTATAAAGAGATGTGAGTCCCATATCTGAACAACCTGCTCCAGTCTTATTTGGTATGATAGTGGTGATCCAGTGTGGTGTATGGTTCACACTGGCAGGTAAACAGATGATCTGATTGACGTGCGTTATTAGTACCTCTATTGATTGGTGCCTTTCGATAGGCAGGTTTGACTGAGCAAAAAGTCAGACCAGCAGACAAAACAGTTTCCTATCGGACAGCACGGTGGCGCAGTGGGTTAGCCCTATTGCCTCATGGCGCCGAGGTCCCAGGTTCAATCCCGGCTCTGGGTCACTGTCCGTGGAGTTTTACACATTCGCCCCGTGTCTGCGTGGGTTTCACCCCCACAACCCAAAGATGTGCAGGGTAGGTGGATTGGCCACGCTAAATTGCCCCTTAATTGGAAAAATGAATTGGGTACTCTAAAATTAAAAAAAAAACAGTCTCCTATAAGACTCATCCAAAGAGATTTTACAAACACCTTCACTCGACAGAAGCCAGCTGCCACATTTTCATGTTATTCTGAAAAAAGAACAGCTCCCACTGTGCACGAAAGGAACCGTCAGCTTTTGTGGGGGTTGGAACCGTGACTCGAGCACTTTTCACAGGGCAGGCCGGATAAAAGCAGATGATGTGCAGTTGTGTTATTGGAACGCTCATCTGCACCATGTGTGCTGACTGCAAACTACTTGAAAGCAGGAACAGCTTTGTCTCTGTTCATCCCAGACTTTTTGTGGAATGCTGCCTAATTTTCCGGGCCAACGTTCCAACAGGTGGGGCGGAAAGTGGGCAGGAATCTGTTGCATTGGCTCTTGGCCTGGTTTCATTCCCATCTGCTGGGAATATAAGCTTCTAAGGGAGGACAGCTGTGCAGCCCCAGCGAAGAGTCAACGCTCGGACCTTTAAACTGCTGCAGTGATGAAATTCTTCTCCGTAGCTGGAGAATGAAGACTACCAGGCAACTGTAATCCCCCCTGCCCAGTCACGAGCTCGCGAGAGACCAGAGCAGTGAGGAAAACCGCTCCCTCGGAGAAATAGGGACAACAGTTGTGTAAACCTCCAGTCCAATGCTATAATACCCCTTCTAATAGGTCAGGAACCAAGCAAAAATCTGCAGGTTAAAATGAGCCTAAGGTGTTTAATTTTAACTCTCAGAGTCCATCCCAAACGGATGCCGAGTTTGTCTTCAAAAGAGTTTAGATACATTAACGGCGTTCAAAAGGCATCTCGACAAATACATGGATATGATGGGTATAGAGGGATATGGCACTAGGAAGTGCTGAGGGTTTTGGGTAAGGGTGCTATCATGACCAGTACAGGCTTGGAAGGCCGAAGGGCCTGTTCCTGTGCTGTATTGTTCTTTGTTCTTTGAGTCAGTCTTCACTTTGGTATAGTGTGCTTGTAAAGGAATGGATATTTGCCCAGCAGGCTGAGTTGTTTATACATCATTCTCAAAAGGTATCATAAAAATACTGGCACCGAAGGAGATCATTTGGCCAATAGCTCAGTGCCAGCTCTTAATTCACAAATTCTTCTTCACCTGGCCCTACACCAGGGTCCTGCAAAACATTCCTTTTCATGTATTTAACCAATCCCCTTTTCAGTTACCTTGAAATCTACTTCCATCAGGAAGTGCATTGCAGACCACGACTATCACACTTATGGATGATGCAACGTGTTACGTGTTTCACATCTGGGTCCTGAGTTTGGATCCCATGCAACGGGATTTGAAAGTTTATTCGAGGTCGCTTTAAAATTCTGTCATGGGATCTGGGTTTGGCAGGCCATGCCAGCATTTGTTGCCCATCCCTAATTGCACCTCGGAAGGTGCTGGGGAGCTGCCTTCTGGAGCTGTGGACATCATGTGGTGTAGGTACACCCACGGTGCTGTTAGCGAGGGAGTTCCAGGATTTTGACCCAGCGACAGTGAAGGAACGGTGATATATTTCCAAGTCAGGGTGGTGAGTGACTGGGAGGAGAACTTGCAAGTGATGGTCATCCCATGCTCTGCTGCTCTTGGCCTTCTAGATGGGAGAAGTTGCAGGTTTGGAAGGTGCTGTTGAAGGAACCTTGGTGAGCTGCTGAAATGCATCTTGTAGATGGTGCACACGCTGCTACTTTGTGATGGTGGTGGAGGGAGGGAATGTTTAAGGTGGTTAGTGGGTTACTTTGCCCTGGATGGTGTCAAGCTTTTTAAGTGTTATTGAATCTGCACCCACCCAGGAAAGAGGAGAGTATTCCACCACACTCTTGCCTTGTGCCTTGTAGATAGTGGACAGGCTTTGGAGAGCTAAGAGGTGAGTTCTCATTTTTGAATACCTAGCCTCTGATATGCTTTGGTAGCCACAGTGTTTATATGGCTGGGTCCAGTTCAGTTCCTGGTCAATGGTAACCCCTAGGATGTTGAAAGTGGGGGATTTAATGATACGAACATAGAACATAGAACAGTACAGCACAGAACAGGCCCTTCGGCCCTCGATGTTGTGCCGAGCAATGATCACCCTACTCAAACCCACGTATCCACCCTATACCCGTAACCCAATAACCCCCCTCTTAACCTTACTTTTTAGGACACTACGGGCAATTTAGCATGGCCAATCCACCTAACCCGCACATCTTTGGACTGTGGGAGGAAACCGGAGCACCCGGAGGAAACCCACGCACACACGGGGAGGACGTGCAGACTCCGCACAGACAGTGACCCAAGCCGGAATCGAACCTGGGACCCTGGAGCTGTGAAGCATTTATGCTAACATTGATGCCGTTGAATGTCAATGGGAAATGGTTCGATTCTTTCACGTTGGAGATCGTCATTTCCTGGCACTTGTAATGAATGTTACTTGATACTTATCTGCCCAAGCCTGAATACTCTGATACTCACTCAGCAATGCCCAGCACACTTGTCATGAAAGATGGCAAACCGTGCACTAAATTTGGAGAGACCACAGGATAAGTGTTGTAGAACATGGTAGGTGGCAGAAACTCTGAGGGAGTTCATTTGTAACACCTGGAAACCCTGAACAGGGACGTACTCCAAATTCCCGGGCGGAAAGCGGCTCACGGAAAACCAGCGAGAAATAAGTGAAAAAGCGGAAAGCAAAACTTGGAGAAATATTTACCCCAGACACTGGCAAAGCGAAAGGAAAGTAGAGAGGATGTTGGGTGGACTGAATTTGTGAGGGAGTTCTGTTTTTTAAGGGATCTTATTGTCTCTTTTAATTAGCCAGAGAAACAAATCACACACTAATGAGTACTTTCTGCAAAACAAGGAAATAACGCAAAAGCTGGGGCCAGGATTTGAAACGGAAACAGTTTTGTCAACAATATAAACAAAAGCAATGGAAAAAAGAGCAGAGCCAAACACTGGCGACCAGAAACTGGCTCTTTTTCTTTTTATGTGTTTAATCACACTCTATTCAGCATGTTTAAAAAAATATCAGCTTCCAAAGCCTTTGAAACAGCTGCACTGAACTGTACAAATAGGAACTGGCTTCTGCCTTTTCCTCTTCTGATCTATCAGCAACACAGAGGGTGAAAACAAAAAAACTGAGGACACAAAGCCTGAAAGCTGAATTACTAAATTCCAGGAAAGGCAACCGCCAGGAGCTGACAGGGGATGAGGGGTGACACATTCTGGAAAGGGGTTCAGGGCATTTTGCATCTCCGAAGGACTCACTGGCATATTTGGTCCGTTTTGAGGGACCATGGTTCTTATGCAGTGAACTCAACCTCTGCGGATGCCCAGGGTCAGGGACCATGCCAGACCTGCCCCAGGTGCCACTAAAGAGACAGAGGTGAGAGTTCAAGGGCCACGGAGTTTGAGCAGGCCAACGTTGAGGGGCGCAGAGTGAGCCCCTGACCAGGTGGAATGAAGCATGAGGATTGGTACAAGCGCAAACTTTCTATTTAGTGACTGTTAACTGCAAGTTAACCTTGCTGCAAAGCTGGAACTTGATATTTGCCGGATGGATTTCCCTTCGGGAACTTTTGATTTTTGGCTGTAACAATGCATGAAAGTAGTGAGGAGGGATGGTAAATATGGAAAGGAATGTCCTCAATAATGTCTCCCCTTAGCTGTGCATTTGCGTGACCCCTGTAGCCTGGAAGGTACGACACGAGCCATGTTCCATGTGAAATATTCCACAGCCTCGCAAGAAAACGTAAAAACACCAATCGTTGAATAAACTGAGCACAAACAATGAAACTTTGAAGCAAACTTTGGTCCTTAGTCGCGTTCTTTTCATCAAAAGAAAACAAATTGCACTATTTATAATTTAATTCTGCAGTGACTTCCAGCGATTGGTTTTATGTTGGTTGACGAATGTGTGTATGTGTTGGTCTGGCAGTAGTGGCTCTCCACATGGTCAGTTTGATCAGAATTAGATAGCTGCCCAATGCAGCATGCTGACAAACAGGTGCTGCTTAGAATTTTCAACCTAACTGGAGAGATAACAAACAAGGCACTTTCCAAATAAAAGCACAATGCGAATTTTTATCACCAAACCTGTTTTTCCAGTCAACCATTAGTTTTGCAAATCTCCTAGCAACTGAACCATTAAAACATAATATAGATTTTCTTTCTTTTTTTAAAAACGCATTTTATTCAAACTTGTATCAAAGTAGGTTACAGCAAATAAACACCCCGGAAAACATTCTTCCCAACAATCAACTATACAGTTTGTACAGATTTCTCAGATTTCTCTCCTTTTTCACCCCCCTCCCCATCAAACACGGTCACACCTCTCACACTCATCTGCTACCCCCTGAAAGAACCCACTCATTCTCGCCCGAGTCGTATGCACCCTGTGCACCACTTTAAACTGTATCAGGCTCATCCTTGCACAAGAGGAGGTCCCGTTTACCCTTCGCAGTGCCTCACTCCATACTCCCCAATTGATCTCCATTCCCAACTCCACTTCCCATTTCTCCTTGATCTTCACCACCCGCTCGCCTCCCTGCTCCCCCAGCCACTTATATATATCCCCAATTCTTCCCTCCCCTTCCACGTCCGGAAGCAGCAGTCACTCCAGCAGGGTGTATCCTGGCAATCTAGGGAACCCCTTCCAGACCTTTCGTGCAAAGTCCCTAACCTGTAGATACCTTAACTCTCTACCCCTCGGCAGCTCTACCCTCTCCCTTAGCCCCTCCAGACTGGCAAACCCTTCCTCCAAATACAAATCCCTCACCTTGACCAGCCCCACTTCCCTCCACCTCCTGTACACACTATCCATCCCCCCACCCCCGGCTCAAACCCATGATTCTCGCACAGCGTCGTTACCACCGACATCCCTTCCATCCTAAATTACCTCCTCAACTGATTCCATATCTTCACCATGGACTGCACCACCGGGCTCCCTGAATACCTACTCAGAGCCATTGGCAATGCTGCCGTCACCGTAGCCCTCAGACTAGACCCCTTACAAGATTCCTCCTCCATCCTAACCCACTCTACCCCTTCTCCTTCTCACCACCGCCGCACCTTGTCCACATTCGCCGCCCAATAATAATGAAGCAAGTTTGGCAACGCCAACCCCCCCTGCTGCCTCTGCCTCTGTAGCAGGGTCCTCCCCACCCTCGGCACCTTCCCCGCCCATACAAAGTCAGAGATGATTGTGTCCACTTTCTGAAAAAAGGCCTTTGGTATAAAGATTGGGAGAGCCTGAAAGATAAACAAGAACCTCGGCAGAATATTCATTTTCCCCACTTGGACCCTCCCCGCCAACGTTAAGTGCAGTGTATCCCACCCCTTAAGATCCTCCCTAGCCTCCTCCACCAGCTTCGTTAAGTTCCACTTTATGTCCATTCCCTCGCTACCTGAATCCCAAAGTACCGAAACCTATCCCTCGCTACCGTAAATGGCATCCCCCCTAAATCAGCCCGCTGTGCCAGCTCATTCACTGTGAATACCTCACTTTTCCCTACATTCAGCTTGTATCCCGAGAACCCTCCAAACCTCCCTAACAGGCCCATAATCCTTCCCATACTCTCCAACGGATCTGAAACATACAGCAAGAGGTCATCGGCATCGAGCGACACCTGATGCTCTCTCCGTCCCCTCATTATTCCCTCGCCCCTCTGCCGACCCCCTGAGAGCCATCGCCAATGGCTTTATGGCCAGCGCAAACAGCAGCCGCGGCAGCGGGCACCCCTGCCTCGTACCCCTGTGTAAGTCAAAGCTTCGTGAGATATCATTCATCCTCATCCTCGCTCTTGGCACCACATACAGCAACCTCACCCATGCCACAAATCTCGGCCCAAACCCAAACCCTCCAAAACCTTGAACAAGTGCCGCCACTCCACCCGATCAAATGCTTTCTCCGTGTTCATGGACACCACCACCTCCGGTACCAGAGCTCTCGACGGATTAATCACCACATTCAACAGTCGTCTTATATTACTCACGAGCTGTCTGCCCTTCACAAAGTCAGTTTTATCTTCTGCAACCACCCCTGGGACACAATCCTCCATCCTCCCCACCAACAACTTAGCCAATACTTTCACATCTGTGTTCAATAGTGATATGGGTCTATACGACCCACATTCCACCAGATCCTTCCCTTTCACTTCTGGGAGTCAGGATGATCAAATCCAGGCCCACAGGTGAAAGTTGCCTCTCCGGTCATCTGTGAAATTAGCATTTGCGAAGGTCCCAGGGTGCACGCCAATTAAAGTTGCTCATCATTCAGGGGAGCTAAGCACCAAATTTGTAATTTGACTTTCCATGACCACACGGGCAACTCAATGTGGGGAATGGGGATCTCTCAGCAATGCTCTTTTACAACGCGGGTTTCTGTGAGCGCCGGGAAACACACGGCTAAACGTGCTCGCTATGGGACTTTGTACCCAATTAGTTGAATCACGCCCAGTGTGTGTGAACGTGTCATTACATCTGATGGATCTGAGAGCACAGCACTGGAGGGCTGGTCAACATTTGCCACTGTTGTCGTTGAAAGATCTGGGCCATGAGGTCAGATGGCCAGAAGCTTGGTCAAGTCTCAATGAGATAGGCTTTAAAGAATGTCTAGCAGGAGGAAAGTGAGGCACAGAGGTTTAGGAAGGGAATGCCTTGATTTGGGGCACAGCCACCAGTGATGATGTAATTAAGACTGGGAATGCAATCCCCCCCCCCCCCCCCCGGGGCACCCCCAGCCCAATCACACGCATGCCCATTCCAGCTGCCAGTGCCACCTCTGCACCTCCAGGCTGGCACCCAGGTGGTGATGCCAGAGTGGAACTGCTCATGTTCCCAGGTGGCATCAGCAGTGCCAGGGCACCAGCCTGACCAAAGGGCATGGAACTGGGGACCTCTGATCCCCTGGGAGACCCCCCACGAGTGCCAGTCCGTCTGCTCCCCATTTGTGGGGACCATTACTGGCGGCAATCGCCCTAGGTCTCCGAGGAGAAGAGGATAGATCCCAACGGATCTCGGGTACCTCGGGAATCTGCACATTAAAGTGAGTCTAGCTGTCTCGCTCCAATATGCAGATTTGCCACAATGAGCGGGATGTACATCGCGGCGTCTCGGGTGGCGCTGTGAGCCGGGTAGATCCCGGGAGAGGGGGTCTCCCAGTTTTTCTCAGCCACACCGCAGTGAGCTGATTTTCAGGCGCAGCGTGGTAATTGGATCGCGTCCATAGTTATTACCCTGGAGGTTTAAGCTTCTGATGAGCTTCCGAATGTCTCTTACGCTGGATCAATGTTGGATACTTGGGCTGTATACATGCTGCTTCTCTGGATGCTCACCCTAGATTGTTACACTGTTTAATCTCTGCCGTAACTCAGTAACTAACAGTGTAACTCGACCCACCACCGCATAAATAAGCCCCTCCCAATGCAACAGCCCACCCCTTCAATCCGACCATTCACTTCCCCTCAACCTGACTGCCCAACCCACCTGAAACCCCACTGGCATTGGGCGGGAGACCCCTCTGTAGGTAAATGCTGAAATATTTCTGTTGACCTCAGAGGAGAAACTCTGGTCTTTACTTTTCCTTCATGTTTAAGGAAGTCCAACACCGGCATCTCCACTTCATTCTTAACAACAGCAAATCCCTGAATTCTGTAACAGTAAAGTCTGATTATTGCCCATCGGTGTCAAGGCTGGAGTATCAACTTCATAAAAACACATTGGCCCTAAAATTAGATTCTGCCATGTCATTGTTTTGTTGAAGTATTTATTTAATTTATTGTCTTTGCTGTAACTATGGTGAGAGGAATTTCAGACAAACACAATAATCTTCGATACACCCGTATCCAAGGGTACAAAGTTAGGCCCATTGTCTTTGGGTTGAGATATTGTCGAAAATTCTGCTGAACTCCCCAACAATTTAAAAAGTATTTAGGGTTCTGAGTAATCCTGGATGGTGTATGGGACTGAACAACCTTGGCTAATTCAGCATCCTGAAGGCAGGTGGGTTTCTGTACACCTGCAATCCAGGTCTTACTGTGGTCATTCCGCAGCCTGTAAACCAATTGCTTCGTGACTCCTCAGTCAGAGGTTTACCTATTGGAATTGAACCCTGCCGTGTGAATTTCCTGTCGGACAGGCCACAGTCAGATTAATAATGGATAGATCAACAAACAGTGACCTTAAATAAACCGATACCTTCCTCTAATCAGCTGACACATCCTGGACACATGCACGATTGACACTTGCCCTGACCAATCAGTGTAATTGGATCAATACTGTCAGTAATCACTGAACGGTCAAAGGGGAGGTTTCTGAGCAAGAATATTAAAGAGAGAAATCTCACCTTCATTTTAATTTTAAAACATAAATTTAATTTGGCAGAAGAATCAATCCCCTCCTGGCCCCTCGGTCTGATTGAGACGTTCCCTTGGCACGGACTGATGTCTTCTCTTATCGATGAAGAGCTTTGGACAATATCACAAATTAAATGTAAATGTTTCGCTGCGTGTTGAATTCACTGGTGTAAGTGCCTTTAAGCTCTGTGTTAAAGTTTGGATATGTGTGAAAGGCTGTCCAATACAGACCACAGCGTTTTGAGAGTTAAGTCGCGCTCCTCATATGCTTATAGTGAACATTATTAATGGCCCCTGATTTAAATGATAAATGAGGGGCAGTGTACTGTGAATCAGGGTGACGTCACAGAGGCCGGTACTAATTCTTTGAACCCTGTCTGCCCTTCAGGCCTCCATTTTGTTGTATTTTACAACCCGAGCCATTCTCCTGTGACAGGTGCAACAGTTGGATGTCTGCAGACAGAGGGTGATTTCAGAGGCATAATAGCTTTTTAAAGAGCCCTGTGTTTGACCCATGTTGGCCATTTTTCAATGCTGTTAAAAATCAATTCTGCACACTGTCTTAGTGCCCAGAGTTCCATGTACTACCTATAACCCCCCAACTCACAGACAAAGTCAGTCTGAACCTGCAGCCAGGAACACTTTCGGAGCCAAGTGTGGAACCACTCCCATCTCTGGGTTGCTTGGTTGAGGCCTGACCTGGCGCACAGCCCAGGGCACCAGTGAGATACATTCACAGCTGTCATATGGTTGGCATCTTGGGTTAGTCACCGGGTCTTAACTGGTACAAATAACAGAGATACGCTAGCACTAATTTATCAGCGTACTGCCACTAGAGGCACACTTCACAGATTGTTCCCAGTCCACTTCCAAACAGTTTTGCAAAGCGCAAACCTTCACGAGCAAACCGGGAATGAAAACTACTGGAGAGCAGAGCAGCTGCGCTGGGAACACTGTCACCAGCCAGCCCCCATTGTCCCTCAGTCACTTCTGTCGGATTCAGCGAAAGGAAACCCATTTCTAAAGCATCTACAGATCTCTCATGAAACAGCCTGACTGGCTTTACTTTCATCAACCCGACCACAAAATATAACGGGGACCATTTTCACCCGGCCGTGGCCATCAGGGAGAACGACAACGCAGCCGGAAAGTCCGGAGGGAATCGGGAAAAACGATTCTCTCCGGAGAGATCATGTTTTCCGATTTTCCCCACCCCTCGCTGGCGGCGTCACCAACAATCTTCGTCAATCAAAATCCATACGTAACATTCTTAATTCACCTTCTCCCTCACACAACCAGCGATACTCCAGGCTTCACACCCTCATCCAACAGCTTGTACATACCACCAGCTATTGAACCATGTTAGATGGTGATCTGACACACACTGGCAAGCTTCCCTCTCTCAGGGGTTAACCAGAGAGCCACAAACATAGCTACACGCCTTTACCAACATGGAGGCGGCAGTGATGCCAATTATTAGGATGCCCGTTGCTGAGGTGATAGCCAGCGGCAAGATTGTAACTATTGGTGATGACAGCATCCTCACACTGGAATGTCTATTTTGTGGTGGCTTTTATTTTTGCATTGTGTGAGAGGGAAGGTGAAGTGTGGGACTGTTGGTGGACATGGGGTTGGGCTGGTGGCTACTCGAGCTTCACTCGACTTCATTCTTCACAGCCCAGAAAGAATAGGGCTGAACAGGGTGCCTCCTCTCTTCTTCCTCCTCACGTTCCTCAGGAGCTCATGGCGAGCTGGAGGCAAGAGTCACTCCCTCGCGATAGTGAGGTTGTTCAGCAGGGAGGAGACCAGCATGAATCTTCCCACTCCGCAAGGTTCCTGCCCAAATGGCCCAGGAAGCAGAATTGTTTCATAGTGCCAACAGTCTGCTCAATCACATTTTGTGTGACTGTGCGGCTTTTATTGGATGTATGTGGCACGCGTGTGCATCAGTTGTGCGCCAGTGTTATCAGCCAATAAACCTCATCACCCATTAGTCACTCGCCAGTTTGTCGTAGTGATTCAAACTCAGCTGGGCTGCCGTGGAATAACGGGATCATGGCCTATGCAGGATAACGGCCGCTGACTTACACGATTCATTGTCCATTGTCACACACCAGCTGGAGGTTAAGGGAATGGAATCCCTTTTGATTTGAGTTTAGGTCAGAGTTTCCAGCACACTAACACTTGTCAGTGAATGATATGCTGCCGCCTAGGTATGTCCGCAGTCCGAACCAAGCGAAGTTCTTACTGGCCTCAGGCAATAGGGAATGAAGTGCAGTCAGCTGTCTTGGATTAGGGTTTCAGTCACCTCCCGTTAACAGCAGCAGTTAGCAACCTGCAAGGTGCTGTAACTATTGACAGTTCCAGACGAGGAATCAAACGCATGGAAGTTCATTACTGTGGTCACCTTCACAGCCACTGGCAATGCCATCTTCGCCCTGCTTTGAGGTTGGAGTTGAGGCTTCAGCAGGTGAACATTTCAGTGAAAACAGCCTCAAGGAAGCTGACATTCGGCACAGTCGGCAGAAGATGCTCACGTCTCCCGAATGGTCCACCCCTGGATCAATTGGCTAACTCACTCACATCTGTACTGAGCCACAGGTGGATCCATGTGGTCACCAGTGCGATGTATTATTTTGTATTCATTTAACCAAAAAATGTTAATTTGTCAAATAGAAAATCACCCAGAATCGAGAGCAGACAATGGGCTGGATTGCCCGGTTCCCGGTGCCACGACATTCACTGGTGGTGGGATTCTATCTTCCCGCAGCTTGTCAATGGGATTTCCCATTGTAACCACCCCGTGGTGCCGGGAAACCTGGGAGCAGGGCTCCACTGCCGGTGGGAAAAGTAAATCGCAACGCGCGTTCTCCCCGTGTCTGTGTGGGTTTCCTGCCACGGCCCAGGGACGTGCAGGTTGGGTGGATTGGCCATGCTGAGTTGCCCTTGGGGTCCAGGGAGGTTGGGAGGGGTTATTGGTTGCAGGATAGTGTGGAAGTCAGGGTTTAATTGGGTTTGTGCAGACTCGATGGGCCGACTGGCCTCCTTCTGCACTGTGTGTTCTAATACAACCGGAGAATACCGCCCAATAGACATTCCACCGAACTTCAGCTGGGAGACACACACAGTCAAGAGTGCAGTTCGATCAGGAATCTGTTGAGACTGGAACTGAAATTTACCTCTGATAGAACTGACCCCGACACAAGTCCAATTAGACCGCTAACAGCCAAACCCTCTGCTTCAGGAGCTACTCAGGCCAAGCAATATCTTAGCATAAATTAGCTATCACTTAGTTTGAGTTGACTTTATTGCATTTTATAGATGATTCCACTGCATCACAAATGATTGAAAAGTAATTGAGAATATTCGCAGGTAAATCCTGACCGTACACCTTTGTCTGGCGCTGTGGAACTTTTGATGTCAACTTCTGTACATCTACCCTGCCTGACATGAAAGTCACACTATCAGCTCCTGTACAGTTCGAATAGACAGTGGGTAAACGGTAGCAAGCTGTTGTTGCATGGTTTGCAAACAACACTTGTACGTAGGCATCCTGAATCATGTACACATATGATACATTCACTCGTCATCATACACATTCTCAACATGAGACTGTTTTAACATAAATCAGCCATTGTAAAGTTCCTGAGTGAAGGAACTTTGGTTCATTGTCGGCATCTTGCTGTTGAATCCTATTTACTTTTAAGGTGAATTAACCTTAGACAGCCTGAGGGAAAGTGTACAGTCTGTGCTCAGTGAGTTTTCACAGAGGGAGATGGACTGCTCAGGCAGCAGTGGAGATGAGGGTGTAAGATTTAAGAGATTTGGGAATACCACTGGGATACGAGCAGATGAGCCTTTACAAAATAACAGCCCTCTGCCCAATGCCTTGGAGAAAACCTTTTTACAATAAACAGTGCAGCACTTCTGTTAGAGTGTTGCTAAGCTTCTTGTCCAATAATATTGATGACAGTAATTTATCTCACTGGCCCCAAAGTCATACAAAGCTAGGTTATATCACATGGTATGTTTTAACTTTAGTGCAGTCAATGTATACAATCCTTGTACATTCTGATGTACCCACAACACCTACTTAACTCAGCAGGGGGCCATTCAGACATGTCGCGTTCTCCCTTTAGATGATGGGGAACGGGTAGTAAATCCCACAACAACGGTCCACAATTTTTCTGAAGCAGTGGCAGGTGATAATATGAATGACCTGCTCCACCAGATACATAGGGAAAAAGATACACTCCAAATTCTGGCATCAGAGAGTTCTTAAAGAAAGCCTGCTTCAGAGCTACTCGTGGCATTTCTCTGGATTCTGTGCGATGTGGGAGCTGGACTGTTTCCCCCCCCCCCGTGCCCCTGGATTTCTCCGAGCCTCTGCCAATGAACCCTGCCTGCCAATCTATTAGAAGCAACATGATCCTGCTTTCAAACTCGCCCTCGCCAGGTTGGTGCCTCTCACAGGCACAGAAATGTCATCTCCGCTCCCTTTCTGCATACTTCAAAGGCCCAATAAGCAATTCATTTTTTTTTTTACATGGGATTTACCTCATTTTCCGCTTCTCTCAGCCCTGTGCCTCGTGTCCCGTTGTGGAATTTTTCAGGAAAACTTGAAAATTGCCACTCTCCAAACAAAGAATTTCTTGCACAGGGTGCAAGATGGATTGAAATAGCCTCATGAATGAGTGATCAAACAGAAATTTGACATTAAAGAATTTAATACCCGAGCACGACGCTTTTTATTCATGGCGAGAACACAACAGCTGCCCGGGAAATTATCTCTTTTGACTTTTTGTGAGGATTTCTAAAGCAGGTTTAAAACATTTAGTGCATGAATTTCACAAAAGTTGGGAGAAAGTAAAGGTCCGTTTCGTTGTGGAGAATAATGGTGCAATGTAATACTGAATCGGCAAAACCTTTTTTCTTGGTTCATTTTAAAAATAGAATTCATGACAAATATGAATGTGTGGGTGAGGGGCAGGGAGGGAGGTTTCTGCTGACTGATTAGGGTGCCGTCTTTGGCTTCTCAATAGCCTGGTGGCTTCGAGACCCAATCAGATTCAGCATTAAGGGGGGAAAAAAAATACTTGTAAGATTTTGGGCCGAGTTCTCAGGTCGAGGGACTCAGTGCTACGGCTGGGACTGAGTCGCGAGTGGGTGAAAGTTGTGCCTGTCTCAGAGCGATTCAGTCCCGTTAATCTAGCACCGGCGCCACGTAACACTCGCGCAATTGTAAGGCATGCCACCCCTGATCCCAGGCAAGGTTATGACTCTGGTTGCGCTGGAGCACGCCTATCCCATTGATGGGTCGGCTGGGGCCAAAAGGTACCTGGGGGGGGGGGTGTGGCCTGGGAGGGGACACCAATTTGACCCCCGGCACTAGCTTCCCAGTGGGCAGTCACCGGCGTGCACAGCCGCATGGCTGCCTGGCAGGCTGCGGCAATGCCGGTCCGTGATCCCATGGCCCACTCCCTAGCTGCCCACTACTCCCCCCGACCCAGGCAGACACTCACCCTGACCAGTGGCACACTCAAGCGGTGTTGGGCACTGTACCCGCTCCCGCACCCTCAGCAGCCATGGCGCCTTATTCCGCAATTTAAATACCAGAGGTGACGTTTCCGTCGGTAACTCCTCCTGGTGGAGATGGAGCATCGCGGAATGCCCTGAAAATGGCGTCGGGCCCGTTAAACAATATGCCAACGGCCTATCCTGTACAATTTACATGCCGATCCCAGCATGCGGAGTAGAACGTGTTCATGTTGCTGTTGAGGGACCGGAGCATGGCATTCTGCTTGGCGCCCGACGCCAACCTCCATTTTCACCTGATGCCGAATTCTCCGCCCGATTGTATTTCACGATTCCGAGGTTCCTGGATGGAGAATCCCGCCCTTTGTGCTTTTCACAACCAGCGCTAATCCCAAAGCAATAACATACCTCGAAAGTGTGGCCACTCTTGTGATGCGTGAAACGCAGCAGCCAATCCATGCACAGCAAGATCCCAAAACCAGCAGAATGACCATATTGGATTTTAAATTCTGGACGAAATCTTCCCAAAAGGTGGCAAAGGGTCAGGTTCTGACTGAAAACCGACACATTTCTCTCTGGCAATACAGCCAGATTTTCTCTCCAGATCTTCAGACACTTGTCAAAATAAAGCAGGTTTTGCACCATCGCTCCGGCGTGGGGGCCCCTCATAGAACTGGCAAGCCCAATTCTATAGAGATCGAGGTGCCATTTTTAAAACGAAAAGTGAAGTAAAGGTCCCCTGACCACCATCGCTGGCATCCCCACCTAGTGGGACCCCACCCCTCTCCCCAGGGTTCATGGAGGCCCCATCCCAGGTCACTGCCAAGCTGGCATTGCCAGGTTCGCACTGCCCGGCTGCCTGGGGCACATGTCCCTGACTACCCTGGGGCTACAATGGCCTCTGCCCCCACCCCAAGCATGGTCATCTCGACTGCTGGAGAGCAATAGTGATTCAGGTCGTTGTGAGAACATCTGACACCTCCGGGAGGTATGCCGCCATTTTGTTTGGACATATTTAAATGAATTCAAATCGGTGATCAGGTTCTCACCCTGGCTTGGTTTGAACCTGATTATGTCGCCAGTGGAGGCCGGGGGGGGGGGGGGGGGGGGGGGGGGGGGGATCTCATTCTGAGATCTCCCCAGTGCAAATCCCATTCTGGCCATCTCCCGAGAGTTACCGGGAGTTTTGTGCCCACGGCCAACTGATCTGCAATGCGCCGATCATGATGTCTGTCTGAACTAAAACCTTCCGGGTCCATATCCCTCTATTCCCCTCCCGTTCATGTATTTGTGAAGATGCGTCTGAAAAGTAACCATCACATCTACTTCCACCACCTCTCCCTTCATTGACCTGTGGATCTGTACACCTAGATCTCTCTGACTGTCAATACTCTTGAGGGTTCTACCATTCACTGAATATTCCATACCTGCATTAGACCTTCCAAAATGCATTTCCTCACATCACGCATTAAACTCCATCTGCCATTTCTCCACCCAAGTCTCCAACCAATCTATAGCCTTCTGTATTCTGACAATCCTCTTCACTATCTGCAACTCCACCAATCTTTGTGTCGTCCGCAAACTTACTAATCAGATCAGCTACATTTTTCTCCAAATCATTTCCATATACTACAAACAGCAAAGACTCCAGCATTGATTCCTGCAGAACATCACTAGTCACAGCCCTCTATTCAGAAAGACATCCTTCCACTGCTACCATCTGCCTTCTGTGACCGAGCCAGTTCTGTATCCATCTTGCCAGCTCAACTTCTCTACCAGTCTGCCATGAGGCACCTTGTCAAAGACTTTCCTGAAGTCCATGTAGGCAACATCCACCACCGTACCGTCATCAATCATCTTCTTCACTTCCTCAAAAAACTTGATCAAGTCAGTGAGACACGACCTCCCCTTCACAAAATCATGTTGTTTATCACTAAGTCCATTTGTTTCCAAATCCTGTCCCTCAGAATCTTTCTTCAAGAAGATTCAAGATTCAAGAGCCTGTCAAGGGCAGGAAAGGCTATTCAGCCTATTGGCAAATTCCTTGCCCAACACAGCCAATCAACCAGTCTTTCTATCGTTTGCTTCACTATCTGTCTGGGTTGATTGTTGCCCTCGACTACATTGTTCATTTTCTCATTCAGATGCAGGCGGCAAATATGTGGCCCATCTTTTTTTTAATCGAAACATTGGACCAGCTGCCATTTTAATAACTGAGGCGTCAATGGACAAACTGGGATGGTAAGAAATGGCTGCTGGTTTCTTCTCTCAGATCCATTCAAATCCCATATGCAAGACGGTCGCTCAATAATAGGTTTCTGACAGGAAGCTACAAAATAACCCAGTACATATGGCATCACCAGGCATCACAGAGCAGCTTTCTAACCCTTGACCTCTGATTAAAGCTCACAGTGTCTGTTTTCAGGCCCTTGCCGTTTGACCTTTGGGGGGTAATTGGCTTTGCTGCCATGCTTAGCTCAGTTTGTTGCACTCTCACCTCCAAGCAAGAGGTCAAGGGTTCAAGTTCCTTCCCGGGTTCCACATAATCTGTGCTGAGTGCAGTGCTGAGGAACGCTGTTCTGTCAGGGTCAGCAGGTGTTGAGACTGAGGCCTCTTCTGCCAATTAAAGTGAATCTTAAAGAACCACTCGCGTTTCCTGAAGTCCAGGTGAGGTCACCTGATGTCCTGACCCACCAAACTCCATGAGCAACTAAACCAATGAATGAAAACTTAGCATTTTGAGTCTTTAGTGTCGTTCCTTTTTTTTTAAATTAATGAACTGACCTTTCATCTCATTTACACTTTGTGGAACCTCATTACATGTAAATTGGCTGCTTCATTGACCAACATAATCACACTTTTAACTAAAAGAGTAATTTGTTAGGCGTCAACCACTTTCAGATGCCCTGGCATGACTTTAATGTCCTACAGAGTATATTTTGTGTTAGGAGACAATGGACTTCACAGGATGGAATCAACACTGATCACAAACTTTATGCACATTCCTATTGGGCTGACTCCACAGTCTGGAGCTAAATGGTCTCAGAACTGGTGAGGCCAACTTGCTTTAACAGTGGAAAGGTTGCTTGAGCCTTGTATGGGGGTTATACTGGCGGGGCTGGGTTTGCTGACTTACAGAGCACCAGCTCTTAAAGAGCTGCTCAAAAGGGGCGCATCTCCGTCAAGATAAGTAATTACATTCATGGGGGCTTTGAAACAATCAAAATTGATTTCAACTTTTGGATGGGAGGGGATGTGGGGGTGGGGAGACTGATTATCTAGATTGAAAACATAGGCAATGGAGTCATGATTAAAGTCTGTGGACAAACAGCAGAATAAAGCTGCCTCCATTCCATTTCTGCTCTGCATAAAATAAAGAATTGTATTTCTATAGCGCTTTCCATGACTACTGGACTTCTCAAAGCATTTAAAATCCAATGAAGTACTTTTTGAAGTGTAATCACTGTTGCAATATAGGAACTGTGGCAGCCAATATACTCACAGCAAACTCCCGCAGACAGGAATGTGATTGTGATCAGTTAACCTGTTTCCGTGATGTTGATTGAGGAATAAATATTGGCCACGACACTGGAGAAAGTTTGCCTGCTCATCTCTGAAATAGCTCCATCATACCTTTTACATCCACCTGACAGGGCCTCAATTGAACATCTCGTCCAAAAGACGGCGCCTCTGACGGTGCGGCCCTCCCTCAGCTCTGCACGGGAGTGTCAGCCTCGACTTTTGTGCTGCAAGCCCTGGATTGGGACTTGAACCAAGAAACATGGTTGACATGAACTTGACGAGGAACTAAGTGTTCTGCAATCCATGGTGCCCTTTCCCAGAATGCTGCAGTGCACAATGCCTAGCAGGAGGTGGGTGCCAGCCTGAAAACTTGTCTACTGCACCTGTAGCATCTGGAAATAGATGCAGAGCAAGATGCAGGCACACATTGCAACATTTGGCATGGGCAAGAATCACCATGGGCCAGGCTGACGGTACATGACGCAAAGGGGAACCTGTCAATCTATCTCACATTGACTGGTTTCTCATGCCAAGCCCTCGGACAAACTCACAGAGCACTCAGTGCATCCTCTATAGGGCTCACAGCCAGGATGCCAGGGACAATTGAAAGTCTTGGCTGCATGTTTCCAACTTTGTTTAAGTGGAGGGTACAGGAATGTTACATGCGTCTCAGTTAGACTTTGCGGCTTTACTTTCTAAACAAATAATGTCGGTTTGCATACAGAATCGTTTAGAGGAACCACCTTTCGTTCTTACTTTTGGGTTACGTGTCAAAACTTAAGTGCAAAAACCCAACAAATTGTCAATAGATTTTGGTGGAAACGACACTTTGGGCCTGGATTAAGTTGGATCTGATTTGAGGGTCACTTCAGGTTCAGTTGGAAAATTCTAGAATTCTCTCTGCAGTTCTATTAAAAATAATATAAACTTCAATGAAGTGGAACGGACACTGGGTAAACATTTAGCACTGGTTTAAAAGCTCTCATGAGTGATGATTCCACTTTAATATCGCTTTTGGGATTATATTTCTTTTACATTTCCTTTCCGTGGTCTTTGTGATCATCTCTTTTTTTGTTTGAAAATGTCTGCATAAATTATCTCTCCCTTTCCTCGACATTTTAAAACATAATCAGCAGCTCCTTAGTGTCCTGTTGTAAAATAAGGTTTGTGTAAACTCAGCTTTTCCAAAGAGTCGTTTCTGGACTTGTCTTAGTTCAGTGGGTACTCCACATGAACACTGAATAAACGACCAATGAAATATTATTTTTAATTATTTTAGTGCAAAACTCAAGACGGATTGTAACAAAGCAGAATACAGGAACAAATGAGTGCACAAATCACTAGAAATGATTTTGATCGTTAAATAATACTAATGTAATTTTCTTTTTTAAATTTGGTACATAAACACGACTACAGAATTTGATTGTTTGGTGGGAACTTCCAGTGCAGTGATGATGTGATTTGTGTGGTCTTAATGGGCTTTATGTCAATTAACTTTGCAGTACCCTTGGACATTTCGGGAGGAAAAAATAAAGAAATAAAATCATACCCATACACACTCTTATACATACCCATACACACTCTTATACATACCCATACACACTCTTATACATACCCATACACACTCTTATACATACCCATATACACTCTTATACATACCCATACACACTCTTATACATACTCATACACACTCTTATACATACCCATATACACTCTTATACATACCCATACACACTCTTATACATACCCATACAAAGTCTTATACATACCCATACACATTCTTATACATACCCATACACAGTCTTATACATACCCATACACACTCTTATACATACCCATACACACTCTTATACATACCCATACACACTCTTATACATACCCATACACACTCTTATACATACCCATACACACTCTTATACATACCCATACACACACTTATACATACCCATATACACTCTTATACATACCCATACACACTCTTATACATACCCATACACATACACACTCTTATACACATCCATACACATACACACTCTTATACACACCCATACCCATACACACTCTTATACATACCCATACACATACACACTCTTATACACATCCATACCCATACACACTTATACATACCCATACACATGCACATTCTTATACATACCCATATACACTCTTATACATACCCATACACACTCTTATACATACCCATACACACTCTTATACATACCCATACACATACACACTCTTATACATACCCATACATACTCTTATACATACCCATATACACTCTTATACATACCCATACACACTCTTATACACACCCATACCCATACACACTCTTATACATACCCATACACACTCTTATACATACCCATACACACTCTTATACACACCCATACACATACACACTCTTATACATACACATACACTCTTATACACACCCATACACATTCTTATACATACCCATACACACTCTTATACATACCCATACGCACACACACACACTTATACTTACTCTTATACACACCCATACCAATACACACTCTTATACATACCCATATACACACACTCTTATACACACCCATACCCATACACTCTTATACTTACCCATACGCACACACACTCTCATACATACCCATACACACTCTCATACACACCCATACACATGCTCATACACACCAAAAAGCAAACACACTATTATACACACCCATACACATACACACTGTTATACACACCCATACACATACACACTGTTATACATACCCATACAAATACACATGCTCATACACACCCATACATATACACACTTTAATGCACACCCATACACAAACACACATGCATACACATCCATATGCTTACACACACAACGATATACTTATACACACCCATACATACACACTATCATACACACCCATACACACTCTTATACACACCCACACTCTCATACACACCCATACACATACACACCCATACACATACACACTGTTATACACACCCATATGCATACACATGCATACACACCCATACTCTTATACACACCCATACGCATACACACTGTTATACGCACCTATACACGTACGCACTCTTATACAGACCCATACACATGCACACATGCATACACACCCATACTCTCATACACACACCCATAAACATACACTCTTATACACATGCACACTCTCATACACACCCATACACAAACACACCCATACACATACACACTCTTATACACATACACACTCTCATGTACACCCATACACAAAACACAAATGCATACACATCCATATGCTTACACACGCACATACATACCCATAAGCATACACACTCTTATACACACCCATACACATACACTCTCATACACATCCATGCACATACACATTCTCATACACACCCACACTCTCATCCACACCCATACACATACACACTCTCATACACACCCATACATATACACACTCTCATAGCCTTAGTTCCCTATGTTATCTGAGTGGAGAGTTTAAGCTGTGTGTTTAACTGCACATTCTGTGTCTACATAGATGGGGTAGCTGTTTGATTTCTTTGATGTCAAGTCACATGTATTAGTCAATCAGCCACCCCACCTCTGATCCATCCAAACATAATGGTATTCATGACAAAACTGGCAAATGTCACAGGTACTTGTACCCAAAGCAGCAGAACTGAGTGGGGTGACCATATCCGATTAGGCCTCCCTGAAGCACTTTGGGACATTCTTCCACATTCAAAGACACTACTGGGGTGGAGTGGGGAGAAGCAGTTCGCTCAGCTGGCTACACAGCTAGCACAGAATCCGGAATAACACTGGCAGCACAGGGTTCAATCAGCTAAACATGGGATATGCCTCCTGACCTTATCCTATCGCAAAGGTTCAGCAACCCTGGAATATCTGAGAATATTACCTGGAGAGGAAGATAGGTACTATGTAAATGTGAGAAGTTTATTACTCTGTAGCTAAATTAGCTGGAATCTAATCTCGTCCTGTGGTCTGGAATTGTCCAGTACAAATGAATTTGCACTGCATTGCTGCCCCGTTACACAGAAATCTAGTGTAAGGGAAAACCTCAGTACCCTCATGTGTAGAACCAAAATGATAATTCAGTTGACCTCAAGGCAAGTCCCTGAAACACACGTGTCAGGTTGAAAAATATGAAAGAAAGGCAGAAGGTGGCCATAATGGCAAAAAGGAAAGCGGAATAAAATTGGAAAACCCTCAAGTGTTTGATTCAGAGCCTGCACCATGTTTAAAACTCTTCGGGCATTACAGTAGTAATTGTAGTCAAAGCGTTTGCTCATCTGGCACAGTGTTCCCCTCACCCCATCCTGTATGTTTGGTCAACTGGACACTAGCTTCACTCAGTAGTGTTGTTCTAGCCGAGTTCAGTGTTTTCATTGTCTTTTTTTGTTGTCCCTATTTATTCACCTTTATTCACAACGAAGGGAAGGCGACAGATCCTGAGATCAGAGACCGGGCGAAGAGAAAAAAGTTTCTCATCTTTTCGAAGTCGGTTTTAACTTTTACTTGCTTTGCAAACCTGGTATTTTGCAACAGCAAAGCGCCACTATTCCTGTGCAGCCAATCTCGAGGAAAATGGGTCATCAGGAACAATCTGAAATTTCCTTTCTGAATATTTTTGAAAACAGGGAAGAGCCCAACATGCGAAGAATTAAATGCAATGAGGCCTGATTCATTTTTTTTTGTTCCAGACAAGAGGAAGCATTGGGAAAAAAAACACACACACACACACACACCAAATATCTCCCCAGCCCCCACCTGCTAACAGTAATTATAATAGACTCAACAATAAATGGTAAACCAGCTCTCTGCTGCATCTCGGGAACTCTCTGGGGTATGTGGATTAGCTAGAAAAGCCTGAATGATTAAAATACACTAATTAAAATTTTGTGTTCCTTGGTAACTCGTCCATCAGCACTGTGAAAGCGAGTGAGAGAGAGAGAGAGAGGGAGAGAGAGAGGGAGAGGGAGAAAGAGACGAGAAAGATGAGAAAGCCAAAGTAATTTATGTCCAAGATAAATAAATAATTAAACAAACAAACAAACAAACCTCACTCTTTTGTGACTTGCTTTCTGCCAAACCAGCTTTGTCCCCGATGGGGTTATTATTACACGGAAGGGACACAAACCTTTTTATAAAGTAAAGGGGGGGGGGGGGGGGAGTCTGTCACAGCACAAGTCTTAGCCCAGTGTTTTTGTCTGTAACAGATTCCAAATTCCTGTATAGATGCAAGCATGTCTGTTCTTTGTACAAGAACATGACTTCTGATATAAAAACTTCTGCCTCATTGCAATTATACAAAAGAAATTGAACACTTTGGGTTGCCACGGCAACCTAATTGCATCAGAACGTTGCACACAGGAGCAAAGTAACTGAATTTTGATGAAAAGGCGGCAGTAATTTACGGCATCACGAAATTTGTTGCCATGCCAACGTGTTAATTACATCTCAAATTAACAATGCAAGTGTAGTGAAATTAAATATAAATCATATTTCTGCATAAATTATAGGGGTTGATTAGGCCGGGGCTCTGGGAGACAGAAAGGTTGTGACTCAAGGGTTCTGCTCCATTCCAGCTCACTCTCTGGGTAACGCGCAATAATTTGGAGGAAGAAAATAAAGACTTGCGAAAGTCCCTTGTTCTTTTCTGTGCCCTGTAACAGTTTGCAGGCTGCATCGCCGGCCCAAATCAACAGAGACATTAGCTGAGGCACAGGGCAGCTCAGTTCCCCAACTGCCTGTCCTCTTCAGTTGGGCTTCACACCTTGTATCTTCACACCCCACAAAAGTTGCCTCTGTTGTTTCTCCAACTCTTCCCTCTCCACCTTCACCCGCTGCTCAAACGGCCGGCAGCTTCTCTCCTCTTCCCTATTTTAGCAACAGGCTCCCAGTTAGATTTTTATTTATAGAAAACAAAGGGGGGAACAAAATAATCCGTTGGTGGAGCTGGGATAAATCTGCGGAAATCAAATTAAGAGACCAATTTATCCCTCTCTCTTCTGCAGGTTTAACCCCGTGATTACTGATTCGCACCACAATCAAAAGTATTTTGGTAATCAGATAAGACGTCTGTGTCACATCGTGTCAGTGATAGGAATGGTTCTTCGACAACGTTACTGGGTGTCTCTAATAGGCTCTCGATCTTGCCTTTATCCACAAAAAGAACTCCAAGCGCATAGAATCACAAATTGTCCAAAAATAGAGCGTTGTAATCCAGAATTGGATGAATGTTACATGGTTTGGAGGTTCTTTTTAAAAATTATATCAAGGGGGTTTATCAAAATTATATCAAAGGGGGTTTATCAAAATTATATCAAAGGGGGTTTATCAAAATTATATCAAAGGGGTTTATCAAAATTATATCAAAAGATATCAAACAAAACAATTGTTGCATTTTTGTGGAGCATAAACATTAGTTCCAGGGTCACATTGTTTGGAAGAATCTGGTGATAGAAATGCTGCTGATTGGGGTGGGGAGGTGTGGAGAGGTTGCTTTTATTTATTGTGCCGAGGATGGTCACTTGGCAGGAGAAAGTTTCATGTGGGGAATATAAAAGGTTTCGTTGGGACGGCGGGCAGGGGTGTGGCCTGAAGAAAAAGGAAATACATTTTGCCAACACTTAGCTCCCAATGTGGCTCAAATACATTTGGAATGGCTTACCTCAGAGCTGGGAAAATAAGCCTCCAGAGGAGGGGGGGGGGGGGTGGAAAAAAAGAGAGAAAACAACAGCAACAGGAACCCAGTTCATCTCTCTAAATTATTCATGTGCCAGATGGATTCTTTTTCCTGTCTTGTATTGCCATTTCAGCTCCAAAACCCACCGCCGTACTCTGATCTACAGGGGAGATCAAACACATTACTCAGCCTCACACTTCGCTAAAGTAACTCTTGAAATGATGGCCTTTTGCAGGGCGGGGGGGGGGGGGGGGGGGGCACAGGGTGACCTTGTGCGAAGGATATTTAAAAAATGCAACAGCCCCGAGGGACGATGTAACTATCTTGCATATTGTTGCTAAAATGCCTGCAAAAAACTGTAATCCAGCCATCATGCCACCCCATCAGCCTATTGGATATCACTATCGCGGGCCAAGCCAAGGAATCTGTCCAATGTGCTCTCTCCGAAAGGAATACTGCTGGCCATTTGGAGATTGCACCCAGAATGACCAGATTTCAAGCGGGAGCTGGGATTTTGGCACGCCAGGGGGTACATTAGGTCAGAGCTGCTTGCTGTCACTTTGTTATCGCTCTTATTATTGAATGGAACAGCTGATGTGGGAGTTCCACGCCATCAAGGATCTCACCCACTAGCCCGTCATTTGCTGCTTCCCGTTGGAATATGAGCTGCTCCCACATTCAGCTCAGTCGGCTGTGCGCTCTATCCCCATCCAACCTTGCACATCGGGCGTCATCTAAGCGGAAAGTTTCCAAGTGAGTGTCATTTGTGACGGGTTTTCATAGAATCATAGAATTTACAATGCAGAAGGAGGCCATTCTGCCCATCGAGTCTGCACCGACCCTCTGAAAGAGCACCCTACCCATGTTCACTCCCCCACTATACCGCCGTAACCATACCTAACCTATGCAACCCTGTACAATTTACCATGGCCAATCCACCTAACCTGCACATGTCTGTACTGTGGGAGGAAACCGGAGCACCCGGAGGAAACCCACGCAAACACGGGGAGAACTCCACATTCTTACTTTAAGGAGCGCCTTACTAAAACAACCTCATTGCCAAAGTTTTTGGCCACCTGTCCTGCGAACGCCTTGTTCAGTGTAACATTTTGGGTGAAGTGCCTTGGGCCATTTTACAGCATTAGAGCTTCCAGATAACTTCCAGGTATTGTGGAGGTCTTGTGGCACAGTGACAGTGGAAACAGACAGAAGCAATGGCTTTGACTGCCATATGTGCCGTGGGGCATTGCAGCTGGCACAACGCCCTTGGCTTTAGCCCAATCAACCATTCTTCATGTTTGCCTCGATAAAGTCAGGGGGTCATGAAAACCGAGTGTAAGCCTGTGCTCCACCTCATTGTCTATTGGCATGAATTTCAGCTGGGGGCCGCTCTGGGAATCATGACTGACCCTCGGAAGCTGAAGCCATCAGTCGCATCCCAGACACAGGGTCAACCTTGGCATCTTCCTCGTCTCAATACCTTTTTTTTAACAAGACGTATTCTCATTGATTTTTGTCCAAAGGTTTTGGAGTGATAATGTCAAACAGATAATCTGACTGGAGTAATTCAGAAAGCATTGAAGTTGCTGTGTAGAAAGAACAAGACACTTTTATTGTTAATCAATTGATATCTTTATGCTAGGGGGCTCCTACTTGAACCAGTTTAGCTGTCTAAGCTGATTCTTCACAATTTCGTTCAATTTTTATTGAAAATATAATTCAGCAAACTGTATTTTTTAGGGCCAAGCACCCACAATGTTTGATTGGGTATTGATAACCGCACTCAGTGGAATTAGCTGTCTAGTTAGTTCAGGAAAACAGTTCACCCGTACAAAGCTTTGCATGCTCCTAAATTCAGAGATACGGTTAATAGTAACTCAAATGCGACAGGTGGTAAAATAAAATTCATGTTCACGGTCACATCCGGTGAGGTTGGTGTCACATGTGATGCATGACGGAATCATGAGTTATAACACATGACATACTGTAATCCTTAACGCTGTAAAGTGCCCACACACCCCCAAACCCCCCCCCACATCTTCCCAGACACCTGCGCACACACACACCTACACCCCCACCCACACACCCACCTAAACACCCCCCACACACCCACCGACACACACCCCTAAACACCCCTCTACACACCCCTAAACACCCCCTACACACCCCTAAACACCCCCCACACACCCACCTACACACACCCTAAACACCCTCCTACACACCCACCTACACACACCCCTAAACACCCCCTACACACCCCTAAACACCCCCCACACACCCACCTACACACACCCTAAACACCCCCCTACACACCCACCTACACACACCCCTAAACACCCCCTACACACCCACCTACACACACCCCTAAACACCCCCTACACACCCTAAACACCCCCTACACACCCCTAAACACCCCCCACACACCCACCTACACACACCCCTAAACACCCCCTACACACCCACCTACACACACTCCTAAACACCCCCTACACACCCCTAAACACCCCCCTACCCACCCACCTACACACACCCCACACACCCACCTACACACACCCCTAAACACCCCCTACACACCCCTAAACACCCACCACACACCCACCTACACACACCCCTAACATCCCCACACACACCCCTAAACACCCCCCTACACACCCCTAAACACCCCCCACACCCCCCTACACACCCACCTACACACAACCCTAAACACCCCCTACACACCCTAAACATCCCCCCACACACCCACCTACACACACCCCTAAACACCCCTACACACCCACCTACACACACCCCAAAACACCCACCTACACACACCCTAAGCACCCCCTACACACCCCTAAACACCCCCTACACACCCACCTACTCACACCCCACACACCCACCTACACACACCCCTAAACACCCCCCACACACCCTAAACACCCCCCTACACACCCACCTACACACACCCTAAACACCCTCCTACACACCCACCTACACACCCCCACACACCCACCTACACACACCCTAAACACCCCCCTACACACCCACCTACACACACCCCTAAACACCCCCTAAACACCCACCTACACACACCCCTAAACACCCCCTACACACCCCCCTACACACCCACCTACTCACACCCAACACACCCACCTACACACACCCCTAAACACCCCCCACACACCCCTAAACACCCCCCTACACACCCACCTACACACACCCCTAAACACCCCCCTACACACCCACCTACACACACCCCTAAACACCCCCTACGCACCCCTAAACACCCCCCTACACACCCACCTACACACACCCCTAAACATCCCCCACACACACACCCCTAAACACCCCCCACACACCCACCTACACACACCCCTAAACACCCCCTACACACCCCTAAACACCCCCCTACACACCGACCTACACACACCCCTACACACCCACCTACACACCCACCTACACACACTCCTAAACACCCCCCACACACACACCCCTAAACACCCCCCTACACACCCACCTACACACACCCCTAAACACCCCCTAAACACCCACCTACACACACCCCTAAACACCCCCTACACACCCCCCTACACACCCACCTACTCACACCCAACACACCCACCTACACACACCCCTAAACACCCCCCACACACCCCTAAACACCCCCCTACACACCCACCTACACACACCCCTAAACACCCCCCTACACACCCACCTACACACACCCCTAAACACCCCCTACGCACCCCTAAACACCCCCCTACACACCCACCTACACACACCCCTAAACATCCCCCACACACACACCCCTAAACACCCCCCACACACCCACCTACACACACCCCTAAACACCCCCTACACACCCCTAAACACCCCCCTACACACCGACCTACACACACCCCTACACACCCACCTACACACCCACCTACACACACTCCTAAACACCCCCCACACACACACCCCTAAACACCCCCCACACGCCCACCTACACACACTCCTAAACACCCCCCACACACACACCCTCTAAACACCCCCCACATACCCACCTACACATCCCCACCAACACACCTTCCCACACACCCACGTACACATACCCCACACACCCCTAAACACCCCCCCACACACCCACCTACACACCCCCATACTCCCTCCCACACACCCGCCCACACACCTTCCCACACACCCACACACACCCGCACAACCCCCCCATCTTCCCAGACACCACGCACATACCCCCTCCCACGCATCCGCCCACACACCTTCCCACACACACCCTACCCACCCCACCCCCCACAAACACCCACCCACCGACTCACACATCTGTCCACACATCCTCCCTCACACACTCCCACACACCAGCCCACACACACGCCTGCAGTCCTGCCCAAAGCCCCAAACTTCCACACCTACACATAAACACATCCACACTCACACATATCCAATTCCCTGCCCACAGACCCACCCAGACACACCTGCCCACACATACACCCACACATCTGCCCACAAATACACCCACACTCCTTCCCACATATCTGCCCACACACATAAGGGAATCTTGCATATATCATGCTTTTACCATCTATGAACACATGAACTGACCGTCAGTGACCCTTGTGTTTCAAATTAGACTGAGACTTAACTGCACAATATTCAACACTGATCTGAAAACCAGAGTCTGATCCATAGAATCCCTATAGTGCACAAGGAGGCCACTCAGCCCATCCCATCGAGTCTGCGGCAACCCTCTGAAAGAGCACCTCACCTAGGCCCACTTCTCAGCCCTCTCCCCGTAACCCCACCTAACCTGCACATCTTTGGACTGTGGGAGGAAACCGGAGCACCCAGAGGAAACTGTGAGGCAGATAACCACTGTGCCAGCATGCCACCCAACCCAGCTCGCTTTGCTGTTACTGTCAATACTCGAACAGAGTTACAAATGATCTAGCATCAGTCAATCTTACACAAGCAAGCACCACCTTAGGGATCGTCATCCCCTGCAGAGGCTGGAACAGAGAGTTCAGCACTGAGAAATTCATTGAGCATATGTGTGCAAGAGCAAGAAGACGTGAATTCATGTGTGAAGATATCCGATTCCCTGGGTCTACCGCGACTGGGAAGTTGTTGCTTCAAAAGACAGGAAGCTTGATGGAGATGCACTAATTAAGGAGCTGTTCACCTCCATTACAAAGTTCATCTCTCTGGACTTGCTAGGCGTGGAGTATGTCTCTCTGTAAGACTTTGACAAAGGGTCATCTGGACTCGAAACGTTGGCTCTTTTCTCTCCCTACAGATGCTGCCAGACCTGCTGAGATTTTCCAGCATTTTCTCCTTGGTTACAGATTCCAGCATCCGCAGTAATTTGCTTTTATCTCTGTAAGAGATCCTCTTCCTATGGGACCCTTTATAGTCTCTCTGTATGGGACCCTCCCTATCGATAGTCTCCCGTATGGGACCATCTCTATAGTCAGTCTCTCCGTATGAAACCCTCTCTATAGTCAGTCTCTCTGTATGGGACCATCTCTATAGTCACTCTCTGTATGGGACCCTCTCTATAGTCAGTCTCTCTGTATGGGACTCTCTCTATCGTCAGTCTCTCTGTATGGGACCCTCTCTATAGTCACTCTCTCTGTATGGGACTCTCTCTATAGTCAGTCTCTCTGTATGGGAGCCTCTCTATAGTCAGTCTCTCTGTATGGGACCCTCTCTATAGTCAGTCTCTCTGTATGGGACCCTCTCTATAGTCACTCTCTGTATGGGACCCTCTCTATAGTCAGTCTCTCTGTATGGGACCCTCTCTATAGTCACTCTCTCTGTATGGGACCATCTCTATAGTCAGTCTCTCTGTATGGGACTCTCTCTATAGTCAGTCTCTCTGTATGGGAGCCTCTCTATAGTCACTCTCTCTGTATGGGACCCTCTCTATAGTCAGTCTCTCTGTATGGGACCCTCTCTATAGTCAGTCTCTCTGTATGGGACCCTCTCTATAGTCAGTCTCTCTGTATGGGACCCTCTCTATAGTCAGTCTCTCTGTATGGGACCCTCTCTATAGTCAGTCTCTCTGTATGGGACCCTCTCCATAGTCAGTCTCTCTGTATGGGACCCTCTCTATAGTCAGTCTCTCTGTATGGGACCCTCTCTATAGTCAGTCTCTCTGTATGGGACCCTCTCTATAGTCAGTCTCTCTGTATGGGACCCTCTCTGTATTCAGTCTCTGTATGGGACCCTCTCTATAGTCAGTCTCAGTATGGGACCCTCTCCATAGTCAGTCTCTCTGTATGGGACCCTCTCTATAGTCAGTCTCAGTATGGGACCCTCTCTATAGTCAGTCTCTCTGTATGGGACCCTCTCTATAGTCAGTCTCTCTGTATGGGACTCTCTCCATAGTCACTCTCTCTGTATGGGACCCTCTCTATAGTCAGTCTCAGTATGGGACCCTCTCTATAGTCAGTCTCTCTGTATGGGACTCTCTCTATAGTCAGTCTCTCTGTATGGGACCCTCTCTATAGTCACTCTCTGTATGGGACCCTCTCTATAGTCAGTCTCTCTGTATGGGACTCTCTCTATCGTCAGTCTCTCTGTATGGGAGCCTCTCTATAGTCAGTCTCTCTGTATGGGACCCTCTCCATAGTCAGTCTCTCTGTATGGGACTCTCTCCATAGTCAGTCTCTCTGTATGGGACCCTCACTATAGTCACTCTCTCTGTATGGGACCCTCTCTATAGTCAGTCTCTGTATGGGACCCTCTCTATAGTCAGTCTCTCTGTATGGGACTCTCTCTATAGTCAGTCTCTCTGTATGGGAGCCTCTCTATAGTCACTCTCTCTGTATGGGACCCTCTCTATAGTCAGTCTCTCTGTATGGGACCCTCTCTATAGTCAGTCTCTCTGTATGGGACCCTCTCTATAGTCAGTCTCTCTGTATGGGACCCTCTCTATAGTCAGTCTCTCTGTATGGGACCCTCTCTATAGTCAGTCTCTCTGTATGGGACCCTCTCTATAGTCAGTCTCTCTGTATGGGACCCTCTCTATAGTCAGTCTCTCTGTATGGGACCCTCTCTATAGTCACTCTCTCTGTATGGGACCCTCTCTATAGTCAGTCTCAGTATGGGAGCCTCTCTATAGTCACTCTCTGAATGGGACCCTCTCTATAGCCAGTCTCTGAATGGGACCCTCTCTATAGTCACTCTCTGTATGGGACCCTCTCTATAGTCAGTCTCTCTGTATGGGACCCTCTCTATAGCCAGTCTCAGTATGGGACCCTCTCTATAGTCAGTCTCTGAATGGGACCCTCTCTATAGTCAGTCTCTCTGTATGGGACCCTCTCTATAGTCAGTCTCTCTGTATGGGACCCTCTCTATAGTCAGTCTCTCTGTATGGGACCCTCTCTATAGTCAGTCTCTCTGTATGGGACCCTCTCTATAGTCAGTCTCTCTGTATGGGACCCTCTCTATAGTCAGTCTCTCTGTATGGGACCCTCTCTATAGTCAGTCTCTCTGTATGGGACCCTCTCTATAGTCAGTCTCTCTGTATGGGACCCTCTCTATAGTCAGTCTCTCTGTATGGGACCCTCTCTATAGTCAGTCTCTCTGTATGGGACCCTCTCTATAGCCAGTCTCAGTATGGGACCCTCTCTATAGTCAGTCTCTGAATGGGACCCTCTCTATAGTCACTCTCTGTATGGGACCCTCTATAGTCAGTCTCAGTATGGGACCCTCTCTATAGTCAGTCTCTGAATGGGACCCTCTCTATCACTAGTCTCTCTGTATTGGACCCTCACTATAGTCAATATCTATATGGGAGCCTCTCTATAGTCAGTCTCTCTGTATGGGAGCCTCTCTATAGTCAGTCTATCTGTATGGGAGCCTCTCTATAGTCAGTCTCTCTGTATGGGAGCCTCTCTATAGTCAGTCTCTCTGTATGGGACCCCCTCTATAGTCAGTCTCTCTGTATGGGACCCCCTCTATAGTCAGTCTCTCTGTATGGGAGCCTCTCTATAGTCAGTCTCTCTGTATGGGAGCCTCTCGATAGTCAGTCTCTCTGTATGGGACGATCTCTATTATCAGTCTCTCTGTATGGGACCCTCTCTATTGCCCGTCTCTCATTATGGGACCCTCTCTATCGTTAGTCTCTCCCTATGGGGCACTCTATATAGTCAGTCTCTCTGTATGGGATACTGTCTATACACCCTTGCTGTACAGATAGACTCGCTGTCAATGGTCTATTTCATTGTATATTTGAATGGAAGATCTGCTGCTTTATAATTTCCAAAGACAAATGTTTACATTTAAATTGCCTTTGAAGGAAATTGACACCTAAAACCCTGTGCAGTGATCACCTGAACAGGGAGGTGATATGTACAGAGATATCACATGTAGAATGAGATATCAAATACAGTGGGATCACCTGCACAGAGAGATCATCTGCACAATGGTATCACCTGTACAATGGTATCACCTGTACAATGGTATCACCTGTACAATAAGATCACCTGTACAATGGTATCACCTGTACAATGGTTTCACCTGTACAATGGTTTCACCTGTACAATGGTTTCACCTGTACAATGATATCACCTGTACAATGATATAACCTGTACAATAAGACCACCTGTACAATGGTATCACCTGTACAATGGTATCACCTGTACAATGAGATCACCTGTACAATGATATCACCTGTACAATAAGATCACCTGTACAATGGTATCACCTGTACAATAAGATCACCTGTACAATGGTATCACCTGTACAATGGTTTCACTTGTACAATGGTATCACCTGTACAATGATATCACCTGCACAATGGTATCACCTGTACAATGGTATCACCTGTACTATAAGATCACCTGTACAATGGTTTCACCTGTACAATGATATCACCTGTACAATAAGATCACCTGTACAATGGTATCACCTGTACAATGGTATCACCTGTACAATGAGATCACCTATACAATGATATGACCTGTACAATGGTATCACCTGTACAATAAGATCTCCTGTACAATGGTATCACCTGTACAATAAGATCACCTGTACAATGGTATCACCTGTACAATGGTTTCACTTGTACAATGGTATCACCTGTACAATGATATCACCTGTACAATAAGATCACCTGGACAATGGTATCACCTGTACAATAAGATCACCTGTACAATGGTATCACCTGTAGAATGGTATCACCTGTAGAATGGTATCACCTGTAGAATGGAATCACCTGTTTAATGAGATCAGCTGTACAATGAGATCACCTGTACAATGACATCACCTATACAATGGTATCACCTATACAATTATATATTAGGAGCTGATTTAGCACACTAGGCTAAATCGCTGTCTTTTAAAGCAGACCAAGGCAGACCAGCAGCACGGTTCAGCTTCCCCGAACAGGCGACGGAATGTGGCTACTAGGGGCTATTCACAGTAACTTCAATGAAGCCTACTCGTGACAATAAGCGATTTTCATTTTCATATCACCTGTTAAATTAGATCACCTGACAATGAGATCACCTGTCCAATGGTATCACCTGTACAATGGTATCACCTGTCCAATGGTATCACTTGTACAATGAGATCACCAGTACAATGAGAATACCTATACAATGAGAACACCTGTACAATGAGATCACCTGTTAAATGAAAACACCTGTACAATGAGATTGCCTGTACATAGAGATCTCCTGTACAATGAGCACACTTGTACAATGAGATCACCTGTACAGTGAGATTGTCTGAATGGAGATATCACCTGAACAGTGAGATCACCTGTATAATAAGTACAGCTGTACAATCAGATCACCTGTACAACAAGATGGCCTGCACAATGAAAATACCTGTATAATGAAAACACCTGTACAATGAGGTCAAGTCTATAATGAAATCACCTGTACAACAAGATGGCCTGTAGAATGAAAATACCTATACAATGAGAACACCTGTACAATCAGATCACCTATACAATGGTATCACCTGTACAATGGTATCACCTGTACAATGGTATCACCTGTACAATTATATCACCTGTACTATGGTATCACCTGTACAATGGTATCACCTGCAAAATGAGATCACCTGTACTATGGTATCACCTGTACAATGGTATCACCTGTACAATTATATCATCTGTACAATGGTATCACCTGTACAATGGTATCACCTGTACAATGGTATCACCTGTACAATGAGATCACCTGTACAATGAGATCACCTGTATAATGGGATCACCTGTATAATGGTTTCACCTGTACAATGGTATCACCTGTACAATGGTATCACCTGCACAATGAGATCACCTGTATAATGGTTTCACCTGTACAATGGTATCACCTGTACAATGGTATCACCTGCACAATGAGATCACCTGTACAATGGTATCACCTGTACAATGGTATCACCTGTAGAGTGAGATCGTCTGAATGGAGATATCACCTGAACAGTGAAATCACCTGTACAATGAGATTTCCTGCACAGAGAGATGAATTGTTCAATTAGGTCACCTGTACAATAAGTGCACATGTACAATGAGATTGCCTGCACAGAGAGATTACCTGTACAACGAGAACACCTGTACAATGTGATCACTTGTTCAATGAGATTACCTGTAAAATGGGAACACCTATACAGTGAGATCACCTGTACAATGAGAACACCTGTACAGTGAGAACACCTGTACAATGCGAACACCTGTACAATGAGATCCCCTACACAAAGATCATTTGTACAATGAGAACACCTGTACAGTGAGAACACCTGTACAGTGAGAACACCTGTACAATGAGATTGCCTCTACAGAGGGATCACCTGTACAATGTGGACACCTGTACTATGAGATCCACTGTACAGTGAGAACACCTGTACCATGAGGTCACCTGTACACAGAGATCTCCTCAACAATTAGATCACCTGTATAATGGGAATACCTGTACAGTGAGAACACCTGTACAATGAGATCATCTGTACTGTGAGATCGCCTGAATGGTGATATCACCTGAACAGTGAGATCACCTGTATAATGAAAACACCTGTACAATGAGGTCAAGTCTACAATGAGATTACCTGTACAATAAGATGGCCTGTACAATGAAAATGCCTGTACAATGAAAATGCCTGTACAATGGAAATGCCTGTACAAATGGAACACCTCTATAATGAGAACACCCGTGCAATGTGATGAAGTGTTCAATGAGATGAGCGGTACAGAGAGATCACAGGGTAGCACGGTAGTACAGTGGTGAGCACTGTTGCTTCACAGCGCCAGGGATCTGAGTTTGATTCCCGGTTTGGGTCACTGTCTGTGCGGAGTCTGCACGTTCTCCCCGGGTCTGCGTGGGTTTCCTCCGGGTGCTCCGGTTTCCTCCCACAAGTCCCGAAAGACGTGCTGTTAGGTGATTTGGACATTCTGAATTCTTCCTCTGTGCACCCGAACAGGCGCCGGAATGTGGCGACTAGGGGCTTTTCACAGTAACTTCATTGCAGTGTTAATGTAAGCCTACTTATGATAATAATAAAGATTATTATTATTATTACAGTGAGGTCCTGTGTACAATGAGAACACCTGTATAGAGAGATCACATTAACACAGATATCACCTGCACAGAGAGATCAACAAACTACCGGCATAAGGAGAACACCTTTAATTTTATTTCTTTTATTTGGAAAATGAATGATGCAAGGATTTTCTTTAAGATCAGATTGAACCCAATCGCATCATTTAAAGATTGAGTTTCAATTCAGGAAAAATCCATTTGGTTCTAATTCTGTAAATCAACAGATGTAGCTTTTCAAGAGTGTTGGGATAGCATCAAGCTAGATTAGGTTTCCAAATGGGCTGTACTACCATGGAAAAGGCAAAATGCCTCTTTAAATTAAAGGAAGAATAAATGAATTAATACCAGCCCACCCCAGCCAGACATTGTCTTTTTAATTAGAACTCTCCAGTCAGTGTGTATTTGGCACAGACAGATGGCCAGACAGACAGCAAGCAACCCTCAGCTAAATGTGCAATTTAAATTTTCTAATTCTCACAAATTCCCAACTTTCAAGAACACTCACTGATTTTCTCACATTTATGCAAAAAAACACACTTACACCACAAGAGCATCCAGATCAAACTGCAAGTTAATATTCATTCACCAGTCTATGGAAAATCATTGCCTTTATCCAATCCCATTTCATTTGTTCATAAAGGGTAATAGGATTTTTCAAATCGTCTCTGCTACTGGGTAATTCTTAAAAATGGCTACTCCAATGAGACAGGTTTTGTGTAGAAAAGGCAAAGGCAAGTCGGAAGAGGAATGAAAGGAACTTATTGAATTTCCTTCTCATGTTTTAAGGCGATTTTCATTCAGTTACCTGTACAACCAATGAGAGTTTGGTAGTTAATGCATCTGTAAAATCTACTTTATGTCATATTCAAACTGATTTTAAAACTTTGACTTACTTTTAAACAGACGACCACATTATCAAATTAATTTGGAATCACGTTGATCTGAAATCACTGTGGGCAGCAGGGCGGCACAGTGGTTAGCACTGCTGCAACACAGCTCCAAGGACCTGGGTTCAATTCCGGCCTTGAGTGACTGTCTAGGTGGAGTTTGCACTTTCTGTGTCTGTGTGCGTTTCCTCCGAGTGCTCCGGTTTCCTCCCACAGTCCAAAGATGTGCAAGTTAGCTGGATTGGGCATGTTAAATTGCCCTTAGTGTCCAAAAAGGTTAGGTGGGGTTACTGGGATAGGGTGGCCTTAAGTAAGGCTTAGGTAGGGTGCTCTTCCCCTACAGGTGCAGACTCGATGGGCTGAATGGCCACCTTCTGCAATGTAGGGATTCTATTCTATTCTAAGAGGGCAATTGATATAAAACTGTACTGTCTTTTTGAGAAGATTGAACTTTATCGCGGTTTTGGAAGTTTTGACCAGTGATTTTCTCTATCTTAAAGTTTCATTGCTTAAGATTTCTCCCTCCTCGATATGGAATCCTCCCTCCTTTGCCTCTCTCATTGTCGTGCCCTCCCTCCTGACTCCCCGACACTCAGTTGGGAGAGGCGATCCTCCAGCCCCGCAGTTCGAGGGAGATTCCCTCTGCTCTCTCTTCGCACTCTGGAGAGGGTCGCCCCACAGTCCTGAGGAAGCAGGAGCCAATTTGTGGAGCTGGTGTGTGTGAGGAGCGAGGAACCATCGTGGAATTAGACCTAATCTCAAATGCTGTGACTGTCAAATCTCTAATTAGCTCTAAACCTGCTCAGACCCGGCTCAATGCCCACAATCTGGCATCAGAAATAACAGAAGGTGAAATGTATAAAACCTGTATTTAAAAAAAAAAGGAGAAAAAAAAGAATATTTTGACAGCTGTTCGTACCCAAGGCATTGAGGCTGCAAAGATGCCGACTAAACTGTACTGTGAACACTCTGTCGACACAGGAGCTTCATGTTAAAAATGCACAAGGTTGTTCTCTGAACAGATGGAACTAATGACATGAAACAAAATAGATCGTTTCATTTGGTTAAAAAAAAACGCAATAAAGGGACAAAACAGAATGAATGATAGGGGCTAAAGGGCAAAGGTTAAAACAGGGCAACATTTAGTGAGGTGGATGGAAGCAGACGCCTGCTCGGGTGCTCTTCACTCACACAAGTTTTATCACACAAAGTTGCGACAATTACTAACTCCGCGCCCACCTCCACCCCAACTATATGTGTTAGCCCTTCGAGTGTTGAGAAGCTGTGGGACATTCAAAGTGGGTTGACCTTTCCGTGCCGCAATAGATCCACGGTGGGAGAATTGTACAGCAACAACAATCCATATTTACATAGCACCTTCAGCGTCATGATGGGTAATGTCTTTCCCGTGAAGGTGGTTCGAGGGGCATCTGCCCGGGTGTCTGGGGAGTGCCAGGGTACTGCCCTGTCCTGTCTCCGGACACCCAGCTGGCTCTATTGATTTGCAAAGTGCTAACACGCCTGGCCCATGCTTGTGGAAAGCAGTGCTGATCGACGCCGGTTGAGGCCTTGCAGGTGCAGCCGTTCACTCCTTTTGACTTCTGAATGCAGCGTCGGAATAGTTAAATGAACGGAATGGCCGAATTATCTGGATCATGCCAGGCTTGGTGCGTCAAGTGACACGTGATTGGCCCAGCAGAAGGCCCAATTCGGGCCTTTCCCGGGATTCGGCCATTGCGCCTGGCATCGCTGATTCACAGCCATTAGGTGAGATGACCAAAAGCTGGGTCAAAGAGGTTGATCGTAATGAGTGTCGTAAGGGAGGAAAGTGAGGTGGGGAGGTTTGGGAAGCGAATTCCAGAGTTTGGAACTTAGGCTACTAGAAGTAACCATTATAAACCAGGAGTGTGTTGGACCAGTCAAGTGTAGAGATAGCTAGGGCAGCACGGTGGCACAGTGGTTAGCACTGCGGCCTCACGGCGCTGAGGTCCCAGGCTCGATCCCGGCTCTGGGTCACTGTTCGTGTGGAGTTTGCACATTCTCCCCGTGTTTGCGTGGGTTTTGCCCCCACAACCCAAAAAGATGTGAAGGGTGGGTGGATTGGGCACACTAAATTGCCCCTTAATTGGAAAAAATGAATTGGGTACTCTAAACTTTAAAAAAGAGTCTAGCGATAACCATTATAAAAACTTCATTATGAGGAATATTGAAAAAAGTGACAGTCTACAACTATCTTGATGCTGTCCAACTGTTGATTTGATTTTGAAGAAGCATTTTGATCATGTATGTCAGAAATACCCGATAACCCATCATTAATTTAAAAAACAGAATGGTTAAAGTGCAGTTGTGATGCTAAACATTGCAGCAATTCTCAAAGTGTTTAAGCTGAAATGTATCCATTTTCCAGAAGGCACTTGACAATTTCAGGTCCATCTCATAAACTTGCATTTCGTTCTCTCCTGAACTTGGGTTGAATATAATGCAGCTCCGTTTGCTGATGGATTGTTGTGATCTAACTGCAATGCGAAGTAGCTAAACTAGGTGTCCTTCCGTTCAGCTCCTTGATAACTGGAGGAATGTGAAGCCTTTTTTCACTCAAGTGGTAATGCTTCTGCCTCTGTGTCAGATGGTACGGACCCAAGGCCAGCCCCAGGACCAGAGCTCATAGGGGTGGATTTGTGCAGCCCAAAGGCTGGCGGAGGAGTTTTGTAAACCCTGACAGACATCAAAAAGCTGGCTTCCGTGGTTGTTCGATAGGCATTGAGATGTTAAACTTAAACCTGATTTACCTGCTCAGGTGGGTGTAGAAGATTCCATGGCACAGTTTCAAAGTATATCTCAGTAAACTGGCCACCTTTGGACCCTCAAACAACACCATCAAAACACAGTAAACTTGTAATTGGTCTCATTGTTCTTGCTGTACACAAGTTGGCTGTCTTGCTCACCAACACAACAGTGACCACATTTCGAAAGCAGTTCATTGGTTCTGAAGCACTTTGAGATATTCTATGCTCATTAACATTGTTACACAAATTGTTACAATCCCAGCTGATATTAATACAGGACAAGTGAGATCCCACGGTGGAACCTGGCTCGATAGATCCTAACTTCATTCTTTTTAATTAGTGGAGGAAAGTTACTGAACAAACTCACAAGAATTTACTGATGAACTTTTAATACAAGGAATAAAACATGTATTAAACAAGGAAAGTGAGAGGTAAAACACCTGGCAAAAAGCTTGGCAAGGCTTCACGACAAACTGCAGAAAATGATTCAGGCTCACAGGACGGCAGGGTAGCACAGTGGTTAGCACTGCTGTCTCTCAGCTCCAGGGTCCCGGGTTCAATTCCAGTCTCATGTCATTGTCTGTGTGGAGTTTGCATTTTCTCCGCGTGTCTGCATGGGTTTCCTCCGGGTGTTCCAGTTTCCTTCCGCAGTCCAAAGATGTGCAGGTTAGGTGGATTGACCATGATCAATTGCCCCTTCGTGTCCAAAAAGTTAGGTGGGGCTACTGGGTTACAGGGATAGGGTGGAGGCATGGGCTAAAGTAGGAAGCTCTTTCTAAGGACCAGTGCAGATTCGATGGGCCGAATGGCCTCCTTTTGCACTGTAAATTATATGTCTCTGTGATTCAGTGATCACTAAAATCTACCAAAAAAGTGATTTGAAAATTACCGGGCAAATATATCTTTTGACGGAATACTGATGACAGATTTTCCTCTTTATAACTTGGCTTGACACCTCAATGCCGTGCCGAGAGAGAGTGCTGCGCCGTCGGAGAAGTTGGTCAGGATTTTCTGGACGTTCCCGCCAGCGGGATCATTCGGTCCTGCCAAAGGCGACCCCTCCCCCAGACGGCGGAGGGTGTGAACTTTGGGAAACCCCATTGACTGGACTGAATGTCTGACCAATGGTAGGCCACCACGAAACATACTGTGGGGGAAGTGGGGGGGAACCAAAATATTATAGATGGTGTCTTAAACCATCTTGGTGCTCGGCTGGGTGCAAAGGAATACATGGAATGATTTGAAACAGAGCAGGGATTTCCTTGGGTGCCTTGGGCAATATTTAGCCCTGATCAACACCAACGACTGGTCACTTCCCCTTCCTGATGCTTGAGGAACTTGCTGCGGGAAAATTGACATCTGCATTTGTCTACATAGCAACAGTAGCTACACTTCAATAGTAATTCATTGTCTGTGATGTTTGGCGTGTTCTGTGGAAAATGATAGGTGCTACGTAAATGCAATATTCTTTTTTAAGGATGGGGTGTTATCACTTCAGTAATTGACATCCTCATTTACGGTGCTTCCCAATTATTGGAAATAAAAGCAGAAAATGTTGGAAATATGCATGCAGCCCATCTGCAAAGGGACAGGTTAGTATATTAGATGTTGTTGTTTCATCCAAACCTTTCGAATAAAAGGCACGATTTAACAGCCTCGTCGCTCCCGACATGGTGTCAGGACGAGATCGCTGAATCTCACAAGAGACCTCTCGTGGGATTTGCAACGCACAAAACGCCTTGCGGGATTTCACGGAGTCTCGGGCAACGTCGCGTTCTGGATCTCGCCGTCGCTGGCCGTGATTCAGAGCAGCAGATTTAAATGTTAGGTTGATTTAAATATGAGTTTGTGGGATTCTGCCAGTGTCTGGGACCCACGCGCCGCACCTGAGTGACAATGGCCATTTAGTACTGGTTTTCATAAACGTGGAGCAGCCGTAATGGCAGCTTGGAGGATCTCCCAGGCCGTTGGAGATCGCCGGGTGATTGGGGATAGTGCAGGGTGATACCTGGGGACTCCCTCTGGCACCCAGGCACCTTGGCACTGCCAGCCTGGCAGCGTAGAAATGCTAGCCAGGTACCCAGCAGTGCTGCCCTGGCACTGCCAGAGTGGCCAGGTAGCACTTCCAAGCTGACAGGGGCACAGCCAAGGTGCCCAGGTGCCAAGTTGGCACTGCCAGGAATCAGGCCCGGAGGGGGGGGGGGGGCCTTACCAGGTGGAGAGGGAGTGGGTGAGGGGATGTTCCCGGGGGCCTCCCCGAGGTTGGGGGTTGGGGAGATGGGGAATTGAAAATGTGTCGCCAGCAGGAAGTGCTTCTAAAATCAGGCCTCAGCAGAGCGAAACTTCCCAGGGCCAATAAAACCCGGCCAAATGCCGCTGAACAGCGGAGTGTTTCTCTGCCAAACCAGACAAGGATTTTTTCCAGTTAAATCGCGTCCACAGAGATTCCTCCCCATTTCCAACATCTCCTTTTAATTTTCAATTCGGACCTTTTTTGTCTTGTGTCACTCCGGATTACATCAGGATAATTACCACCATTTTGGACTAAAAAACAATCCCTGGAACTGTTACTTGGCAAAAAGAAAAAATGAGTCAAATGTATTGACAAAAATTAAGAGTATTTTGAGGTGTTCAAGTTGAGGGATTCAAAAGTTCATCGTGAATTCAATGGACGTTTTCCTTTAAACAAATGCATGTTTGAAACTCCAAACTGACAATGGAAGAATAGGTGGGAGTGTGGGTGCTGCTAATCCAATAGTTGAGTAGTTCTTACAGAAAGCCAGCACAGATGTGATAGGCTGAATGGCCTCAAACTGTCCTCATGCTGTACTCCTTCATAATGCAGGCCAGAGGGGTCATTTTCAAAGCGTAATGAATCCCAGTCTCATCTGGTTTACTCTGAAGATTACAAGGGGAGGTCACACAGCTCTACTGAAATCATCTGTGATCAAACTTCCGCACTTCCAAACTGGGAATCATGACATCCTCAGTGCAAAGGAGCACTAAAAGTACACAGCAAGCAAAAACAGGGGTTAAAAATTAAATTTTAAAAGTGGCTGTGGTGAAATGAAACATATGAGTTAAATAAGGGACTCCAGCATCAGATTGCTTCATGTCTGACTAGGTTCTCCCATAGTCAAGGGCCAAGGTTGCCCTGACTTTGCCTCCTGCTGTCAAGATTAATGCTATCAGTTCTTGACTTATCTCCTCGATGGAGATCTACGCGGGAGTGAAACTTTTCACCTCAGGGCTGAATCAATGCATCATCTATTCATCTAGGTGGTTGTCTGCTTGTCTATTATCAGCCATTCAGCTTTCCTCTCCTATTCCTTTCCTTTGGGAGATGCCGATGGTGCAGGCCATGGAGTGAGCCTTCGCTAGGCCGGGGTATTGCAATGGGGGAAAGCGGCAGGCTCCTCAACACTCCATTTTGTCGTTGTTTGACTAGATTCTAAATGGACAGGTGAAACGTTAGCTGGAGTGCCAGGTTTTAGCTGAACAACATTGTTTCCAATACACAACATGATATAAAACAACACAATGATGCTGACAGTTCACTGTTGATTATTTTAAACAAATACTGAGGTGTTTCCATGGATGTTTTTTCTGTTTTGCATAAACCACCCCATGTGCTACACGGACATTGCCTGGCACTTTTTGTTATGTTGAACACGGTTGCCACTACATTGATTGTCAACTGAAAACTGAGTTCTGAATGAAGTTCTCTTTCAAATCAGCTTAACTGCGGTACTGAAAACCATAGCCGCTTTGCTAATATCACAACGGCTCATTTACCATTTGTGCCTTACCCCAGCAACTTCAAATGTGCTGCTGGTGGAAAGGGGTCATTTAATTCTTTTAAAAATACTTAAATGTTTCATTCAGAATGGATTCTGGATGCACAATCTCCTTTACTTGAATAAACAAATATTATTTCTGGTCTGTTAAAATGCTCCAGACGCTGTAAACAAAAGCAATTTATTATTTACCCCACAGCTAGACAGCATCACAAAATCGCCGCCCTTAAAGATCGTGGAAAAATACATTTTCTTTGGGAAAGTGTGGTAGAGATTGAGGGCGGCAGGGTTTACCTCTCTGGGACCCAGGTTCGATCCCGGCTCTGGGTCACTGTCCGTGTGGAGTTTTACACATTCTCCCCGTGTCTGCGTGGGTTTCACCCCCACAACCCAAAGATGTGCAGGGTAGGTGGATTGGCCACGCTAAATTGCCCCTTAATTGGAAAAAAATAAATAATTGGGTACTCTAAATTTATTTTAAAAAAGGATTTAGCGCTCTGGTATAATGGCACAGAATGCTTCTTCAAGGTTCCCGATCCCATTGTCGGGATGAAATTGTTGGGGGGTTCACAAGGGAATCTCAATCCCAGTTGCTGCCCACAAATGGGGACTATAAGAAGACCTGAAAGGGTTAGGACTGATGGACAGGAGAGGGAATGCCCACCACAGGAATGTGCACCTGGAGTCATTATTGAAGTGCCTTCCCAAATAAATGGACTGCCTGCCACAATTGTCTTCTGGCTCAATGGGTACCTTGGGCACCAACTGGCAAACCCAGGTGGGGCTAGGAGACTGCACCTGGTTAACCTGTGAAGGGGCTTAATTGGCACTCAGTGCGGCTGGTCAGATAACTAGTATCCCCGTCACGACGACTCCTGGAAAATTCCATGGAGGTGGGATCATGTCACGGAGTTAATTCGATGGGCTTTCCCTCCCGTTTCCTCAGCCAAGCCTCTCACCTCCCCTACTACCTCCACAGGCTCTTGAATATTCTGCCCAATATGTGTGCCGGAGACCTCATTCCCATTCACTCTCACCTCGAATCCTACTGGCTTAACCAGGTCACTACTCACTCAGGTTATGGGGGATTCCATCCAACCAAGTCACCAGCTCATTCCCTCACATTGTACAGTAAGTAGTCTTACAACACCAGGTTAAAGTCCAACAGGTTTGTTTCAAACACGAGCTTTCGGAGCGCAGCTCTTTCCTCAGATGAAGGAAAGAGCTGCGCTCCGAAAGCTCGTGTTTGAAACAAACCTGTTGGACTTTAACCTGGTGTTGTAAGACTACTTACTGTGCCCACCCCAGTCCAACGCCGGCATTGTACAGGAAAGCAGTCATTGTACAGGAAAGCAGTCAGGATCAAACAGTATCTTCAGTGTCCTCACAGGGACATTGCCAAGAAGGAACTGAACACCTTGGAGAGGTTTGGGAGGGGGTTAGGCCTGATGAGCAAAGGCTTACCTGAGGTGGCAGGTTTTTGAGAGAGCTTTTGAAAGTGGGGCAATGTGCGCCTGGAGATGGGACAGCTGGATTCTGATGGTCGATTGGAGGTCATCCAGAACCAGACGGGTGCTGGATCTGAACGGGGATCTACCCAGCTCACAATGCCTCACGAGATCCAACGCGATTACGCGAGATGCCGCAATGTAAATCCTGCCCATTGTCGGTAGGATCACTGTTTGGCAAATCTGCAGGTTAGAGCGAGGCAGTAAATCTTAGTGTGCAGGTTGCCGAGGTACCTGAGGCTTTGGGATTCAATCCCATCGCCTCGGAGACCTCGGGTGAGCGCCGTTCAGCACTGTCCCCACAAACCGGGTCCACCCTTGGGGGGGTCTCCCAGGGGATTGGAGGCCCCCAGCTGCATGCCCTTTGGGCAGGGTGGTGCCATCTGGGCACCCTGACAATATCAGCCTTGAACCCTGGCACTGTCACCTGGGCGATGGCCTGGTATTGCCAGGGTGCCCAGGTGGCACTGCCAGCTGGCATGGCCAAGGTGCCAAGCTGGCAGCTTTTGCACGCGTGATTCTGCTGGCGGTGCCCTGCGTGGGTGTTGGGGGAAGCATGCGGGGGGGGGGGGGGGGGGTGACCCTCCCATAGTGCGTTCGAAATGGCGTTCTGATCTCTCGCTACACTGAGGAGTTCCAGCGGGCGGAGCCCCTCCGCGTACAAAACGAGGCTATACGCGGCCTCGGTCCCGCGTTCCCCGCTGAGGCCCCTTACACAACGCGAGTCGTGTTGTATAGCCCCCGTGTTTCTCGCTGCTGCGAGCACCGGAAAAGAAGCGGCTAAAATGTGCTCGCTATGGGTCATTGTTCCTATCTAGTTGAATCGAGCCCAATGTTTTTCACGGAGACCTGCACTAAGTCAAGATTTTGAAATCCACAAAATAGAAATTCGATGGACCAAGCATTCAATCTTATTGTACAGAATTCCAATAAAGCAAACCAGGAGGAATTTCCCGACACTGTGCAGGAATTCACATTCCATCCCAGTTACAGATCCAACCCGTCCTCTTTCCAACCCACTCATTATATAGATTTCACCAAACCGCCTCCATGATACAGAATTCCAGATCCAGGTACAAACACACACTGTCCAGGTTCAGGCAGAAAGTGGGCGGGATTCCCCGATCACTGCCGCCATAATCACGTCCGGCGATCGGCTGGAGAATCCCCGTTTCCATCGGAATCGGGGGCAGTGCCGCTTTCGCGATACTCCGCCCCCTGCAACGCGGCGTACTCCAGGAGTAGGCCACGCGCTGTATCGGCAGCCTCAGGACGTTGCCTGAGGCCCACCCCCTGATGCACCGCCCTCGACTGACCGTGTTCCTGACGGCGTGGGTCTCCTGCTATTATTTGTCGGAAACTCGGCATGGCGGCTGTGAACTCAGTCCAGCGTCGCCACAGTCAGGGGGAGCTAATCCATGGGCAGAGGGGAACCTGGCAGGGGCTGGGGGGACTGTTGGGGGGTGGTCTGGGGTTGCGAGCCAGCCAAAGGGGGGGGGGGGCACTATTTTGCAGGCCGGGTCCACGGGCGACTGGCGCCATGTAGCACGATGTGGCCGCTGTAGGCCGTGCACGTGCGCGGCCACAGACCCGGCAACTCTCCGGGCCGTATCGGCAGCTAGAGCTGGGTGCTATGCTGCTCGGCATGCTAGCCCCCAGCCAAACAGAGGATCGGTGGCTGTTTTGCGCCGAATGTTCGGTGGTAAAAGGCTACCATTCCCACGCCGGCGTCGACATAGCCTGAGAATGGGAGAATCCAGCCCAGTGTCTCCCAATCTGTCAACATTTTTTGCCGCTCACCACTGTGACTCAGATCAATCCAGCATTTCACTAAAGGCCTCTTGTGAAACATTAATATTGTATAGTAATGGAGCTTGAATTTACATTTGTTTCATCGGGTGTGAGTAATTAAGCCAAGGTGCAAATATTTCAATTTGGCCCTTTTTAACTTTATCGTTTATAAATTGTCTGTAGAAATTCTGATCCAAGCACAGTTGTTTTTAGCAAATGAGTTATGTATTTATTGGATTCAGCTGTACAAATGACTGTGCACATATAATGAGCAGATAGTGTCATTGATGACTGCAGTGTGGCTGGGGTATGTGGCAGTTCGCCAAGGGGTATATCCATGTGTACAGTACACTCCAGCTTTATTTTATGCAAATGAATAAATAGGTGCAGCATGGGTCACTTTTAATGAAATTACAGCAATTATGTAAATCTACTATCCAAATAAAGACTAAACAGTACTGGAACATCTGGGTGGAAAATCAGCTCTTAACACTTCATTCCATGCTGTTAGCAAGCATCTTTTTTCATTGACAATAAATTGAAACCAAAAAAACTATCAATTGTTACATTAATTCCACGTTAATTGAAAACATTTGGTGGGGAATTATTTGCACAGTAAAGACATCATTCAGAGTTTACACCCGCTTGGCTCACAGTGACAGTCCAGTCCCATTCCCCTCTCCAGTATATATCATATGCAGTGTCCGGAGAAGTTCACTGAAGACGTTTAACTACATTCCTCCATGTTATGAGTATTAGAATATGAAGAGGCAGAGGGGAGAGAGTAAGAACTTCATCACCACAATGCCCCCAATATTGACTGGGATAATATTCCATTTAGTCCACAGAATCAGGTTGGTAATCAGTTTTGGAAGAGAGGTGCAATGTTTCACCTCTGCGAATATGAAATATGCTCAATACTAAAATATCAATGATCTCCTTTGAACAGGGTAACACATTGCAGAATGGATAGCCTAAGTATCCGTTAAAAGGACACTTTTTTGTTGCAACATAATTGTACAAATGAGAATCCTCCGCGAGCGAATAAAATGTACTGACAAATAAATAATTCACTTAACAGGAATTGACCAGGGCTACAAACAAGTAGAGGAACTGCTATTGGGTCCTGACAGTTTTACAGTCCTTCGGGCAATTTGGGAATGGTCTGAATGGTTACAAATGAAAGTGTGAGTGACATTAATTAAGCCAGGCAATTTAAGCTACAGTATAAACACAGTATAGAACTCCCTTTGAACATGTATGGTGCACAATGGACAAAAGAGGTGACAATGCCGGCAGTAGGTTTCAACACTGAATAGTATGAGATTAGGCCCAGGCTTTGTGAAGGACAAGTAGCCCATTAACCCCTTGTCACTGAGCCCTCTTGTCACGTCTTAAGGACAGAACAGCTGTATTCTAAACATTCTAAACCAACACACACTTTACAGGAGAAAGCTTTTTTTCCAATTTTTTTTTGTGTGGCTTTGACATGTTATGACAACCATACCCTCATTGACAGAATCCCTCCTTATTGGCATACCATAATTGTAATTTGAAACTGTCAAAGAAAATTAAAGCGATATGACATTTGTTTAAAAACATTCGAGGAATTATAATTGTAACGAAGGTATATGTGGTTTCTTCATAAATACATTTGAATTGCTGCAAACTCCAGCTCCAAGACCTGTAATTAAGGATAGTGGCTGTTCTATTTGGTACACAGCTGTCATAATATTTCATTAAATATATCCTGAGCAGCCTTATGACAAGGTTAAGGTGCGCCAAACACTTTCCGACATTTGTTTTCTGATTACATTATCAAAGCACAACTAACTCTTTAACCTTGTAGGGATTAAAATGGGATTTTCTTTTTAAAAACAGAATGGAAAGTAAAATCTTCTCGTGTTTGCATTTAAATGCCCTAATGGTTCTCCATACATTTTATAGGACCATAATGTTGGATGTGCACTTAAGAAAGGGATGCATTAGAAGATGCTTAGTTGGCAAGCTGCTGATTGGAGTGTAGCCTGCGACGGCGCAGTAACTACAGAATGCAGGAGTGCTTGCTGATCAGTGATCTATAATCTACAAAATATGCCGAAAGAGGAAAACTGTTATTACTTTGGACGTTTTGCTCTCATCTCAAACATAAAGGTCGCATTAATATATCTTGTGGTTCATGTAACATGCAACATAATTTACAGGCCAAAGAAGGTGCAGTCGGCCATTTTGAATATCCCATTAGTAGAGATTAAAGTTAAAAATGATGGTCAGGTACAGCCCTATATTTTAATAACTTGTCGCACAGTTAGTTTATGTTTTTAACTCTGATTTTGTTCCCCCCCCCCCCCCCCCCCCCCCCCCATTGCCACTTCAGAGGCCGACAGGAAAGCAAATAAAGTGCTCTTGTCGCGAACCAGGCCTCAATGCAAGCCTGCTGACTGCAGTCACCCTCTTTACTCTTTGCTTCAGTTTGTACCTGAAGTGGAAGATTTTAAAATATGTTTATAGTGCCGGTGAGTCAATGCGATAAGAATATTTGATGAGCCTGTGACAAATTATTTGAGATAAATGATAATTTTCCAGCCTCTAACTGAGCCAGTTCTGGAGGTTGACTGAAGTTAGAAATTAGTCCCAAGCCACTTGCCGGAATTAATTATGCAAATGTAAATGATTGAATAACAAAAATGTATTCCACTCCCTGCATCCTTCAAAAGTGGTATTAATACATATACTTTGTGACGTACAAACTACTTAGACCAGAAATGAATGGGGAAGTTCACTGGACAGTGTATCAAAGTCAGACTCCTGGTACAAGCTGCCACACAAAGCAGGAAGATCACTAGTTTGACTCAGTTGCTACTATAATGTCCTTACTGCCCCACACCAATGGTACAGGATATCAGCCAAGGATCCTGTATCTGACTGCTGGCAAGTTACACCCTGCTGCCGATTAATGTTGGGTGAGGGCTGGATTTGACTCGGATGTGATGCCGCAGCAATTGACTAGCCCGCTCACATAGAATCCCCACAGTGCAGAAGGAGGCTATTTGGCCCATCGATAGAACATCCTACCTAGACCCCCCGATCCCAATGGGCAGCACGGTAGCACAAAAGGCTAGCACTGTGGCTTCACAGCGCCAGGGTCCCAGGTTCGATTCCCCGCTGGGTCACTGTCTGTGCGGAGTCTGCACGTTCTCCCCGTGTGTGCGTGTGTTTCCTCCGGGTGCTCCGGTTTCCTCCCACAGTCCAAAGATGTGCAGGTTAGACGGATTGGCCGTGATAAATTGCCCTTTAGTATCCAAAAAGGTTAGGAGGGGTTATTGGGTTACGGGGATAGGGTGGAAGTGAGGGCTTAAGTGGGTTGGTGCAGACTCGATGGGCCGAATGGCCTCCTTCTGCACTGTATGTTCTATGTTCTAATCCCCCGTAATCCCACCCAACCATAAGACACTAATGAGAAATCATGTACTAATTTGGTTTTAAAATAATTTGGTTTTGGTACACAAAACAGTGGGATTGGCAAGCAGGCAAAACAGACTTTCTCCTTAAAATCTAAGCATGGTCAATCCACCCAACCTGCACACCTTTGGACTGCGGAAGGAAACCGGAGCACCCGGAGGAAACCCACGCAGACACGGAGGGAGCTCCAGACAGTCACCCGACGCCGTAATCGAACACGGGTCCCTGGTGCTGTGAGGCAGCAGTGCTAACCACTGTGCCTCCATGGCACCCCATCCAAGAAGTAGGTCCATCTGGACATGTACCCATGGAACTGTGTCCATGGTAACTGCCTTCAAAGGAGGGAGCAGCGAAAGGGGAGGATATAATCAAAACAGGATTTATAAAAAAGCTCCAGGCACGAGATGTTTGGTGATTTCTAAAAGCGACTGGAGACGGCCTGAGAGAGCGAGTTCCTTTCACTCAGAAACCATCAGGACGTCTGAGAGAGCGAGTTCCTTTCACTCAGCGACTGGAGACGGCCTGAGAGAGCGAGTTCCTTTCACTCAGCGACTGGAGACGGCCTGAGAGAGCGAGTTCCTTTCACTCAGCGACTGGAGACGGCCTGAGAGAGCGAGTTCCTTTCACTCAGCGACTGGAGACGGCCTGAGAGAGCGAGTTCCTTTCACTCAGCGACTGGAGACGGCCTGAGAGAGCGAGTTCCTTTCACTCAGCGACTGGAGACGGCCTGAGAGAGCGAGTTCCTTTCACTCAGCGACTGGAGACGGCCTGAGAGAGCGAGTTCCTTTCACTCAGCGACTGGAGACGGCCTGAGAGAGCGAGTTCCTTTCACTCAGCGACTGGAGACGGCCTGAGAGAGCGAGTTCCTTTCACTCAGCGACTGGAGACGGCCTGAGAGAGCGAGTTCCTTTCACTCAGCGACTGGAGACGGCCTGAGAGAGCGAGTTCCTTTCACTCAGCGACTGGAGACGGCCTGAGAGAGCGAGTTCCTTTCACTCAGCGACTGGAGACGGCCTGAGAGAGCGAGTTCCTTTCACTCAGAAACCGTCAGGACGTCTGAGAATGTCATTGTCACACTGGGGCAATAGAGGGTGCACTTCCGAGGGTGTCGTTGGGGCATGTTGACTGGAGTTCTAATGTGATATTTGTCTCCTCCTATGCCTATATTACCTAGTGCTGAAGCTGAGGATTTACAGCTTCGTATTCCTCAGTATTTTCCACAAGAAAATGCACCAAAAACGTAAAACAGAAAGAAGCAACTTTGGCCGTTACGTTGAGGGGATTGAGGTAATTTTGATGGTACAAAATGGATCATTTACCATACGCAGATAGGAGGATTATAACAGTCTATACTAACTGACATTACATAGAAGTTCACTTCAATCTGCTGTTCACTCAGGACACTCTGAGAATATCCACCCTCACAGTAGAAAAGGAGTATTCAACGATGAGCTGGCTCCATCATTTCAAATTCTGATCCTCACCTCAACCAAGATTGCAAGAAACTGCCGAGTGTGGTGAACTCAGCCCAACGCATCCCACAAGCTTGCCACCCCCACATTGATTCTGTCTACACCTCCTGCTGCCTCAGGAAGGCAGACAGCATTATCAGAGGGGCTTTGCCTTCTTCCAGACCTTTCCATCAGGCAGAAGGTACAGAAGTCTGAAGACTTGCACATCCAGACATATGAACAGCTTCTTCCCCTCAGCTACAGGACTCCTCAATGACTCCCCCCTCGGACTGATCTGTTCCCTAATAGAACACTATTCAAGACGCCCTATGCTGCTCTTGCTCATGGATTTGCTTTGTTTGGCCCCTTGTTCCGCACTGTAACCAATCACTGTTTGTCAATGTACTATTTGTCAATGTACTCTGTTGATTATTCTTTTTTTGTCTTACTGTGTACGTTCCCTTGGCCACAGAAAAATACCTTTCACTGTACTTCAGTGCATGTGACAATAAATCAAATCAGATCAAATCAAATCAATAGGTTCAAGACTTGTTAAACGTGGATTTGGAAGGGGGACTTTTCTCATGCCTACCTGTGTTGGCAGCTCTGACCCACCAAAACTGTGATGTTAATGGGAATGCTAATAGCATTGTACATGCCACACGCATTCCTTCACCTATTGGTTTAAGATGCAAGCATTAAAGCCTTATTTTGTTTTGCTTTTTAAGGAACCAGACATAGACTTAAGGAACCTGTTGCAGAAAATTGTCTGTTCCAGTCCAATGCAATCGACCCCGATGGAAATTATATAACGAACTTTCGATCAGACCAGATGTATTTCATTACTTCGCTATCATTCTCTGTGCCAAACTCAAACTTATACCAATTCTTATCATTTTATAATGCCGAGAAAAGCTATGAAGCGCAATGTGTTTGCAAAGCAATTTTCTGTATTTAAAAATACTGCCAAAATTAAGACCAATCATTGTTTTCATTCTTCTATTAGAGCAGGGTATTGATTAGTTCGATGCCATTACTAATTTTCCCCAGTACTGTCTTTACGATTTAAATACAGCTTCAATGAATCATCTTTTGATTGTAATCTATGAAGCCTTACCTGGTCTTCACTAGTTGTAACCAGGTCTCATACAGGTCTTAAGTTATAGGAGGTCGCTCTGCACTAACCAATGTTGGTGTCCATTTTACATCCACGACAGATTACAAACAGGTAAATATTTCTCCATCTGTGGGGAAAATGTTTTGAATAAAATTACTTCCTAATTGTGGTATTTTGAAGTTCTATTCAGCTGCTGAACATGACCGAGCAAGGAGGAGGTCAACAGGTGGGAGGTCGCCTGAGAGGAGCATCATGGGGTAGAGCGTTCCTGCCCTGATTGGCCACACTGGTCAAGGCACTGGCCATTGCAGTGGGCTTTGGGAGGGAGAGGGAGGAAGAGAAACGTTTGCTACCATTCAGAGGGCATTGTGTTGGCCCTCAATGTACACTGTCAGATCGACTATAAGACAATAGAGATTGACTGTTGATTGTGACAGCCCCCCCAGGACAACAAGTTACAAAATTTTACAAAATGGAACGGTCTTGAAGTTTGACGTGGATGCAGTGTCAAACTGGAAGGATCTGACTTCTGCTTATCAACCTTTGCTTTGAATTTGACAAATAATTAGCTGAGAGCTGTAATTTATTGGTAAAAATATGAAGAATTGAAATGGTTGGGGTAGTTAGATCTCAGTAATGTTATCAAATTGATGGTGATGGATGACAGCAGTTATGTCTGCCTGGTGTTTGCCAGAATCATTTCGCTCCAATATTTGCACTAAAAGAAAATTCGGATGATTGAAATTTGACAGCTGAATCTCAACCAGAGTCATTTTGATATCAGTTGATATTATTAATGACTGGAATTTCCTGTGTAATTATAGATTCCAAATGCACATATTGTCACCATACTCCAACCCACAAAGTACCACACAGCTGGAATCATCTGCTGGTGGGCGGTGACTGGATATGTGGCTGTTTAGCACAGGGCTAAATCGCTGGCTTTGAAAGCAGACCAAGGCAGGCCAGCAGGCGTGGGTTCAATTCCCGTACCAGCCTCCCTGAACTGGCGCCAGAATGTGGCGACTAGGGTTTTTTCACAGTAACTTCATTTGAAGCCAACTTGTGACAATAAGCAATTTTCATTTCTTTTCATTAAAGAGGGAAGCCATTTTGACAGGAAACGTGCAATTGCAAACCCATTAATTAGTCCAAATATGCCTCGTTAGTATCTCTATCGGGAGGCCCAAGCTAAACAAATAATTGAGCTGTTGGATCAACTAGGAATGACAAATATTGGTCATCATTACAGAATTCATCATAGCCACAATCCAATCCCTTCTCTCTGCCCTCGACAGAAAGTTATTTCACCATAAAAGAGTTAAGAGATGACTCAAAGTCCAAATGTGCTGTAATCATCCACATCTTTCCTCTTATTACCAAAGCCCTTCAAATCTCTTCTATCCAGTCCATATCCACCCACTCCTTCCAGGCTGGGGTCAAGCTCCTCTCTGAGAGCGGGCAAGCATCAGCTTGAAGCTCTAGGGCGGGCGATAATGGGCCAGAACCGACCATTAAGAGTGATCTAGGATCAGCCTCAGTGCTGACAGCCCTCAGCGAACTTTCTTTCCGACTGGGCGGCTGTTGAGGTGCTTTCACCTCGCGCTCCGTGGATCCCTCACCGAGACAGACACACCCTGGAGGCATGTTCAATGTGAATATTTTTCACTGCAGCTCTAACAAGGTTATTGGTGTAAAAAGGAATTAGTGGCAGAGGATTATTGGCCTCCACGTTTTAATCATTTGCATAAAGAACAAAGTAATCCATAATAATAACCACACCCAGCGCACAATTCCTCAGTTTGGTTAAATCTGCACAGACTCTCTGGAGTCTGGGGCAGCCACAAACGCCCACTGTTATACCTTTAATTCCATTATTTTATTAAGATGTTGCAATTAGAATAGAAACTCAAGAATGTATAAAATGAGAGAAAACCATTCAGCCATAAAGCCTGCTCTCTCTGGCAAGCCCATGTTTCGCTTTGCCTAACTCGTAAAAATAAAATACTTTTATACAGGAATTTATCGTAATATTGGGTAACAGGCAGAGTGGTGAAGATGATGGGTTAGACACCCAGATATTTATACATCATCGAAAATAACACATATTAAATGAAGAAAGAATGTAAATGCGCAAAGTACTCTGCTTGAGTGTGTGAATGCTTAATGCAATCTACTCGTTTAAATTGTTGAACATTTTAGTGTAAATACCGACCTACTAATAAACAGGTTAACATCACTTGAAACAGTCATTCTTCGCTAGTTGGGCAAAGCAGTTTTTTTCTGTTGTCCTCAGGATGTTCATATTTTTCGGCACCAACTGGAGAGAAACGACTGTCGATAAACATTTGAAGGAAGTAACACTCTCTGTGCAACTAAAAGGGCAGCGCATCGCTTGTGGTCAGGAACCCGAGACAACATGGTCCTTGTCCCTCTTTGGGATAATGGAATATGCCTAAATGATCATCAGATTGTTTAAACTGACTGAGCTCCGTAAACAGCAAGCTCCCATTTTTACACACTCACGCTGGGCAGCCGTATAAAGGGCACCGGGGCCTAGGAAATTGCTGATGCCAGCCCAGGCTTCAAATGGGCACCTTAACATCTAGTGTGGGCAAGTGAGGGTGCTATTCCATAAACTGTGCCACATTGGTAATGGCTGAAGTGTGGGTGTATTGGGATTCAGACCAACACCGACGTTGTGTCTTTGCTTTGCACAAATAGCGACCACATGCATTTATTGGAGTGAAATGATTGCGTTGATTTCCATTCAAGTCCTTTTTTGATCGCCCCCCACTCGTCAGGACACACCAAAGGAAACCTGCAACTTTCATCCACTTTGCTGGCAAGCTGTAAGGAGACACGGCCTAAAGTTAAACTAGGCTAAATGCACACAGGTATTGGGCCTTGAAGTTTGCACCAGCCATTCTGTCACTGTGGCCGTTCCCCGCCCCGGTTCACATCGTTAGCCCAGCAGTTATCCCGAGATTGTCGGAAACTCAGGCCGGAATTCTCTGCTCGTCGGGATTCACTTTTCCCACCAGCAGCACACCCCCACCATTGGGTTTCCCAGCAGCGTGGGGCGATTTCAATGGGAAATCTAATTGACAAGCAGAAGGAGGATAGAATCCTTTGTCAGCAAATGGCACGCGGCCGCTAAACACACGGCTGGGGAACGAGAGAATCGAGCCCCCTGTCTTTCCATCACCTAGACAGCAGCTGAAGTTTTGTAACTTATGAATTGAAGAATTAGCTTGAGCAGAGAGTTAAACACACTGGGTTGACCTGTGAGCTGAGGCAATAGGCTGCGTCCCAGGATTGCTGACCATTTGCACTTTGCACTTATTAAATAATTTTGAAGAGAGGCACCATTTGGGTAATGCAGAAGGTGGTGATTGCCCAGAGCCTCTGGCTCCATTCCACCAAAAGCCAAGGTGATTTGTTCCTGAGCAATCACAGATTGGCACTGATGGCATTGGCATACGCACTCACCCATTCCGCACTCACTCTCGCACTCACTCACTCTCGCACTCACTCACTCACGCACTCCCTCACGCACTCACTCACTCTCGCACTCACTCACTCACTCACTCATTCACGCACTCACACACTCACTCACGCATTCACTCACTCACTCACACTCACTCACTCACTCATCATTGACTCTGAGGTGACATGAAAAACCAACGCGACCACCATGAAAGCACAACAGCGCCTATACTTCCTCAGGAAACTAAGGAAATTTGGCATGTCCACATTAACCCTTACCAACTTTTACAGATGCACCATAGAAAGCATCCTATCGGGCTACATCACAGCCTGGTATGGCAACTGCTCGGCCCAGGACCGCAAGAAACTTCAGAGAGTCGTGAACACCGCCCAGTCCATCACATAAACCTGCCTCCCATCCATTGACTCCATCTACACCTCCCGCTGCCTGGGGAAAGCGGGCAACATAATTAAAGATCCCTCCCACCCGGCTTACTCACTCTTCCAACTTCTACCATCGGGCAGGAGATACAAGATATAGGTCTGAGAACAAGCACGAACAGACTTAAAAACAGCTTCTTCCCCACTGTCACCAGACTCCTAAATGACCCTCTTATGGACTGACCTCATTGACACTACACCCTGTATGCTTCATCCGATGGCCGGTGCTTATGTAGTTATATTGTGTACCTTGTGTTGCCCTATTATATATTTTCTTTTATTCCCTTTTCTTCCCATGTACTGAATGATCTGTAGAGCTGCCCGCAGAAAAATACTTTTCACTGTACCTCGGTACACGTGACAATAAACAAATCCAATCCAATTGCCCCTTAATTGGGATAAAAAAGAATTGGGTACTCTAAATTTATTTTTTTTAAAGTATACTGAATTTGGCGCAGAAAACAAAGGTTTTTCATGTCACCTCAGAGTCAATGATGAGTGAGTGAGTGAGTGTGAGTGAGTGAGTGAATGCGTGAGTGCGTGAGGGAGTGCGTGAGGGAGTGCGTGAGGGAGTGAGTGAGTGAGTGAGTGAGTGAGTGAGTGAGTGAGTGAGTGAGTGCGAGTGAGTGAGTGCGAGAGTGAGTGAGTGTGAGTGAGTGCATGAGGGAGTGCGTGAGTGAGTGAGTGCGAGAGTGAGTGAGTGCGAGAGTGAGTGCGAGAATGGGTGAGTGCGTGAGTGAGTGCATGCGTGAGTTAGTGAGTGCGTGAGTGAATGAGTGCGAGTGAGTGAGTGCATGCGTGAGTGAGTGCATGCGTGAGTGAGTGAGTGAGTGCATGCGTGAGTGAGTGCGAGAGTGAGTGAGTGAGTGCGAGAGTGAGCGAGTGAGGGCGAGAGTGAGTGAGTGAGTGAGAGAGTGTGAGTGAGTGGGTGAGTGAGTGAGAGAGTGTGAGTGAGTGCGAGAGTGAGCGAGTGAGTGCGAGAGTGAGTGAGTGAGTGCGTGAGTGAGTGAGTGAGTGCGAGAGTGAGCGAGTGAGTGCGAGAGTGAGTGAGTGAGTGAGAGAGTGTGAGTGAGTGGGTGAGTGGGTGAGAGAGTGTGAGTGAGTGCGAGAGTGAGCGAGTGAGTGCGAGAGTGAGTGAGTGAGTGAGTGCGTGAGTGAGTGAGAGAGTGTGAGTGAGTGAGTGAGTGTGAGTGAGTGAGTGAGTGAGTGTGAGTGAGTGAGTGAGAGAGTGTGTGAGTGAGTCATAGTCCAAGTTTGATTTTTAAACACAGGAATTTTATAAGATGGGTCGACTATTGCACCAGACAAGAGATCAGATCAACTTTGTTCTGATGATATCCCATTCCTTTAATCTCCCAAATCAAACTGCTGAACATTAGTTCAAAGGAATTTTCTATTTTCTTTAGAACAGGCAAGAGTACTGTAAAGAATGCACTCTGAGCAGTTTGTGAGCTATTTGCCTTATTTGTGAGTCAAAGTCCATCATATGAGGAAATAGCTTTGCTTTTCTTAGTCCCTATCAACAAGTCACAGAATTGTTGACTTTGAGATCATAAAATGGTACCAAGAGAGCTAAAATGAAGGGGAAAAAAATGTTGCATAAACCTGTTCTTTAATTAATACGGCTTGCAACATGGATTGTAAAATATTTAATAAGCAGTCACAAAAGTATTGGTTTAACTTCTACATAATGAGAAAGGTGGAGGTTGTCATGGCAAAGGCACCTCATTATGGAGACACACCCTTTTTTAATGTGATTCATATGGTTATTGTCTCTGACAATTAGCACAACAAACTTTATCCCACACAAAAAAAAATTACTGGCTGTTTGAACTTTAATCACGCAAATCCACCTGAAACCAACTGAATTTATAGTCACTGAAGTGAACATTGGTCAAAGGCCATAAAAGGTTTTCTCTCTCTCTTGATTTGAAACGAGACAACTCCATTTCCTGTCCAAACTGAAAGTACCTTGAGCGGCAAGCGAAATTTCTTCTGTTTTGTGTTTTTGTGTTGTTTATACATTATTAGCTACCTGTGGAATGGGTGTGTTTGTTTTAGTGCCTATGTGAAGTCATGCTCAAAAAATGTAATGCAAAACATTTTCATGACATGACATATCATGCTGATTTAATATTATGTTTCCTTTTTTTATAAAACTATGCAGCTCGTGATTTTTAAGTACACCTCAACGTTTGATTAGGCCATTTATTATTGCTTTACTTAATCACCAATATTGCAATGAGCGTGACATGTTCAGCTTTGTCCCAGGATTAGGAAATCTGCAGCCCTACGCATTTTTACATATCTCTCTCTTAATCAACAAGTTGCGAATGGTACCTGCTTCTCTACACTGTTTGTAAATTGCATTGAAAAATACATTAATACTAAAGTACATAGGTCCCTCTTGATTTTTTTATGCTCATTCCGTCCTCCGTGCTTACTTAGAAAGTTATTTACATCTTATTGCAGTCGTTTATTTCCTTGTATTCTAATCTAAGGCTATACATCAGCCTTGAATATAAATTGTCGGTCAACACTTTTGCTTCTAAAACTGGCTTTGAAATTGACAAGGGAAATGGATGGAAATATTAGACTTACATAAGATCATTTTTAATGCAACTTACTGCTGGTCTGGCCTTGTTACGTGCTTCAGTCAAGACCAGGCAGGTAAAAGTGGATCGTGTCACAGATGAAGTCCAATGCCAAAGATGGGACACCCCCTCAATGCCCACCCACCACTCCCCCTTCCCCAGAATCACAAAGCAGGATCTATTTAAGACTTGAGGCCATGTCTATAGAATTCATGGTTACACCAGGAATTATTTATTTTGCTAGAGAGTCAATGCCCTCTGGGTCAAACTGCTGACACTTGAGATGGATAAACGTCTCGACCGCCCTTTTCAAAAGGGTTGATGACATGTGCCGAAGGACAGTTAAAGCTCTTAGAGCTTGTGATGAATCATGGCTGACTTCAGTGTCCCCGATCACTCTCCATCACCTCAGAACGATGACGAGGAATCCTATAGGATCCACAGGCTATTTTCCCTGCATTTTTTGCCCCTGCCAAGAGATTGTTTCAGTGGTGAATCAGATCAGACCCTTGATGAGATAGGTGGACCTGATGATGCTTTTCCAACTCTTCCATGTGCATGCTTGCAATAAACTTGGAGCCCAGCAAAAAAAAAACCTCAGACATTTGTTACAACATGGAATGCCAGTGGACCTGATATCAGTTTATTAGTTGCTCGTAACATTGAACCTGTCAGGCCAGTTTAGAGGGCTGACTGTCTGAGGATCCATTAACGGCTATACCTAAAAGGAATATGTTTCTAGAGCATTCCATTACCCAGGTGATGGCTGAAAGGTTTAAAACTGAGGTCATCCAGGAACAGTTTAGGCCAATTATAACTTGAGGGATCTGTTGTGTCACTCACTGCAGCCCAGATAGCAAAGGGTCAATGGCTGTTGACAACTGGAGCAACTTCACATTTGTGCATCTTTGCAGCCTCAACAAGATGTTATTGCACTGAAATCTTTACAATGGAAAATTTCTGGAATTCAGTCTGAGATTCTGGATGCAACTTGTCCATCCTTCACAGTGACTTTGGGCTGAACATTAATTGGATTTTGGTTTTTCTCAGAATGAGGGGCCGCTTGTGGCTTACTGATCATTGTGTTGACTGGGATTGTGCTGAGAAGGGTTAACCTGGTTTATTGAGGCTTTGGCAGTCCCATTGAATGCAGCCAGCGCCATGGCACTGACTCTCTACTTTGTGATTAGCCCGGGTGTCTAATACGCGATGTTCTTCATCCATTTAAAAATGTCCAAACACCGGATCTGGTGAACTCTGGAACCGGCTGCATAAGTTTGCTTTTTTGTTATCGGCTCGGAATCAAGCGAGTGTGAAAAGTCAAAATCGTCCTGCCTTGCAAAAACACTGGTAAAACTAGCCAAGTTTTGACAAAAATACTCTGAATTGCATAACCCGCTTTAGCCACAAGAATTTTTGGAAAACAAACAGCTTGTTTGGGCTGGTAACCATTTGGAAATATCTGCAGGTAGCTAAAATTACAGAAATCTGAACAGGACATCATCTTGTTTCTACGTCCTCACAACTTCTTTATTAAACGGTGGACCCCAGCTGTGTTAAGATTCTCTTTAACTTCGCTCTTTAGGAGATCACACAATTTCCTCCAATTACAATGGATGTTTCAACAATCAGCAGTCTTTGAAAATATGATTGTCTGTGTGTACATCTATTCTTCCATGAGTGTACCTCTCTGTGTGTATATCGCTTAATGTGCATATTTGTTCACATTGTGATAATAGCGAAGCTAATCTTTCGTTTGCTATTGGCTTCTTACATACTGGCATGATTTACCAGCCTTGTCGCGCCCGACCCGGGATCTGGCGAGGCCGTGAGATCTCGTGAGCTGTCATGGTCTGGATCTCATCCTCAATGAACGGGATCCAAACTTGCATATTCAAGTGAGTAGTTGATCTGAAATGTCTACGCCGGAGTTGCCCACGGCCTGGCATTGAACAACCTCACCTCGGAGTCCCAGCCATGGGGCCGTTTAGCACTGGTCTCCACAAACGTAACGGCACTTGTGGGGTCTCCCAGGTGATCGGGCTCTGGGGAGGGTGCCACCCTGGCAATGCCAGGGAGCCCAGGTGGCACCGCCAGGCTAGCAGTGCCAATGTGCTCGGGTGGCACCTTGCCCATGCATGGGACCGGGTCCGGGAGTGACCTGCCTTTATGAGTTGGTGTGCGGGGGCTTGAGGGCTCCATAGTTGGTAAGTTTGGACGTTGGAGGTTCGGTGACCACGGTGGGGGGGTCGAGAGAGCTCTTTAATGCAGGAAGTGTGTCTAAATGCAGCCTTGACGGGGCTTAACCCACAAAGGCCTGAAAAAGAAGCCGTTTCCTGTTTAATAGCGGGGTTGTTCTCGGTACTGCAAACACTGGGAAACACACCACTAAACACACCCAAATGGTCTTTGATTGTTTTCCAGTAAATGATGCCCTTTATCTTGCACATAAAGGGTTAAGGACAGTCTCACTCGCAGAAGAATATTCAAATTCATTTTAGTAGAATCGCTGAATTTTGTTTATTACAGAAGAGGTCCATTCAGCTTTCATCGATTCTCTGAAAGATCTGTCCCTCATATAACTAATAATAATGTTCTTGTTCAAATATTTATTTGGTTTCCTCGGTCATAGATTGGCCATCATTGGATTTGTCATTGGCTGATTGTGTAATCAGGTACATGGGGGCGGGTTTAGTTCAGTGGGCTGCACGGCTGGTTTGTGATGCAGAGCGAGGCCAGCAGCGTGGGTTCAATTCCTGTATCGGCTGAGGTTATTCATGAAGGTCCCACCTTCTCTACCTCTCACCCGAGGTGAGGTCACCCTCAGCTTTAATCAGCACCAGTCAGCTCTCCCCCTCAAAGGGGAAAGCAGCCAATGGGACGATGGAGACTTACTTATAATTGTCACAAGTAGGCTTACATTAACACTGCAATGAAGTTACTGTGAAAATCCCCTAGTCGCCACATTCCAGCACCTGTTCGGGTACACAGAGGGAGAATTCAGAATGTCCAATTCATCTAACAGCACGTCTTTTGGGACTTGTGGAAGGAAACTGGAGCATCCGGAGGAAACCCGCGCAGACACGGGGAGAACGTGCAGACTCCGCACAGACAGTGACCCAGCCGGGAATCAAACCCGGGTCTCTGGCACTGTGAAGCCACAGTGCTAACCACATCACTCACACACACACACACATCACTCACACACACACACACATCACTCACACACATCACTCACACACACACACACATCACTCACACACATCACTCACATACACACACACACAAATCACTAACACAAATCACTCACACACACACACACGCATCACTCACACGCATACACACATCAACCACACAAACACATCACTCACACACATACATCCATCACACACACACACACATCACTCACACACACACACACATCACTCACACACACCACTCACATACACACACACACAGATCACTAACACATCAGGTATGGCCTGCGTCCCAGTGACATTCTAGAACACTGGGCCTAACCGAATACATGGAGACACCTCCAGATAATCTCACACAGTGCGAGTGGTGTCCCAATGAAATTCACAGAGTGTAAACTCTCTCCTAATTACATCATGTAGCCGAAATGAATGATAATGGGCGGGATGCAACAATCCACACTGCACCCAAAAAGCAGCTCACCGCAGCGAGCGCCGGGAAACACGCAGCTAAACGCGCTCGCTATGGGACTTTGTTCCCAATTAGTTGAATTCCGCCCAAAAATTCCCTTGTGGCATCAAAGTAGAGATGTTGTGAGGAACATCGGATACCGAGAGTGGAAACTCGGCAGAGTGAGATGGCCAAAGACTTCAGTGCATTTTCAAAGGTGAGAAGTGGAGAGGAACGGGGTTTTATGGGATGTGTTCGGCAGAGTGCAGGAAAGACAGCAGGAAACCCTGCCTCGCCTGATGGGGCAAAGGCACGGAACAATTGATAAAGGGGCAGAGTTCGAGGACCATTGAACAGAGGAAGGAATCTAAACCTTAAGTAAATCGCAGAGATAGGCTAGGCCGAACCCATACAAATATCTGAAGGGCAAGGATTTTAAATTAATGCTCATAAAACGTATAAAATAAATTTACTTCAACTGTAAAATAAAACAAATATTGACTGCAGTGTTTCAGTCCAGCTGCTAAATCATTGCCTCTTGGGGTACATAACTGACCTAGAATGTGCAATAATGCATATTACATCCTGATATAACACCCCTTTAATAACTCGTGTGATCCACAGTTCCACAATTTACTACTGTAATTCTAAACTGCAGTCAATATTTGTATTATATATATTTATTGTCTCTATAATTATCTACAGTGGAGTCTCTGTATAATGCTGATACAAAAAGGATCTATAAGAAAGGCCAGTTATAAAGGGAATGTTTTACACAGTTTGTCTTAGTGCTTCATAAATTACGTGTTGTGTTAGAGGTTGTAATATATATCACACAGTGTCACAGTGGGGAATGCTGCATACTTAATGTTGGTGAAGCAGAGATTTTGGTGTACTCTGGATGAACAGTCTCTGTGCTATTCCTCTATATGATGGTCACTCATCCAGATTAAAAATGGATGGGCCTGTTATACGGCTGACTACTTACTCACTTCTGGAGTTGAAAACTGGACAGTAAAGGGATTTCAATATACACACATCACACACACATCACTCGCACACACACATCACTCACACACACACACACATCACTCACACACATCACTCACATACACACACACAAATCACTAACACAAATCACTCACACACACACACGCATCACTCACAGGCATACACACATCAACCACACAAACACATCACTCACACACATACATCCATCACACACACAATCACTCACACACACACACATCACTCACACACATCACTCTCACACACACACAGATCACTCACACAAATCAGTCACACACTCACACACACACGCATCACTCACACACCTACACACATCAACCACACAAACACATCACTCACACACATCACTCACACACACACACAAATCACTCACACACACACGCACACACCACATGCATACACACACATGCATTTGATAAGGTTCCCCACGGTAGGCTATTGCAGAAAATACGGAGGCATGGGATTCAGGGTGATTTAGCAGCTTGGATCAGAAATTGGCTAGCTGGAAGAAGACAAAGGGTGGTGGTTGATGGGAAATGTTCAGACTGGAGTCCAGTTACTAGTGGTGTACCACAAGGATCTGTTTTGGGTCCACTGCTGTTTGTCATTTTTATAAATGACCTGGAGGAGGGTGTAGAAGGATGGGTGAGTAAATTTTCAGACGACACTAAAGTCGGTGGAGTTGTGGACAGTGCAGAGGATGTTACAATTTACAGAGGGACATAGATAAGCTGCAGAGCTGGGCTGACAGGTGGCAAATGGAGTTTAATGCAGAAAAGTGTGAGGTGATTAATTTTGGAAGGAATACCAGGAAGACAGAGTATTGGGCTAATGGTAAGATTCTTGGTAGTGTGGATGAGCAGAGAGAGATCTCGGTGTCCATATACATAGATCTCTGAAAGTTGCCACCCAGGTTGAGAGGGTTGTTAAGAAGGCGTACGGTGTGTTAGCTTTTATTGGTAGAGGAATTGAGTTTCGGAGCCATGAGGTCATGTTGCAGTTGTACAAAACTCTGGTGCGGCCGCATTTGGAGTATCGTGTGCAGTTCTGGTCGCCACATTATAGGAAGGATGTGGAAGCATTGGAAAGGGTGCAGAGGAGATTTACCAGGATGTTGCCTGGTATGGAGGGAAGATCTTATGAGGAAAGGCTGAGGGACTTGAGGCTGTTTTCGTTAGAGAGAAGAAGGTTAAGAGGTGACTTAATTGAGGCATACAAGATGATCAGAGGATTAGATAGGGTGGACAGCGAGAGCCTTTTTCCTCGGATGGTGATGTCTAGCACGAGGGGACATAGCTTTAAATTGAGGGGAGATAGATATAGGACAGATGTCAGAGGTAGGTTCTTTACTCAGAGAGTAGTAAGGGCGTGGAATGCCCTGCCTGCAACAGTAGTGGACTCGCCAACACTAAACGTATTCAAATGGTCATTGGATAGGCACATGGACGATAAGAGAATAGTGTAGATGGGCTATAGAGGGGTTTCACAGGTCGGCGTAACATCGAGGGCCGAAGGGCCTGTACTGCGCGGTAATGTTCTATGTTATACACACACATACATACACACACATGCATAGCATACACATGCAGACCTCATAAACACATATATGCACACCACACATGCACCACACACGTGACATGAATCATTCTTTCTCAGCTTTTTGTTGGGTTTTGATGATATCGACCATGTCACATCACCATTTTACAACCCATTACATATAGTGATGCACCCTGAATCCTCACTCACGTGAACTGTTTACCGTGGGACCTTTGTTATGTGTAAGAAGTCAGGATGATTTAGTTTTCCAAAACTGTAAAATTATTGTCTAAGGTGAATATGTCCCAGGGGGTTGAAATGGCTGCTTTTAAATTAAAAACAAGCAAATGTCTGACTTTCTCCGAAAGGAACCACCCACTAATTAAGTCACATTCTCACAGATCATATTGCAGATTCATTAGCCGAGTGTTAATTATAGGGAAAACCAGGCATTTTGATAAATGAGGAACTTATATGGAGTTGGGTCATAGATCAGCCATGAACCCATTCAATGGTGGACAGGCTCGAGAAATTGAATGGCCTCATCCTGGTGCTGTGAATTTTGGGCCACTATCATTTGCTGCCAGCGGATCATCGGGACTTCCTGTGGTCTGAATGAGGTTGGCACCAGCGTTGCAGAGGTGCCAGGATGCCATAGCCGTGCAGAATCGCTTTTAAGCGGTTTGTGACTTGTGTATGCAATTTGGAACTAGGTATCGCCTTATGGAAGCTGAACGGTTATGGCAACGGGTTCCAGTCCGGGGGGGGGGGGGGGGGGGGGGGGGGGCTTGTGAGCTTCAATTCCATAAAAGCAAGAGGGCAAGAGGGGAAATCTGCTGATGTGAAGGTTAGCGTGAGAGGAAATAACCAAGGCAGCGTCAGCATTGTCCTTCACTGAGACTGCCCTCTGTCCCGGTTAATGGCTGTTATCCTGGACTAACACCCCCATGGTTCATTCAGTACTCTCAGGGTAACTAGGTCTGAGCAATAAACATTCAGTACTCTCAGGGTAACTAGGTCTGAGCAATAAACATTCAGTACTCTCAGGGTAACTAGGTCTGAGCAATAAACATTCAGTACTCTCAGGGTAACTAGGTCTGAGCAATAAACATGACTGTACCACATCCCAAAAAGCAAATATAAATAGAACAAATAATTCAATGAATATATGTTCCCATGTTTTGCCAAGTTTGGTTTTCTGCTGCCTCGGAGGGATTATTCAGAAAGGTTTGTGTTTGGCTTTGGGAGACATTTCTATTGATTCAATACACTCGGCACTGTCATTCTAATCTGACAACACAATGACATACAACACACAGCATACACAACACACAATGTACGTGGCACACAACATACATGATACACAACACATGAAACGCAACACACAACATACACGGCACAACACACAATGTACATGGCACACAACGTACATGACACGCAACACACAATATGCATGACGCACAACACACAGTGCACATACCACAGAACACACAACATACCTGACAGGCAACATACAACATACACGGCACACAACACACAACATACATGACACACTGCATACATGACACTCAACACACAATGTACATGGCACACAACGTACACGACACACAACACACAATATGCATGACGCACAACACACAGTGCACATACCACAGATCACACAACATACCTGACAGGCAACAAACAACATACATGGCACACAACACACAACATACATGACACAATGCATACATGACACTCAACACACAATGTATATGGCACACAGCACACAACGCACACAATACACACGCTTTTTTTATCTCCCTACAGATGCTGCCAGACCTGCTGAGATTTTCCAGCATTTTCTCCTTCGTTTCAGATTTCAGCATCCGCAGTAATTTGCTTTCATACACAACGCCCAACAGACAACATATATGACACAACATGCATGACACAACACACAATGTACACGGGACACAGCATACATGCCACACAATGTACATGCCATACAACATACATGACATACAACATAATGACACTAGAATGGTTTTCTGTGTTTCCAGTTTTGATTTTCAATTTAATTTGTCTTTGTGCAATGCACCTATTATCATGTATTTGATCAAGAAAACATTTTAAAATGAAGGGGAGGGGACCCTTTCCACTCCTCCACAAGAGCCAGGCAAACTGGGAATGATGGTCAAATGGGGCTGATGGGGAGGTTGAGATTTGGGTATGTCTACTTTGCTGATGTATGTAAAGCAGGAACCCCATCCTGTGAGGAGATAGAAAAATCTAAAGATAATAATTACTGTCTGACAGCTTGAAAAAAAAACTACAATTAAATATTTTAAAAGTTCAGTAACAAAGCAGCTAGAATTTAAAAACTTTACTACAAACAGAATTGCCTGCAGAAATAAAGGATTTTCTTTTTAAAAATACAGCCAATTCTGGAGGTAATGGGTGCTTCTTTGCCTGCATTGAAAGTTTCTGTAAAATCCAGTATATTACTAACAGAACCCAGGTAAATATCAATAGTTGGTTTAGATTGAATTTCTGGAATGGAACTATAGCAAATTGGAGAAATCGATTTTTTTCCCTGTACATTTACAGTCCCCGAATATTTTTTCCCAAATTGAAGGGCAATTTAGCGTGGCCAATCCACCTACCCTGCACATCTTTGGGTTGTGGGGGTGAGACCCACGCAGACACGGGGAGAATGTGCAAACTCCACACGGACAGTGACCCAGAGCCGGGATTGAACCTGGGACCTCAGCGCTGTAGACAGCAGTGCTAACTACTGCACCACCCGAGAAACTGATTTTTTAATATAGAATTTGAGGCACCGAGCTTTCAAAAACTAAAGTAAAAGCCAAGAACTGTGTTAGTATGTACATTTTTACATGTGTTGGTGTACCGTCCAGATGTGAATCCAGCAGAACAGAACCGAAAGCACTTCCTCCACTCCCTGCTGTGGAATTCTCTATCACAGGAAGGCTGCGGAGGGAAAGCCACTCAATGGATTTAACGAGGAAATGGATAGATTTTGAGACGCTAAAGGTGCCAAGGGGTATGGGAGAGGGTGGGAGTGTTGTGTTGAGTAAGCCAATCAGCTTGAATAGTGGAGCACGCTCAAAGGGTCAAATGCCTACACCTGATCCTAGTCTCATAGAACTATGGAGTGAGGGAGAATGATGGAGTGAGGGAGGATGATGGAGTGAGGGAGGATGATGGAGTGAGAGAGGATGATGGAGTGAGGGAGAACGATGGAATGAGGGAGGATGATGGAGTGAGGGAGAACGATGGAGTGAGGGAGAACGATGGAATGAGGGAGGATGATGGAGTGAGGGAGAACGATGGAGTGAGGGAGGATGATGGAGTGAGGGAGAATGATGGAGTGAGGGAGGATGATGGAGTGAGGGAGGATGATGGAGTGAGGGAGGATGATGGAGTGAGGGAGGATGATGGAGTGAGGGAGAACGATGGAATGAGGGAGGATGATGGAGTGAGGGAGAACGATGGAGTGAGGGAGGATGATGGAGTGAGGGAGAATGATGGAGTGAGGGAGAATGATGGAGTGAGGGAGAATGATGGAGTGAGGGAGGATGGGAAGGAGTGAGGGAGATTGGGAAGGAGTGAGGGAGATTGGGAAGGAGTGAGCAACATCAGATGGGATATTCCACGCATCCTGCTGCCTTTTCCGCAGCAGCAGAGGAGGCACGTCATTGGTTGATGTCGGGATCAGAAACCTGGGGCCGGGGTGTTGCCGTCAGCGGAAGATTCCGGCAGCTTGAACGGCTGAAAAATTCCAGCCATAGAAACTAGGATCAGGTGGCCCTTTGAGCGTGCTCCACCATTCAATATGGTCATGGCTGATTGGCTTACCCAACACCACACTCCCACCCTCTCCCATACCCCTTGGCACCTTTAGCGTCTCGAAATCTATCCATTTCCTCGTTAAATCCACTGAGTGACTTTCCCTCCGCAGCCTTCCTGTGATAGAGAATTCCACAGCTTTACCATCCTCGCTGAGTGAAGAAGATTTTCCTCATCTCAGTCCTAAATGGCCCAACCCGTGTCGGGAGATAGTGAACCCTTGTTCTTGACCCCTCCCTCCAAGCCAGAGGAAACAACATCGTTCCACCCAGTCCCTCCGGCCCTGTCGCAATTTCAATTAGACTGTGGGTCCAGCCCACGATGGACAAAGGGGTTAAATAAAAACCATCCACTGCGTGACTTACGCTGAGTGCGTGAGAGGACGGTGATCCTGTGATTTTATTGGATACTGTGAAGAAGTGGTAATGGGATAGCTGATACAGAAATAAACACTGAGTAAATGTAAGCTGTTCCCCCTTCAGTTATACAGATCTATAAGGTGAGTGGGCATGGGGTGGGGTGTGTGTGTGTGTGTGGGGGGGGGGGTTCTGCTGTTGATCCATCCATCTCACTGTTCTCTAAAATCCTTTACGCTACATCTCATTGACTTTAAACGACTCCAGTGTTTCGGCATCCATTAATCCTATCCAGAAGGCCATTCCAGGTATTGATCACTTTGTACAGCAAGGAAGTGCTTCCTGAGATCAGTCTTGAACTTGCCTTTTACTAATTTATACCCCCTGCCCCTTGTCCTGCAGTCAAGGTTTAACTTGAAATATTGATTCACTTTTCTGTTCCGCTCAGACTCTAATATATCTTTCTGCGGCCCAGTCTCACTCGCCTCCTGTCAATGCTGAACAATCGAACTTTTTCTAACTTATACTCATATCTCAGTCTTCTAACAGCTCCTCTGTTTAGCCAATCCATCGAACCTGCACATCTTTGGGTTTCATAGAATCAGAGAATTTACAGTCAGAAGGAGGCCATTTGGCCCATCGAGTCTGCACCGGCCCTTGGAAAGAGCACCCTACCTAAGCCCACACTTCCACCCTATCCCCAAAACCCAATAACTGCACCCAACACTAAGGGCAATTTATCATGGCCAATCCACCGAACCTGCACATCTTCGGACTGTGTGAAGAAACCGGAGCACCTGGAGGAAGCCCACGCAGACATGGGGAGAACATGCAGACTCTGCACAGACAGTGACCCAAGTCGAAATCGAACCTGGGACCCTTTGCTGTGAAGCAATTGTGCTAACCACTATGCTACCGTGCTGCCCAAATTGTGCGGGTTTATGGGGGTGAGACCCACGCAGACACGGGGAGAATGTGCAAACGCCACACAGACAGTGACCCAGGGCTGAGATCGACCCCGGGTCTCAGCACCGTGACACAGCAGTGCTAACCATTGTGCCGCCCGTGGTCAGTGGGTGTCCTAACCTCGTGGTCAGAGCTTTCAACATTGCTGAGCTATCAGAGAAAAAGGAAGGCTGCCATTTATAAAGCATCTCCCGTGGCCTCAGAATATCCCAAAGTACTTGGCTGCCAATGAAGTGCTTTTAAAGTCTCTGCTGTAACACTGGGGACAAAATCTATCATCAAAAACCCACTTAATGATACCAAACTTTGCAATCAGCATTGAAATAGGTTTGACCAAAGTGAGAGCAGCTAATGTGTGTCCCAGGAAAGGGACACGGTCGATGAGCTGAATCAGCGCTCGATTGGAGAACTCATTGATCTAACTCATGATGTTGGGACACCTCATTCACGTTGGAGGGCTAATCTGACAGAGACCTGGGCTATGCAGCTGAGCCCCAAGTCAACTCATCGCACACCCGCAGCAGTGATGGTGATTGGTCATCTTAGCCTCATTTGTGAATGACACTGTCCAATAACTTTGGAGAAAATAAATAGAAAAATCCAAAGACATAAAAGTCAGCTCACAAGTAAATATAAAGAAATAATATAATCCTCCAGGCAGTGCATTGCTTTTCTATCAAAGGACACAAAGGAAATGAATGTCTAAGAATTACCTTCCTTCTACCCTCTATCCCTTCAGTGAACCATCCATCAGGACGGAGGGAGTGAGAATGATTTGCAAACTCTGTTAGTCCTTTCAGTACCTGCAGTCACTGACAGACCCCCAGTTTGTACAATCGTTCAGGACAGAACCTGGTTCATAACAATAACTCGCAAAGTCTCCACTGACTCAAACAGGAACAGACTGGGATGTGGTAATGTTTGTTTTGGATTTGATTTGCATAATTAATGTTGAGCCTATATTTTCATACAGTGCAAAGATGTGGCAGATATTTCACAGACCCTCCCAAGACATATACATTGGTATATAGGCACACATATGGCAGGCAACACATTAGTATATGCCCAGGTATTCTCATTTATTTGCTGTGTTCTGCATACGTGTTACACCTGGACAATGATGTGACACATGTTCCCATTCCACACAGGTTGCTCCCCAGAGGAACTTCCGGCTGATCCACGGAGCCCCAACAGAGAACCTGATGCAACATATTTTCCATTTTACTGATAGAGTTTGTGAACTTGAAGGCTGAAGATTTACTTTCATTTCCTTTGGCTTACACTGCATCATCTCTCACACACACTGCATCATCTCTCACACACACTGCATCATCTCTCACACACACTGCATCATCTCTCACACACACACACTGCATCATCTCTCACACACACTGCATCATCTCTCACACACACTGCATCATCTCTCACACACACACACACTGCATCATCTCTCACACACACTGCATCATCTCTCACACACTGCATCATCTCTCACACTCACACACACTGCATCATCTCTCACACTCACACACACTGCATCATCTCTCACATACACTGCATCATCTCTCACACACACACTGCATCATCTCTCACACACACTACATCATCTCTCACACACACACACACTGCATCATCTCTCACACACACTGCATCATCTCTCACACACTGCATCATCTCTCACACTCACACACACTGCATCATCTCTCACACACACTGCATCATCTCTCACACACACACACTGCATCATCTCTCACACACACACCGCATCATCTCTCACACACACACACACTGCATCATCTCTCACACTCACACACACTGCATCATCTCTCACACACACACACACACTGCATCATCTCTCACACACACACTGCATCATCTCTCAAACACACTGCATCATCTCTCACACACACACTGCATCATCTCTCACACACACACTGCATCATCTCTCACACACACACTGCATCATCTCTCAAACACACTGCATCATCTCTCACACACAGACACTGCATCATCTCTCACACACACTGCATCATCTCTCACACACACACACTGCATCATCTCTCACACACACACACTGCATCATCTCTCACACACACACTGCATCATCTCTCACACACACACACTGCATCATCTCTCATACACACACTGCATCATCTCTCACACACACACACTGCATCATCTCTCACACACACTGCATCATCTCTCACACACACACACTGCATCATCTCTCACACACACTGCATCATCTCTCACACACACTGCATCATCTCTCACACACACACACTGCATCATCTCTCACACACACTGCATCATCTCTCACACACACACACTGCATCATCTCTCACACACACTGCATCATCTCTCACACACACTGCATCATCTCTCACACACACACACACACTGCATCATCTCTCACACAAACACTGCATCATCTCTCAAACACACTGCATCATCTCTCACACACACACACACACTGCATCATCTCTCACACACACACACTGCATCATCTCTCACACACACTGCATCATCTCTCACACACACACACACTGCATCATCTCTCACACACACTGCATCATCTCTCGCACACACTGCATCATCTCACACACACACACTGCATCATCTCTCACACACACTGCATCATCTCTCACACACACACACACACTGCATCATCTCTCACACACACACACTGCATCATCTCTCAAACACACACACTGCATCATCTCTCACACACACTGCATCATCTCTCACACACACACACACACTGCATCATCTCTCAAACACACACACACACGGCATCATCTCTCAAACACACACACTGCATCATCTCTCACACACACTGCATCATCTATCACACACACTGCATCATCTCTCACACACACACACACTGCATCATCTCTCACACACACACACTGCATCATCTCTCACACACACTGCATCATCTCTCACACACACACACTGCATCATCTCTCACACACACTGCATCATCTCTCACACACACTGCATCATCTCACACACACACACTGCATCATCTCTCACACACACTGCATCATCTCTCACACACACACACACACACACTGCATCATCTCTCTCACACACACACTGCATCATCTCTCACACACACACACACTGCATCATCTCTCACACACACACTGCATCATCTCTCAAACACACTGCATCATCTCTAACACACACTGCATCATCTCTCTCTCACACACACACTGCATCATCTCTCACACACACTGCATCACCTCTCTCACACACACTGCATCATCTCTCACACACACACTGCATCATCTCTCACACACACTGCATCATCTCACACACACACTGCATCACCTCTCTCACACACACACACACTGCATCATCTCTCAAACACACACACACACTGCATCATCTCTCAAACACACACACTGCAAAATCTCTCACACACACTGCATCATCTCTCACACACACACACTGCATCATCTCTCAAACACACACACACACTGCATCATCTCTCAAACACACACACTGCATCATCTCTCACACACACTGCATCATCTCTCACACACACTGCATCATCTCTCACACACACACACTGCATCATCTCTCACACACACTGCATCATCTCTCACACACACACACACACTGCATCATCTCTCACACACACTGCATCATCTCTCAAACACACTGCATCATCTCTCACTCACACACACACTGCATCATCTCTCACACACACTGCATCATCTCTCAAACACACACACGGCATCATCTCTCACACACACTGCATCATCTCTCACACACACGCTGCATCATCTCTCACACACACCGCATCATCTCTCACACACACACACACACACTTCTACATAGACACACACTGCATCATCTCTCACACACACTGCATCATCTCTCAAACACACACACTGCATCATCTCTCACACACACTGCATCATCTCTCAAACACACACACTGCATCATCTCTCACACACACACGCTGCATCATCTCTCACACACACTGCATCATCTCACACACACTGCATCATCTCTCACACACACACACTTCTACATACACACACACTGTATCATCTCTCACACACACTACATCACCTCTCTCACACACACACACACACTTCTACATAGACACACACCGCATCATCTCTCACACATACACACACTACATCACCTCTCTCACACACACACACACTTCTACATACACACACACTGCATCATCTCTCACACACACTGCATCATCTCTCACACACAGACTGCATCATCTCTCACACACACACTGCATCATCTCTCACACACACACACTGCATCATCTCTCACACACACTGCATCATCTATCACACACACTGCATCATCTCTCACACACACACACACTGCATCATCTCTCACACACACACACTGCATCATCTCTCACACACACTGCATCATCTCTCACACACACACACTGCATCATCTCTCACACACACTGCATCATCTCTCACACACACTGCATCATCTCACACACACACACTGCATCATCTCTCACACACACTGCATCATCTCTCACACACACACACACACACACTGCATCATCTCTCTCACACACACACTGCATCATCTCTCACACACACACACACTGCATCATCTCTCACACACACACTGCATCATCTCTCAAACACACTGCATCATCTCTAACACACACTGCATCATCTCTCTCTCACACACACACTGCATCATCTCTCACACACACTGCATCACCTCTCTCACACACACTGCATCATCTCTCACACACACACTGCATCATCTCTCACACACACTGCATCATCTCACACACACACTGCATCACCTCTCTCACACACACACACACACTGCATCATCTCTCAAACACACACACACACTGCATCATCTCTCAAACACACACACTGCATCATCTCTCACACACACTGCATCATCTCTCACACACACACACTGCATCATCTCTCAAACACACACACACACTGCATCATCTCTCAAACACACACACTGCATCATCTCTCACACACACTGCATCATCTCTCACACACACTGCATCATCTCTCACACACACACACTGCATCATCTCTCACACACACTGCATCATCTCTCACACACACACACACACTGCATCATCTCTCACACACACTGCATCATCTCTCAAACACACTGCATCATCTCTCACTCACACACACACTGCATCATCTCTCACACACACTGCATCATCTCTCAAACACACACACGGCATCATCTCTCACACACACTGCATCATCTCTCACACACACGCTGCATCATCTCTCACACACACCGCATCATCTCTCACACACACACACACACACTTCTACATAGACACACACTGCATCATCTCTCACACACACTGCATCATCTCTCAAACACACACACTGCATCATCTCTCACACACACTGCATCATCTCTCAAACACACACACTGCATCATCTCTCACACACACACACGCTGCATCATCTCTCACACACACTGCATCATCTCACACACACTGCATCATCTCTCACACACACACACTTCTACATACACACACACTGTATCATATCTCACACACACTACATCACCTCTCTCACACACACACACACTTCTACATAGACACACACCGCATCATCTCTCACACATACACACACTACATCACCTCTCTCACACACACACACACTTCTACATACACACACACTGCATCATCTCTCACACACACTGCATCATCTCTCACACACAGACTGCATCATCTCTCACACACACACTGCATCATCTCTCACACACACACACTGCATCATCTCTCACACACACACTGCATCATCTCTCACATACACACACTGCATCATCTCTCACACACACACACACACTGCATCATCTCTCACACACACTGCATCATCTCTCACACACAGACTGCATCATCTCTCACACACACACACTGCATCATCTCACACACACACACACTTCTACATAGACACACACTGCATCATCTCTCACACACACACACTGCATCATCTCTCACACACACACACTGCATCATCTCTCACACACACACACTGCATCATCTCTCACACACACACTTCTACACACACACACACTGCAGCATCTCACCAACACACTCCCACCCACATTGCATCATCTCACACACACTGCATCATCTCACACACATGCTTCTACACACACACACACAATGCATCATCTCACACACACACTTTTACACTCACACACTGCATCATCTCACACACACACACTGCATCATCTCTCACACACACTGCATCATCTCTCACACACACTGCATCATCTCTCACACACACTTCTACACACACACTGCATCATCTCTCACACACTGCATCATCTCTCACTCACACACACACTGCATCATCTCACACACACACACTGCATCATCTCACACACACACTTCTACACACACACTGCATCATCTCTCTCACACTCTCACACACTGCCTCATCTCTCTCACACTCACACACACTGCATCATCTCTCTCACACTCACACACACTGCATCATCTCACACAAACTGCATCATCTCTCACACACACTGCATCATCTCTCAAACACACTGCATCATCTCTCACACACACACTGCATCATCTCTCACACACACACACTGCATCATCTCTCACACACACACACACACTGCATCATCTCTCACACAAACACACACTGCATCATCTCACACACACACACACACACTGCATCATCTCTCACACAAACACACACTGCATCATCTCTCACACACACACTGCATCATCTCTCACACACACTGCATCATCACTCACACACACACACTACATCATCTCTCACTCACACACTGCATCATCTCTCACACACACTGCATCATCTCTCACACACACACTGCACCATCTCACACACACACTTCTACACACACACTGCATCATCTCTCACACACTGCATCACCTCTCACTCACACACACACTGCATCATCTCACACACACACATACTGCATCATCTCTCACACACACACACTGCATCATCTCACACACACACTTCTACACACACACTGCATCATCTCTCACACTCACACACACTGCATCATCTCACTCACACACTTCTACACACACACTGCATCATCTCTCACACACTGCACCATCTCTCTCACACTCACACACACTGCATCATCTCTCACACACACACACTGCATCATCTCTCACACACTGCATCATCTCTCTCACACACACACTGCATCATCTCTCACACACACTGCATCATCTCTCACACACACTGCATCATCTCTCACACTCACACACACTGCATCATCTCTCACACACTGCATCATCTCTCACACACACTGCATCACCTCTCTCACACACACACACACTGCATCATCTCTCAAACACACACACACACTGCATCATCTCTCAAACACACACACTGCATCATCTCTCACACACACTGCATCATCTCTCACACACACACACTGCATCATCTCTCAAACACACACACACACTGCATCATCTCTCAAACACACACACTGCATCATCTCTCACACACACTGCATCATCTCTCACACACACTGCATCATCTCTCACACACACACACTGCATCATCTCTCACACACACTGCATCATCTCTCACACACACACACACTGCATCATCTCTCACACACACTGCATCATCTCTCACACACACTGCATCATCTCTCAAACACACTGCATCATCTCTCACTCACACACACACTGCATCATCTCTCACACACACTGCATCATCTCTCAAACACACACACGGCATCATCTCTCACACACACTGCATCATCTCTCACACACACGCTTCATCATCTCTCACACACACCGCATCATCTCTCTCACACACACACACACTTCTACATAGACACACACTGCATCATCTCTCACACACACTGCATCATCTCTCAAACACACACACTGCATCATCTCTCACACACACTGCATCATCTCTCAAACACACACACTGCATCATCTCTTACACACACACACGCTGCATCATCTCTCACACACACTGCATCATCTCACACACACTGCATCATCTCTCACACACACACACTTCTACATACACACACACTGTATCATCTCTCACACACACTACATCACCTCTCTCACACACACACACACTTCTACATAGACACACACCGCATCATCTCTCACACATACACACACTACATCACCTCTCTCACACACACACACACTTCTACATACACACACACTGCATCATCTCTCACACACACTGCATCATCTCTCACACACAGACTGCATCATCTCTCACACACACACTGCATCATCTCTCACACACACACTGCATCATCTCTCACACACACACTGCATCATCTCTCACACACACACACTGCATCATCTCTCACACACACACACACACTGCATCATCTCTCACACACACTGCATCATCTCTCACACACAGACTGCATCATCTCTCACACACACACACACTGCATCATCTCACACACACACACACACTTCTACATAGACACACACTGCATCATCTCTCACACACACACACTGCATCATCTCTCACACACACACTGCATCATCTCTCACACACACACTTCTACACACACACACACTGCAGCATCTCACCAACACACTCCCACCCACATTGCATCATCTCACACACACTGCATCATCTCACACACATGCTTCTACACACACACACACAATGCATCATCTCACACACACACTTTTACACTCACACACTGCATCATCTCACACACACACACTGCATCATCTCTCACACACACTGCATCATCTCTCACACACACACACACACTGCACCATCTCACACACACACTTCTACACACACACTGCATCATCTCTCACACACTGCATCATCTCTCACTCACACACACACTGCATCATCTCACACACACACACTGCATCATCTCACACACACACTTCTACACACACACTGCATCATCTCTCTCACACTCTCACACACTGCATCATCTCTCTCACACTCACACACTGCATCATCTCTCTCTCACACACACACACTGCATCATCTCTCTCACACTCACACACACTGCATCATCTCACACACACACACACACACACTGCATCATCTCTCACACACTGCATCATCTCACACACACACACACACACTGCATCATCTCTCACACACTGCATCATCTCACACACAAACTTCTACACACACACTGCATCATCTCTCTCACACTCACACACACTGCATCATCTCTCACACAAACACACACTGCATCATCTCTCACACACACACTGCATCATCTCACACACACACACACACACTGCATCATCTCTCACACAAACACACACTGCATCATCTCTCACACACACACTGCATCATCTCTCACACACACTGCATCATCTCTCACACACACACTGCATCATCTCTCACTCACACACTGCATCATCTCTCACACACACTGCATCATCTCTCACACACACACACTGCACCATCTCACACACATACTTCTACACACACACTGCATCATCTCTCACACACTGCATCATCTCTCACTCACACACACACTGCATCATCTCACACACACACATACTGCATCATCTCTCACACACACACACTGCATCATCTCACACACACACTTCTACACACACACTGCATCATCTCTCACGCTCACACACACTGCATCATCTCACTCACACACTTCTACACACACACTGCATCATCTCTCACACACTGCACCATCTCTCTCACACTCACACACACTGCATCATCTCTCACACACTGCATCATCTCTCTCACACACACACACTGCATCATCTCTCTCACACTCACACACACTGCATCATCTCACACACACACACACACACTGCATCATCTCTCACACACTGCATCATCTCACACACACACTTCTACACACACATTGCATAATCTCTCTCACACTCACACACACTGCATCATCTCTCTCACACACACACACACTGCATCATCTCTCAAACACACTGCATCATCTCTCAAACACACTGCATCATCTCTCACTCTCACACACACTGCATCATCTCACACACACACGTCTAGAGACACACTGCATCATCTCTCTCACACTCACACACACTGCATCATCTCTCACACAAACACACACTGCATCATCTCTCACACACACACTGCATCATCTCTCAAACACACTGCATCATCTCTCAAACACACTGCATCATCTCTCACTCACACACACACTGCATCATCTCTCACACTCACACACACTGCATCATCTCTCACACACACACACTGCATCATCTCACACACACTGCATCATCTCACACACACACACACACTGCATCATCTCTCACTCACACACACACTGCATTATCTCTCACACACACACACTGCATCATCTCTCACACACACACACTGCATCATCTCTCACACACACACACTGCATCATCTCTCACACACACTGCATCATCTCTCACACACACTGCATCATCTCTCACACACACTGCATCATCTCTCACACACACACACACTTCTACATAGACACACACTGCATCATCTCACACACACACTTCTACACACACTGCATCATCTCTCTCACACACACACACTGCATCATCTCACACACACACACACTGCATAATCTCTCACACACACACTGCATCATCTCACACACACTGCATCATCTCACACACACACTTCTACACACACACTGCATCATCTCTCTCACACTCACACACACTGCATCATCTCTCTCACACTCACACACACTGCATCATCTCACACACACACTGCATCATCTCTCACACACACACACTCTACATATACACACACTGCATCATCTCTCTCACACTCACACTTCTACACACCCGTACACTGCATCATCTCTCACACACACTGCATCATCTCTCACACACACACACACTGCATCATCTCACACACACACTGCATCATCTCTCACACACACTGCATCATCTCTCACACACACTGCATCATCTCTCACACACACTGCATCATCTCTCACACACACACTGCATCTTCTCTCTCACACACACACACACTGCATCATCTCTCACACACACACACTGCATCATCTCACACACACACTTCTACACACACACTGCATCATCTCACACACACACTGCATCATCTCTCACACACACACTGCATCATCTCTCACACACACACACTGCATCATCTCTCACACACACACACACACTGCATCATCTCTCACACACACTGCATCATCTCTCACACACAGACTGCATCATCTCTCACACACACACACACTGCATCATCTCACACACACACACACACTTCTACATAGACACACACTGCATCATCTCTCACACACACACACTGCATCATCTCTCACACACACACTTCTACACACACACACACTGCAGCATCTCACCAACACACTCCCACCCACATTGCATCATCTCACACACACTGCATCATCTCACACACATGCTTCTACACACACACACACAATGCATCATCTCACACACACACTTTTACACTCACACACTGCATCATCTCACACACACACACTGCATCATCTCTCACACACACTGCATCATCTCTCACACACACACACACACTGCACCATCTCACACACACACTTCTACACACACACTGCATCATCTCTCACACACTGCATCATCTCTCACTCACACACACACTGCATCATCTCACACACACACACTGCATCATCTCACACACACACTTCTACACACACACTGCATCATCTCTCTCACACTCTCACACACTGCATCATCTCTCTCACACTCACACACTGCATCATCTCTCTCACACACACACACTGCATCATCTCTCTCACACTCACACACACTGCATCATCTCACACACACACACACACACTGCATCATCTCTCACACACTGCATCATCTCACACACACACACACACACTGCATCATCTCTCACACACTGCATCATCTCACACACAAACTTCTACACACACACTGCATCATCTCTCTCACACTCACACACACTGCATCATCTCTCACACAAACACACACTGCATCATCTCTCACACACACACTGCATCATCTCACACACACACACACACACACTGCATCATCTCTCACACAAACACACACTGCATCATCTCTCACACACACACTGCATCATCACTCACACACACACACTGCATCATCTCTCACTCACACACTGCATCATCTCTCACACACACTGCATCATCTCTCACACACACACACTGCACCATCTCACACACACACTTCTACACACACACTGCATCATCTCTCACACACTGCATCATCTCTCACTCACACACACACTGCATCATCTCACACACACACATACTGCATCATCTCTCACACACACACACTGCATCATCTCACACACACACTTCTACACACACACTGCATCATCTCTCACACTCACACACACTGCATCATCTCACTCACACACTTCTACACACACACTGCATCATCTCTCACACACTGCACCATCTCTCTCACACTCACACACACTGCATCATCTCTCACACACACACACTGCATCATCTCTCACACACTGCATCATCTCTCTCACACACACACACTGCATCATCTCTCTCACACTCACACACACTGCATCATCTCACACACACACACACACTGCATCATCTCTCACACACTGCATCATCTCACACACACACTTCTACACACACATTGCATAATCTCTCTCACACTCACACACACTGCATCATCTCTCTCACACACACACACACTGCCTCATCTCTCAAACACACTGCATCATCTCTCAAACACACTGCATCATCTCTCACTCACACACACACTGCATCATCTCACACACACACGTCTAGAGACACACTGCATCATCTCTCTCACACTCACACACACTGCATCATCTCTCACACAAACACACACTGCATCATCTCTCACACACACACTGCATCATCTCTCAAACACACTGCATCATCTCTCAAACACACTGCATCATCTCTCACTCACACACACACTGCATCATCTCTCACACTCACACACACTGCATCATCTCTCACACACACACTGCATCATCTCACACACACTGCATCATCTCACACACACACACACACTGCATCATCTCTCACTCACACACACACTGCATTATCTCTCACACACACACACTGCATCATCTCTCACACACACACACTGCATCATCTCTCACACACACACACTGCATCATCTCTCACACACACTGCATCATCTCTCACACACACTGCATCATCTCTCACACACACTGCATCATCTCTCACACACACACACACTTCTACATAGACACACACTGCATCATCTCACACACACACTTCTACACACACTGCATCATCTCTCTCACACACACACACTGCATCATCTCACACACACACACACTGCATAATCTCTCACACACACACTGCATCATCTCACACACACTGCATCATCTCACACACACACTTCTACACACACACTGCATCATCTCTCTCACACTCACACACACTGCATCATCTCTCTCACACTCACACACACTGCATCATCTCACACACACACTGCATCATCTCTCACACACACACACTCTACATATACACACACTGCATCATCTCTCTCACACTCACACTTCTACACACCCGTACACTGCATCATCTCTCACACACACTGCATCATCTCTCACACACACACACACTGCATCATCTCACACACACACTGCATCATCTCTCACACACACTGCATCATCTCTCACACACACTGCATCATCTCTCACACACACTGCATCATCTCTCACACACACACTGCATCTTCTCTCACACACACACACACACTGCATCATCTCTCACACACACACACTGCATCATCTCACACACACACTTCTACACACACACTGCATCATCTCACACACACACTGCATCATCTCTCACACACACACTGCATCATCTCTCACACACACTGCATCATCTCTCACACACACACTGCATCATCTCACACACACACACTGCATCATCTCACACACACTGCATCATCCCTCACACACACACACTGCATCATCTCTCACACACACTGCATCATCTCTCACACACACTGCATCATTTCTCACTCACACACACACACACTGCATCATCTCTCACACACACTGCATCATCTCTCACACACACACTGCATCATCTCACACACACACACTGCATCATCTCACACACACTGCATCATCTCTCACACACACACACTGCATCATCTCTCACACACACTGCATCATCTCTCACACACACACACTGCATCATCTCTCACACACACTGCATCATCTCTCACACACACTGCATCATTTCTCACTCACACACACACACTGCATCATCTCTCACACACACACACTGCATCATCTCTCACACACACTGCATCATCTCTCACACACACTGCATCATTTCTCACTCACACACACACACTGCATCATCTCTCACACACACACACTGCATCATCTCTCACACACACTGCATCATCTCTCACACACACTACATCATCTCTCACACACACTGCATCATCTCTCACACACACACACACTTCTACATAGACACACACTGCATCATCTCACACACACACTTCTACACACACTGCATCATCTCTCTCACACACACACACTGCATCATCTCACACACACACACACACTGCATAATCTCTCACACACACACTGCATCATCTCACACACACACACACACTGCATCATCTCTCTCACACTCACACACACTGCATCATCTCTCACACACACACACTCTACATATACACACACTGCATCATCTCTCTCACACTCACACTTCTACACACCCGTACACTGCATCATCTCTCACACACACTGCATCATCTCTCACACACACACACACTGCATCATCTCACACACACACTGCATCATCTCTCACACACACTGCATCATCTCTCACACACACTGCATCATCTCTCACACACACTGCATCATCGCTCACACACACACTGCATCTTCTCTCTCACACACACACACACTGCATCATCTCTCACACACACACACTGCATCATCTCACACACACACTTCTACACACACACTGCATCATCTCACACACACACTGCATCATCTCTCACACACACACTGCATCATCTCTCACACACACTGCATCATCTCTCACACACACACACTGCATCATCTCTCACACACACTGCATCATCTCTCACACACACTGCATCATCTCACACACACACACTGCATCATCTCACACACACTGCATCATCTCTCACACACACACACTGCATCATCTCTCACACACACTGCATCATCTCTCACACACACTGCATCATTTCTCACTCACACACACACACACTGCATCATCTCTCACACACACTGCATCATCTCACACACACACACTGCATCATCTCACACACACTGCATCATCTCTCACACACACACACTGCATCATCTCTCACACACACTGCATCATCTCTCACACACACTGCATCATTTCTCACTCACACACACACACACTGCATCATCTCTCACACACACACACTGCATCATCTCTCACACACACTGCATCATCTCTCACACACACTGCATCATTTCTCACTCACACACACACACACTGCATCATCTCACACACACTGCATCATCTCTCACACACACACACTGCATCATCTCTCACACACACTGCATCATCTCTCACACACACTGCATCATTTCTCACTCACACACACACACACTGCATCATCTCTCACACACACACACTGCATCATCTCTCACACACACTGCATCATCTCACACACACACACACTGCATCATCTCTCACACACACACACTGCATCATCTCACACACACTGCATCATCTCACACACACACACACTGCATCATCTCACACACACACACACACGCTGCATCTCTCACACACACTTCTACATACACACACTGCATCATCTCTCTCACACTCACACACACCGCATCATCTGTCTCACACTCACACGCACACACACTGCATCATCTCTCACACACACACATACACACTGCATCATCTCTCACACACACTGCATCATCTCTCACACACAGTGCATCATCTCACACACACACACACAATCATCTCTCACACACACACACTGCATGATCTCTCACACATGCTTCTACACACACACACAATGCATCATCTCTCACACACACAATGCATCATCTCTCACACACACTTCTACACACACACACTGCAGCATCTCACCAACACACTCCCACCCACATTGCATCATCTCACACACACTGCATCATCTCACACACATGCTTCTACACACACACACACAATGCATCATCTCACACACACACTTTTACACTCACACACTGCATCATCTCACACACATTTCTACGCACACACACTGCATCTTCTCTCTCACTCACACACTGCATCATCTCACAAACACACTGCATCATCGCACACACACTGCACCATCAAACACATACACACACTGCACCATCACACATACACACACACACTGTATAATCACACACACACTGCACCATCACAGACACACACTGCACCATCACACATACACACACAGCACCAACACTGCACCATCGCACACACAGACACTGCACCATTACACATACACACACACACACACACTGCACCATCACACACACACACACACGGTGCACCATCACACACACACACGGTGCACCATCACACACACACACGGTGCACCATCACACACACACATGGTGCACCATCACACAGACATACTGCACCATCACACACAGGCACAGCACCAACACACTGCACCAACACACACACACACACTGCCCCAAAACACACACACACACACACACACTGCCCCAAAACACACACACACACACACACACACTGCCCCAAAACACACACACGCACACATACTGCACCAATATACACACACACTGCACCATCACATATGCCCACGTACACTCACACACATACACGCACTGCACTATCACACAAACACACTGCACTATCACACAAACACACTGCACTATCACACACGCACTGCACCATCACACACACACACTACGCCAGCACACACATACACGCACACAGCACCAACACAAAAACACACACACACTGCACCCTCACACACACACACACATTGCCCCATTATTCATGCCTTGATGCACATTGTACACCTTTAGAGCAGATGATGTATCATACAGGCCATTCCTTTTGTCCGCATTTTGTCTATTTCAGACTAAAGCTCATTTGTTGTATCTTTTCATTTTGTGAATGTTTCCTCTGAAATCAGCTCTTTGCTTCTCATGTTGATAGGTATAACGTCCTATTATCCAGTCAGTAAGGTGAACATGATCTAATCCCCTGTGCTAGACGATGAGCAGTCACTACGATTTGACCTCTCACCTCCAGGTTGTCCGACATCCTTATTCCCCTTCTGTCAATTTATCTGAGTTCAGGGCCTCCCTGTGCGGAAATCCGTGAGATTTAAACTCAGGGATGAAGCCACGTGCGCTACAGGCTGCCCTTTTGTTCTGTGCAAAGCATCTCCAACTTTTCCTCAAAATGTTATTCACAGTTTCGGTGTAAAATTATCACTTGCAACAAACACCGCAGATACGTTTCCTTTGCGAGTGAACGTTGCCTGGGTCCAGTCTGGTTTTTTTGATGAGCAGATCAGAAACCTGCTCGAAGCTGCTGACCACCTCCGCGAACAACATACAATTCACAGCGCAGAAACAGGCCACTCGGCCCGACTAACCCCTGCTGGTATTTCTGCTCCACTCTCGCGTCCCTCCAATCTGCTTCAACTAATCCGTCAGCATGTCCTCCCATTCCTTTCCCCTTGCTGCATCTATCGAGCCTTCCCAATGTCATTCCTATTTGCCTCGTCTATTTCTCGTGGGAATGATGTTCCACCCTCTGTGTGGGAAGAGGCTACCCCAAATGTCCGATCATATTTATTAGCATCAATCTTATATTTAAACTTCCAGTTCTGTTCTTTATCCAATTGGTGCCTTCCTTTTCCACTCTGTGTTGTCCAGTTCCACTCTCAGCTTCCCAGACAAGAAACGAGCCTTTTGTGTTGAACACAAGGGGAATTTTCGTCAAGTGTTCATACGGTTTCAGTAATACCTGCATTTGGCGTTTTGGAACATCTCCAAGTGCTTCGCCGTGTCCCATAAGCAACAACGTTCGCAGTTGATCTATTTTTGTTTGGTAGTGTTAGTGTTCAGAGGCACGAGAGAACCCACAACCTCATGAACCATGGGTAAGAACGCCACCAAATGAACCAAGGTCATCACTGCATCGGGGGTAATGCCACTGGACTAGCAATCCAGAGGCCCAGCCTAATGCTCTGCAGACACGGGTTCAAACCCCATCACCGCACTGGAGGAATTTAAATTCGACGACTAAAATCTGGAATTAAAAACCAGTCTCAGTTATGGTGGCCATGTCAACTGTTATAGATTGTCATCGAAACCCATCTGCTTCACTTCAGGGAAGGGAATCTGCCACCCTTACTCGGTCTGGCCTCCATGTGACTCAAGGCCCTTCTCAATGTGCTTGGCCCTTAACTGCTCCTCGGAAATGACCGAGCTAGACACTCAGTTCGAAGGCAATTAGGGATGGGCCATTAATGCTGACCTCGTCTGAAATGCCCACACCTCATGAAAGGATACATTGGGGGAAAAAAAGGTGCAGCTCTGCTGTTTGTCATCCAGAATGTTCTATCTAATTGCTTGGGTGAATGTTGTTTCTTTTTATAAATTTAGAGTACCCAATTATTTTTCTTTGCAATTAAATTACCCGGGGCCGGGATCGAACCCAGATCCTCAGCACCGTGAGGCAGCAGTGTTAACCACTGCGCCGCAATAACGCCCTGCAATCATATTTTCTTCTGTGATTGACAACCATACATTCAGCTGAACAATCTTCTGGTCATAAGTTCCAGTTAAAACGCTGGCTGCTTACTCAGGTGAACTTCACCTGGATGGGTATGGGCACCGCATTGAGACATTTTATTTCAATGGATTAAGTTCCTGGAACATCCCAAAATAACCGATCTGAAAACTCTGCCGTGCTGGTGCCCAGAGGGGCTTTGTACAGCAGTTAATTTATCCACTGTAACTCCAACGTCTGCCATATTCCTGTTGCATTGCTTTCTCTTGATCTTCTCCAATGTTTAGCTTCATGACAAATTCCTCGGATCGTGAAATAGTGCCGCCTGGCTCTCAGCGCCAGCTGCGTCACGTCAGGGTTTGGCTCAGAGGTGGTCAGTAATATTCGCCCACACAAGTGCCAGACAATGACCATCTCCTAACGAGCGACAAGCTAAGGCTCCGAATGACACAACATCCTGAGTGTCACCAATGACCAGAAACACATTTGGAATTTGCCATTTAAAAGCCATGGTTACGACAACAGGCCAGAGGCTGGGTATCCTGTGGCAAATGGCTCATCCCCTGACTTCCTAAAGTCTCTCCACCACCTACAGGCACAAGTCAAGAGTGTGAAGGAATGCTCTCCACCTGCCACGATGGTTAAAGCGGCAACAATGATCAGGAAGCTCAAAACCATTCCGGTTAAAGCAGTCTGCCTGGTTCGCACCCATCTAACCAGCGTAACTATCCGTTCCCTCCACCATTGGCACACCGTGACTCCAACCTAACATACACTCCAGCAACTTGGAAGTTCATTGGAAGTACCTCCCAAAACTGTGACCTCCATCACATGAGTGACTTGGACACATATTACCACTTGCTTATTACCATCGGGTTACAGTCCTGCTGCAATTCAGGACCAAGGCACTCCCCACCTTTTCCAGGGACATTAGAGATGAGCAATAAACGCTGACCTTGCCAGTGATGCCCTCATTCTACAGAACGATTAAAAAAACAAAGACATCAAACATCCAATGACTTCATCCTGTCAAAACCCACATCGCATCAACAACACTTTGCAGATAACACAGTAAAATATCTCCATGGAGCTTCACGGGAGTGTCATCAAACTACATTTGCCATTGAACGAGGAGGTAATGGGGCAGGTCACCCAAACACTCGACCAAAGAGGTAGGTTAAAAAGAAGTAGCCTGAAGGAGGAAAACGAGATGGATAGGTGGAGAGGTGTAGGGAGGAATTGCAGAGCTTGGGGCCTGGCATTTGGAGACATGGCTACCAATAGTGCAGCGATGAACGATAGAAGCACAGAGGCCATATCTGGAGCAGCAGAGAGACTGGGGAGGGCTGCAGGTCAGGGGAGGGGAGGGACGGTGCTCCTCAGATAATAAAACTCTCACGAAGCACAGGTGCCTTTAACAAACTCCAATCCTCTGTAAATCACTTTTATTTATTTTTTTTAATATAAGGATGTTGGCAGAGTACAGGCTTTGTTGGTATCAAGCTGAATTGCACATTAACTCCTACAGGGACCCACCTTTGATAAATAATTCAAAACCGGCAAAGAATATAAAAATATCCGCTGAACAACAACATCTTTAACTTATACGGTGAACAAATGTCAGGGTGGAGATGGCTACATTCTCTTCAACAAATATTGGGGAATGATTCATAAACAACCCGTGCAAGAAAAATAAACTGCATCGGTTAGTACGATGTGTGTGAAGTATTATATATTAATCATAAATCTAGGTTAAAAATTAATTTAGATTCTCATTTCTTTAGAAGCCCTTTTCCCAATAAGTTTAAATCATGATACTGAAAAGCAGCTGAACCATAGACGCATATAATATTAATTAAATTTAGCAAGTAAAATAGTATGTAATATACAGGGCGAAATAAAAGACACATTACAGGATATCCAAATATTTATGACCCATAGCTTTAACCCTCTAGGGCTTTCAGCAGTGTGTTTAGCAACATAAATAAAGGAATTAACATTCTCCATTTTTCTTCAGGTTGGGCTGCAATGTACATTCTCGCGATCTGGGGTCTCCTTCTCACTAGCACCTTGTTTCCACAGAATGTCTACTTGCATCAGATTCTGCAAAGGAATTGAAGCTCCCTCGGTCATCAAAGAGTTAACGTTGAGACCGTGCAGCCCAGGACTAATTGATTTTCTAAGTCTTTTATTTTATTAGAAACTCCCTACTTCATTTATTAAAAAGATCCGAAATGAGGCATTATTCTGTTTTCTAATTAAAATTTAATATTCAAATATTATTAAGGATGCTCAAAGATTGCTGAACCTTAGGCTGTGAAAGGAAATAAATGCAACTTTTTCAGGGGGTTGTACGTTGGTGTTGGAGAGTAATTAAAATACAGATCTGATGGGGACATGTTTTTGTTCCTTGAGAGCCAGAGGAAATCCAGTCTGGTTCGAGCTTGGCTCACCATGTTGATTCAAGTACTATTATTGCTGGATTCCCAGGTACATCAAATACTTGGTCACTTGATTCCTTAACTTAAAGTTATGGGTTTGACCCCCGGGACTACCTATTGCCAAAACCACCTGCCTTCATTGAATGAACTTCCACCTGTCCCTATAGCACCATACGGACTGACATTGAGAAGTGATAGTATAAGAACAAAGAACAAACAACAATACAGCACAGGAACAGGCCCTTCAGCCCTCCAAGCCTGTACCAGTCATGATATCAACCTTTGCCAAAACCCTCAGCGCTTCCTTGTGCCGTATCCTTCTATACCCATCCTATCCATGTATTTGTCAAGATGCCTTTTGAACCCCATTAATGTATCTGCTTCCACAACCTCCCCTGGCAACGTGTTCCAGGCACTCACCACCCTCTGTGTAAAAAAAACCTGCCTCGCACATCTCCTCTAAATGTTGCCCCACGGACCTTAAACCTATGCCCCCTGGTGACTGACCCCTCCACCCTGGGAAAGAGTGTCTGCCCATCCACTCTATCCCTGCCCCTCATAATCTTGTAGACCTCTAACAGATCGCCCCTCAACCTCCGTCTTTCTAATGAAAATATGTTCCGCCTGCCCATATGGCTAACACCCTCCAGACCAGGCAACATCCTGGTAAACCTCCTCTGCACCCTCTCCAAAGCTTCCGCATCCTTCTGGCAGTGTGGCGACCAGAATTGCGAGCAAGGCTGTGACTTCCACTGACTGTCCATATCTGAGGCTCGTTCTGCAGACCAAACCACCTTGTGTCCGACACTGCTTTCCATACAGAGGAAGAAACACGCATAGAAACATACATAGGAAATAGTAGCAGGAGGAGGCCATTCAGCCCTTCGAGCCTGCTCTGCCATTCATTATGATCATGGCTGATCATCAAGTTCAATACCCTGATCCCCCCTCCCCCTCCCCCCATATCCCTTGATCCTTTAGCCCCAAGAGCTATATCGAATTCCTTCTTGAAATTACACAACGCTTTCGCCTCAACTACTTTCTGTGGCAGCGAATTCCACAGATTCACCACTCTCTGGGTGAAGAAATTTCTCCTCACCTCAGTCCTAAAAGGTTTACCCCTTATCCTCAAACTATGACCACTAGTCCTGGACTTCCCACCATCGGGAACATTCTTTCTGAATCTACCCTGTCTAATCCTGCTGGAATTTTATAAATTTCTATGAGATCCCCTCTCACTCTTCTAAATTCCAATGAATATAATCCTAACTGACTTAGTCTTTCCTCATATGCCAGACCCGCCATCCCAGGAATCTGCCTGGTAAATCTTCGCTGCACTCCCTCCTTAGCAAGAATATTCTTTCTCAGATAAGGACACCAAAAAGAAATGAAATGAAATGAAAATCGCTTATTGTCACAAGTAGGCTTCAAATGAAGTTACTGTGAAAAGCCCCTAGTCGCCACATCCCGGCGCCTGTTCGGGGAGGCTGGTACGGGAATTGAACCGTGCTGCTGGCCTGCCTTGGTCTGCTTTCAAAGCCAGCGAATTAGCCCTGTGCTAAACCAGCCCCAAAACTGCACACAATACTCCAGCTGTGGCCTCACCAATGCCCTATACAATTGCAATAAAACATCTCTATTCCTACACTCAAAACCTGTCGTTATGAAGACTAACATCCAATTTGTCTTCTTTACTGCCTGCTGTACCTGTGCGCGGACTCTCAGAAGCTGTGCGAACTATAATAATATGCAGTCCATAAGAGGAAGAAAATCAGAAAGTGGCACCATGGACCGCTGAGCTGAATATTCCGTGGAAAGACTTGCATTTAAATAGCACCTTTCTTGATCTTAGGATGTCCCAAAGTACTTGAAATGTCAGGAACACGGCAGCCAATTTACAAGATCTCACAAACAGCAAGGTGATCATATTCGTTTGATGTTGGCTGAGGGAGGAATATTGGCCAGCATCCCAGGGAGAGTTTACCCCGCGCTCCTGTCAAATGGGATCTTTTACGTCCACCTGAGTGGACATATGAGGCCTCAATGGACATCTCACCCAAATAACAGCACCCCCATGAACACAGCGCTGTCCCGGTGGAGGGTCAGCCTGCACTTTGTGCCCAAGGCCCGGGAGTGGGACCTCTGACTCAAAAGCAAGTGTGCTGCCAACCAGGCCATTGTTTATACCTGTAGAGGAGGACGTATGAACGTGAGGTCTCCCCAAATACAGCCATTGCTACAGCTCAGCCAGGCATGTCAGCTGCAAATACAGCAGCAATAAAAGAAGCTATCGCGAGGAAGCTCAAGCTTGGCTTTGCTTCAGATGGAGAGGTGCCGCTCTGTGAGAGTACCTTCGGCTGGTCACTAAAAACGCCAAATGCCAACCCTACTCCTGACATTTACACCAAACTCAGGTACAATCAGCCCCATCACGCCAGCACTGATTATGTAAGGGACACACCCAGGACATGGTAATTATTTATAATTCCAAGAAAATGTTTACAATTCTGTGTAGGCCGACCAGCAAGGAATTTCAGCTTGCGCACTATCTGGTAAATATAATTCACGTTGCAAGGGCTGAAGATATGAAATGAGGTAGCTTCTCCAATAAGACAGTGGCCCAATCGAAACATGAAGTTACACAGTGTTAGTATTGGGGAATTCTTTATAAACTGGTATATCCGGAGCTGTTACATGTAATCAGTCGGGATTGTCTATTATAACTAGTATTATAGAATGATACAGCACAGCAGGACAACATTTAGTCCAACATCCCTGTCCTGGCATTTTGAAAGAACTATCCAATTAGTTCCATTCCCCTGACCTCTCACCATAGCCCTGTATTACTTTCCCATCAAGTATTTGGCTAATGCCCCTTCTAATTTATGATTGAATCTCCCTGCATCCTTTTCAGCTGTGCCTCAGTGTCTCAGCTCCTAACGTACGTGATAGAAAAGTTCCCCCTGGCTCCCGTCTCTGGCTCCTTTGCCAATTATCTCAAATTTGTGTTGCCACTGGAAACAGTTTCTCTGTCAAATCTCTTCATGATTTTTGCTCACTTTTATGAAATTGCCCCTTAACCTTCGCCACTCGAACCTGAGGAATAAAAGGTCAAGCAGCAACATTGCCGTCTGCGTAAAGAGCTGTGTGGATCTCAGTTACAAACGGTTTCATCAGGTCGTCCCTTGGCAAGCTTTTTGTACCAGGATTGATTGTTGTTGGGGCCTGGTTCCACCTTTATACGTCCACAGTGAACTAATAGGGGCTGGTTTAGCTCACTGGGCTAAATCGCTGGCTTTTAAAGCAGACCAAGCAGGCCAGCAGCACGGTTCGATTCCCGTACCAGCCTCCCCGAACAGGCGCCGGAATGTGGCGACTAGGGGCTTTTCACAGTAACTTCATTGAAGCCTACTCGTGACAATAAGCGATTTTCATTTTCATTTTTCAATAGCGCTTACTATTTAAGCCCACAGCTAAAGGTAACACATTCATCCTCCCCTGGATGTACAGCATGGTCTCCTACTGCACTTTGTGCCCTGAATTTACACCAGTGAAAAGCTTCACTGACCAGCAGACCGAAGCTGAAAAACCTGACCACTTACTATCTGAACCCATTCCGTTCCCTGAGGGCTCTTCAAAAATGCACAAAGGCACAGTTCACCCACACGTGCCTCCTGATACAGTGGGTGCCGTAGAATTCTGAACCATTACAATAGGACAATCTCAGTTCCACACTGATTTATAAACCTTTTCACTCCAGTTAACGGCCACTTCCTCACAAAACACATCTGTTGATTGTTCTGCTGACTTTGTATAAACCGGTCATCTGCGTCTGACCTTCTGCTAATATGAGGGGACCAGATTCAGAAAGTTACCAAACTAAATAAGTAGTTAACTGTTGGAAGACTCCCATGGCAGAGGCCCCGGTGACTTGCCCACCTTTCTCACCTTCCTGCTCACCTTGATTCCGCTGCATAGTCGGGCTGAGATTGGGAATGTGTCAGTTGAGGAAACCACAGCTGATGTCAGCGTTCCACCTACAGCCACCCATTTTCATCAACTTCCATTAATTGCACAAACTTGCAACATTACTAAATTACAAAACTTGTTTCTTTCAAAAGCCCAATTTACCCACTAACGTTTCAGCAACACCAAAAGCTGCTGGAAGCATTAGGTTAATTGCATGCTCTAAGCGAAGAAAAGGCTCCGGTACAGAAACCTCAAAACTAATTCACTCCCCAGGAGTTAGCAATGCAAAGGGCTTTACCCTTTTTACTTAACAGCCAGCTCCAAGTTTCAGAATGCTAGGTGCTTACTTCCTTGAGCAATCCAATCGTAAGAGGCACAATCTGCTGAATAATTGTTACATTTTAGATTCTGTTGGGATGATATCAGGATCCTGGGAAGCAGGGGCCCTTAATGGTAGAAGGTGATTTGGACATACCTACAGTGCATGCAGAGGACCGAGTTCACCCAGTGAATTAATAAACAGTTTCAAATATTCACTTAGAACAAGGAACAACAGAAATGTTTAAGCAATACAAACAGGTATCAGCATTGAATGGAACAACCCTCAGCAAAATGAGTGAAACGAAACCATACTTTAAATTGGACACCTTTTTCTTTTATACCTTATTTGTTCTTCCGTTGATTAAAGAAGGAATTTATCTTCAGTTTTGTTAGCGGTGTATTTACAGCATTGGAAGATTCATTAACTTGTAGTTAAAATATGCCTGCTATGTTAAAAGTTGAATTTATGGTTTCGTGGCAAAGCAGGTGTATCCTGGTGTATCCCACCGTGTGATATCAGAGCGATTAAGTCTCATCACAGCCATTATCAGATAAATGGAGTACATTTACTAATTTGCTGTCCTATGTGCTGGGGGTGGGGGTGGGGGGGTGGGGGGGGGGGGGGGGGTACGGCCTCGACTGCCAACCCTATCATAAAAAACTGCCACCATCACACTTCCCAACAAATAGAAATTATTTTTTGAAATTAGTATAAAGTTTCACCCGTGTTTACTCAATTTTAAACTTGAGCTAAGAATTTCACGAGCATTTAGTGTCGTATGGGTCAGCTTGGGGTCGTTCGCTCACTGGGACCGACGAAAACCTCCTCTTATACATGGACTTTGGGCCCAATTAAAACCGTCTTAGTCAAATATATAAATCTAACTTCACATGAGGGCAGCACGGTGGCCTAGTGGTTAGCACAGCTGCCTCACGGCATTGAGGTCCCAGGTTCGATCCCAGCTCTGGGTCACTGTCCGTGTGGAGTTTGCACATTCTCCCCGTGTCTGCGTGGGTTTCGCCCCCACAACCCAAAAATGTGCAGAGTAGGTGGATTGGCCACGTTAAATTGCCCCTTAATTGGAAAAATAATTGGGCAATCTAAATTTTTATTTTTTTTTTAATCAAAAAAATCTAACTTCACATGCATATTTCTTTGAAAATTCTGTTGGGCTTTTAGCAAGCCATTGATTGAAAGTTGGTTTGACGATAACTCAATTAGTATTTGTCAGTAAAGATTTTCTTGCCTGGTCTAAAATGCTCTGAATAGACATGGCTATGAGCAGAATGGACCTTTGATAGGCTGTCAAACAATCCCAATTTGACCACATTTGTGCAAAGGAAGGGTAAAAGATGGACTAGTAAAGGGTTTGAGATGTCAAAGTCCTATTGATAATAATACCTTTTTATGGAGGTTATAAATGAAAGACAGCCTTTAGAAAATTACATACTTATGATCAATATCAAAATGTTGCTGTGCACTAAGATTTCTTTCCAATCTCACTGATCTGTTGCTGGTTTTTGGCGTTACTGAAGTTTGATCGCTCTGGGATATTCTAGCCCCAATCACAACAGCAACATTTCACTCCCATGTTGGGAAGGATTCAACAGCAGGAATTTCCACTTCGCCCTTTCATTTCTTTGCAGCTCATTGAGGTTTGGTACAAACAAGACTTTGGAAGAAAATCCCAAATCTTTGCAATCCTGGCTCGCAAAGATATGGAACGATTTCAACCTCATTTTAATGAAAAGAGAAACGCAGCAGCCAATTTACCGGCACAGTGACACAGATTTTCAGAGTGGTTGAGGTTCTTTGAGGAATCGCGGAGGGAGGGACATCGGATGTGACACCAGAACAGGAGCTATTCAGACCAGTCTTTTCCAACAATCCATTAGATCTTGGCTGTACTATATCTTCACCCCACCTACTCACTTTGGATCCCTAACTCTTAATTTCCTCGCCTACTAAAAATCTAACAATCTCAGTTTTGAAGTTTGAAATTCACCTAGTTTCAGTTTCTGTGGAGAGAGTTACAGATTTCCACTACTTGTATTCAATATTGTTTTTCCAATTAAAAAAACACTGTATACCAGTGTTGATTATTTGTGGGCCCACAGGACACATGATCTCTTTTGTAAACTGCCTTGTTTCTGTTGGTGTGCAGTGTTTTTGATATTTTGATGGGGGTGGACAAAACTCCCGAAACGATAACATTGAGATTCAGATGTGATGTACATCCCAAATGGTTTTCTACCTTTTGTTCCTGCTGAGCCACTTGCCAAATCTTTCCCACCAGCACCCCCTCCCGCTCACCCCCATGACTCCATCACCACCCCCTGCTCTACCTTTTAGCAATTGAGGAAGTATGCTGTTACTGTATTCCCAATCTCGATGTGGAGATGCCGGCGTTGGACTGGGGTGAGCACGGTAAGAAGTCTTACAGCACCAGGTTAAAGTCCAACAGGTTTGTTTCAAACACTAGCTTTCGGAGCGCTGCTCCTTCCTCAGGTGACCCCATTCACCTGAGGAAGGAGCAGTGCTCCGAAAGCTAGTGTTTGAAACAAACCTGTTGGACTTTAGCCTGGTGTTGTAATATTCCCAATCTCAACAGTCATAGCACAAACTAGCTGCAGAAGGATTTGTTGGGGGGGGGGGGGGTAATCACTGAAATACATTTGAACAAATATGGAAAAGCCCAAAGACGTGTTGGGAATTATGGGTGAAGGAAAAGTGGCGAAATTAGAACGACATCTCGGTTAGAACACTAAGGTGTATCACATCACATCAGAGAGCATTAGATGGTGACTTGTTAGCAGTGTCAGGTTGGGAAAAAACCCAATGTGTGATGTGTCATTACCTACAGAATGTAACGAGGGAGGAGCAAAGTGGGGGGGGGGGGGGAGGGGGTTAACCCTGTGAGAGTCGGACGTAATGCGGTTTAAACAGACAGTATTCTTCATTTAAAAAAATTTAATAACTGTCAGAGTGCTGAACAGAGCGGGGTGAGTAACTGCTGGAGAACAGACTGCTAGCAGCTGCTCATTCAACCACATTACCAGTCAATTTATAAGTTTTTGTATAGTTAAATAATACATTTACGAGAGATATATAACATGGAATTAATATACCAGGAAGAGCAGAAACTGGAGTTGAAGTGTTTGCAATACAGAAAAACAGGGATGCTCAGGGGAATTCATCAACACTGGTGTAGCACATTGCTTGCTTGGCACTGGAATGAGTATTTTGTTTCACAAGTGAGCAACGTAGCCCTTTCTCGTGACTGAAATAAAATCCAGATTCCACATGCATGTATTTGTATGTCGAATGCTCTTCTTTATTTTTAAGCAGAGGAGGGAAAAAGCCTGTGCGAGTGATCGAATTACGATACTGAGTAATATCGGATGGTAGGTGGAGTGACTTATTTCTAGTTGTTCTGTGAGAATATCATTTTCTTATGGAAATTTGTAAAGTGTAAGATGATCAAACTGGTGTCCATGATGTGAAATCCACATGCCCAGAACAAATATAACACAGAACAGTGATAAACTAGAACAGTCCAGAGAAGCCAGCCTTGCTAACTTCTTTTCCCAATCATGTGACAATATTTACGCATATACAATGGAACCCTTTAATAGTAAAACATAGCTGAAAGCACACGTCACCATAAAAGAATACAAGATCAGGATCTTTGCTGCATTTGGGAGTTATTGACATTACCAACTTGCATCTCAATGAGTGGATAAAGTAATGCATTAGGGTCCATCCTCAACCATCAGCTCAATGTGGAAAAGGTACATTGGACACTGTTGTGGTGCCCAGCTATTTCATCCAATCATCAGCTGAGGATTACAAACCAGGAAGGCTCCAGCTTTAACTCGACAGTCTTTACTCAGTTAGCTGTTCCCAGCTGAGATCATGGCAGGGTCACGACAATTGGCCTCAGCATCTTTGGCCCTCAAAACCAGTGTTCCATCTCCCGCCTGGCATTTAGCCGAAAGGCATAGGTGAGGACAGGTGAGGGTAGAGTCCCAATTTTGATTGTGATGCCCTGGCGGCTGAATACTTCACCAACTTCCATGACTAAGAGTGACATGGGAAGTGTGATCACTTGGGTCGGACACCGAAGAGTGTCTAAAGGCAAAGCTTTTAGCAACATAGTGAGGGCGAAACTGCCAACCACAGAATCAGGAAATACTGTCACCATGATACTGACTGAAAGAATAGTTCCAAAACCATTCACCTCCTTCGCTGCTTCTTTGTGAACCTGGATTAAAGCTGACTGTATATTTTCTCAAAATGGACTGAAACTGTGTGCTTTCCTATAGCTTCGCTGGAATGAACATATTTTTTAAATTATGCAGTTAAAAAAATGAGTTCAAAAACAGATTAGGCACTTTATGAGCAGGGACATTGGTTTCCATCATGGTTATGACAAATGTTCCAACAGGCTTTATGATGGAATAAAAGACTGCACATTGCACTTTAATGTTATTAAAATCCCCTATCTCCACTCTAACTATTACTCCATAGATAAATGATTAAAGCAGTTAAAACTTTGTCCAATTCATTTTCATTTGATTAAATTGCAGGGGTACTAAAATTTCACCAAAACAAAAATCACCTCGGCACGAGAGGATTTGACTATCCAATGGGGTGTCAAGGAAATCCAACTTGTCAGTGGCTGCAAAATTTTTCATCATTTGAATTTGACATTGTAAACACTCAAATGTGTACATCCACAGATGGCGATTTAACCTTTAATGTTTAGAATTTCTGGGCACCTCACTAACCTTGTTGACACGCGCAATACTTTCAGCATCTTGCCATCGTGGCGTGCTGCTAACACACAGGGTGGCTTCACTTCCACTAAGTATGCTGCTGGCCACAATTCTTCCACAAATTATTTCAAAAGGGGAATTTAAATCACAGCTTCTTAATAATTCTGCTTCTCCTTAATAATCTTTCCATTAAATATTATAAAGCAAAATCCCATTGCCCCTTGCAGATTAAATAATAGCATGTCAGCATTCAATTTCTTCACTTTCAAGGATAACTAGGGCACTATTTCACAGCAGGTGAATTGGGACATGTTGTTTTTTTTGTTATCTAATAAGAACTTCACTTTCTCCTCTATATAACAAATACTATTGCACAAAATGACCCATTCAACTGTTCTTGGTCATCTGAAAGATTGTAATATTAATCTCACAACAAAGATTTCTATTTCTTTCAATTCACCACTCTTTGTTTTTTTCCATTCGATAGATTGCCTGTTGACAATTGTCTCAGATTCTTTCGTTGCTTTTTATTTTTAACTGAGATATTAAAGAGAATGAATTTGTTTTATTGAGAACAGTTTTCTTTTGTTTGTAGACTAAAATAAATGTAAAGTAGGTGTAGGTATTTAAAAATAGAGAGGGTTAAGTAGACATTGGGATCATTTGGACTGGCCCGACTTTAACACAAATAAAACAGCTGACAACAGCTACAGAAAAAAAAAACACCCAGAGAGAAACAGAGAGAAGAAGGGTGATGTAAAGAAGAAACCTCAGGAGGTTTTGATTGAGTAGATGTGAAGTTTTAACCCTGCTTTGCTTGCCCCCTCAACATAATCTTGGATTGACTGACAGCTGTCAATCAATCAAAGCAACCCCCACCCTGTGCTGTGATCAGGAAACAAAATCTCCTGCCGAAATAATCAGCCTGCCTCCTCTGTTGAAGCTTCTGTCCTGATAGTCTCACCTTGAACAATGACAGGTTTACTCTATAATACTAGCAATGCTGTCTGATTCATTTAATACGTATTAAGCACGATAATTAGTTCTAAAGGGGCAAATGGTCACTTTCCTAGTGCATGCCCCCCCCCCCCCCAAGGTATTTGGGACACGCCGTGGACACAGCACTGACCAAGGGCAACAGGGGACAATCTCAACTTTTCCTCTGATGAGGGGTAGTGGGGTGTTAACTGTATCTGACAGTCTGACCATGCACAGGCCACACGGTCTCATTTACAGGAACAACATACCAGATTTTATTTTGTCTATTGCAAACAGAATGAAAGAACGAACAATGAAGTTTTATGTAACTATGTAAATCATAAGGTTGGTGCACCCAGCGCCAACAACCCAGTTTTGATTTGAAGCTGATTGCATCTCAGGCTGCAATGTCCTTTTTCTCTTCCCCCACCACCCCCAACAATTGACTATCATCTGTAAGTCAAAACGCGAGGAGTTTAAATTAACTAGCCATTGCGGTGAGGTGCTCCAGTAGATTGTGAGTGCTGACAGTCAGGAAATAATATCATAATATCAATACCACAGCCAGAACAATTGGAGATTAATAATTACACAAATTTAAAGCAGGTGGAACAATCTCCTCTTGTTGACTTTGATATTATTCTAGAAAAAGGCCAGGATTATGCTGCAGATTTTCTGAATCATCCAATTCCACCCTAATTTTTATTTTGCACCTTGGACGTGGTAACTTTTTTAAATTATTGACTTCTAATTATGCGAAGCAGCGATTATGGGGACAAATACATTGCGATTCCGGCTAATCTACACTGCAATTTGGAATGGCTGATAAGCGGGAGCATTAAAGGACGAGGGAAGAAGGGGGGGGGGGGGGGGGGGGATAACATCTATTTTTCCCACACTTACTGTGCTCAACCCTCAGCAGTGACTGAACCATTAAATTGTGTTGAATAAATGTCAGCCGGTTTGCACAATTGCAACTTCTGCGCGGCAGCATTGTCAGGGTGGAAGGGAACATTGCGGGATATCTCAATCAAAATTAAACAGGTCAAAATTAGACTTGCGTCCTATTTACACATGTCCCTGTTCATAAATAGAAATAAAAAGAGATCAAAACCCCTGAAAGTAGGAAGCTTTAGTTTTAGTTTTAAACTTAAGTCTCCCCCCCCCCTCCCCCTCCCCCCCCCGGCAAAGTGTTTTCTGTTTTCTTTCGAAACATTCTTTGTCATCCGCTTTAATGTTTTAAATTGTGACACAGGAGGGGAAAAAAACCCAGCAAGATGACATTGACTGTGCTCGAAGAGGGAGTGGGGAGGAGGGGAGGGGAGGGGGGGAGGAAAGGTCATTAATTACTTATGTGAGCTATTTCTTGAAAAAGACAATAAACCTCCATGGTCGCCATGGATATGACATATTTGGTGGGAAAACAACATAATCATTAAGCAATGAAGCGAGATGGCAGAAGAATGTGCAAGCCTTTAAGGTTGTGTGTGTGTGTGTGTGTGTTTGTGTTAGAGGCTCGTCAAATTTGGCGTTCTAAATTCGATCAGTTTATGTATCCATGGAAACCCGGGCAGATTATCATCAGTAGAATTAAAAATGATAAATTAAACAAGGCATCGAGGGGAGGAGGGCGCCGTTCGCTTGTAACTTGATTACAAAGTTGCTCTTAAACAATGTCAATTTCCAGCGGTTGGAGGTTAAACTTTGAGAACTAATGTCAATTTCAAGTGCCCCCCCCCCTCAGTTAAAAAAAGCAACTCGCTGTCCTGACTCCCCATTAACCCCCCCCCCCCCCCCCCCCCAAACAAGGGGGTACAACCTTACTTGGACACAAAAAGGTAATTCAGTTTAAACTGGATTCATCGATCTGTAGAAAGTGAGGGGTTTGGGGAGGGAGGGAGGGTCAGTTTTTTCAGGATTGCTACAGATCAAACATTTTCTCCTTGCTGGGCAGCTTGTAAAAATCTCCTCCCCCCCCCCCCCCCCCCCTCTGCAAGCTCCAAACTCCACATTTGATTGATCGCTCCGGCACCTGTTATAATGGGAGGAAAGTTGACCCCCCCCTCCCCTCCCCAAAAAAAGGATGATTTTCGATTTTCTGCTGAAAAGGTGCCCCATTCCACCCCCCCCCCCCCCTTTTGCTGTCCCAGGTGAACTGCAAATCACACTGCACATTCTGAAAATGCCTTTGTAAAGAAAAATGACCCTGTTTTCTGTCGTATTGCAAGAACCCAGATAATCTTACAGTCGACAGTAAGGGAGGGCTCTCGATCGCTGGGATCGTTGGCACGGAACTTTGTATCGAAGTGTATTTGCCGGTCATAAAATCTCCAGCAATCTTCCCTGGGATCAGAGGAGAGGGGTGAACTTTCCCATTGCTAAACTCTGTCTGAGGGAGGGAGGGGGGTCTCTGATCGTATAGGTGTTCCCCTCATTTTCTCTGCATCTAACCCTCCATAACCAACTGACTGCTCGATCAGGCTTTACACATCACACACTCGAATGGCAACCCCGCTCTCTCAACTTCTACAGAGCGAAATATTCTCCCAGCCACATTTTAGAAACTTTGGACCTTTAAAGTCCCCCCCCCCCCCCCCCCCCCACGCACACTTACACAACATAAGACAATATTTGAGACAAGATCATAAATAAAATCACCTCCCTCCCCGTAAACACGCACAGAATCGACAAACCAAACCTAATACAACTCCGGAGTTGGCTATGTGTGAAATAAGCAGGAAACTCGCACGGTTTCTGTTTTTGTTACATTCGTTGCAAAAGATTACAATAAACTCCGGGGAGGAGGGGGGGGGAAGAGAAACAGCACCCCGTTCACATCCGCATCACTCCTGACATTTGCAAGGTTTTAATAATTTGGGAAGTAAGGATGGAGGAAGGGAGAGAGAGAGAGAGAGAGAGAGAGCTCCACGTAGATAATATTAAACTCAAGCCGGGGGTGAGCGATCGAAAGAAAGCCCAGCACAGACAGACAGGCAGATATCACACAAATAGACAGAAAGCCAAGATCAAATTAAAGTCACAGCAATTAGGAGCGGGCAGCGCTGTCCTCTGCTCACTCGCAGCCCCCAAGTTTGAAGCCTTCACTTCAGTGAGTGGGAGAATAGTGAAAGGTGCGAGCCGGCCACATTATCTCCTCCACAAAAAAATAATAAGAAGAAGCAACACGGATTTAACTTGAGCTAATTGATTGATCAGCACACACACACACAGACAGACAGAGACAGAGAGACACACACACAGAGACACACAGACAGAGTCACCCATACAGACACACACACAGACACAGAAAGAGAGACACACACAGACAGTGATACATAGACACACACAGAGACATAGACAGGGATACACATGGACACACACAGACACACACACAGACACAGGCAGAGACACAGACAGGGATACACAGAGACACACACAGACAGACACAGGGACACGGAATGACAAGCTGACATGAAACTGGCAGCAACAGTGAGGCACACTTCTGTCCCTGTGTAAAACCTGCTGCTATTGTCAGTCTCTCCCCAAACAATTGAGTGAGTGGGGGTGTTGGAGGGAGGGAGGGAGGGGAGATCTGAGATCGTTACCTGCACTTGGGCTGCTTTCGGTGACTTTTCTCTGTGTGTTCGGATGGTTGGGGTTTTTTTTGGAGCATGCGCGCTGAACTTGCTCGGGTTTTTTTTCCGTATTATTGAATTTTGTCCATTTCTCCAAGTGGGGCTGCGCAGCCGGCAAGACGCGGCCTGGATCAGCGGAGCGGAGCGGAGCGGAGCGCCCGCCAGGGGAACCCCCCCTCCAGCCCCGCCCACACCCGCCCATTGGATACTGACTGCCCGTCGCCATGGAGATCGAACACCGAGACAGCGGCGGGGGCGGGGCCACCGCGCCAGGAACTCCCGCGCCCAGCTCCCGCCTTCCAAACAGAGCAAAGCAACCTGTGTGTGTCCCAGTGTGTGAGCAGGCCGGGGGGGGGGGGGGGGGGGCTGGGCAAGGGGGCCTGGCAAGGGGGGCTGGGCAAGGGGGGCTGGGCAGGGGAGCTTGGCAAGGGGGCCTGGCAAGGGGGGCTGGGCAAGGGGGCTGGGCAAGGGGGGCTCGGCAAGGGGGCCCGGGAGCTGGGCAAGGGGGGCTGGGCAAGGGGGGGCTGAGCAAGGGGACTGGGCAAGTGGGGTGGGCAAGGGGGCTGGGCAAGGGGGCCCAGGAGCTGGGCAAGCGGGGCTGGGCAAGGGGGTCTGGGCAAGGGGGCTGGGCAAGGGAGCTGGACAAGGCGGGCTGGGCAAGGCGGGCTGGGCAAGGGGGCTGGGCAAAGGGGCTCGGCAAGGAGGCTGGGCAAGGGTGCCTGGGGGCTGGGCAAGGCGGGGCTGAGCAAGGGGGCTGGGCAAGGGAGTTGAGGGCTGGGCAAGGGGGCTGGGCAAGGGGCTGGGCAAGTGGGTTGGGGGCTGGGGAAGGAGCTGGGCTGGGGCTAGGCAATGTTCAGCCTGGGCCTGGGCAAGGGGGCTGGGCTGGGTGCTAGGCAATGTGCAGCCTGGGAGCTAGGCAAGGGGGCTGGAGTGGGGGTGGCAATGTCCCCTGTCTCAGTTTGTCAAGTAACAAACAAATAATTATCTATTATTGTCACAAGTAGGCTTACATTAACACTGCAATGAAGTTACTGTGAAAATCCCCTAGTCACCACTTTCCGGCGCCTGTTGGGTACACAGAGGGAGAATTCAGAATGTCCAATTCACCTAACAAGCGAGTCTTTCGGGACTTATGCAGGGAAACCTGTGCTCCCGGAGGAAACCCACGCAGACACGGGGAGAACGTGCAGACTCCGCACAGCCAGTGACCCAAGCCGGGAATTGAACCTGGGACCCTGGAGCTGTAATGCAACAGTGCTAACCACTGTGCTACCATGCTGCCCCAATGAGTGACAATGTCAGCGCCCCCCTCCCCTCACCCACCCCACCCCACCCCCACGTTTCTATTAACCCCCACTCTCCTCTTTTATATTTTTAAGAATCTATTTTTGGCCCACTTTAACCCTACATTTCAGCTTGGGCGGCTTCGCTTGTTCCCGGTTTCTGCTCTTCTCTCCCAATGTTGCTCCGGATCCTCCTTTGGCGATTGAGGATCAGCCAGTGGCTGAATGGCCTCCAGCCTCCAAGTTGCGCTGAGCCCAGAGGAGACAGGGCTCCACAGAGCCCCAGCGACATGGTCGAGGCTTCAATCTTTAAGGGAATGCCCTGGAGCCGATTGCAAAAACCCACAGGGCCAACCGGCTGGCGTTGATGTTTTTTATTTACTTTTAGCACCACAGGCTGATTCATTTGACATAAAAGCTGATTTAACACTCAGAGGGTCAATCACACCGGAATCTAATTTTTACGTGCTAGGAGCATCAGAGCCCAGTTATGCCAATGGTTGGCAGCATTTCTGTCAGGGTTGGCCTTTCTGAGCTGTGAGGAGTCAATGTCATGTTGAGTTGGCAGGTGTGCAGGTTTTCATGGATTTGCTCCGAGTGTCTATCTTCCCCAACTCCCTTCCCAACTGGAGTTCTGTGATCCACTTCTTCAAAAGGCAGCCGCATTAACAAAACTCCTCACATCTCACACATTTGGCTGATGGCTCAGAGTGTCAATCAATGCATGGCACTCATACCAGTGGCTAGGTGGCACCATCCTGGCTATTCAGCACTGTGGCATCACACTACCTGAAGCTGGACTGATCCACACTTGCTGAACCCACACCCCTCATGTTTAAAGTGGAGCTAAAAGTTATCTGGATGCACATTATGACTATTATGAGATGTTAGTGAGATTTTAGTAGTGTTGGTCATTGTTTGAATGATATCGTTTAGGGACTGTGTCTGCTGCTTCACTGAGAATCACAATGCACTGGGGTGAAGAATAGCACTCAGCTGGATGAACACCAACCATACATTGCTAACTTGTCCTCAGCTTTGAATGTGATGACGGATTCATAACCAAGATTAGGAAAGGCACTTTCTCCTTCGACATTATGTCATTCTTAATTTTCCTTGTCAATTTTCCCCTTCTTTGAATCTTCCCTGGGAAAATTTCCACAGCCAATGCTCTATAAGTACCTGAGTGGGTGTGGTTTTGAGCAATTAATTGAATCCTTTGGTCAGTTTTTACGTGTGAATGCTGCCAATGTGTACCAAGGCGCTATTTGACACAGTTGAAACTGACCCTATCCTTTCCTGATATTCACACTCATGCCACTGGGTAACTGCTCTAAGTTGCCCTTCGCAGCTTGGAATGCTGACTCTTGGACTCAGTACCTCTCCTATTAAAACTCCGAATATCCAGCTTCATGTACCAATCCCGGTTTAGAACTGTTTAGAGGGCGGCACGGTGGCACAGCGGTTAGCACTGCAGCCTCACAGCGCCAGGGACCTGGGCTCAATTTTGGCCTCGGGCCACTGTCTGTGTGTAGTCTGCACGTTCTCCCCGTGTCTGCGTGGGTTTCCTCCGGGTGCTCCGATTTCCTCCCACAGTCCAAAGATGGGCAGGTTAGGTGGATTGGTCACGCTAAATTGCCCCTTAGTATGCAGGTGAGGTGGGGGTATGGGGTTGTAGGGATAGGGTGGGGGCGTGGGCCTAGGTAGGGTGCTCTTCCAGAGAGCCGGTGCAGACTCGATGGGCTGAATGGCCTCCTTCTGCAATGTAGGGATTCTCTGATTCTAACTGTGGAGGTGTGGAGGCAGGTGTTGGTGCCACTAAACCAGACAGCTCTGGGTTGGTAGGGCTCATCAGCCTTAGTTGGAAGTCTGCTGAGAAGAAGGAACTCTGATTTCGAAGCTCCAGTTAATGCTGATAGTGTGGAGGGGTCACCAATTGTGTCAATGGCCTGGGCAGTGATGTCGAGGATAAGTGAACCTCTTCATCCGGCTCGGCAGCTCATCGAGGAGAAGGAGAGCTCCAAAATCAAACCTGCATCCTTTCGCTAGTGCAGTATTAGCTGCCTTGGATGAGGGAGAGGGATAGGCTGTGTACAAACCCCACCCACAAACCCCATCCACAAACCCCACCCACTCTACTCAACATGCATGTTATTCACCAAGTCAACAAGCACCAAGTCATAGAATCATAGAATCCCTACAGTGAAGAAGGAGGCCATTCAGCCCATCGGGTGTACACCTACCCCCCTATTTAGGCCCACTCCTCGCCCTATCCCTGTAATCCCAGACCCCCTCCAAACCTTTGCAGCATTAAGGAACAATTTACAATGGCCGGTCCACCCAACCTGCATGTCTTTGGACATTTCAATTACATGTCACCTTTCACGGCCTCAGCACCTCTCAATGCACTTTAGAACCCATTCATTACTTTTGATGTTGCGATGTAGGAAGAATGGCAGCCAATTTGTGCAGAGCAAGATCCCACAGACAGCAATAACACAGTGATGAGGAAATGAGTTAAATTGATGTTGGATGAGGGATAAATAGGTGTGGGTCATGAGGGAGGACTCCTCTGTTCTTCAAATGAGTGCCTTGGAGTCATTTATGCCCACCTGAGAGGACAGGCAAACCTGGCTTTAACATCTCATCCAAAAGCTTGCGCCTCCAACAGTACAGCACCCCCTCAGTACTGCACTGGAGCATCTAGCTGCAAACCCATCACTGTAATACCCTGTACGGGATGGGGAATGATTATCTTCCCCGTGGTCTCGCAGATTACCAGCTCCCCCGCTGTGGGGTGTGGGAACTCCATTTAGTATTGTATAAAAGGATGGCCAATAGAGCGCCAACTAGACAGAGACCTGCTCAGGATCTATGGGGAAGTTTATATACCACAATTGTAAATAAATCAAAGTTCTTTATTTTACTCGGTGCCGACTCCCCGTGTCCTTATTAAAAAATTCTTCTGACTCCAAGGTGAGAGTGCTGCCAACTGATCTGGGTCCTGACAGCGTAGCTAATTCAGCATTGACTGGCACTGAATCCGGCCACCTTCTCAATCAATTTGGCCCGTCTGCTCTCTGAGTCATTGGGGGAATCATTCATCCGGTTTGTATCGTACCAAGCACATGGGGAAATATTTGGGAGTGGGGGCGGCGTCTGGGCCTTTAACGGAGAAATGATTATTTCAGATTCCTGTATACAGTTAAAAGCAAAGCGGATCGAGTGCTCTTAAAAAAAAAAAATCTCACTGACCAGCTCTTGAGTGGTGACTTCCTTGGTCTAACCCCCCAGAGTGTAGTTGCGTGCCCTTAGTAATAAGTAAAAGCATTAAAATAACACAGAAAACAATGAATTACAGTGAGTGCAACTTGCAAGCCAGCTATGGTCATAAATTACTCTCGTCCTCCAGTACATGTTCAGAGCAAGTAAGCAGTGTGATGATGACTTTTATTGCACCAGCACAGGAGTTAAATATATAACACACATAACGTTGAATATATGTTCGTAATCCTATTACTTACATCTGTATCCTCTGGTTTGAGCAAGGTGTGGGAGTGACATGTACGACAGTTACACCAGAATGAGAGCTGAACATTTTTGTCTCACTCTGTCACTTATTGCTTTATAGGCAATAAGGAGAGATGGTCAGAATGAAGGATTTCAGCAGGCAGCGTGAGTTAGAATACTCTGCTGTTACTTCTGGGACCTGGGTTAAGATCCAAGACAGACTAATGGGATGAAGTGTCTTTCATCTGCTGGCTCTGAAGGTCAAAAGTAAGTGAGTTTGACCAGCTAGTGAGTGGAGTCCTGGAGTGTCCCATAATTCTGCACTACTGGCAATAAACTGGTTGTTTTTGATCAGAGAGGTCACAGCAAAATCTGACATTAGAAATGGAAATGTTAGACGGATACAACAGGAGGCACTCTACTGTGGCGGAACCTTCTAACTGTCGTTGGGCGAAGCAAAGGGAGCCACATCCAGCATCTGACATGCGTGGTGCAATTACGGCCTCGGATCACTGTCTGCGCGGAGTTTGCACGTTCTCCCCGTGCCTACGTGGATTTCCTCCGGGTGCTCCAGTTTCCTCCCGTGGTCCCAAAATGTGCAGCTCAGGTGGGGTTGCAGGGGAGTGGGAGTGGGCCTGGGTAGGATTCTCTTTCGGAGGATCAGCACAGAGTCGATAGGCTGAATGGCCTCCTTCGGTACAGTCGGGATTCTATGATTCCATGTTTGAAAATCAGTTGGCGTTGAGAAACAAGGATCAAATCTAAATGCTTATAAATAGTTTTAAGAATAGCTGCAATGCTATTTAGGTTAGGTGTTTTAGCAAATATTGCCTACTCCAGCAATTAGAGAGGTAATTTAGAGATTGTCATCTGTAACACCATTGGCTGGCTCAGTGTAGTCAAAATCTGATTACTGCCTTCCTATGTTGAAATCTCAAAATAAAAGTATGCTTTCTGATTGATTGAGGCAAACACAATGATTCACAACATCTGCTCAATTCTTAACATAGAATCATGGAATAGTCAGAGCCCAGAAGGAGGCCAGTTGGCGTGTTGTGTCTGTGCTCGTTCGCTACAAGAGCAATTTAGCTAGTCTCAAGACCCAACCATTCCGCGTAGCCTGCAAGTCTTTTCTCTTCAGGTGTTTATCCAACTCCCTTTTGAAAACCACGATTGAATCGATCACCACCACACCTTCGGGCAGTACATTCCAGATCTTAACCACTCCCTGAGTCAGAAGGAAGAGAGATGACATGATAGAGGTGTACAAGGTGATGAGAGGCATGGATAGAGTAGATAGCCAGAGACTTTTCCCCAGGGCGGTAATGGCTCTCACGAGGGGACATAATTTTAAGATGATTAGAGGAAGGTATAGGGGAGATGTCAGAGGTAGGTTCTTTACACGGAGTGGTGGGTGCGTGGAATGCACTGCCAGCAGAGGTGGTGGAGTCAGAGTCATTAGGGACATTTAAGCGACTCTTAGACAGGCACATGGACAGCAGTAAATTGAAGGGTTGTAGATTAGGCTGATCTTAGATTAGGATAAATGGTCGGCACAACATCATGGGCCAAAGGGCCTGTACTGTGCCGTACTGTTCTATGTTCTATTATGTTACCATTGCTCCTCTCGCCAATTACCTTAAATCAGTGTCCCCTCATTCTCAGCCCTCCTGCCAGCGGGAACAGCTTCTCTACATCTGCTGTGTCCAATCGTATTGTGACTGTGAACATCTCTGTCCAAACTCTCAACCTTCTCCTCTCTAAGGGGAGGAAGCCCAACTCCACATAACTGCTCATGCACGTAACTGAAGTCCCTCGTCCCTGGAATCATTCCTGCAAAGCTTTTCTGCATCCTCGCTAAAGTCGACACAATCTTCCGAAAGAGCATCTTTTCCAATCAAGCTGCTGAGTAGATTAATGACATTCTGGGGCCTCCAAATTATACAAAGTAAAAACACAAAGTGGGACAATTTTCTACTATTCTCTTACACCTCAAAGACCAGAAAGAATAACTTATTGAACAGGTGTATGGCTCTGTGAGTTGTTTGGAACTATAATTGTTTAAATACATTGATATATACCAATAGCCGTGATGGTAACTGGTGTGGAATGCCCACTGAAGTCCTGGAGTTTTTTATTCTTTCATGGGGGATGTGGGCTTCTATGACTGGGCCAGCATTTATTGCCCTTTCCTAATTGCCCTTGAGAAGGTGGTGGTGAGCCGCCTTCTTGAGCCGCTGCAGTCCATATGATGTCGGTACAGCTGTTAGGGAGACAGTTCTAGGTTTTTGACCCAGTGACAGTGAAAGAACAGAGATATATTTCCAAGTCAGGATGGTGAGTGACTTATCATAGAATTTACAATGCAGAAGGAGGCCATTCGGCCCATCGAGTCTGCACCGGCTCTTGGAAAGAGCACACTACCCAAGGTCAACACCTCCCCCTATCCCAATAACCCAGTAACCCCACCCAACACTAAGGGCAATTTTGGACACTAAGGGTCAATTTATCATGGCCAATCCACCTAACCTGCACATCTTTGGACTGTGGGAGGAAACCGGAGCACCCGGAGGAAACCCACGCACACACGGGGAGGATGTGCAGACTCCGCACAGACAGTGACCCAAGCCGGAATCGAACCTGGGACCCTGGAGCTGTGAAGCCATTGTGCTATCCACAATGCTACCGTGCTGCCCTTGCTGACTTGGAGGGGAACCTCCAGGTGGTGGGGTTCCCAGGTATCTGCTGCCATTGTCCTTGTCGGTTTGGAAGGTGCTGCTGAAGGAGCCTTGATGAGTTACTGCAGTGTACTCACTGCTGCCACTGCAGATCCCAAATCCACCTTAACTGCAACAAGGATCAAATCCCACAGTGTCGGTCCCAATCCTTTCCAGATTGGCTTCCCCCCTTCACCCTCAAAGTGAATCCGATTGTTGTGGTAGCATACATTCCATATGCATTTAGCCAACTGAAGTTCTATAGAGTGATGATAGCGACTCCAATTTCAGTCCATCACATCTTGATATGGAATCTCTCCCACTCTTACTGCCTGCCATTGACGTGTGTGAGAAGGATTTACAAGTTGATACTCAGCCTGTTTAGCCACGTTATAAACACCTTCCTTCGCCTATCAAGTCCTGGAGCGGGGCTAGAACCTGGAGCTTCTGACTCAGAGGCAGCAATGCTGCCCACTGCGCCGCAAGACCTCTTACTCTTCCAGTAACAGGACCAATTTCATAGTCACCATGCACGACCCATTGTTCAGCCTGAAATTGTGGCATCATTTTCAAATTAATGGGAATGGATTTCCTTGATATTCTCACCTAGAAAGAGCAATGTGCTCAGATTGAGCCTAGAAGAGGGCAGGGCAAGACAACTGGAGGTCTGGCTGAGCTGTATCCTTCCTGCAGCATAGAGGAATGTGGAGCTGCAGTATGGATTTCTGAGAACCAAATATTTCAGTATATTTTGATAGTTTGTTTAAGATGGAGATTTTTGTCCCAGAACTTTGACAGTGGCTGTTATCACAGCTGCTACAGTGAGAATTATGGATATTGGAATTTCAAAGATTATTCTTCCCTTGTTGTGTGACTTGAAGGAAAAAAGACAATGAAAGCATAATGTGAGACAGATTTGATTGCAGCAGAGTGAATTGCCACACCCCTTTGCTTCTATGCAGCTCTCTCTATACACATACATATATATATATAGTATACACACATACAATATATAGATAAAGGCAAGCCTACCTGGGACTGAAGGACTTTATGAAGGAGGTGGTGAAAGATTGGCACCATCTGGCTTGGATCTAACTTGATGGCAGCCTCCGTTACAAGGATGGCATTGCCAGCAGCAGTCAATGTCACACAACCCTGACTTGTTATGTCATAAACTCTTCCAAAGCTACCATAATATCAACCAATCTGCTCTGTTAAGTAGCATTAAGGCGATCACTGACAGAAACATCATGGGCAGCAAGGTAGCACAGTGGATAGCACTGTTGCTTCACAGCGCCAGGGACCCAGGTTCGATTCCCAGCTTGGGTCACTGTCTGTGCGGAGTCTGCACGTTCTCCCCGTGTCTGCGTGGGTTTCCTCCGGGTGCTCCGATTTCCTCCCACATGTCCCGAAAGAGGTGCTATTAGGTAATTTGGACATTCTGAATTCTCCCTCGGTGTACCGAACAGGCGCCGGAATGTGGCAACTAGGGGATTTTCACAGTAACTTCATTGCAGTGTTAATGTAAGCCTACTTGTGACAATAAAGGTTATTATCTTTGCCTGGAAATTTTGCTGCTGAGTAACAACACTCAACAACTTTGGTTGATAGGATGTCCCATGTTATTAATGGCGCTCATGTGGCCATTCCTACATACTATCCTATTGCCTTCAATGACTGCCAACACATACAACTTTAACTGGGATGATCATCATAACATCATGTGTTTTACCTTTATCTGGGATACAGAAGAGGGCAGCCCGCAGATTGAAGGACAAAATACCCTCTTCCGGTCTTTACCATGACAGCATTACAACAGAGACAACTGGCATCTGAACAAAGATACAGGTCCCACTAGACCATCATTGAATACTCCATAAGCATCTTGACATAGCAGCAGATGCTTGGACTGACAGAGGCATTTTCCACTACAGCACCTCTGGAATCTCAAATATGCTCTTCATCTGCGACATACAATACATCCAGGGATGGACAACAATGGAGTAGATGAAAGAGGAAGAGAGTGAGTAAGTCCAGGCACATCCCAAGGACAGAGCAAGTTACTGCAAGCCAGTCATAAAACATCACCGCTGAAACATTGGTGCAGGCAGCAATTTGGTAGATTTCCATTCATGAGACCTGCGACTAAGTACATCTATCCAATGAATCAGTCATCTCCGTCTCACCAATGTTGGTTTAACTCAACTACCAAGGGTTCCAGTCCTCTGATCCACCAATATCCTCTTCTATTCCATCAAAAGAAATCTCCCAACTCAATTTCAAATAAAGTGCAACCAAATTTAATTCCCTGAAAGCGACTAGTGTATATAGCACAATGCTTCCCTTGGTGATAGTGCGTGTTTTGGGTATTCTATACCTTAACCTTGCACTGCTCCTGGATGGGTCCCTAGTGGCAGGTGTAAGGAAAATAGCTGGCTGCTGGGAGTCAGTGAGAAGCTCCAGGGATTGAAGTGTCTTCATGCGCTGAGTCATGAGATATCTCTGCAACGCTGCTACCGTACCCAATCCTAAAGTGTCTGGAAGGTGTGCCCACCTTCTTGCACACCTTTAGTGGTGGGGAGTGGGGGGGGGGGGTCTAGATACCCTTAGTGTCACTATCAACGATAACACTCATTATCAGTGTCGGCTAGGTCCTCCCTCATTCTAACCACCAAATTGCATGGGAGCAGGATGATTGCCTTGACAATGGTCAAATAGAACCTAATAATAATAATTTGAATCTATTTTTGCGTCAGACGATGTTTTGAAGAATTAAGTCAAACTAAAATTATTTCATCCAGTAACAGGTTGCTTGCCTATATGAAATGAAATTAAATTAAATTCGCTTATTGTCATAAGTGGGCTTCAAATGAAGTTACTGTGAAAAGCCCCTAGTCACCACATTCCGGCGCCTGTTAGGGGAGGCTGGTACGGGAGATAGAGAAGAAATAAATTAATTCTTAGTAGAAATAGAGGTCAGTTTGCAATAAAATAAAGTGTTACTTAATTTTTAGATTAAAAAAGATACAATTATGGAATCTAAAATGGTGTATAAAACACTGAAACAAGTGTCTGAAAGAACTCTGATTCTCCCCACACCCATAAAATAAATCTTGTACATTCAGCACTTGTATTCCTCTTGTGGATATTTATGTATTTCTGTTTTATCCCCACTAAGAGGAAGGAAGAAATGTTGGATACATTGACAGCTTACATTGGGGCAGCACGGTAGCACAAGTGGCTAGCACTGTGGCTTCACAGCGCCCAGGGTCCCAGGTTCGATTTGCCCGCTCGGTCACAGTCTGCGGAGTCTGCACGTTCTCCCCGCGTCTGCGTGGGTTTCCTCCGGGTGCTCCGGTTTCCTCCCACAGTCCAAAGACGGGCAGGTTAGGTGGATCGTCCATGCTAAATTGCCCTTAGTGTCCAAAACGGTTAGGAGGGGTTGTTGGGTTACGGGGATAAGGTGGATCTATGCAGTGCAACACATTGAAACATCTTTGCGAATGGCCCTTGACAAAACGTGACACCAATTATAGAAGAGATAAAGCAGTACATTAAAGTCCGCAGAATTAGACATGTTTTTGTATGCCAATGCATTGGGCAAATGAATGAGAAGTCCAAATTCTGATCAGAAAAACCATGCATCAGGTGTGGCTCATTTATGAAAGGACTACCTTGATAAGACATAAAACTAACTGATAACAATGGCCACTGAAATAATAAACTATGATGATTCAGACTACTTGCTCCTTCAGTTAATGAGTCACATATAAGTAATTGAAGCGACTAATGGCAGCATTCGTTATAAGACACATTCAGCTATTAAGCCCTATCCTATCTGACTAATGTTCGTAGATAGTCAGATGGCAGGAGTTAAATGGGACTGTAGGAGCAATGTTCTTCAGTGTGCTCAGGTACCACCTGCCTAAACATGAGAGGATTGTTCAGTCAACGAAGAGAGGGAAAAATCATTTTATCTCCCCTCTTCTGAGTGAATTTGACACCAACTCTTTGCAAAAAGATCCCCTATAAGCAATTTCAATGTACAAACTGGTCTTTCACCAATACTTTAATTTTCTTTAATCAGTCAGAGACTCACAACCGTGATTTTTATTCCCCACAGAACAGCAGAACACTACGGGCAACAAACAAGGGCTAAACAATCTTATTTGATGCGATTGAAGTGTTGGATTCCCAGCCCAAAGCTACCAAGTTACAATTCCAGCTTCAATTTCGATTCAATTTTACCGCCGTGAGTTTGCCAGTTCCCGGTTGCTCTGTGGGTTTGGAGCATTGTAGTGGTGCTGTACCTTGGCATGAAATTGTTTTGGGGAGAAATAAGAATATGATGTTGGGCAGAAGCACAGCGGCAGTGATAATTTGAACCAGGATGGTGCTCCCCTGAATGAAGCAGACAGTTAAGGAGCAAAGTGGGAACTGAAAATGTGTAAAGGGGTTTGCCTGGAGTTTGGGGGAGTCTGGGTCTAGGGAGCAGAGTCTACAAACCAACCAGACCTTGCAGGAGTGAAATTAAGAAACAATTCAGCACGTAGAGGGTGTTGGAAGTTTGGATCTTTCTTGAAACAGTAATTGAGGCAAGGTAACTTTATATTGTTCATTTGTGTGATATGGACATGGCTAGCGAGGCCAATGTTTATTTCCAGTCCCTAATTACCCCTCAGAAGACGGTGATGACTTTTCTGCTTCAATCATTGTAGTTCCTGTGGTGCAGATACACCAACAGAGCAAAATCATCAATTGTTAATTTAAAAAATGTGTTTGATGGAACCAAAACTATTATAGAATACAAGGCAAAGGTGGGTATATGGGGCTGGATTCTCTGTTTTTGGGACTATGTCTCCCACGCCGCCTTCAAAACTGTGGACTTTCACATCAGAGAAACTGGCGTGATAGGGCCACAAATTCCTTGCCCTGCAGGGGGCTAGCAGGGACCGGGCAGAGATCTAGCAGCTATTGCTGCAGATACGGCCCCCCGCACCTCCGGGTTCGAGGCCGTGCATGCGCACGGCAGTGGCCTCCAGTGGCCGCGCCCTACTCCATGGCCGACTCAGACCATGGAGCAGGGCACTGGAAATAGACACACCCCCCATCGGCCGCGCACCGAACCCCAACCGCCGGCCAGAACATTGCCCTGCCGTGTATAAGGCCCCCCCTGCCCTCCGATCAGCCCACCTTTGACCAGGGCGGCCGCGGGCTGAGTCCGCAGCTGTCACACTAGTATCCCGACCGGCTGGAGCACGTTAGTTCCACGCTGTCGGGACTTTGGCCGGTTGGGGGCAGAGGGGATGGGGGGGCGGACCTCCAGCAATGGCTGCAGGTAGGTACTAGGCGGCGTGGCGTGCTCGAAGAGGGCCAGGAGAATCGGGGAACCGCCGCCAGTCTCGATTTCGTGCGCCAAAATGGATTCTCCGCCCCGGCGCCGACCGCGATTTCAATAATCAACAAGGAGATCTTTTTCCTGATGTGACATCGGAATAACGATCAAAGCGCATCGCTATGAGACGGTTGTTCTGTGGTGGTGTAATCGCTCGGTCTCAGTGTGAATGTACATTGTTTGGTCAGAATAATGTTGCTGCAATATCTCTTTTTACATTGTTGTACTATTTGCATTATTGTTCAAAGAGAGACAAGTAGGTATTGGAGAGATTATTTAGAAGCTGCACTTTTTAATTAATCTTTGCACTGAATCACAATTATACTGTCTGCTGGGACCTGCCAACAGTAATGTTTTCCACTGCAGTTATGACCTAAAAAGGGTTTAGAAGACTGAGCTTGCTAAGGGCCTATTTACACTTAGAACTCCAAATTATTGTGCGCACAGATTGAGAGCTGAAGTTGAGTCATTTTTTATAAAGTTCAGGTGAATGCAGCCTTTACTTGCACATGGCAGATTACTCCCTGCCGTTTGCACTCTTTATGTACACCCTGCCAATTCCAAATGCAGGTTAGGTTGATACTGTTAAGTAGATGTTAAATGCCAATTAAGGATATCTCACTCAATTTCATACAGTCACTCACTTCACCTCAATTATATGGATTTCACACCCATCAGGACCTGCAGTGAAGTTGCAAAGGGAGCCAACCTTTTTTTTTATGAATGTTTTTTATTCAGTTTTCATGTTTTATATTGAACAAATTACAAATTGTTAGAGAGAGAGAAAAAAAAAAGAACACGCAAAAATTAACATATATATTTACAGGTAAGCATCTTCGTAATAATAACTGTGGCCTCCCCCCTTTAACCGGCATACATATTTTACATTCCCCAATATGGCCGAGGCACATGTTTATTGGCATTTATTTAGTTTGGTTTTGGGCCTTAGCTTGCCATCAAACCCCTGTAACGAACCCGTAGCCCCCCCCCCCCCCCCCCCCCCCCCCCGGCTACCTTCCCCCGATTCCCGTCCATTTTCCCCTGATTCTTGGCCACCTGACTATTCTTCCTCTTGTACCTTGGCCACAAACAGGTGTCCCGGAACAGTTGCAGGAATGGCTCCCACGTTCTGTGGAAGCCGTCGTCCGACCCTCGGATGGCGAATTTGATTTTCTCCATTTGGAGAGATTCCGAGAGGTCGGACAGCCAGTCTGCAGCTCTGGGCGGTGCTGCTGACCGCCAGCCAAACAGGATTCTACGGCGGGCGATCAGGGAGGCAAAGGCAAGGGCGTCCGCCCTCCTCCCCAGGAATAGATCTGGCTGGTCTGGAACCCCGAAGACCGCCACTATCGGGCATGGCTCCATCCTCACCCCCACCACTTTGGACATAGCCTCGAAGAAGGCTGTCCAGTACTCCACAAGTCTGGGGCAAGACCAGAACATGTGGGCGTGGTTGGCCGGGCCTCTTTGGCACCGTTCACATCTGTCCTCCACCCCAGGAAGAACCTACTCATACGGTTTCTCGTTAAGTGGGCTCTATGTACCACTTTTAGTTGCATCAGGCTGAGCCTTGCGCACGTGGAGGTGGAGTTGACCCTATGCAGTGCTTCGCTCCAGAGTCCCCACCCTATCTCCATCCCCAGGCCGTCCTCCCATTTCCTTCTTGTTGCGTCCAGTACGGTGTCGTCCCTTTCTACCAGTCGGTCATACATGTCGCTACAGTTCCCTTTCTCTAGGATACTTGCGTCCAGTAGGTCTTCCAGTAGTGTCTGTCGTGGCGGTTGTGGGTACGTCCTTGTCTCCTTTCGTAGGAAGTTTTTGAGCTGCAGGTACCGTAGCTCGTTCCCCCCAGCTAGCTGAAATTTCTCTGTCAGTTCGTCCAGTGTTGCAATCCTGTCGTCCGTGTATAGGTCCCTGACTGTCAGTGTCCCCCCGTCCTGCCTCCACCTTTTGAAGGTGGCGTCAGTCAGTGCTGGTTTGAACCTATAGTTGTTGCAGATGGGAGCCTTGTCCGACATTTTGTTCAGGCCAAATTGCTGCCGCAGTTGGTTCCAGGATTGGAGGGTGGCCGTCACCACTGGGCTGCTGGAGTGTTTTTTGGGTGGGGATGGGAGTGCTGCCGTGGCGAGGGCCCGGAGGGAGGTCCCCATGCAGGAGGCCTCCTCCGCACGCACCCACTCGGCTTCTGGCTCCTGGATCCATCCCCTTACTCGCTCGGCTGTTGCCGCCCAGTGGTAGAATTGTAGATTCGGGAGGGCTAGCCCCCCCCCTGGATTTTGTTTTTTGTAGGACCTTCATTGGGATCCTAGCATTTTTACCCCCACCCCCCCATACGAACGCCATGATAAGTTTGTCCAGCGCTTTGAAGAAGGCCTTGGGGATGTAGATCGGAATGGATCTAAACAGGAAGAGGAACCTGGGCAATACGTTCATTTTGATCAAGGGAGCCAACCTTGCGGACAAAACTAACTGGGAAGAAACTAAAATGCATTCGGAAGCCTCCTTCTCTCTGTCCAACTATGCAGCGTATGGATTGTATCGACGGAGGGTTTGCAGCAGGAATAACAAGAGAGAGCAGCTAGGGAATCTTCAGAGGCATACCTGTTGGAATCTCCATTGACCAAGTGCAACTGTGACATGATTTAAACGAGGATCTAGGGCGGAGGGGGCCGGGGAAGCTCTGTCAGAGGAGATTTTCACAAGATATCTGACCACATCAGATTCGATCTGGAGCCACCATCCTGTATCATTACCACACTAGATATGCCAATGAAAGGTAAATTAAGTATTTTGCCATTCCAGGCCACTGCAGAAGATGCATCGATAATTAGCACCTCCGTTTTAAACATGCAATAGACGCACTGTTTTGAGAAAAGTGACCATGTCTTTGATTTGATTTATTATTGTCACATGTATTAGTATACAGTGAAAAGTATTGTTTCTTGCATGCTGTACAAACAATGCATACCGTACATAGGGAAGGAAAGAGAGACTGCAGCATAGAACGAGAGTAAAAGATAGAATTAGAGGGTATGCTGGGCACAGCTTGCAAGAAGTCGCCTCGCCCTGGCGCCATCTTGGATGATGATAGGTAGAGTTGTAGGGAAGCACCAGGAGGCACTCTGTTAGCTACCCATGGTGTGGACATCCGAAACATTGACGCACACATTGTCCATCTATAGTGACCCTCCGATGCTCTCTCATCTCTGAAGGCTTTCCAATAAGAAGGAAAAGGATAGAGTGAACACCAAGCATGAGGAAATGGAGATGCCCAGATGGAGAACTGAGGCTTTTGAGGAAGATTTTGAAAGCAGGTGGTGAGATGGAGAGAATTGAAGAATGTAGGAGCGCGATGGCTAAGTGAGTGACATGAATGGTGTGATAGAGGGAGTGAGTGAGGAAAAATCCAGTTTGATTGGATTGGAGGACACTTGAAGGGAGGAGGCCGCTCAGGTGGAATGGGATGATGGAATGGAGACATTTGAAAACAGGGTGAGGATGTTGGAATTCACATGATGAACTTCAAGCTCAACAAAAACATTGCTGTCCAGTTTCAAGAAAAAGTGGATAACCCATGAAAATTGGATTGTCAGAGAAAATCAAGTGAGTGGCTTTAGCTTGTTCTTTAATTAAAAATTGCAACTTAATGAGGTCAGGAATGGCAGATACCCAGCATGTAAAACATCACTATTCAAATTTTTTACATGTTTCAAACTCTTCAAAATGTTTCCTGAGGGACTTTACCTGATAAAAGTGTCCCTTTAAACAGCGTTGGGAGCGGAGTTTGTTTGCATTCTTCATGGAAACCCACTTACGTTAAATTTCAAAATTGTGGAGGTCATGCAACCTCAAGATTAAATCTGGATCAAGTTAGAATAACCAGCAAGTCTTGCCAGTGGCACTTGTCCCAAATCAAAGTTTCTTAGTTCAAGGCAGCAGGATTGTAAAGTAAAATATTTCTCCTGTTATTCTAGCTGTTTGTTGAAACTTTAATTCCAGAAGCGAGTGCACAACAGATTTTATCGGTTCAGGTCAGTTGATTATCTTTTGAACCTGTCCTTCTCAGTCTGTGAGCTACTTAATGCCAATCGGGGGCGCAATGGACACTTTTAATGCCATAGGGCAGCAGAGAGGGCAGCCACAGCAGGGCAGGGTGAACTGGGTGGACTACTGCCAGTTCCCCGCCCCCAAGATTGATCCAAGCAAATTCAATTGAACAACAGCCTTAACATACAGGTTTCTCTCTGGTTGGCTCAACTACTTGTGATGCCTTCCATTCCCGAAGCTTCGCACAACCGATCAGAACTGCCCCAGTCTGTCAAAGGGAACACAGTGTTGGCAATAAATGTCTGCCACACATTCCTGGTGAGTCTCTGTCAGTCTCTGCATCAGCTGACATTTGGCTGGTATTCGCTATCAAAGTCTGACTTTAAACTACTTTTCTTCTTCTCTACCCATTAACCTCCTCACTGGGTCTCAGAAAGCTGCATTATTGTGTTCCCCCTCTTCACTGCTTTCTGATCTTATTGACTAACTTTCCGACTGAGGCCAGGATTACAGTGCAGCAGGTTTATTTTTGGAAAGGATTCTCTGTATTCAAAATGTTCTTTTTGTTGGGGGCTGTTGGATGAAGCTGGATGCTTTAAAGAAGAAGTTTGAATCCAGACGAGTTGCACTTCCAACGCTATGAAGCCGCTTCTTCTGCAACAGTTCGGAATTGCAAATCTACCTTTTCATCATCTGATATTTTTCAAAAAAAAAAGAGATAATGCTAAAATAACAAGGCTGAACTTGCAACAGCGATGAAAAAAAACACAAACATTTCTTTGAGTATAACTGCTTGAACATAAATGAAGAAATGGATCTTAATCTTATAATTATTTTAAATGAGTCAAGACTCCAACAATATTACTTAAAAACAACTAGCTTTGCCTCAGTCTCTCATTAGCAATGTTACAAGAAACCCATGCCACATTTTGAAACAGAATTTCTAGTTTTTATTTTAGTATATTTTAACGTGAAATAACAATGTGCTTGAGGGATGACATTATTGGGAATTGTATCAGTTTCCACTTAACCCACATTACAACCTGAAGACACTGGCCTGATATAAATCAGAGTCTTTCCTAAGTTAGCTCTGTAGATAATTCCAACCACTGTCACCGATGTACCGCTAGCTCTGGCACTCAATGCCTCGCATCTCTCAAAAAGGCTGTTGAATTTTGTCTCTATCTTTAACACGTTTAATTAAGTCTTCATTGGCACCCTATCCACTACCTTCAACAGTCACTCCCTCCACCACTGACGCACAGTGGCAGCCGTGTGTACCATCTACAAGATGCCCTGCAGCAACTTGCCAAGGTTCCTTCGACAGCGCCTACCAAAGCTGCAATGTCTACCACCTAGAAGGGCAAGGGCAGCTGATGCCTGGGAACGCCAACTCCAAGTTTCCCTCCAAGCCATGTGCCACTCTGACCTGGAACGATATCACCCTTCTTCACTGTCGAGGGTTGTATGTATACGATATGGACTGCAGCGTTTCGCGAAGGCAGCTCACCACCACCTCTCAAGGTCAATTAGGGATAGAAATAAATGCTGGCCTAACCAGCGATGCCCACATCCTATGATAGAATAAAACAAGGGCTGAATTTGGGTTATACATCCTGTTCTATTGATTTGTTTGGTGTCAAACTGTCAGAGAATGGTTTCCTATAACATGGGATTCATAGCAAAGAAACAAGCCATTGGCTGGGTGAGTTCCCAGGGGAGCTTTATAAAAGGTTTGGGGCAGACCTGGCTGGTGAGGGTGTCTAATGCAGCAAGGGAGATGGGGGAACGCCCCCCTACACTGTTGCAGGCTTCCATCTCCCTGATATTAAAGACGAATCTGGAGCAGTGCGGGCCGTACCGGCCGATATCATTACTGAACGTAGATGCCAAGTTGTTGGCGAATCATGGACTGCATCCCAAGGGTGATAGGTGAAGATCAAATGGGTTTTGTGAAGGGGAGGCAGTAAACAGCGAATGTGAGGAGGTTGCTGAATGTAATCATGATGCCCTCAGAGGGGCAGGAGGTAGTGGTGGCGATGGATGTGGACAAGGCGGACAAGTGGGTAGTATGGGAGTACCTGCTGGGGGTGTTGGGGCGTTCGGGTTCGGGCAGGGCATTTTGGGCAGGTTGCTGTATAAGGGGCTGGTCGCGAGTGTGCAGACGAACTGAGTGAGTTTGGGGTACGTTGGGCTACATGGGGGGACGAGCAGCGATGCCCACTCTCCCTGTTGCTCTTCGCCTTGGCGATAGAGCCGCTGGCAATGGTGCTGGAGAGACTGGAGAGGGATTGAGCAGGGGGGGAGGGGGCATCGAGCAGAGGGTCTCTTTGCATGTGGGTGACCCGATCTGCTTCGCAAATTTCCGAAGTTGGAGGTCCTGGAGTAAGTGGATGAGATGCCCAGGGGGAGTGGCTTAGGTACCTGCAGGTCCGAGAATTTGTAAGGAGGGAGGTGCCGTGCTTTCCTGGGCTGCCACCCCTGGGATTGCAGGACAAGGTGCGGTCGAGGGGTGAAATAGGGGAGGGGAACGTGTCCGATGTCTGTAAGGAGTTGATGAATTGGGAGGGAGCCCTGGTGGGGGATGTGAAGTGTAAATGGGAGGAGGAGCTGGGAGGGGAGGTGGGGGCCGAGAAGTGGCCGGAAGTTGCGGAGTTATAAGGCATCCTCATCTTGTGCGAGGTTAAGCCTCACTCAGTTTAAAGTGATATATTGCACGCATATGACGGCGGCGAGGATGTGTAGGTTCTTTGAGGGAGTAGAGGATAGGTGTGGGCGGTGCGTGGGAGGGGCCCGTGAATCACGTCCCCATGTTCCGGCCGTGTCCAAGCTGGGTGGGTTCTGACAGGGGTCCCTGTACATGATGTCTGAGGTGCTGGGGGTGGGGGTGGTCCCGAGTCCAGAGGTGACGATATTTGGGGTGTCGGAAGACCCGGGAGTCCAGGGGGGTCAGAGAGGCCGATGTTTTGGCCTTTGCCTCGCTGAAAGCCCGGAGATGGATTTTTCTGGAGTGGAGGGACTCGGAGCTCCCGAAACCGGGAGTGAGGGTGAGTGACCTGGCAGAATTCCTGAGACTGGAGAAGGTCAAGTTCATCTTGATGGGTTCGTCCGGAGGAGGAAGCCATTTATTGATTTCTTTCCGGAGGTGTGATGGGTCAGCAGGTGGGGGTAAGGGGGTTAAAATGGGGAAGGCGGGATGTAAGGAGGGGGTGGGATTAAGGGAGCAGGGGGGAGTGGGTATTGGTTATTTATAAAGTTGTTTGGTTGTCCTTCTGATTTTGATGTTTATATGAAAATACGTTGAATAAAATATAAAAATAAAGAAACAATCCATTTGACCCGGTTTCCCTCTATGGACGTTTATGCTTCACATCAGCTCTATTCCCATGTCCGACTTCATCTCATCCTTTCAGCATTCCCTTCACTTCCTATCCCCCTCGTGTGTTTACCTATTCCGCCTCTACATCTATTGTCCTGATTTGAACAGAGAGAATTCAACAGTTTTTCTAACAGTGTAGCGACAGCTGCTCACAAAAAACAAAAATGCTGGACATTCTCAGCAGGTCTGACAGCATCAGGGGAGAGAGAAACGAGCTGACGTTCCGAATCTGGATGACATTTTGACAAAGCTGTTTTTAATTGCGACTGAGGCGAAGGAACTGGGAGAATGGGATGGAGTTCCAGGATGTGGGGTGTGAAGACCTGGGGTCGAGGTTGCTGTGGGTGTCAGTGGCTCTCTCCCCCCCCCCCCCCCCCCCCCCCACCCCCTCCCCAAGGACCTTCTGTATGTGGGTCAGAAGATGTGGCAGGAATGGCCTGCCTCATTGGGAGGAGTCTGTCCATTGCTCCTTGGAAATTTTTATCCATTATATTAATTGTAATTGTTTTTTTATCAGCTTCTTTAAAATAAATTTAGAGTAGCCAATTCTTCTTGCTTCCAATTAAGGGGCAATGTAGCATGGCCAATTCACCTACCCTGCACATATTTTTGGGTTGTGGGGGGTGAGACCCAAGCAAACACGGGGAGAATGTGCAGACTCCACACGGACAGTGACCCGGGGCCAGGATCGAACCTGGGACCTCGGCGCTGGGAGGCAGCAGTTCCAACCAGTGCGCCACCGATATTGATTGTAATTCTAAATCATTCATGGTCTGCAGGGCTCTTGGACTCAATCCTGCGTTCGACACCCAGCTAAGTACCACTTCTGTCCCTTGCTAAGCTGTAACCAGTCCGTCCCAGCGCACGTCCACGAGATGTAAGCTGAAATTCTCAGGTACGAGACCGAGTCCAGAATTGCTGTCCTCGTCCCATGCTTCGTGTAACAAAGGTCGTTGGAGGCATCACCCTCTCCTGGCGCCGGCAACATGAAGGATGGGATTTAGCGTATCCAGTTCCCGGCTGCTGTCTGGCTGGCTGTGCTGGAGAGTGTCTGATGCTGGTTAACTGAAACACTCCCAGATTTTCAAGGCTGTTATCTGTTCAAATAGGCGAGTGTGAATGCTGGTTCAGGATAGAAATGGGTGCGCGCACTGCTCCAGTATTTTCTGCCCACTCGACTGTGAAAAGATGTTTTTAAATTTTTTTCAAACAACATCCTTTGAATAAATATAATATTTTCTAGGGGATCCTGATTGACTCTGAGGTTTATAAAAGACTGAACATAACTGAAGTTTCCATATCCTTGTCCCTTGGTGTTGCATTTCCATTCAGTGCTCCCCTATGGGGACCTCACAAGCCCTTGTTAACTGCACAACACAGTAATTTGTAAACTTCCAATGATAAACTGAAGTTTTGACAATACTAGGAGATGCCAAAAGCTCTGTGATACTGTAACCCCCTTTGGAAATTGGCCTCTAAGCTTTGATTTAAGCTTGAGTTGCTTTGATTTAATCTGGCGATTAACCAAGTATCGTTCAGGCAGGTGGAGTTTAAACTCAGCAATCTCACCCACAGGAGGCAATGGGTGAAGTGAAAGAATTATTGCCAAATTCATAAACAACAAAGATATGGCAGACGGCGACAATACCATATTTGTATACATTCAGTATTCTTATCCTAGTTTTCACCCAGCAATTCTAAACCGCCATCCCTCAGTGATTGGGTCAGCTCTGCTGCTGGATTCAGTGCCTGAATCCATCCCAGTGGACCGAATTCTCTGTTGCCCGAAGCCGGAATCATATTCGGCGATTGGGTGGAGAATCCCTGTTTGCGACCGAATCGGGGCCGGTGCCGTTTTTCGGCAGCTCCGCCCCCTCCAAAACGGCATCATCAGGGAGTACACTGCACGCCGCTGGGGCGGCCACAGGGTGTCACCAGAAGGTCCTCCCCCAATGGTCCGCCCTCGATGGGCCGAGTTCCCGACAGCGCAGGACCCGTGTGCTCTGAGTTTTCGTCAACCTCGCGTGGTTGAAATGAAAATGAAAATCGCTTATTGTCACGAGTAGGCTTCAAATAAAGTTACTGCGAAAAGCCCCTAGTCGCCACATTCCGGCGCCTGTCCGGGGAGGCTGGTACGGGAATCGAACCGTGCTGCTGGCCTGCTTGGTCTGCTTAAAAGCCAGCGATTTAGCCCAGTGAGCTAAACCAGCCCCTGCGGACTGCGTCCAGCGCCGCCACAGTCGGGGAAGGGGGGGAGCCGCTCCGCTGGCTGGTTGGGGGGGGGGGGGGGTTTGGCGGGGGCTGGGGGGACTGGTGGAGGATGGTCCGAGGGTGGTGAGGGGTGTACAGGACGGTACTATCTCTCAGGCCGGGTCCATGCGCGGCCGGCGCCATGTTGTACGGAGCGACCGCTGCAGGCCCGGCAATTCTCTTGCCGTTTATGTCGGGAACGCCAGGAGCTTTACGTGGTGTAGTTGCTAAACCCCCCCACCGGGGGCGCCGCCTAATTTTCATTGTAAAAGTAGACACTTCCTCCGAACATGGGACTCAAAATCGGAGAATCCAGCCCAGTATCACTCTGCTGAAACCCCAGCAAGTAAAACCAGCTTTCCACTGGCTGTAGGGAAGTGCTTCAAAGGAAGGAAAGTCCCAGCAAATAACAACTTCCATTCGCCACGTGTCAGGCTCCTCCAGAACAAACTGGCTGTTTCTGAGGAAGAGGGTTACAGCACTCCAAGGGCTGGTGCCCCATAATGAGATAATGATTGTGCCATTCCCGGATTTGCATCTGCCCCACCACCATCTCTGCCCATTAAGATTACAGCCGTGGCCCAGTTGTACAGTTGCATACGTCTCCTTCCTCCCCCTGGTGACAGAATCACACAGGGTATCGCAAGGCTCACAATCGGGAATGTATAAACATTCTGTGAGAAGTACAACAATCTCATAGGATAAAACACAAATAACACAACACGGGGATACACAGTGAATAATTCGACAAGGACAGCTTGGGGGTGGGGGGTTGGGGGGGGGGGGGGGGGTCTGATTCTACACATTCGCTCCATTCACTGGCATTGTCTAATCAAAATGACAATTTTGTTCCTCATGTGAGGGTTGTAAAGTGAACTGGTCCAAGGTGAAAAGCACATTGGCCACTATTTTAGTCCATCCACCTTTTCCAACTGTGACTTATAGTCATGAGGTCATTCACTGTTTAAAAGATTGGAATATGCAGAATTACTTAAGTTAATTGGATTTGTTTCCTGCTGGTTGGCTTAATGAGTGTTTTTTGTTCGCTAGTGGTAAAAAAAAATGCCACTGTTGCTAAACCTATCTTGGAACGTGCAAAGTGGTATAAAGATTGGTTGAAGTACGCGCACTGCTTTGATCGCAACATTCCATGTGGTAATAACTGGGAAGCAAAATTTACATCACTTCAAATATCTGACATGTGTGTTTGATTCGACATTACACTCACAGCACTTGCCTCTTCTTTCACCTTTAGGCTTATCAAGTAAAATTATTTTTGCTGTCATATTCACTGAAATTTTCCTGTTGAAAGAGTCATATGTGGTTTAAGTAATCACGAGGGATTTTCAGAACCGACTGATTCAAAAGGGACAGTCAACATGGAAAATTAGAATCTAAGAAAAGATAGAATGAGAAAAGGCTATCACAGATTATGCTCACAGGTCTAAATGCTTGTTTCTATATTCCTTTGTTCCTACCTGTGCTATTTCTTCAAAATATTCACATGAAATTTCCATTGTCATCTTTCCAGTTCCTGTTAAGGCGGCTAACTGAAGGTAAACCTTTCACCAAGGTAGCGTCTTGCGATTTTGACTCAATTTTTAAAAAATATAAATTTAGAACACCCAATTAATTGTTGCCCAATTAAGGGACAATTTAGTGTGGCCAATCCACCTTCCCTGCAATTCTTTGTGTTGTGGGGGTGAAACCCACGCACACACGGGGAGAATGTGCAAACTCCACACAGACAATGACCCAGGGCCGGAATCGAACCTGGGACCTCAGCGCCGTGAGGCAGCAGTGCTAATCCACTGCGCCACCGTGCCGCCCTTCGATGGGGACATTTTAACATGACACCAGTCTGTTGCTTGTCAATAATCATTCATCTCTTTTTTGAAGGTGGGTTTCAATTCCAATATTTTAAATATTTCCGCTCTGACCTGTAAACTTCCCATTTGATATCCAAGTGCCTGAAAGAACGATGACTAGAACAGGCCTCTTTCAAACTACCACCCCAGACAAAAATATCACGTTTCACTGTGTGATTGAATATTATTGGGTAACTATGGTTGTTGATAGTTTGCAGATACATTGGGTCAATATCCTGGAACTCCCTCCCTAACAGCACTGTGGGTGTACCTACACCAGATGGACTGCAGCGGTTCAAGGCAGCTCACCACCACCTTCTCAAGGGGAATGAGGGATGAGGGCTAATAATAGCTGTCTTAGCCAGTGACACCCATATCCCATCAATGAATAAAAATCAATAAGCTATAGGACGCCATTTAATGGGAAAGAAACAGAGTCGCGTTTAGGATGCATTTAGTGGGATGTTTGGCACCGAGAACGACCCCCGCTATCAAACGGGTTTTTTGGGGGGCCTTGGGAAGGAACGCCGAAGCCGTCCTTACCTCATTTCCTGCACAGGCAAACTCAGCAGGTCAGTGCAGGAAGAGATCAGGGCACCATCTTTAAATGGCACCCCAATCTCTCAACCCCCCCCCCCCCCCCCCCCCCCCCCCCCCCCCCCCCCCACCCCCAGCCCTTGGACTCTCCACCGCAGCCTCCGGACCCTCCGAATGCCCCAAGTTACCTGTGAGGGGGTCCTCAAGACCCCCTTCACCCACTTCATAAGGGCAGGGCACCCCGTGCCCCAATCCATGGCCTGAGTAACCTGGCACCTGGGCACCTTGGCACTGCCAGCCTGGCGCCCTGGCAGTGCCACCTGGTGCCAAGGTGCCTGGGTGGCAGTGGGAGTATCAGGATTCCACCCTGCCCAGAGCCCGGGGCCTCTGATGATCTGGGAGATCAGTGTGGGCCAGTACTAAATGATGCGATGGCGAGACCTCCCGGGCATGGGGGTTTGTTCTAGAGCCTCGGGAGCATCGGACAGCGACATATGTAAGTGAGTCTAACTGCTGACTTAAATACGTAAATCTGGATCTCAACCAGCGAGTGCGGGATCTAGATTACGATGTCTGATCTCATGAAGCATTCTGAGCGTTGTAGATCTTACGAGATACCTTGTGTAAGATTTAACGGCCTCGTTACCGAATCGGGCATGATAAGGCGTTCGTCCACACCCAGACTGGATAATTTCAATAAATTACAACCAAACCTTTCTCATTGTTCCACCTTATCCTATGGAGATGCAATCTACAGTGATGCAATTTTCCTTTCCTGACCTGTGGTAGCTAATATTTATCTATATGAATTCCATATGGAATTCTATCACCTTATCCATCCCAATAGTCTCATTCCCGCAAGAAGCTAGTAATATGGTCACAAAGATTGCTATCAGTAGTAAATGTAACATTATCTTATTTATTAAGTTCCTTCCTCCATATCTATTTTGAATGTTGCAAACAGCAAAGAATCCGAACTTGCCTCGGTAGAATTCTATGGGATTCCTTTATTTGTTATTATGTTCTGCTTCGGAATACCATTCCAATTTTCAATCCAGTTAGCTCATTTTCCATTCTTTCTCTGACTATTAAATTTCTTGAAAAGCCTTGTATTTGAACCTTATCCAGTGCTTTCTGAAAACCCAACTCATTAATTTTTTTTTTAAATTTAGAGTATCCAATTATTTTTTTCCAATTAAGGGACAATTTAGCCAATCCACCTACCCTGCACATCTTTGGGTTGTGGGGGCAAAGCCCACGCAGACACGGGGAGAATATGCAAACGGACAGTGACCCAGAGCCAGGATTCGAACCCGGGTCCTCAGTGCCGCAGTGCCAGTGCTAACCACTGCACCACCGGGTTGCCCTCCAACTAATTTATAATTAATCAATAAACGGTAAACATTCTCTAGTTCCACCACCAATGCACAGTGCAACTCGCCAAGGTTCCTTCCCTTCAACAGTACCTTCCAAACCCATAACCTCTAGTCATAATAGTCTGTACTATTGTTAAAAGTAGGCTTACATTAACCATGCAATGATGTTACTGTGAAAATCCCCTCATCGCCAAACTCCAGCGCCTGTTCGGGTGCAAAGAGGGAGAATTCAGAATGTCCAATTCCTCTAACGAGCACGTCTTTCGGGACTTGTGGGAGGAAACCGGAGCACCCGGAGGAAACCCACGCAGACACGGGGAGAACATACAGACTCCGCTCAGACAAATACCCAAGCTGAGAATCGAACCTGGGACCCTGGCGCTGTGAAGCCACGGTTCTAACCACTTGAAGAAAAGAGCAGTAGGTGCCTGGAACACCACCACCTGCAAGTTCCCCTCCAAGTTAAAAAGACCACGCTGACTGGGAACTATATCGCTGTTCCTTCACTGTTGCTGGGTCAAAATTCCCTAACAACACAGTGTTGTAACTGCACCCTATAGATTAGTGTTTCATGGGCACAGCTCACCACCACCTTCTCGGGGGCAATTGGGCAATAAATGCTGACCTTGCCAATGAAGACATTTTTTGAAAAGGCTTGTCTGTTAATTTTGTTGCTCCCTGATTATGGGAGGCATTCCATCTAAAGCTGTATCATTTACCCATTAAGGACTCTGCTTTGTAAATGAACGTCGATACTATACCATAAAATTCTCCTGAGCATCTCGTATATTACCAAAGTAAGACAAAATGATCTGTAATTCACCAATCTGCTTCTATTGTATTATCAAAGTTAAGTTACAGACAGAGTTTATATTCACTGTTAATCCCTGTTTGCTTACTTGCACCTGAAACTCCTAAGATTTGTCCATATGTTAAAGATTCACTGGATTTCAAATATGTCCACAGTTTTCATTTGTGGAGATTGATCTGAAGTATTCATTTTACTGTCTGTCATTTTCCAATTCCATACATTTTTATCAAGATATCCATTAAAGTTTCTACTTTGTACATAATGCAAAATATTTTGGATCTTTTAATGTTAATCAACAATCCATCTTTCTATTGTCGTGTTAAATAATCTTCAGCTGACGCCTGTATGATTCACTGCCTTTCTTTTTCAGTTCATGTCCAAAGAATGATCGAATCCCTATAGTGCAGAAGGAGGCCATTCGGCCCATCGAGTCTGCACTGACTCTCCGAAAGAGCACTCTATCTAGGCCCACGCCCCCACCCTATCCCCGTAACCCAGTAACCCCACCTAACCATTTGGTCACTAAGGGGGAATTTATCATGGCCAATCCACCTAACCTGCATGTCTTTGGACAGTAGGAGGAAACCAGAGCACCCGGAGGAAACCAGAGCAGATTCGGGGAGAAAGTGCAAACTCCACACAGTCACCCGAGGCCGGAACTGAACTGGGGCCCTGCCGCTGTGAGGCTGGTCTGACCCACAATGACACAGTTTCCGTAGTGCAGGACAAGGAGGCAGGTCCCAAATCCACCCCAACTGGATCCTGTGTTCTTGACACTAATCTGACCCACGCAGGCCAGGCCATCGAGTCTGAGTTGCTGTGGCAATGTGCACTTTTACACCCATGTTGTAGCGTGGGCCTGTAGATAGTAATGGTCGAGGCTCCAATTTATTTTCCATCGCACGGCTAACCAGGAATTCTTCCCGGTCTTACCGGCTGCCATTGGCGTGGGTGACAGGATTTGGAGGTTGAGACTCAGCCTATTGGCTGCACTATGAATGCACTGTCCTTGGCCATCAAGTCCTAGGGTGGGACTTGAACCCAGAGCATTAAAAATGGCAGCCTGTTACCGGTCAGTGCAGGGAGACTGCTGATTGTTATGCATAATTTAGCGGAGTGAGGGTATGGAAATACCACCTTGGCAATGCAGCAAGTGCCTGCGTGGGACAGTCCAGATTCTCCGCTGGCAGGAACACTTTGTTTTGAAACCAAAGAACCCGCCCATTGATATATTAATCAATAGTATTGATATATCCTATCAATCTGGTCAGGCACAGAAGAAGGAGGCCGTTCAAACCATCCAACCTAACCTATGGACTATGCCTCATCACAGTAGCAACCTGTCCCTGAATGTTTCTGACATTTTGATTTCCACTGTCAGAAATATTACAGATAATTATTACCGGTTGTGTGATGAATGTTTTCTGGACATCCTTTTGTTAGTTAACATTCATGGTTTATCTTAAATTAATATTTATTTTTATTCTATTTAGTGTTTGTTTACAAGTTGCCCTTTCATAGAATCATAGAATTTACAGTGCAGAAGGAGGCCATTCGGCCCATCGGGTCTGCACCGGCTCTTGGAAAGAGCACCCTACCCAAGTACACCCCCCCACCCTATCCCCATAACCCAGTAATCCCACCGGAGCACCCGGGGGAAACCCACGCAGACACGGGGCGAACATGCAGACTCCGCACAGACAGTGACCCAGCCGGGAATCGAACCTGGGACCCTGGAGCTGTGAAGCAATTGTGCTAACCACTGTGCTACCGTGCTGCCCATCATTTGTCTTCTTTCAAGCTTTTCTGAGTTCTCCTGACCTTTTGCTCATAACCCACTCTCCTCACTAATCTTATGTACACCATTTCCTGGTGTGAATGTTTCCCTTACGTCACAGGCTCATGGTCACTGCTGTAATGCAGGAAATGCAGTTGCCAATTTGTGCACAGCAAGTTCTCACAAACAGCAATGTGATCATGACCAGATCATCTATTTGAGTGATATTGATTGAGGGATAAATATCGACCAGGGAGAGCTCCCCTGCTCTTCTTCAAAATGATGCCATGGGATCATCTACAAGTACCTCAGAGGGCAGACGGGGCCACAGCTTAACATCTCATCCAAGAACATCCACAGTTCTGCACTCTCTCAGTGGTGTGTCAACTGAGCTTTCCAAGCTTAAGACGGCGAAGTGCGACTTGAGCCCAAAGCAACAGATGAATAACAATAAGATCTCTCTTCAGCTTCCTCCAGCCAGTCTGAGGTCAGCGGACTCTAACATTCACCTATATACTAGTGAGACTCCTAGTGGTCAGTCAGTGAATTACAACACAACCATGATATCACTACAACAATGGCCACAGGTGTCTACTTTAACAACTTGGCTATATAGCACAGCATCTTGTTTCTATCCGTCCACACCCTCCAGCATCAGCTCACCATGTTAACTATCTACAAATTGCACTGCAACAATTCACTCTTTCAACAGTACCTTCTAAACCTGGGACTTTGAGCAGCTAGAAGGACAAGGGCAACAGACGCATGGGAAAACCATCCTCTGCTAGCTCCCCTCCAAGCCACACAGCAGTGTGATTAGAGAATATATCACTGTGCCTTCATCGTTACTGAGTCAAAGTCCTGTAACCCCCTCCAGGACAGCACTGTGGGTGTTCCTAACTGTGCACCTCAAGAAGGCAGCTACCCATCAGCAAGGTGGCAGATCAGCGATGATCTTATTGAATAGCAGAGACAGATTCCAAGGGCTGATTGGCCTACTCTTGCTCCTATTTGTCATGTTCCTCTGATAGCTCACAGATGTAACAGAACACCCCAGATTGCTAGCATATAAAAAAAAAAGATAAAGCAGACAACCATTGGAAAAATCCGAGCCTCTGGGATATATTTGGTTTTGTATGTGCAAGGAAGCACTTTGAATAAGCTGGGGGAGGGTTTATAATTACTGATCAGTAAAGAGGCTTTTCTTTAATTTTACTAACAGGACAAAACACCCCACCTCTGTCTCCTAATTTGAGGGATTTATTTGGTTACTGTTTAGACAGAAACCACCGCTGGTGGAAAACTGATCTTTTTCTGAATAATTCAAACCCAGTGAGAATTAAGAGGCTCAAGGATTGACAGTGTTCTGAATATTAAACGTGCAATGGAAATGATTAAATCAGAATAAATATAAATATTAAAGGGCGGGTTTTTGCACAATAACAGATGAAGAGGCAGTGCCTCAAACAGAACAACTAGTGAACTGCATCATAAATCTGATCAATCCCTCTTGAGTTCAGCGCCAGAGAGAGTTTAATCTGAGAGAGGCTTTCCGATACTCCAAATTTTAAAAAAGAACCCTGTTTTCTTTGCCTCTTCTTGCAGCATATTGGTGGTCCAATGATGTACCAAAACATCACCTTCCCCAGCAGCCGCACCTCCCCTCCCCCTCCATCTCCAGGGGGTCAACATTAATTCTTCTTCATCTTGCATTTAATTTTTAACAAGAAAAAAAGTCCTTGCTAATTTATGTTCCATTGAAGCTCGGCATCAATAGCCACAAATCAGCAGAGAGACTGGGACATGTCAGGAAAGGACATTCCATCCCTACTCAATCCAGTGCTGGCAGAGTACACGTCACAGTTTACCAACTCCCAGGCAAGAGGTTTAGAAAGATTAAGGAAACTCGCCTTTTAAGTCACCACATGTGCCCAAAAATGGTCTCCAGATAATGAGAACTGTGTCTTTAAAAGGTTACAAACAGGCAATATTTGACATCTTTTAAGAGCTATAAAAAGAAACACTTCAAAAGTGAGGAATGTAGATGCCAATGCATTTAGCATCAAGCAAAGTAAAAGTTATGCGAGATAACCTTGTGCAGTGTGACCTTGAAGACTTCCAAGTAAATTAAAAGAAAGCATAATTTGTTTGTACCTGTTCACAATTTTTGTTTTACCGTTCAAATTCTGCTTCTTATCAGCTGCCTTATAAATGCATCAACTATTAAAGATTTTTGATACAGAATGAATACAGCTTCATATTTGCACCTACTCATAGTAGCCAGAAATACATGTTTTCATTAATACCTTTGTCCATTTGTAGTATAGTTTCAGATAAAGTCATTTAATTACACTTTATATTTCTGTGCTCGTGTGAAGTGGGGTAGGGTTTATTATAGAATGCCTTATGTTGTAATGGAAACTGTTACGAAGCCTATAGAGGACCCCAATGTTATACAAACCTCAGTGGCAAAACTAATTCTTAACTGGAGAAAAATATTAACATAACAATGTACCGATCTAACCATAGCCTTAATCACCGGATCACAGCATTGTCACGGCACAGAAGGAGGCCATTCAGCCCATCGTGTCTGCACCCGCTCTCCAGACGAGCACCATAACTTAGTGCCGATCCCTTGCCTTTTCCCCGTAACCCCGCACATTGTCTCTATTCAAATCATCACCTAATCCCCTCATCAATGCATTGACTGAACCTGCCTCCACCACACTTCCAAGCAGTGCATTCCAGACCCGAAACCATTCGTTGTGTGAAAACATTGCTTCTTTTGCAAAATATTTTAAATCTGTGCCCATCTCGTTCTTGATCCTTTTACAAGTGGGAACAGTTTCTCCCCGTCTACTCTGTCCAGCCCCCTCATGATTTTGAACATCTCCATCAAATCCCCTCTCAGCCTTCTCTCCCAGGAGAACAGTCCCAAGCTCTCCAATCTATCCTCATAACTGAAGTTTCTCATCTCTGGAACCATTCTTGTGAGCCTCTTCTGCGCTCTTTCCAATGCGTTCACATCCTCCCTGTAGTGTGGCACCCAGAACTGTACACAATATTTCAACTGAGGCTTAACTAGTGTCTTGTATAAGTTCAGCACAACCTTCTTGTTCTTGTACTCTGTGTCCCTATCAATAAAGCCCAAGATACTGTATGCTTTATTAACTGCTCTCTCCACGTGTCCTCCATCTTCACTGATCTAGGGCCATCAGTCTATCATTATCTACCGGGTAAAGCCCTCTCGGAATCTTGTATGTTTCAATGAAATCACCTCTTGTTCGTCTGCAGTGGACACAGACCCTTTCTACTCAATCTTTCGACAATGGGCCACACTGTGATCCCAGGAACACTTGTCAAATATCTTGTCGTTGACACAAATTCATGTTTATAGTTTCATCTATACAATAAAAAGAAGTTTCCAATTGGTGGTTGATTGGTGGGTGATATTTGCTAACACTTATCAACGTTAATGGAGAATCATTTTTGTCGCCTGGTGATTGTTCGCTGCATTGGTCTCCAGCTGAAACCTATGAAAATATCGAAACATTGCTTCACTTGTTTTTAGTTGCAGAGCACACTAAGATTAAAACTTTTGGATTAATAACTAGCAACAATAAATTCTTGCCACAGGCAGTCTTGTTCAGTGATATCATCTCTACCCAGAAACTACGTGAAGAGCAAAGGTTTGAAGTGTGAAACCCTTTGTGGATTGGAAAGAGTAGGGGAGATGGTTAAGATAAATGTAAAGAAGAATAAGAACAAAGAAAAGTACAGCACAGGAACAGGCCCTTCGACCCTCCAAGCTTGTGCTGACCATACTGCCCATCCAAACTAAAATCTTTGGCACTTCCGGGGTCTGTACCCCTCTATTCTCATCCTATTCATGTATTTGTCAAGATGTCCCTTAAACGTCACTGTTGTCCCTGCTTCCACCTCCTCCGGCAGCGAGTTCCAGGCACCCACTACCCTCTGAGTAAAAAACTTGCCTTGTACATCTCCTCTAAAACCTTGCCCCTTGCACCTTAAACTAATGCCCCCTAGTAATTGACCCCTCTACCCTGGGAAAAAGCCTCTGACTATCCACTCTGTCTATACCCCTCATAATTTAGTAGACCTCTATCAGGTCGCCCGTCAACCTCCGTCATTCAAGTGAGAACAAACTGAGTTCATTCAACTTCTTCTCATAGCTAATGCCCTCCATACCAGGCAACATCGTGGTAAATCTCTTCTGCACCCTCTCTAAAGCCTCCACATCCTTCTGGTAGTGTGGCGTGTAGCAGTGGTGTGATGATGCCATGTTTGTGTGTTACTGACTTCGAGACTGTTTAAAGAAAAAGACAACAGGTTCGCACAGTCCTGAGGTCCTGTAGATGAATGAGGCAGACTGTGAGGTTGCTCAGGTGGAGGCAGCACAGTAGCATTGCATAGCACAATCGCTTCACAGCTCCAGGGTCCCAGGTTCGATTCCTGCTTGGGTCACTGTCTGTGCGGAGTCTGCACGTTCTCCCCGTGTGTGCGTGGGTTTCCTCCGGGTACTCCGGTTTCCTCCCACAGTCCAAAGATGTGCAGGTTAGGTGGATTGGCCATGATAAATTGCCCTTAGTGCCCAAAATTGTCCTTAGTGTTGGATGGGGTTACTGGGTTATGGGGATAGGGTGGAGTTGTTGACCTTGGGTAGGGTGCTCTTTCCAAGAGCCGGTGCAGACTCGATGGGCTGAATGGCCTCCTTCTGCACTGTAAATTCTATGAAATTCTATGAAAACAGGCAGGAGTGGATTGGCTCCCATTATACACCCTGCCCAATTAACCACTCTTTTAAAGGATGATGCATTTCAAGTTTCAGGAAAAACAAGAGAAATAAGTCAAGAGGAACAATGACTGTGTCGGGGAAGATTGTAATGGGTGAAGAGGAGAGAGAGGGAGTGAACAAATGAGTTAGGGGTGAAAATTATTATCTATTCCAGTCTAATACTGAGGGAGTCCCAAAGATGTGCTTGTTGGGTGAATTGGACATTCTGAATTCTCCCTCTGTGTACCCGAGTGTGGCGATGAGGGGATTTTCATTGTAATTTCATTGCGGTGTTACACTATTTATGACACTGAAAAAGATTATGAATGAAGCACCCCCTCAGTACTGCACTGCAGTGTTAGCCTGGATAGAGGAGAGACACGAAGAGCCCGTATTCAAAAGAATTGAAAGAGTAACCATTGTTGCATCACAGAGGATGAAGGTGAAAACATGTCTCTGCATTTGCACTGTGAGACGTTTGTGTACTGAGATTAAGGAATCTGAAGAAAATTGAAATATTTTGAATGGGAATAGTCATCATCTTGTTAAAAAAAAAGGATTTGCTAATGATCTCTCCAAAACAGCACATGGTAGTCGGTAAGTTCATGAAAGATGCGAATATTAATATTTGTCTCTACGTGCAAAGGAATAATATAAAATAATTAGTGCTGAGATCTAATAATTTAGACAAATTGGGTACACAGTAGGTGGCTGGCCAAGAATTGCAAGGCTCTGATTCAACTGAATAATTCTGATGGGCAATTTTTGAATAAACTTAGATTATTAAATTATGCTCTTGAAAATTTTGTTGACTATAGGTTATCTAGTAATACACTTTGAGATTGACAGTGAAATGTTTGATGTATTAGGTACAACAGAGACAGCACGCTTGCTTGCATAAAGTGCAATGGGCTAATAGTGGCTTAAGACATAAAGATGTCACCTACATAGAAAGATGGCACAGTGGTTAGCACTGCTGCCTCACAGTGCCGAGGACCCTGGTTCAATCCGGGCCCTGGGTCACTGTCCGTGTGGAGTTTGCACATTCTCCCCGTGCCTGCGCGGGTTTCACCCCCACAACCCAAAGATGGGCAGGGTAGATGGATTGGCCACGCTAAATTGACTCTCAATTGGGGAAATAAATTGGGTCCTCCAAATTTTTGTTAAAAGATACCACCGACATAGGAACGAAACGAGGCCATGCATTCCCTCAGGCCTGTTCTGCCATTCAATTCAATCTGTATCTTCAATCCACCTTTGCTCCACGTTTTTCCTTTGGGGACAGGGTTCCAGACTTCCACAGCCATTTGTGTGAAGAAATTTGTCCTCACATCATTCCTGAACAGCTGAGCTCCAATTTCCCTTGTTCTGGCCAACTGAAATCAGGAACCTTTAGTGGGATTACCTTTCTTTTGATGGCATGCGGCTTAACACCTTCACAGAGAATGATTTGATTCGCCCATTTCAGACCTTTGGGTAAATATATTTCCATCCCAGGTTTAAGGATAATGGGGGAGCCTTACCTTTGGCACATTAATTAGGAATGATGTCCCTATTCTAATTCACTCCGATAATATTAATGTAAACTGTTTGCAAAGAGGATGAGAAAGACACTCACAGAGTTGGCACAGATCCGGTGAAGTGTACACATCCAGCTCTGAAGCATCTTGGTGGGGGGTTATGAATGAAGGCAGTAATCTGTTGCCAGAAGTTGGCTAGTTGCTGAAAGCAAATCTTTGTATTAGTTTTATCAGAAAATTGGTTACTTGAGAATGTTACAAACATTAATACTTCCCAAATGACACATTAATTGGAAATCCTGTATCAAACGAAGTATGTAGATATGGGCGGCACGGTAGCACAGTGGCTAGCACTGTTGTTTCACAGCGCCAGGGTCCCGGGTTCGATTTCCAGCTTGGGTCACTGTCTGTGCGGAGTCTGCACGTTCTCCCCGTGTCTGCGTGGGTTTCCTCCGGGTGCTCCGGTTTCCTCCCACAAGTCCCGAAAGAGGTGCTTGTTAGGTGAATTGGACATTCTGAATTCTCCCTCTGTGTACCCGAACAGGCGCCGGAATGCGGCGACTAGGGGCTTTTCACAGTAACTTCATTGCAGTGTTAATGTAAGCCTACTTGTGACAATAAAGATTATTATTATAGTTAAGTTTGTAAGGACATTTTTGAGAGGGAATTGTTTCCCTTGTCAAGCTGTTTCGAAGTCTCAAGTGGAATATCTAGAGGTGAAATCTGTACTAAAAATAAAAAATTGTGGAAGTATTCAGGGGTCTGACAGCTTCTATGGAGTGAGGAGCAGAGTTAACATTTCGGGTCGATAAACTTTCCTCAGGTTGTGACTTCTGTCCTGTGGACTGTGACTCGCGGGCGTGACGATTACTGATTTGGCGACAGCTTGTTCTAATGTTGATTTTTAAAAACCAAATATTATTCTTTATGGGGCAAAGCAACTTCAACTTGGACTAAACATCAAATACAAATGCCATTTTATTTTTAATTCTCTCCTCCCTTCTTCTGAATCGTGTGTGTTTTGCCAGGAACTTAGCCTAACAAGCGATCCTTCATGTGCTACCCTCGACAGGGCAATTTGGCAGCTCAGCTTGATCCATCATCGTCCAACCTTCATTTATACGCATTATCCAGCAGGAGTCGTTGACGAGGAGTCAAGAGCGAGCATCCAGGATGATCTTACCCTACCTTAACCAAGGGGTTCTAGGTTTAATTGTAGGAATGCACCAATACTGTAGCGGCTGAGATCAGCTTTCATTGTCCTGGGCCCCTCTTGAGATTACTGTTTTGCATTTTCTTCACACAGGTTTTGTCTGTAGCCATAGCTCTTTCCATATTCAAAATGCCTATCATCAGTTATAATCAAGTGTGTGAGAGCATGAGACATTATCTAATAACACTAATGTTCCTTCATTGTGTCAACTATGGATCAGCTGGCAACAACTCTCACGCCTGGGCCACAAGGTTCCTGGAGCTAGTCCCGCTCTAGGATTTGAGTATAAAAATCGAGGCTGACCTGCAGGACCGAGGGAGTGCTCCATTGTCAGAGGTGCTGATTCTTGGATGACATGTTAAACCAAGGTCCCATCTTCCTCCTCATGTAGATGTAAAAGACGGTACAGCACTATTTGGAAGAGGAGCAGGATGTTCTCCCCAGTGTGCTGGCCAATACCTATCCCTCGGACAATGTCACAAAAAAGGATGATTTGGCCATTATCACATTGCTGTATCTGGGAGCTGGCTATGAACAGAGTGACTGCTATGTATCTGATTTCACAACACTGACTACAATTCAAAATTATTTCATTGCATGTAAAGCACTTTGAGAAATCTGGTTGGTCGTGAAAGGTGCTATATCAACACAGATATTTATTTCTGCTTATTGAGCTGAATAAGGCCAAACAGAGCCCTGGCTGAAGCAACCTATTTAGCAGAATGGAAACTTTCATGCCTGACACATTGAACAATTAATAAGCTGCACCAATGGGGCCATCATACCAAAGGAATTTGTTGTGGGCGGCACGGAAGCAGAGTGGTTAGTACTGTTGCTTCACAGCACCAGGGACCCGGGTTTGATTCACACGTGGGTCACTGTCTGTGTGGAATCTGTACGTTCTCCCCATATCCGCATGCCTTTCCTCAGGGTGCTCCGGTTTCCTCCCACATGTCTCGAAAAATGTGCTGTTGGGTGAATTGGACGTTCTGAATTCTCCCTCTGTGTACCCTAACAGGCGCCGGAATGTGGCGACTAGGGGCTTTTCACAGTAACTTCATTGCAGTGTTAATGTAAGTCTACTTGTGACACTAATAAAGATTATTATTAATCAAGGACTAAATATCAAATAAACTCCATTTAACCAGGAAATAAAGAACAAAACTTTAGCAACTTTATTAAAAAGTAACAGACTTCACCCAATTCAACATTACTAGAGAATAGCAGACAGTTTGATCAGAGTTGCAAGTTTCTAATCTCAATGTAGTTCAAATAATTTTATAACTTGAATAACAGACTTTGTGCCCCCTTCTTTATATTTATTCTACATTAAATATATATGCATTTTAAAACCAACATCATTCTTCTATCACTTTGCCCTCAGTATTATTGCCACGTTGCTGTAGCAAGTTAATGGATAATTGAGGTGATGGGAAGAGAGCTCCCTCACGTTGTGAGGCATTGTAATATTACAATATTACAATATCTTTCATTAGCAGTTTCCCACTTTCACTTTATGGACTCTTTCGTGGATAATGTAGTTAATATCTCTTTCCAATGGGGATTAGGTATTTTACAATCACAAAGCAGTGATTTCAAGGAGCTATTAACATTAATGAGACTGGTGTCTTTCAGCAGAACCAGTAAGTCACTTCCTAGAACATTTTAATCAAACTAAACTAGGATTCTGATCAACTCAGCCAGGCAGTGGAAGGTGCAGAGGGTAGACTGTGTCCTGTGTACTTTTCTAGTGAGTGCCAGAGTGGAGCACACTTCACATCAGATTCTCCTTATGTGAAGTCACAGGCAATATCATTCACATTCAGTGCAATGTAAATATTATGCTGAAAACTAACTTTACAATCTCGCGGTGGAAGCTACCTCGGAGATTTGGTTTTCCATCTCTTCTTGGGGAGTGCCCACCTCAGTAACGAATGAAGCACAGGATGAATTAACTTAAGATGGGGAACTGTGTTAGAGGACAGCGTTACTGAGAGATAGTTAGCAAGAGAAAACTGAAACTATCTGAGCTCTTTGGTTCCTAAGGGAAAGTGAATGAAGGCTACTGTTCACATTGGTGAAAGCCAAACTCTAAGTTTGTTGTCAGGAACTACTCCTTTACATATAGAGGGACGTTAGTGAATACCAGGGGAGTGGTTAGGATCATAGAATGGTTTTAGCAAGTGGTTAGGGTCTGGAATGAACTGCCTGAGAGTGCAAGAAGGGAAGATTTCAGAACTACTGGAGAATTGCAGAGAAGAAGGTAGCCATTTGGCCAGCCATTTCCATGCTAGCTCCCTGTAAAAGCAACTCATGTTACTCACACTGCCCCACCTTTTCACCACAGTCCTGTGAGTTATTCATTTTCAGGTAATGTAACAGTTCCATATTGAAAGACACAATTGAATCTTCCTCCACCAAACTCTCGGGCAGTGCATTCCAGACCTTAACCACTCGCTGTGTGTCCCCAGGTTCTAGATCCTTCCACCAATGGGAACAGTTGCTCCCTATCTGCCCTGTCCTGATACCGCATGATTTTGACCACCTCTCTCAAATCTCCTCTCAACCCTCACATCTCCAACAACCCCCGGCTTCTCCAATCGGCCCACCTGGAGGCAAAGGTCATCAAGAAACTGGTGGCATGATGGGTACTGTGTAGATTCTCTCTGGATGGATGAACTGTGATGGACCAAATGACCTTCCTCTCCTGCTTGACCTTGCAATGCCCTGCACTAGTCAATCCTGTATTGTTTCATTCTGCCAATGTCATTGTACTTCCTTCACTGCCTCCTGCTTTAGTCTAAAACTTGGAGATACAGATTCCTTGCATATCAGGAAATTTCACTTAGCAGAATGTCCCCCCTTATCTCAAGCCTTCCCTGAGAGCACTGCTGAGGAATCCTGATGAAAAATCTGTACAGCAGCAACTGGTCAAGTAAACATTTTTTTTCTTTTCCATTCTCACGCACTCGATTGCTGGAAGTTTGAAAAAGAACCGTCAAATAAGAAGCCATCATTTGGAAGATAGTGTGCTGAGTGCCTCTTTGAATGTCACAATAGTGTGAACCTGTCATCTGATTCAGTAAACACCCAGGGTCAAAACTGCTGTTTGGAACAGGGATTAAATTTAGAAAGCAGAAGAAATCTCTCACCTTACCGCTCTCCAGGTCAGACTCCCCATTTCAATGGAATTATTAAACAAGTGAATTCAGCATTGCCTCCTTAAGCAGTTCTTTACATTTTTTAAACCAGCTCACCCCCCCCCCCCTTCCCTTCCAATGACATTGAGTGTATTAAATACATACTGTTGATTCAGCAGGGTTATTTCCTCACGATTAATAAGCTTTGTGCGGTATTACATTATAGCAGCATTAGGAATGGCAGTTAATCTGTGCGCTGTCTTTGCAACAATATGAAAAGAGAAATATAGAAAAATAACGGTCATCTGCACAAAGGGACCTTAAAGTGATCCAGGGAGACAGATTGCATTTGCGTGTGTGAGCGTTTGAATGTGTGTGGGGGGTGGCTGGGGCCAGAAGTCGTTCCTGCTCCACCATTCACACTTTTTAATTAAATAATGCTGGGATATAATTTCATTGTATTTGTTTTGCGTCATCGGGAGAATATACAGCGAAAGATGCCAGCTTACTTTGCTCAACCTTGATTTGTGCAGAAAGACGTCATTGCCGCGTTTCTGGCAACGCCCCAGCTGAAAGTGATTGTTGCCCAAAAGTGTAAGGATTTGGGACATTTTAGGGTCTCAGATTTTCTTAACTGTCACGAAACACTGGTTAGAAATGAATTCCCTTTTCACCCTCTGCACCTGTCCTTGCCTGAAAGCTGAGAGAACAGACGCCAAATGGGACAGAAGCTGCATTGATGCACATTTAGTTTGAAATATTTATTAGCCTTTGACACTGTTGAATAGAAATGCTGAGTAATCGCTGAGAAGCAACATCTCTTTTGTTTCACCTGTCTACATTTTACAAATACCGGCTTTCCCCAGTACATTTTCTATCTGGTTCTGTGTGTGTGTGTGTGTGTGTGTGTGTGTGTGTGTTGTACCGGTGCAGGAAGCATGTTTTTTTTATTATTAACACGTACACATTGTACACAGGCGCATGTCAAAGGCTGTATGTGCACTTTCCATGTGTTTGCATAACCTCCTTACCATCAGTTTTACTCACTTTTCAGGAAATTGACTCAATAGCAATTGATACTGAAATATTAGAATGTGCATTCTGCAGAAAAGCCACTGGTGTCCATTTACCTGCAGTGAAAAGGTTCGTAAAATACTGTTATTAGATTCAATTACTGCATCTTGTTGGAAAGTGGAAAAGACAATCTCCAGCACAACGCAGATAGATGTGAGAACAGAGGCTGCCTATCCTTGGCAAAATGATATAGATATCAAATTGTAATTTACAGCATGCGTACTCCTTGCAATGACGTGGGGGTGGGGGACAGCTGTTCTTTTCCAAATGATTTCTTTCTTTCATCTTTATACCATGAACCAGGAAAGTGGCTTCCTCTCAGGGGATGAGCCACATTGGGCAGACCGAGCGTCCTTGTGATCGTCCAACCTCCTCAGCCTACTCTCCCTCCGCAAAGCGCCTCTTTGCCGATGAGAAATGAAATGAAATGAATGAAAATCGCTTATTGTCACGAGTAGGCTTCAAATTAAGTTACTGTGAAAAGCCCCTAGTCGCCACATTCCTGCGCCTGTTCGGGGAGGCTGGTACGGGAATTGAACCGTGCTGCTGGCCTGCCTTGGTCTGCTTTCAAAGCCAGCGATTTAGCCCTGTGCTAAACCAGCCCCTACACCTGAACTTCCGAGACCATGCTGAGGGGTTGTTACATACGCTTGCATCCTAAATATGCTCTTTCAAAACGGGGAGACGGTGGCTTAGTGGTATTGTCACTGGACTGGTAAACCAGAGACCCAGAGTTATGCTCTGGGGAATCCGGCTCAAATCCCGCCACTGCAGATGGTGAAATTTGAATCCGATAAAATCTGGACTTAAAAAGTCTAATGGTGACCATGAAATCATTGCCGATTGTCGTAACAACCCATCTGGGAAGGAAATCTGTCATCCTTACCTGGTCTGGCCTAAAAGTGACTCTAGACCTACAGCAATGTGGTTGACTCTTGGCTGCCCCCTAAAGGGCAATTAGGGATGTGTCCAGCCAGTGATGTCCATGCCCCATGAACAAAACATGCTCACATAGCAAGCAAGATCAATTCTCTCACAAGAACTGGGAACAAGATGGATCTTGTGGCACCTGCGCTGCCATTCAATACCATCCTGGGTTTCAACTCCAATTTCTGCCCATTCTTTACACCCCTTGATTCTCCAATAATCTCTCAATCCCAGGTTTAAATATATTCAATATTGGAGCATCTACAAGTAATTTCTCATATCTGCGCCCTAAATGTTCGTCCCCTGATTCTGAGACTGTGCCACTTGTTTTGGATTCCCCGACTGGTGGAAACAATCTCTCATATCAAACCTCCCCAGAACCGTGCATGTTGCAGTGAGATCACTTCTCATTCTTCTGAAGTCCAGGGAAAATAGGCCCAATTTACTCAGCCTCTGTTCAGAGGACAGTCCCCTCCTCCAAGGGTGCAACCTAGTCAGCCTTCTCTGTACCACCATCAATGCAAGTACATTGACCGGGATTCTCCGACCCCCTCCGCCAGGTCAGAGAATCCCCAGGGGGAGGCATGAATCCTGCCTGGTCGCCCCGATGCTGGCTGCCATATTCTCCGGCACCGTTTTCCAGGCAGCGGCAGGATTCCCGCCACGCCAGTCAGGGGCCGTTGACAGCAGCTCCCCCGGCGATTCTCCAGGCCCCGATGGGCCAAGCGGCCGTCCATTTTTGGTCAGTCCCGCCGCCGTGCATTACTCACCTCATGCACGCAGGAACCTGGCAGGTGATTCTGTGGGGCGGTCCTCGGGGGGCGTGGGGGGATCCGACCCTGGGGGGGGGGCACGGGGGGCCATTGATGCCGGAGTCGTTGGTGCTGGCATGTGGACTTAGTTCCCAGAAGGGAGAATCCTGGCCATTATTCCTCAAAGACCAAAACTGCGCACCGTATTCCAGAGGTGATTTCATCAAAACCTTTTACAATTGTGGCAAGACATACACCAGTCGCCTTGAAATAAAGGTCAACATGCCATTTGCCTTCCTGATTGCTTGTCATACCAGCATGTTAACGTTCTGCATTCATTGCATGTCTCTCTGAACATTAATATTTGCAAGTTTCTCACCTTTTTGAAAAATCTTCTGCTCTTCTAAAGTGGATACCCCTCACACTTTTCCAAATTATATTCCATCTGCAATTTTGCTATCCAGTCACTTAACCTGTCTATATCTCTTTGCAGCCTCTCGATGTCTTCCCCACAGCTTATCTTTTCACCTACCCTTGTATTGTTAGAAAACCTGGATAGGTTACTCTCTGTCTCTTCATTCAAGTCATTAATACAGATTAAAAATACCTGAGGCCCCAGCTCTGATCTTGCAACACTCCACTAGTCACAGCTTGCTAGCTTGAAAATCCTTGATTTATGCCCTTTTTGCTTTCTGCCCATTAACCAGCCCTCTAATCCATAATAATATATTACCTGAACTCCATGAGTCCTTAACTTGCCTATTACGTTTTTGTGTGGCATCTTATTGAAATCCAGGTAGACTACATCTACTACTCCCCCTTTATCCACCCTATGAGTTACAAGCTCAAAAAATTCTAATAAATTTGTCCAACAGGCTTTTGCTTTGGTAAAGCCACATTGACATGTTTGAGTCACTTTGCATTGTTAAGACTTCCTAAAAATAGATTCTAGAATTTTCTCAACAACTGATGTTAGGCAAACTGGCCTCTGGTTCCCTGTTTTCTCATTTCCTCCTTTCCTGAAAAATGGTGTTCTATTTGCCATCTTCCAGTCTGATGGGATCATTCCCAGACCGAAAGAATTTTGGAAAATAATAGCTAGCAGCTATCTTGTTTAGAACCCGAGAGTGTAGGCCATCAGGTCCTGGGGATTTGTCAGATTTTAGTTCCTTAATTTTCTCCGATACATTTTTCTGTTAATATTGAATTCCTTAACTTCCTTGCTCTTTTTGTCTCTGAGGTTATCCTTTATTTCAATTATGCAACTTGTGTCTCCTACTTTGAAGACAGACACAAAGTATTTGTTCAATGTCTCTACCATTTCCTCATTCCCCATAATAATTTCTTCTGTCTCTGCTTCTAGACCAATATTTACTGTAGCTACTCCCTCCCTTTTTATATACTTGCAACAGCTCTTACAATCTGTTTTATATTTCCGGTTAGTTTACTCTCATGTTCTATTTTCTTTTCCCTATTTATTGCCCTTTTTGTTGGACCTTTGCTGATTTCTAAAACACTTTAAGACCTCAGACATGGTACTGTTCTTTGCAACATTGTACACCTCTTCTTTCAATCCAATACTACTCTTCCCGTAAGAGCCACCAATGCAACTTTCTTGCCAACTTTCCATTTTTCAAAGGAATGTGTTTGTGTTTAACATTTTGAACAGTTTCTTGAAATATTTCCTGTTGTTCATTTACTGCCATATCTTTTAGTCTATTTACCCAATCAACCTTAACCACTCCTTCCTTCACACCAATGTAATTGACTTTATTCAAATTTAAAATTCATGTTCTTATTTCACTGACATCACACAGGTCACATAGTTACAGTTTAAATCCAGCTTGAAGTCTGACATAAGACATAGGAGCAGAATTAGGCCACTCGGCCCATCGAGTCTGCTCCGCTATTCAATCATGGCTGATATTTTTCTCAACATCATTCTCCTGCCTTCTCCCCATAACCCCTGATCCCCTTATTAATCAAGAACCTATCTATCTCTGTCTTAAACACACTCAGTGATTTGGCCTCCACAGTCTTCTGCGGCAAAGAGTTCCACAGATTCATCATCCTCTGGCTGAAGAAATTCCTCCTCATCTCTGTTTTAAAGGATTGTTCCTTTAGTCTGAGATGGTGTCCTCTGGTTCTAATTGCCCTATGGTCTGTGGGATCAGTAGAACATGCGCTGTGGACATTGGCAATGGTCCTCCAGCTGAGGTCCACAAACCTATAGACACTTTCCAGGATATGTATGAAATAATGTGAATTGCAAGCCAGGTACTCGCACAGAGGACAACCACCGCATGTACCGTGTTAGGTGGGCTGGCTATTTTACCTTGGAAGGAAGTGCACATGGATAGACAATGAGATACAGGCACACCATCTCACTGCTAACTATATATAGACACTTGTTTTTGTTAAAACATTATTGAAATACTCTCCATGCAACCCAATGAAGATTATGGAGCATTATAACTCAGATGAGTTTGAAAAGTTTTTGCAATTAATAATTTGGTCATTTGAAAAGCAACCCTTCACTCAAATGGGTCCAGAAACCATGGCGCTGTATCCCTGATCTCAAATACACTCACTTTTCTTTCCCAAACGGTGGTGACTCCAGTCAAAGTCTTGGGCAGCCGGACTCTGCAAATCCTCACAAACATGATAGTTCCGGTAATCTCCTCAGGTACTGTTCACGTCTCTGGCCTCATGGAGCTTCGGCGGCTTTTCAAGGAAGTGGTCAAGTTAAGCTTCTGTCACAACCTCGTCAGAAATATACACTGAGGTACCTCAATCCCATTAATCGCCATTTTACAAGTGAGTGTCTAACATATTGTAGGCTATCTGTTTTGTAATAAGAAATCTCTCACCTTCTCACACAGACTAGTTCTTCTTTTGAACCTGGAATTCGTCGCTTCCTATCACCACCACGCCCTGATCCTCATATAGACTCCCAAAGACAAACTCAACGCATTAACTTTTGTTTGATATCTTGTTTTAAGCAGAAAGTTGACTTAAGGATTCAGCAACAACTTTTATTAATGTAGCGCCTTTAACATAATAACGCTTCCAAGTTGAAATATTCCTGTCGGGAGGGAGAGACTATTTAAAATACGTAATTTCCTAAATGACTAAAAATTCAGGTGGGAAGGTGCAATTTGGGGGGTATCGGAGTTGTTTGTGTGTTTCTGTACTCCTAAGGCTAACTGCATCATTCCTCACTTTGCTTTTGATTTGCAACAAGCAGGACACTGACTAGTGTGACTAACCGAGACACTGACTAGTGTGACTGACCAAGACACTGACTAACCGAGACACTGACTAGTGTGACTGACCGAGACACTGACTAGTGTGACTGACCGAAACACTGACTAGTGTGACTAACCGAGACACTGACTAGTGTGACTGACCGAGACACTGACTAACCGAGACACTGACTCGTGTGACTGACCGAGACACTGACTAACCGAGACACTGACTAACTGAGAGACTGACTAGTCTGACTAACCAATGCAATGACTAGTCTGACTAACCGAGACACTGACTAATCGAGACACTGACTAGTCTGACTGACCGAGACACTGACTAACCGAGACACTGACTAATCGAGACACTGACTAGTCTGACTGACCGAGACATTGCCTCTTGTGACTCAACAAAACACTGGCTAACCAAGACACTTACTAGTCTGACTAACCGAGACACTGACTAGTCTGACTAGCAGAAACACTGACTAACCGAGACACTTACTAGTCTGACTAACCGAGACACTGACTAGTCTGACTAGCAGAAACACTGACTAACCGAGACACTTACTAGTCTGACTAACCGAGACACTGACTAGTCTGACTAGCAGAAACACTGACTAACCGAGACACTTACTAGTCTGACTAACCGAGACACTGACTAGTCTGACTAATCGAGACACTGACTAACCGAGATAATGACTAGTCTGACTAGCTGAGACACTGACTAGCCGAGACACTGACTAGTCTGACTAGCTGAGACACTGACTAGTCTGACTAACCGAGACACTGACTAGTCGGACTAGCAGAAACACTGACTAACCGAGACACTGACCAGTCTGACTAACCGAGACACTGACTAACCGAGACACTGCCTAGTCTGACTAACTGAAAATACTGACTAACCGAGACACTGACTAATCGAGCCATGGACTGACCGAGACACTGACTAGTCTGACTAACCGAGACACTGACTAACCGAGACACTGCCTAGTCTGACTTACTGAAAATACTGACTAACCGAGACACTGACTAATCGAGCCATGGACTGACCGAGACACTGACTAGTCTGACTAACCGAGACACTGACTAATCGAGACACTGACTAGTCTGACTAACCAAGACACTGACTAACCGAGACACTGACTAATCGAGCCATGGACTGACCGAGACACTGACTAGTCTGACTAACCGAGACACTGACTAACCGAGACACTGACTAGTCTGACTAACCAAGACACTGACTAATCGAGACACTGACTAGTCTGACTAACCAAGACACTGACTAACCGAGACACTGACTAGTCTGACTAACCAAGACACTGACTAATCGAGACACTGACTAGTCTGACTAACCAAGACACTGACTAACCGAGACACTGACTAGTCTGACTAACCAAGACACTGACTAACCGAGACATTGACTAGTCTGACTAACCGAGACCCTGACTAGTCTGACTAGCAGAAACACTGACTAACCGAGACACTGACCAGTCTGACTAACCGAGACACTAACTAACCGAGACACTGACTAGTCTGACTGACCGAGACACTGACTAACCAAGACACTGACCAGTCTGACTAACCGAGACACTGACTAACCGAGACACTGACTAGTGTGACTAACCGAGACACTGACTAACCGAGACACTGACTAGTCTGACTAACCGAGACACTGACTAGTGTGACTGACCGAGACACTGACTAACCAAGACACTGACCAGTCTGACTAACCGAGACACTGACTAGTGTGACTAACCGAGACACTGACTAACCGAGACACTGACTAGTCTGACTAACCGAGACACTGACTAGTGTAACTGACCGAGACACTGACTAACCAAGACACTGACTAGTCTGACTAACCGAGACACTGACTAGTCTGACTAACTGAGATACTGGCTAACTGAGACACTGACTAGTTTGACTGACCGAGACACTGACTAACCGAGACACTGACAAGTCTGACTAACCGAGACACTGACTAGTCTGACTAACTGAGATACTGGCTAACCAAGACACTGACTAGTTTGACTAACCAAGACACTGACAAGTCTGACTAACCGAGACACTGACTAACCGAGACACTGACTAGTCTGACTAACCGAGACACTGGCTAACTGAGACACTGACTAGTTTGACTGACCGAGACACTGACTAACCGAGACACTGACAAGTCTGACTAACCGAGATACTGACTAACCGAGACACTGACTAGTCTGACTAACCGAGACACTGGCTAACTGAGACACTGACTAGTTTGACTGACCGAGACACTGACTAGTTTGACTGACCGAGACACTGACTAACCGAGACACTGACTAGTTTGACTGACCGAGACACTGGCTAACCGAGACACTGACTAGTTTGACTGACCGAGACACTGACTAACCAAGACACTGACTAGTCTGACTAACCGAGACACTGACTAGTCTGACTAACTGAGACACTGACTAGTTTGACTGACCGAGACACTGGCTAACCGAGACACTGACTAGTCTGACTGACCGAGACACTGACTAACCAAGACACTGACTAGTCTGACTAACCGAGACACTGACTAGTCTGACTGACCGAGACACTGACAGCTGAGGAATCTGTGGTCATGTTGTTCTCTCTCATCCTGAATGGAAGGTGTGATTGATCAATGGAAGGTGTGATTGATCAATGGAAGGTGTGATTGATCAATGGAAGGTGTGATTGATCAATGGAAGGTGTGATTGATCAATGGAAGGTGTGATTGATCAATGGAAGGTGTGATTGATCAATGGAAGGTGTGATTGATCAATGGAAGGTGTGATTGATCAATGGACGGTGTGATTGATCAATGGAAGGTGTGACTGATCAATGGAAGGTGTGATTGATCAATGGAAGGTGTGATTGATCAATGGACTGTGTGATTGATCAATGGAAGGTGTGATTGATCAATGGACGGTGTGATTGATCAATGGAAGGTGTGATTGATCAATAGAAGGTGTGATTGATCAATGGAAGGTGTGATTGATCAGCAGGTGAAATGGGAAGAAGCTGCCTCCTGGTCACATTGCTTCCATTCTCTGCAAAATGAGGTTCCTGGTGTAACTGATCGGGCTCTGAGGGCGAGAGTCAGTAATTAATTTAACTGTCTCTCAAACCGCTTGTTTGGATTGACACGTGATACAGCAGATTGAGAAGGTCGTAGTGATGTTCACCTTGCTGTATTCAGGTGGAGAACAAAATCAACTCATCTGTGTTATGGTCTGACAAGGAAGGTGAGATTACACATGACAGTAACACATAGGAGGAGCTAAGCATTTATTACTCCAGTTCCTATCTAAGCAGAAACCTTTTCCCCAGAATCACAGAATAATAGTGCAGCTGAGGCCCTTTGGCCCATCGGGTCTGCACCAACATGTGAAAAATACCTGCCCTGCGTACCTAATCCCATTTGCCAGCACTTGGCCGTGAGCCTTGAATGTTATGACGTGCCAAGTGCTCACCCAGGTACTTTTTAAAGGATGTGAGGCAATCCGCCTCTACCACCCTCCCAGGCAGTGCGTTCCAGACCATCACCACCCTCTGGGTAAAATGGTCTTTCCTCAAATCCCCCTTGAACCTCCCATCCCTCACCTTGAACCTGTGACCCCTTGTAACCGACCATTCAATAATAGGAACAGCTGTTCCCTATCCACCCTGTCCATGCCCCTCATAATCTTGTACACCTCGATCAGGTCGCCCCTCAATCTCCTCTACTCCAGAGAAAACAACCCAAATCTATCCAGCCTCTCAGTATAACATAACTGCTCCATCCTAGGCAACATCCTGGGACCAAGGTCCCTTTGTTCCCCAGAACTTCCCAGTGTCAGGCCATTCATTGAATACTTCCTTGTCACATTACTCCTTCCAAAATGTATCACCTCACACTTTTCAGGGTTAAACTCTATCAGCCACTTTTCTGTCCATTTGACTACCCCGTCTCTATCTTCCTGTAACCCAAGACTCTCAACCTCACTGTTAACCACTTTTTGGTTTTGAAAATATTTGCCTGAATTTCGAGGGGACAAACACACCTCCTGACAGCTACTACCATTGTTACAGGAAGTATTCATCTAACTTCCGCATCCCATAACTCGTGTCATTGTCACAGGGGGCGTTCCTCTAACCCCCTCACTCCAAGGACATTTCCTCATCCTTCTGTTAGCCATTTCGCGGGAAGAGCTGCATCAACTTAAGTAATGGCGGCTCCAAAAACATTAGTCTTAATTATGGAAAAAATCTTTAACTATGAGTGAACAATAACCCGTCTGTAGCAATTCACCACTGCAGCCAAAATGCCGAGGGAAAACAACAGTATCTGTCCCTTTAGGCCAACACAGGCTGAACTTCAGTTTAACTGCCAAATGTTAATATGCTCAGTGCATGTGTCAAGTGTGGAGTTATTCATCTGAAGCTGGTTTAAACCCTGCAGTTTTCGGATGGGGGGGTAGGTCACACCTGTTGCGGAACTTGATAGAAGGCTTATTTATAAACTTTCAGCTTGGGATTCTTGCTGAACTTCAATATGCTGACGTCCAGAGTGAGAGAGGGCGAGCTGGGTCCAGAAATGCCTGTTTATTAAATGCTTTTAAAGAGCCACCCGTCATTTCTGAGTCTTTCTGCATTGCTCCATAAACCTGTCACGCTTCCTCAAGATGCCTTTTAAAATACTAACGCCTGTTCAAGGACTCCCAGGACAGTTTGTCTAAACATACATTGCCCCACACAATGATTCTCTTCCATGGAAACTTTCTCAATCCTGCCTTTGCAAAGCTTCCATCTTTTCGGTGTGATCGTCTTGTGAAGTTTAGTTCAGCCAAAGTTGGGGGGCGGGATCCCTCCAAATTGCAGGTGGTTGTGTCTTTAAAAGAAAACAGGCTCTGGAAAAATCCATAAAAGGGCAAAATTGATAATTAAAGGAGCGTTGTGACTTGAACCGTCCTCTAGTGGGGTGGTCGCGAAGTGGAGTGAGTCATTTTGGCATCTAGTCGGATTTGATCTTTTTTGGGGAGGGGGGTCCTATCTGAAATTTATTTGCAGCTTTAGGGCCCAGATTTTTTTTTGTGTTGAAAGGCTACATATTCGTGCTGTTAAAGCTCCGTTTACAACTTTTGACTGATGACTGGACAGGTGGTGCGTGGGCACCTCGCCATGTCAGATGGATCTGCCCTATTGAAATGGACAATTCGAGACTCGGATACGAGCTGATCGGGCATTTTTCTCCCAAGCAAATTCCTCTTCAACTGTAAATAAATAATACCTCTTGCAACAAAAAAAAAACATTTTGCAGCCAGTCACTTTGTTGGCAGAGGGAGTCTTTCTGAGGCATCCATCCATCTGTGTTTAAAATTAGACAACCCATTTCAACGTTCAGAGCATCTGACAACACATAGTAAAAACTTCAACTTGGTGACATAAACACGTAAGATTTCTAAATTGCGAACATTTCTTTCCCAATTGACAGAACATTTCTGCGTGGTCTTTTAGAAATATCTGGTGGCGAATTGGGTAATGACCTTGGTAAGGTCGTCTGTAATATTCTTAATTATCCATCCACATGGAGCTGTGATCACATTTACCTGATCAAGGGGGCAGTGGTTAAACTCAGCCTGACTGAAAACTGCCTTTTGTTTTCCATATGGAAAGCTTCACCTACAATTCTCAGCATCCAGATTTTAGTCATTTTCATTTCCTTTTAACAATGGGCCAGTTCACAGCTCTGCTCCCTGTTTGCATATGATTTGCCATTTGCCTCAATCTGACATCGGGCAGATTGTAGTATTCTGTTTATCAAATGCCTGGTTTTAAATTGGGAATCCAGTCATTGAGGGGTAGGGGTAGGGGGGGTAGGGGTAGGGGTAGGGGGGGTAGGGGGGGGGGGGACATTTTCTATTCCGATGAAGTTAGAGGAGGGGCGGACTTCTTGTTTGATCTGTCAATGCAGTGGCTGCTAAATTGCTCCATCATTATGCTTTGGTCCAAAATTCTTCATTCCAGTGCATCGTCATATCGAATTATTCTTACAATCCCAAATTCATTTCAGTCGCTGAGGCAACTAGTGTCATCCAAATCCACTAAAAAAAACATGAATAATGCATTTGATAGTAATGAGCTATTTCATATATTAAACCCGCGCCTGTAAGCAGATCTTGGCTTGTTGAAGTGACAGTACAGTGGTCCCATCACCCTTATTAATTGTAATCCAACAGAATTAAGTGTTAGTCGAAGGTACTTTGATTAAAACGTAAACTTAACGTCTGAAAGCTCCTGATGACTTGGTAGCTAGTGACTTGGTAACCAGCGCGCCAGTAATTTAAGGTTGATTGATTTGAGAGGTATTAGATAACTGTGGCAGTCCATCTCATGGGGTCCGCGGTGCCTTTACGACACCAGATGCAGTATTTTGGGCTTAAAGACAAAATATGGGCAGCCAAAGAAATCGGTTTATCAAATTATTCGCTCGTCATTTGTTAATTTTGTGATTAATTCAAAAGCAGATCAGATTACCCTTTCCATTAGTCAGGGGTACGCCAATCACCCCCTCACTCGGCACTGCCCATCCCGTCCGGATCAATAGCACTGCCACACAAGCCAATGATACTTCTGTTTAAATAGATGGAGGAGGAAAGGATGGATTGCACTGTGCAGCTTTTTTTTGTAGACATTCAGAGATAGATTTCAGGATCTGCATGTTCTAACTTTACAAAGCAGCCTCTCCGTGCACTGCCGGAGTTTAACTTTGATGTGCAATTGTGCCCCCCTGAATGCTATTTAGAGGTGGTTCTGGTAATATAAATACCTCTGTTCTTCCAGCATTCGAGAAGTTCACATGAAAAAAGAAGGTCGGTGTACCTATTGAAAATTCTGTTTCAGGAGAGTTCAAGTGCAGGTCGAAAAATCGATTCTTTTTTTTTGTTTCCTGTTGGATTTTTTTTTTCAACTCACTGTTTAACATCGAAGATGTCTGGGGGGAAAGGCGAAAATCATTTAAAAAATGACAACAAGACCAGTATGTACAGTGAGGGAGAATAACTACCCCAATACCCTTTAATTACTCTGTAGCCAATTCATTTCCAAAATGTTAACGTGAATGATCTCTATGCAGCTAATCCCATTGTTGTCAAACTTACACTCAACGCGTTAGTGTCGAAATGCATCAGTCCCAACTGATTCCGTTTGCAGATATTAAATCAGGTTTATGAATTCGTTTATTTAAAAAAAACAGAACTGATAAATACCAATTCGGCCTTTTCCCCTATAATTTGTTCATAATTCTGGCTGCAGAAATGTCACTGCACAGCACATTAATATAATATTCCAAGGCCTTGTGAGCAATACTCATATTGATTGCATTTATTAGACTCCTGGGAGGAGAAATAATTCTTGAAAGTAGTAGACAACTGGCAGCCAAACATTGCTAGATTCACTGGGACAAACTTAACCCTTTAATTGCTATGGTAACCATTTGTGCCTTGGATTTCCAATCAGTTTTCATTGGGAGGGAGGGAGGGGGCACATCTGTCTTTACAGCTGGGCTACTGGACTCGACCCTGACGGTTCAACGGGATTTCATTTTAAACACATCCAGCCAATGTCTATGCGGAGTTGCAACAATCACAGACCCCCCCCCCCCGCGATATATGCTTACATTACTTTTACCCTTAACGTTACATTACCCTTAATTACTTTTCGTTCGTTTTTTTAAAACTAGGGTGACTGTCAATGTTACTCTATCCCCACATCCGTCGAACACAAGATTTGCTCCGTTTTGGGGAGGGAGTCAGGACAGGATTGGAGGCAGAAGCGGAGGAGGGGGTGGATGGGAGGGAGTGAAGGGGTGGGGGGGGGTGGGGAGCATAATTATTCTTTCACCTATTAACCGGCTGACAGTAGCCCTCACAAAGTTGCTGCCTGACTCCTTCCTCTACTTCTCAAGTTAAACCTCCTCCCTCCCACCCTCCCTCTGCCCCCCACCCTCCCTCTGTCCCCCCACCCTCCCTCTGACCCCCCACCCTCCCTCTGACCCCCCCACCCTCCCTCTGCCCCCACCCCCCCTTCTGCCCCCCACCCCCCACCCCCCCTCTGCCCCCCACCCCCTCTGCCCCCCACCCCCTCTGCCCCCCACCCCCCCTCTGCCCCCCACCCCCCACCCCCCTCTGCCCCCCACCCCCCTCTGCCCCCCACCCCCCTCTGCCCCCACCCCCACCCCCCTCTGCCCCCACCCCCCTCTGCCCCACCCCCCACCCCTTCTCTGCCCCCACCCCCCACCCCTTCTCTGCCCCCCACCCCCCCTCTGCCCCCCCCCCCCCCTCTGCCCCCCACCCCCCTCTGCCCCCCACCCCCCTCTGCCCCCCACCCCCCTCTGCCCCCCACCCCCCCTCTGCCCCCCACCCCCCCTCTGCCCCCCACCCCCCCTCTGCCCCCCACCCCCCCTCTGCCCCCCACCCCCAGCATCTTGTCCATGGCCAGGTGAATTCCTGCTGACTCAAATCAGCTTCCTGGTACCACCCAGCCCTGGAGTCACTTTGTAATGTCAACACCATCTTGGTATCTCTCCAGATCTCCCCCCCCCCCCCCTCCCCAATGCAATAATTATTATTCTGAGAAAATACATGACAAATCAGTTTGATATTCACCCAGCCAGATATATTAATGACAGCGGCATTTTATTATTCCCTCAACCCTGGGAGAAGACATCAGAGTACCTGCATGACAATTATCACAAATTAGGATGAATTTCTTGTTATTTCGAAGCCTTTGGCTAAAGATCTTAAAACAACAGGAAAACAGCAGAAATGTGATTATGGCCGTTTACCCTTTTATTTGCTGGTTATATCCCCCCCCCCCCCCCCCCCCCCCTTTACTATTTCTCATTGCTCCCCCTCTGTATCTGGAGCTGAGGCCAGTGACACTATGGATTGGAACAGTCTGGCATTCCAGTCAAACCTCCCAATGCTCTGTCATTAGACAATATTGATGTTCATTAACCGGGGCGTCAATCTGTCCTCGGCAGGAATGGCAGCAGCAGTAACCCGAGCAACATTCTGACCCTGAGGAGCAGACTTTGTGAAAACCTCAATCTCAGAGAGCCTGTCTACAGAAAACAAAAGTTATATTTAAAAATATACTTTCTACACACACATATATATATTTCAGGCGCCTGATTCCGGGTTGGATACGTGACACAATAAATCTATCGAATTTGAAGCTTTTTGCAACCACACCCTGTTTGTTTGATGTACACAGTAGATAATTCGAAGAAGACAAATTAACTTGCAAATCGAGTTGAAACGACAAAAAGGTCACCTGGAAACCTGTGTGTGTTTAACTAAATGTAGATCGAAGTTTTCAAAACCGGTTAGATTACACTGAATATAATCAATTTCATCATTTCAATGCAGTTGCTTGAATACTGTTTGAGGGCAATATAATACTTTAATTGCATTCCACCTGGACATATATTAAAATGGCCCAAAAGTTTGAAAAAAAAACGAGATTCACAGAAACTCTTAACGGACAATACTTGGGTGGAGCATCTATTCATTAGTTATTTGTCCATTTGAAATCTCTTGTTAGCCTGTGATATTGGCACCAAGCTCCGTGTGAACATGAGGAAGATTCAGCCTGTTCTGGCATTAAGTCATTCTCAAAGCTCCCCCTGCTGCCGTTAGCTGTAATTACCTCTACCAGCACAGGGTCGATGTGGTTTCCGCAGGGTCCTGCAAGCCACCTCTCCCCCTAGGGTGACCCCTGCTTTGGCATTGCCTTACACTGCAGTGGTTGGCACTGCTGCCTCACAGTGCCAGAGTCCCGGGTTCAATTCCGACCTTGGGCGACTGTGTGGACTGTCTGTGTGTACCGAGGGCCGCACAGTGGTTAGCTCAGTTCTAGGGATTCCAAGCTCAGGTGACTGTGAGGAGTCTGCACATTCTCCCCGTGTCTCCGTGGGTTTCCTCCGGGTGCTCTGGTTTCCTCCCACTGTCCAAAGATGAAGATGAACATCTTGCCAAGGTCATCCCCACACCCCCACTACTTGCCTTCAAACAACTGCGCAACTTCAAACAAACCATTGTTTGCAGCAAACCACCCAGCCTTCAGAACAGCGACCACGACACCACACAACCCTGCCAGGGCAATCTCTGCAAGACATGCCAGATCATCGACATGGGTACCACCATTACACGTGAGAACACCACCCACCAGGTACGAGGTACATACTCGTGCGACTCGGCCAACGTTGTCTATCTCACACGCTGCAGGAAAGGATGTCCCGAAGCGTGGTATATTGGCGAGATCATGCAGACGCTGCGACAATGGATGAACGGACATCAGGCAGGAATGTTCCCTTCCAGTCGGGGAACACTTCAGCAGTCAAGGGCATTCAGCCTCTGATCTCTGGGTAAGCGTTCTCCGAGGCGGTCTTCAAGATGCGCGACAATGCAGAATCGCTCAGCAGAAACTTATAGCTAAGTTCCGCACACATGGGTATAGCCTCACTGGGACCTGGGATTCATATCGCATTACATTCACCCCTCACCATCTGGCCTGGGCTTGCAAAATCCTACCAACCGTCCTGGCTTGAGACAATTCACATCTCTTTAACCTGTGATTATCCCTCTTTCCAGTTGCTCAATCTGGACTTGTAAAGACTTAATTACCTGCAAAGACTCGCATTCAAAGTATTGTCTTGCATCTTTGACTGTGTATATATATGTTTGTGGAACCCACCTCTTCATTCACCTGAGGAAGGAGCAGTGCTCCGAAAGCTAGTGATTCGAAACAAACTGGTGTTGTAAGACTTCTTACTGTGCTCACCCCAGTCCAACACCGGCATCTCCACATCAGCCCAAAGATGTGCAGATTAGGTGGATTGGCCATGATAAAATTTCTCTTTAGTGTCCAAAAAATCTGCAGGTTAGGAAGGGCTCTGGGGATAGGGCGGGGTGTTGGGCCTAGGTGGGGAGCTCTTTCCGAGGGTCGGTGCAGACCCGATGGGCCAAATGGCCCCCTTCTGCACTACAGGGATTCTAAGCCAGATCACATTTAGTAGGACGGTACCACTTGTGTCCATATTTTAAAAAAATTTGCCCTGCATAATGTTACCCGAAATTGACTTCCCTCTGCCCCCTTAAACCAAGAGTAAAAGTTAGTAGGTGGCCTTTCAGCATCCAGAGAAATGTTTACAATGCACCCTGAGCTGGAGCCAAGCATAGGCACAGGCTCAGTATTTACTCTGCCAATTCTCAGTGGTGGCTTTGTGGCCTTTGAGTCGACCCAGAGGCTCGAGCACAAAAATCAAGGTTGACCCTCCAGTGAAGTGGCTGTGCCATGCTGCTGGAGGTGGCATCTTCTGAATCAGATGCTAAATCAACACCTCTACATGCTGGATGTAAAAGATCCCATGGCATTATCTTGAAGACAAGCAAGGATGCTCTCCCTGATGTCCCAGTTAATATTTACTCCTCAATCAATCTCACTAAAGCAGATTATCTGGGTATTACCACATTGCAGTTGATGGGAGCTTGCTGTGCACAAATTGCCTGCTGTGTTTCTCATAATACAGCAGTGACCACACTTTGGAAGTACTTTATTGGTTGTAAAGAACTTTGGGGCATTCCACGGTCATGTAGGTGCTATACAAACACAATTAGTTCCTTCTTTTCTTCACTTATAAAGAACAAAGGACATTTCAGGTCCACAGGTCACTGAAAGGGGCGACACAGGTGGAGAAGGTAGTCAAGAAGGCATACGGCATGCTTGCCTTCATTGGCCGGGGCATTGAGTATAAAAATTGGCAAGTCATGTTGCAGCTGTATAGAACCTTAGTTAGGCCACACTTGGAGTATAGTGTTCAATTCTGGTCGCCACACTACCAGAAGGATGTGGAAGCTTTAGTGAGGGTGCAGAAGAGATTTACCAGGATGTTGCCTGGTATGGAGGGCATTAGCTATGAGGAGAGGTTGAATAAACTTGGTTTGTTCTCACTAGAAACAACGGAGGTTGAGGGGCGACCTGATAGAGGTCCACAATATTATGAGGGGCATGGACAGAGTGGATAGTCAGAAGCTTTTTCTCAGGGTAGAGGGGTCAATTACTAGGTGGCATAGGTTTAAGGTGCGAGGGGCAAGGTTTAGAGGAGATGTATGAGGCAGGTTTTTTACACAGAGGGTAGTGGGTGCCTGGAACTCGCTGCCGGAGGAGGTGGTGGAAGCAGGGACGATAGTGACGTTTAAGGGGCATCTTGACAAATACATGAATAGGATGGGAATAGAGGGATAAGGACCCCGTAAGTGCAGAAGATTTTAGTTTAGACGGGCAGCATGGTCGGCACGGGCTTGGAGGGCCGAAAGGCCTGTTCCTGTGCTGTACTTTTCTTTGTTCTTTGATCTTTGTACAGCACAGGAACAGGCCCTTCGGCCCTCCAAGCACTGCACTGACCATGCTGCCCTTCTGAACTAAAACCCTCTACCCATCTATTTCCATCCTATTCATGTATTTGTCAAGACGCCTCTTAAAGTCACTATCGTAAAAGTCACAATCTTTTTATCAGAACCATCTTTCCACAAATCAGTGAGGATAAGCAGCGGCCGGATTTATTTAAGTGGATCTTTTTGATGTTTTGTAATTTTTAATGGATTTTTTGTTCTACTAATGAGATTGAATGTCAAATGGATAACTATAAATGTAGACAATCAAACACTCAAAATGTTATAGCATTTGTCCATCTGGGACTTTAGACATCACATCTTAGAATAAACTGGTCAAGGTTGAATATAAGGATGAAGTCATGGGATCTGCTTGATATTTTTCAGGAAGAAGGACAAAGTTCACAGTTATCCACTTGGAAGTCTTTTACCCAGTTTCCATTCGCGTATTATCAGAGATTAAACATCTTGTATGGAGCTCATTATATTGAACAGATCCCAGAGAATAACAGATCCTACCATAGACATTCCTTGTTCCATAGCTTTCAATCATCTTGCTTTTAAAGCAATCGCAGTTAACATTCTGGCACGGTTAGTTTTACCATCGAACATTAATGCCGATTTGCAATGTAACAAACATTTCTCTGCGGTACAACATTGTGAAGCCCTCTAATAATAATAATCTTTATGATTTTCACAAGTATGCTCACATTAACACTGCAATAAAGTTACAGTGAAAATCCCCTAGTCGCCACCTTCCTGTTTGGGTACACTGAGGGAGAATTCAGAATGTCCAATTCACCTAACAAGCACGTCTTTCGGGACCTGTGGGAGGAAACCGGAGCACCCGGAGGAAACCCACGCAGACACGGGGAGAATGTGCAGACTCCGCACAGACAGTGACCCAAGCCAGGAATCGAACTGGGACCCTGGCGCTGTGAAGTAACAGTGCTAACCACTGTACTACCGTGCCGCCGAGGACAGTGGTGGACAATCTACGGCCTGGGGCGGGTGGGGACACACACACATGCAGCCCATCTGCGTTCTGAGTGTAGCCCGTGCGCCATTTTGTGCACCATTGTTCACACCCAGGGTTGCCGCATTCTTGCGTGTTTCCATCTGCGTAGCTGTTTTCCTCTCGGTTTAACTGAAGTGATTCACACAGAAAGCGAAGGCGAGTGAGGTGCGTGCTGATTGCTCACAACAAGAGGGCAGCACGGTAGCATTGTGGATAGCGCAATCGCTTCACAGCTCCAGGGTCCCAGGTTCGATTCCCGGCTTGGGTCACTGTCTGTGCGGAGTCTGCACATCCTCCCCGTGTGTGCCTGGGTTTCCTCCGGGTGCTCCGGTTTCCTCCCACAGTCCAAAGATGTGCAGGTTAGGTAGATTGGCCATGCTAAATTGCCCTTAGTGTCCAAAATTGCCCTTAGTGTTGGGTGGGTTATGGGGATAGGGTGGAGGTGTTAACCTTGGGTAGGGTGCTCTTTCCAGGAGCCGGTGCAGACTCGATGGGCCGAATGGCGTCCTTCTGCACTGTAAATTCTATGTAATCTATGTAACATTGACTATGAGAGCCGTGTGCTCCCTCTGTGTCTGATCAGTCTTAAATATTTATTTTGTTTCTACCACTTGAAGTTGATGGCAGTTGTATTAATACATAAATGATTAAGCATTTTCTATAACTTGTTATTAAATATCCGGCATGTATCAAATATATTCAATCTTTTTCAAGGGTCATAATTGATGAATAATCCCAATTTCAACCTTGCGGCTGACTGAGATGAAGGCAGGCCACTTACCAGCCTAGGATGCCCATCACTGCTCTGGGATCTCCTGAAGTCACAAAGACACTATACCAAGGCAACGTCTTTCCTTCACAGCCTGGATGACAAAGTAATAACAATGTGCGAATATTTCCCAAAACAGTAGTGGGATTGGTTATCTGAATCGGCAGAACTGGGAATGTTGTTCTGTTTGGCTCAGTCGCTGACAATTCTGTTCAATGTGGATTCAGATGGTTTCTTGGGGACTCAATACTTGGTGGAAATCAAGTCAAAACCGTTGTCAATACAGCGGGGGCCACTCGCCCCATCGTGTCTGTGCTTGCTGTTTGAAAGTGTTTGAAAGCATTTTCTAATCCATAGATTTACGAGGATGCTACCAGGACTTGATGGCCTGAGTTATCAGGAGAGGCTGGATAGGCTGGGACATTTTTCCCTGGAGCGTAGGAAGCTTAGGGGTGATCTTCTCGAGGGCTACAAAATAATGAGCAGCATCGATAAGGTAGATAGTCAACATCTTTTCCCAAATGTAGAGGAGTCTAGAACTAGAGGTCATAGGTTTAAGGTGAGAGGGGAGAGATACAAAAGAGACCAGAGGGGAAATTTTTTCACACAGAGGGTGATGAGCATCTGGAACGGGCTGCTAGGGGCAGTGGTAGAGGCGGGTATGATTTTTTCCCTTTAAAAAACTGTTAGAGAGTTACATGGGCAGGGTGGGTATAGAGGGATATGGGCCAAATGCGGGCACGTGCGACTAGCTTAGTGATAGAAACTGGACAAGCTGGGCCGAAGGGCCTGTTTCCATACTGTAAACATCTATGACTATCTCACTTCCCTACATGTTCACCATCGTCCTGCAAACTTTGCCTTTTCTTTTTTTTTTTTAATTTAGATTAGCCAATTATTTTTTCCAATTAAGGGGCAATTTAGCGTGGCCAATCCACCTACTCTGCACATTTTTGGGTTGTGGGGGCGAAACCCACGCAGACACGGGGAGAAGGTGCAAACTCCACACGGACAGTGACCCAGAGCCGGGATCGAACCTGGGACCTCAGCGCCGTGAGGCGGTTGTGCTAACCACTAGGCCACCGTGCTGCCCTAAACTTTGCCTTTTCAAATATTCATCCAAATCCCTTTTGAAAGTTACGATTGAATGTGCTTCAATCAGCCTCTCGGACCGTGCATTCCGAATCAAGACAACTGGTTTCATAATGGAAATCCTGCTCATCCGCCTTGTTCTCAGTATTCTTGACATTAACTAACATCAACCAAATATTTTCAAAACATCACGATGCCATGTTAAAAAGGGGCTTATTTTGCGAGGGATATATAAGAATGGCAATGATGACAGTTAATTGATTGCCTTTGTGTTAATGGCAACCAAAACAAAAGGTAGGGAACTGGTTTTATGGACCAGGGTTTAGAGAACCCCAAAGTGTATCATGGAGTTCACCTGAGCCACAACTTTTAATAGATTGTGGTATGGGGAGCACACGGCCCACTCTACAGGTGGTACAGCAGAAATGGAAAAGTATTTTTTAAAGCAAAACAATGTTTATTCTATGAACTCCAAGTTAATCTTTTTAAAACATACAGTGAACATCTTAGCAACCATCAATTCAAATACTACCCCCAAAGAATACAACACTAAGTAATCCTTAAGCTTTCCTTTTAACATCCATAAGACCTTTTAACAGAAGCACGTCAGGTTTAAATTCACTACTGAGAACAGTTATTACTCTGAATTCACCAAATGATCAAGAGATAGTCTTTGCATGGCAGAGAGAACATTACACCTTCTGAGGCTGACTGCAGCTCCAACACTGAAACAAAACCAAAAAAACACAGACACGCCCAAGCTTTTCTCAAAGTGAAACTAAAAAGCAGAGCCAGAGCTCAGCTCCACCCACACTCTGACATCACAGCAGTAACATGAGCAGACAAACATTTCTTAAAGTGACAGTCTCATAACGCTGGTGAAAAAAATCTAGTTGAAAATCTCTGCACTGTCTTGTCTTCTCTTTCATCCCTCCTCATTCCGAGGGTTGGCCACACCATGGCTAATATTTCTCCAATTTCTATTCTCTGCGGTCACTGCTTGCACAATAGAGGGGCCAGTCCACATTCTGATATCCATCCATGTCACCTTGCCTCTTGTGCATGTTTCCAGGGGTTCCAGGCCTTGCATTACCTCTTTTTCCAAACGATCCCCTCCCCGTTCGCATCACATGTCCACAATATGTGAGCTTCCTCGACATCAGTGCCTCAAACACGTCCCTCTGAACACCAGCGTTCTCGAGCACCCACTCCTTTGTCCGCTTGGCCGTCCAGGACACAGGTAATGTCCGCCTGAGTCCTTTCATTCCTGTCGCTCTTATTTAAGGCTTGTCACTCTTCTTGATGGTTCAGTTTTCACAGCTGTACATAGTCATCAGCCACCCAAAGGACCACAGGAACGTAGGATTTAAGAACAGGAGTAGACCATTTAGCATTTGGCGCCTCCTCCGCTATTCATTAGGGCCTTAGATAAATTCAATGACCCAGCCTCCACTGCCACTGACTAATGACACTTTGAGAAAAATAAACTTTCCTAATTTCCATCTTACATGGTCGACCTTTTATTCTTAAACTGTGCCCCAGTCCGAGTCTCTCCCACAACAGGAAAATGCTCCCTGTGTCCAACCTGTCAAATACCCTCAGGAACTTTATATGCTTCAACAAGATCGCCCTCTCCAGGGGTATTGCCCCAAACTGTTCAGAAGACACATTGCTGTTGTCATTGAGATCTTGTGGCTAGTCCATTCTCTTTTAGTTCAGAATCCCATTACCCTTAAGTCCAGCCTGAATTTCTTCGACAGGCTCTGAATCTTTGGTGATGAGTGGCCCAAGTTAGCAGAAGGTATCACCCTCGTTCATACCTCTGTGCTGAATGTTTTGTTAATTTAATCATTTTGGCATTGTACATTTTATTTGAAATGCTGCCTAATTGAACATTAAGACATCCCATCCAGCAGGCAGCTCAATATTCATTATATGATAGAGGATAATATCCGCTAAAATATCTAACATGGTTTAAACTGTGTAGGTGAGGATGGTTCAATAATTCATAGCTGAAAGTGGTAAGTTATTTTTGGCAATTTCATAAGGCAGCAGGGTAGCATGGTGGTTAGCATAAATGCTTCACAGCTCCAGGGTCCCAGGTTCGATTCTCGGCTGGGTCACTGTCTGTGTGGAGTCTGCACGTCCTCTCCGTGTGTGCGTGGGTTTCCTCCGGATGCTCCGGTTTCCTCCCACAGTCCAAAGATGTGCGGGTTAGGTGGACTGGCCATGCTAAATTGCCCTTAGTGTCCTAATAAAAGTAAGGTTAAGGGGGGGTTGTTGGGTTACGGGTATAGGGTGGATACGTGGGTTTGAGTGGGGTGATCATTGCTCGGCACAACATTGAGGGCCGAAGGGCCTGTTCTGTGCTGTACTGTTCTATGTAATTGAATAGTTCTATCAAAGAGGCAACACAGGTTCAATGGACTAAATGACCTCCATCTGTGCTATAATATTATCACTAGAGAACAGTGTTGACTAACAATACTTATCCAATGCCCCAGTCAGTTTAACAATGTGCTCTGTCCACCCTCGTCACTAGTAATAATACTTCCTGAGCGACACAAGAACAAGGTGGTTGATGGGGACAACTGTGAAATTGTAAAGGAAAGCCATTGCAAGCTTCATAATGCTTTTGAGTTTACGGTTTTGAACAACTCTACCAAACCTCCTCTTAACCTTCTCTGCTCCAAGGAGAACAATTCCCTCTTCTTCAATCGCTCTGAACCACTGAAGTTCCTCATCATTTGTAAATCTCCTCTCCATCCTCTCGGAGGCCTTGACGTCCTTCCTCATGTGTGGTGCCCAGAATTGGACAGATATTCCAGATGATGCCTAACCAGTGTTTTACAACGGTTTAGCATTACCTATTTGCTTTTGCAATCTCTGCCTTTATAAATTGGGGATGTCACGGATAGATGTTTGCTGGATCTTGTAAACTTGTGGGTATTGCCCCTCAGACTCCATCACCATAACAAGGTTTGGCCTGCCGTTAACTGTGCTTGCTTACTTCCCTGTCAGAAAAGGCAGCATTCCCTTCATAACACTATCACTTCCTTTGAGCGTTCCCTTTTCTGGCTCGGGAATGGTGTCAACTCAATAACATTCCTCACAATGGCAGAAAACTGAGACACAAAAGCAAACGTTCGCTGAAGACAATCAAGGCAAATAGTTCAAAGGCACAGCTCTAACATGACCTAGCACGGGCTCACATTTTTGTGCCATTAGCTGTTTGCAGAGTGTCCACTACACCTTCACCTGGATCATTATTATAGATTGTGATGGACAATGTCATACGGATCTGTGTAGCACTCTGCTAGTAATTAGTCATCTCGCTGATCCCCTTTCACAACAGCTTTCTGTACGAATGAACATCACTAATTCACGATCTATCTCCTATCCCACAAGACTCCCAAAAGTAACCTATTACAGCACCGCATCGAAAATCTTGGCCGGGATTCTCCCCCACCCGGCGGGGCGGAGGGTCCCGGCATGTTGGAGTGGTGTGAACCACTCCGGCGTTGGGCTGCCCCAAAGGTGCAGAGGTCTCCGCACCTTTAGGGGCCAAGCCCTCACATTGAGGGGCTAGGCCCGCGCCGGAGTGGTTACGCCGACCGGCGAAGTCCTTTCGGCCCCGGCTGGCATGGCGCCAAAGGCCGTTCACGCCAGCCGGGGCCGAAAGGACTTCGCCGGCCGACGTAAGTCCGCACATGCGCCGGAGCGTCAGCGGCTGCGTCATCCCGGCGCATGCGCAGGGGAGGGAGTCTCTTCCGCCTCCTCCATGGTGAAGACCATGGCGAAGGCGGAAGAAAAGAGTGCCCCCACGGCACAGGCCTGCCCGCCGATCGGTGGGCCCCGATCACGGGCCAGGGGGGCACCATTGGGGCACCCCCGGGGTCAGATCGCCCCCCCCCCCCCCCCAGGACCCCGGCACCCGCCCGCGCCGCCAATCCCGCCGGTAAGAGAGGTGGTTTAATCCACACCGGCAGGAGAGGCTAGTCAGCGGCAGGACTTCGGCCCATCACGGGCTGGAGAATCACAGCGGGGGGCCCGCCGACTGGCGCGGCCGATTCCCACCCCCGCCGAATCTCGGGGGGGGCGGAGAATTCGGGACACGGCAGGGGCGGGATTGACGCCGGCCCCGGGTGATTCCCAGACCCGGCAGAGGGTCGGAGAATCCCGCCCAGTGTAACGGCATAAAAATATTTTCAGGTTAATTTCAGTCACTCCAAGTTGATCGTGCCTTGTGTTAAATGGTATCGTACCAGCATTGCAGCCACAGTCACTTTGGGCGGCACAGTACTACAATGGTTAGCACTGTTGCTTCACAGCTCCAGGGTCCCGGCTTGGGTCACTGCCTGTATGGTGTTTGCATGTTCTCCCCGTATCTGCGTGGGTTTCCTCCGGGTGCTCCGGTTTCCTCCCACAGTCCAAAGATGTGCAGGTTAGGTGGATTGGCCATGCTAAATTGCCCTTAGTGTCCAAAAAGGTTAGGTGGGGTTACTGGGTTATGGGGATAGGGTGGAGGTGTGGGCTTAAGTAGAGTGCTCTTTCCAAGGGCTGGTGCAGACTCGATGGGCCAAATGGCCACCTTCTGCACTGTAAATTCTATGATCTAAATGGAGTTTGGAAATAGTAATGCTGGAATTGTTTTTAAAAAATATATCCTTTCATGCAATGTGGGTGTCAGTTGCAAATCCAGCATTTGTAGCTCATCCTTAAATGTGTTTGAACTAAGTGGGTTGTTTTATTTCAAAGAGCAGCTAAGAATTAACCACTTTGCTGTGGATCTAGCCAGAGCAGGAAGGATGTCAGATTTCTTTCCCTAAAGGACATTAATGAACCAGATGAGTTTTTTATGACAATTGGTGATGGTTTTCTGGTCACCGTGATTGAGACTAGCTTTACATTCCAGATAGATTGCAGCAGCTGCCCTGGTGAGATTTGAACCAGTGACCCCAGAACTTAAGCCTGGGTTTCTGGGTTACCTTTCACTGAAGTAGCCACTATGTCATGCTCCCGATCTCGCACTGTCTTTCTGTGCCAAGTGCAAGAGGAGAAAAAAAAGGTTTTGGACACCAACAACTTGCATCAGTTCCTGACCTCATTATAGCCTTGGTTCAAACATGGACAAACAAGCTGAACTCCAGAGGTGAGGTCAGAGTGACTGCGCTTGACATCAAGGCAGTCCAAAGGTGTGCAAGTTAGGTGGATTAGCTGGGCTAAATTGCCCCTAGGTGGGGTTACGGGGATAGGGTGGGGGATTGGACCTAGGTACGGTGTTCTTTCAGAGGGTCGGTGCAGATTCGATGGGCCGAATGGCCTCCTTCTGCACTGTAGGGATTCTATGGTTCTATGATTGGTTGAAGCTTAGCGGTAAATGTAGATGCACCTAATTGGAGCCTTTGGTAGACGTTGGAAGTTCCCAGAGTGTCAATGGCAGACACGAAACAGCCAGTAAAGGGGAATCTGGGACATGGAACCCCACCCGTTGTCCACATAGTTGTAAAGCGATGGGCGGGAACTCTGAACATCGGAATCCCTACACCCTGACCTTCAGTGGAAACTAACAAGTGGTCAGTGAAAGTACACCTTGTCAGACCAGGTGTAACAGACCATTGTGGGATGTAATGAGGGGCCTAGGCTCACTAGCATGCTGGGAAGACAAGAGGGTCTGATAGAAGTGACTGTCTGGGTGGGAGGATTGCCAGGTGCACTGGAAACTATGGTGTCTTCCACGGCATCCTTGGCAAAGAAAATGGAATCAAAGCCTGAAGCAAGTTCAGTTGCCTCTGGATTTCCAGGTCTTGGCTCCAGCCTGGACCCCTCAATAGCACCCTTAATGGTCTGGTACACCTGATCTGACAAGGCATACATTCGCTGACCGTTTGTTAGTTTCCTTTGAAGATGTGGGCGCAGGGATTCCGACGTTCCGAGCCCCAGCCCATTGTTTCATGGGGACAATGGTGGGGTTCCATGCCCCGACCTGTCTTGTAGAAGACCAGCTTCGGATTCATGGCATGAGTACACCAGTGTGGCAACAATTCTTCTGGGCCCTCAAGTGAAGGGGAACTGCTAATAAAGTGTCTGGTTAGCCTTCCTTGCGAATTCCTTGTTTCAGCCGATCATTGCCGTTAAATACACATCTTTTAACCTGAGAAATGAATGAGTCGGGGTACAAGGTTAATATCTTTTCTCTCTGCTTGTTTCATTTAGTTAGGATATTGGAGTTATTTCACTGGTGCTGGTGTGAATATTCCACGAGTCTGGAAGGTCCATAATTCGGGAATATCATGGATGTGACTGAAGTAAATCCAGGAATACACCAGGCAATATATTACTCATTGATTATTGATAAGTAAAATCATATTAGAAAATTATTTTTAAAGTATTAAAAAGGTGTAATGCTATTCAAGCCATAGTTCATCTCCTGTGGTTATTCATCAGTAAAATAGATGCACTTACTGTGTTATTGTATTAAAAATATTTATTTACTTCCTGCTATTCTATTGCTTATTTGATTGCACTGAAAATCTCTATCAATCTTTAAAAAATGTAACCCTCAAAGTTGGTCACACCTCAAAAGTAATTGTTGTTTGGTAGCCTAGAAACTTAATCCCGTTGCAAAGAGAGAAGGTTGAAGAAGTTTTTCAGTTTGCACTCATCAGGGCAAGGGCAAGATTGTCAAATTTCAAATGATCACAACAATTTACCCTACAGGAGAAGAAGGTGCTGATTGGCTAGCAGGTCGACTCTGCGGCGTTGCTATTCTCCATATTTTCTCCATGGTAACACCTCGGCCAATCAGGGCCAACCAGTCAGCACGCTCTTCTCCTGTAGTATAGGTTGTTATAACATACGGCATTCTTGAATTTGTCATGATGAGTGCAAGACGGAAAGCTTCAAGATCATCATGTCTCGCTTTGCAGCAATGATAGGGCCCTTCCTGTTTTTTCCATCTTTTCCCTCTATTTCTGCCATTATCATTTTGATCCATGATGTGGAGATGCCGGCGTTGGACTGGGGTGAGCACAGTAAGAAGTCTTACAACACCAGGTTAAAGTCCAACAGGTTTGTTTCAAACACGAGCTTTCGGAGCACTGCTGCTTCCTCAGTGCTCCGAAAGCTAGTGTTTGAAAAGAACATGTTGGACTTTACCCTGGTGTTGTGAGACTTCTTACCATTTTGATCCATGGATGCTGAATGGATATGTTTCTTTAAGTTGAGCAGAGGAAGTAGGGAATCAAAAGTTACAAAATTGTGCACTGTCAACAATGGTGGAGCGATAGAAATCACAGTCGGCAATGGTGGTTTGATGGAAATCACAGTCGGCAATGGTGGTTTGATGGGATTCACAGTCAGCAATGGTGGAGCGATGGAAATCACAGTCGGTAATGGTGGATGGATGGAAATCACAGTCGGCAATGGTGGAGGGATGGAAATCACAGTCGGTAATGGTGGAGCGATGGAAATCACAGTCGGCAATGGTAGAGCGCTGGAAATCACAGTCGGTAATGGTGGATGGATGGAAATCACAGTCGGCAATGGTGGAGGGATGGAAATCACAGTCGGTAATGGTGGAGCGATGGAAATCACAGTCGGCAATGGTGGAGCGATGGGATTCACAGTCAGCAATTGTGGAGCGATAGAAATCACAGTCGGCAATGGTGGAGCGATGGAAATCACAGTCGGCAATGGTGGAGCGATGGAAATCACAGTCGGCAATGGTGGAGCGATGGAAATCACAGTCGGCAATGGTGGAGCGATGGAAATCACAGTCGGCAATTGTGGAGCGATAGAAATCACAGTCGGCAATGGTGGTTTGATTGAAATCACAGTCAGCAATGGTGGAGCGATGGAAATCACAGTCGGCAATGGTGGGGAGATGGAAATCACAGTCGGCAATGGTGGAGCGATGGAAATCACAGTCAGCAATGCTGGAGTAATGGAAATCACAGTCAGCAATGGTGGAGCGATGGAAATCACAGTCAGCAATGGTGGAGCGATGGAAATCACAGTCGGTAATGGTGGAACAATGGGATTCACAGTCAGCAATGGTGGAGCGATGGAAATCACAGTCGGTAATGGTGGAGCGATGGAAATCACAGTCGGCAATGGTGGAGGGATGGAAATCACAGTCGGCAATGGTGGAGGGATGGAAATCACAGTCGGCAATGGTGGAGCGATGGAAATCACAGTCGGCAATGGTGGATGGATGGAAATCACAATCGGCAATTGTGGAGCGATAGAAATCACAGTCGGCAATGGTGGTTTGATTGAAATCACAGTTGGCAATGGTGGAGGGATGGAAATCATAGTCGGCAATGGTGGAGCGATGGAAATCACAGTCGGCAATGGTGGAGGGATGGAAATCACAGTCGGTAATGGTGGAATGATGGAAATCACAGTCGGCAATGGTGGAGCGATGGAAATCACAGTCGGCAATGGTGGAGGGATGGAAATCACAGTCGGTAATGGTGGAGCGATGGAAATCACAGTCGGTAATGGTGGAACGATGGGATTCACAGTCGGTAATGGTGGAGCGATGGAAATCAGAGTCGGCAATGGTGGAGCAATGGAAATCACAGTCACCAATGGTGGAGCGATGGAAATCACAGTCGGCAATGGTGGAGCGATGGAAATAACAGTCAGTAACGGTTGAGAGATGGAAATCACAGTCGGCAATGGTGGAGCGATGAAAATCACAGTCGGTAATGGTGGAGAGATGGAAATCACAGTCGGCAATGGTGGAGCGATGGAAATCACAGTCGGTAATGGTGGAGGGATGGAAATCACAGTCGGTAATGGTGGAGCGATGGAAATCACAGTCGGCAATGGTGGAGCGATGGAAATCACAGTCAGCAATGGTGGTTTGATGGAAATCACAGTCGGAAATGGTGGAGTGATGGAAATCACAGTCGGCAATGGTGGAGCGATGGAAATCACAGTCGGCAATGGTGGGGAGATGGAAATCACACGCGGCAATGGTGGTTTGATGGAAATCACAGTCGGCAATGGTGGAGCGATGGAAATCACAGTCGGTAATGGTGGAGCGATGGAAATCACAGTCGGTAATGGTGGTTTGATGGAAATCACAGTCGGCAATGGTGGAGCGATGGAAATCACAGTCGGCAATGGTGGTTTGATGGAAATCACAGTCGGCAATGTGGAGGGATGGAAATCACAGTCGGTAATGGTGGAGGGATGGAAATCACAGTCGGTAATGGTGGAGCGATGGAAATCACAGTCGGTAATGGTGGAGAGATGGAAATCACAGTCGGCAATGGTGGAGCGATGGAAATCACAGTCGGTAATGGTGGAGGGATGGAAATCACAGTCGGTAATGGTGGAGCGATGGAAATCACAGTCGGCAATGGTGGAGCGATGGAAATCACAGTCAGCAATGGTGGTTTGATGGAAATCACAGTCGGAAATGGTGGAGTGATGGAAATCACAGTCGGCAATGGTGGAGCGATGGAAATCACAGTCGGCAATGGTGGGGAGATGGAAATCACACGCGGCAATGGTGGTTTGATGGAAATCACAGTCGGCAATGGTGGAGCGATGGAAATCACAGTCGGTAATGGTGGTTTGATGGAAATCACAGTCGGCAATGGTGGAGCGATGGAAATCACAGTCGGCAATGGTGGTTTGATGGAAATCACAGTCGGCAATGTGGAGGGATGGAAATCACAGTCGGTAATGGTAGAGCGATGGAAATCACAGTCGGTAATGGTGGAGGGATGGAAATCACAGTCGGTAATGGTGGATGGATGGAAATCACAGTCGGTAATGGTGGAGAGATGGAAATCACAGTCGGCAATGGTGGAGCGATGGGATTCACAGTCGGCAGTGGTGGAGCGATGGGATTCACAGTCGGCAATGGTGGAGCGATGGAAATCAGATGGGATGCAAACCTTTAGAATGGTGATGTGGTTACCGCTGCCCAATAGGTTGGTTCACAAGGGGAAGTCAGAAGCTCATTTTTATTTCATGTAATTGTACTATTAGTAGAGTAACATGAGAAGAGATACTTTCCATGGTGATGTTAGTGATCAGTTTTTTTGTTTTATTCCTGGTGACATCCTGGTAAATTATAAATCCTCCAGGAAGCGGAAACATGTACAATATTTTCACGGATGTATAATATTGTTATTATCACTCTTGTGAAATGGTGGCATTTTGACACTGTAACAGTAGCCAGCGAATGTTCTGTAGCTGTCCCTGTACAGTATAAGGGAATGCTGCAGGTATTTCAAAGTGTTTGAGAAGAGAAAGTATGCTCCAAATATTAAATGGGTGTTTGCTGACAGTGTGACAATGTTTGCCACAGTTTGGCAAAAGTTACTGTTTATTCAGTTGTTTGAATATAGATTGCTTACCAGAGTTTGCATGTTTTAGAGACAGGAATCTATCCAGGGGAGAAACAAGCATGCTTGGTGTGTTGCATTTTTAAATCTTGTCCTGTGCCTTGGAGTTGGTGGGTCAGAGACAGGCTTCATGTCCCCAAAGAGCAGCAGGAAGAATACAATGAACCCCTCTCAGGAGATTTTGCTTTATTCTTCTATCTCAATGCTGTTTCTTAGTGTATACGTGAAAAGCAGATGGTGGAGGTGAGTGTTCAGGCCTCATTGAGCCTGTGTTAAATGTTTTGTTAATATATTGAACAATGGAACAATTATAGAATCATAGTTCTCTTTACATTTGATATTCTTGTGAATGCTCTGATGAGTACGAGATGGAAAGTTTCAACACGTGTGTCTTTATTCAGTAATATTCTAATCATAGCGCACAATTTGCCCCCCAAAAATGTCTAATTTCAGCCCCAAAAGTGGTACGAAACGCGTCCATTATTCTGCCATGAATCTGATCACAATGTTCCAGCACTTAGTCATTTTTTGGAGGGGGCCCACACAGTCGGAGGTCTCCAGGTGTCGAGCTCTGGCCAGGGTGGTACCCCACCCCCCAATACCACCTGGGCACATTGACACTGCCAGCTTGGCACTGCCAGGGTCCCAGGCTGGCAATGTCAAGGAACCGGGGTTCCCTGTGCCAGGGATCAGGTGTGGCGGTGCCCTGCTCTTGTGAGGTGGGGTGTATGGGGGTGGGCTCGAGGGCCCCCTGATCGGCAAGTTGGGGCCTTGGGAGGAGTCCGGAGGTCTTGGGGGGGGGGGGGGGGGGGGGGGGGGGTCGAGAGATCAGGGCAGCATTTAAAAATGGCGCCCCGATCTCTCGACCACCATGGCACCCTCCATGGCTCCCCGATCGCTTCTCGTCAGTGGAGGGAATGAAGATTCAGTGCAGCCTTGGCGGGTGTCCCCAGCAGAGGCCCACAAAAAAGAACAAATTCCTGTTTGATAACGGGGTTGCTCTCGGTGCTACAGGCTCCGAGAAATACCTCACTATTCACAGCCAAAATGGGACTCTCTTTGTTTCCCGCTAAATCGCACCTGAAGTGTGTTTGAATAGCGATGTGGATCTCACCCGAAAAGCTGGTGGGGAACACCTTGCCAAATCCGCCCAAAACGACACTCGGGGCGCGATCCAATGGCCACGCTGCGCCCAAAAAGCAGCTCGCCACAGCGCACCGTGGCCGATTGAAGTTGGGAGACCCCGCTCCCCGGATCTACCCGGCTTGCAACACCTCGCGAGATCTAACGCGATCTCGAGAGACGTTACGATGTACATCCCGCCCATTGGGGCTTCGGGTGGTCAGGGGTCACATTGGGGGCTTCGCAGATTGGAATGCCATTTAAAAATGGCGCCCCAATCTCTCACAACACTGATGAGTTGAGACGAGTTGGGTCTGTGTACAGCCTTGGGCACGTGTTCCCCGCTGACAACCCCTATTTAAAGCGAATGGCGTTCTCTCGCCGTGTCTCTCACCGCTGCTTGCAAATGCTTCTTTTTCATGTTTATATCCAATTCCCATTTGAATGCTGCTATTGAAACTACTTCCATTACCTTTTGAAGGCAAAATGCTGACCTTCAGGGCTATATCTGAGATAGTGTCTTTTTACAATAATGTTTGTTATTACTAAACTTTGACCTTTCAGCTTCCCTCCCTATGAACTTGCAGCCTGCCCCCAGACTTCAGGGCGGGGATTCTCCAAACTCCCAGCCAAGTGTTGACGGCGGGATAAACACCGGAGTGTTTCACCCGGGGTCAACAGGCCTCTTGGCCCAGCGATACAGGGGGCCAGCACGGCGCTGGAATGCTGCGCGCTTCAGCGATACAGGGGGCCAGCACGGCGCTGGAATGCTGCACGCTTCAGCGATACAGGGGGCCAGCAGGGGGCCGGAGTGCTGCACGCTTCAGCGATACAGGGGGCCAGCACGGCGCTGGAATGCTGCGCGCTTCAGCGATACAGGGAGCCAGCACGGCGCCGGAATGCTGCACGCTTCAGCGATACAGGGGGCCAGCACGGCGCTGGAGTGCTGCACGCTTCAGCGATACAGGGGGCCAGCACGACGGCGGAGTGCTGCACGCTTCAGCGATACAGGGGGCCAGCACGGCGCCGGAATGCTGCGCGCTTCAGCGATACAGGGGGCCAGCACGGCGCTGGAATGCTGCGCGCTTCAGCGATACAGGGGGCCAGCACGGCGCTGGAATGCTGCACGCTTCAGCGATACAGGGGGCCAGCAGGGGGCCAGCATGGCGCCGGAATGCTGCACGCTTCAGCGATACAGGGGGCAACAGGGGGTCAGCACGGCGCCGGAGTGCTGAGCGATTCAGCGATACAGGGGGCCAGCACGGCGCCGGAATGCTGCGCGCTTCAGCGATACAGGGGGCCAGCAGGGGGCCGGAGTGCTGCACGCTTCAGCGATACAGGGGGTCAGCACGGCGCCGGAATGCTGCACGCTTCAGCGATACAGGGGGCCAGCAGGGGGCCAGCAGGGGGCCGGAGTGCTGCACGCTTCAGCGATACAGGGGGCCAGCACGGCGCTGGAATGCTGCACGCTTCAGCGATACAGGGGGCCAGCACGGCGCTGGAATGCTGCACGCTTCAGCGATACAGGGGGCCAGCACGGCGCTGGAATGCTGCACGCTTCAGCGATACAGGGGGCCAGCACGGCGCTGGAATGCTGCACGCTTCAGCGATACAGGGGGCCAGCACGGCGCTGGAATGCTGCACGCTTCAGCGATACAGGGGGCCAGCACGGCGCTGGAATGCTGCACGCTTCAGCGATACAGGGGGCCGGAGTGCTGCACGCTTCAGCGATACAGGGGGCCAGCAGGGGGCCGGAGTGCTGCGCGCTTCAGCGATACAGGGGGCCAGCAGGGCGCCGGAATGCTGCGCGCTTCAGCGATACAGGGGGCCGGAGTGCTGCACGCTTCAGCGATACAGGGGGCCAGCACGGCGCCGGAGTGCTGAGCGATTCAGCGATCCAGGGGGCCAGCACGGCGCCGGAATGCTGCACGCTTCAGCGATACAGGGGGCCAGCACGGCGCCGGAGTGCTGCGCGCTTCAGCGATACAGGGGGCCAGCACGGCGCCGGAATGCTGCACGCTTCAGCGATACAGGGGGCCAGCACGGCGCCGGAGTGCTGCGCGCTTCAGCGATACAGGGGGCCAGCACGACGCCGGAGTGCTGAGCGATTCAGCGATACAGGGGGCCAGCACGGGGCCGGAATGCTGCGCGCTTTAGCGATACAGGGGGCCGGCGTGCTGCGCGCTTCAGCGATACAGGGGGCCGGCGTGCTGCGCGCTTCAGCGATACAGGAGGCCGGCGTGCTGCGCGCTTCAGCGATACAGGGGGCCGGCGTGCTGCGCGCTTCAGCGATACAGGGGGCCGGCGTGCTGCGCGCTTCAGCGATACAGGGGGCCAGCGTGCTGCGCGCTTCAGCGATACAGGGGGCCGGCGTGCTGCGCGCTTCAGCGATACAGGGGGCCGGCGTGCTGCGCGCTTCAGCGATACAGGGGGCCGGCGTGCTGCGCGCTTCAGCGATACAGGGGGCCGGCGTGCTGCGCGCTTCAGCGATACAGGGGGCCGTCGTGCTGCGCGCTTCAGCGATACAGGGGGCCGGCGTGCTGCGCGCTTCAGCGATACAGGGGGCCGGCGTGCTGCGCGCTTCAGCGATACAGGGGGCCGGCGTGCTGCACGCTTCAGCGATACAGGGGGCCAGCACGGCGCCGGAGTGCTGCGCGCTTCAGCGATACAGGGGGCCGGAGTGCTGCGCGCTTCAGCGATACAGGGGGCCGGAGTGCTGCACGCTTCAGCGATACAGGGGGCCGGCGTGCTGCGCGCTTCAGCGATACAGGGGGCCGGAGTGCTGCACGCTTCAGCGATACAGGGGGCCAGCACGGCGCTGGAATGCTGCGCGCTTCAGCGATACAGGGGGCCAGCACGGCGCCGGAGTGCTGCGCGCTTCAGCGATACAGGGGGCCAGCACGGCGCCGGAGTGCTGCGCGCTTCAGCGATACAGGGGGCCGGAGTGCTGCACGCTTCAGCGATACAGGGGGCCAGCACGGCGCCGGAGTGCTGCACGCTTCAGCGATACAGGGGGCCAGCACGGCGCCGGAGTGCTGCACGCTTCAGCGATACAGGGGGCCAGCACGGCGCCGGAGTGCTGCGCGCTTCAGCGATACAGGGGGCCGGAGTGCTGCACGCTTCAGCGATACAGGGGGCCGGAGTGCTGCGCGCTTCAGCGATACAGGGGGCCGGAGTGCTGCGCGCTTCAGCGATACAGGGGGCCAGCACGGCGCTGGAATGCTGCACGCTTCAGCGATACAGGGGGCCAGCACGACGCCGGAGTGCTGCACGCTTCAGCGATACAGGGGGCCAGCACGGCGCCGGAGTGCTGAGCGATTCAGCGATACAGGGGGCCAGCACGGGGCCGGAATGCTGCGCGCTTCAGCGATACAGGGGGCCGGAGTGCTGCGCGCTTCAGCGATACAGGGGGCCGGCGTGCTGCGCGCTTCAGCGATACAGGGGGCCGGCGTGCTGCGCGCTTCAGCGATACAGGGGGCCGGCGTGCTGCGCGCTTCAGCGATACAGGGGGCCGGCGTGCTGCGCGCTTCAGCGATACAGGGGGCCAGCGTGCTGCGCGCTTCAGCAATACAGGGGGCCGGCGTGCTGCGCGCTTCAGCGATACAGGGGGCCGGCGTGCTGCGCGCTTCAGCGATACAGGGGGCCGGCGTGCTGCGCGCTTCAGCGATACAGGGGGCCGGCGTGCTGCGCGCTTCAGCGATACAGGGGGCCGGCGTGCTGCGCGCTTCAGCGATACAGGGGGCCGGCGTGCTGCGCGCTTCAGCGATACAGGGGGCCAGCGTGCTGCGCGCTTCAGCGATACAGGGGGCCGGCGTGCTGCGCGCTTCAGCGATACAGAGGGCCGGCGTGCTGCGCGCTTCAGCGATACAGGGGGCCAGCACGGCGCCGGAATGCTGCACGCTTCAGCGATACAGGGGGCCAGCACGGCGCCGGAGTGCTGCATGCTTCAGCGATACAGGGGGCCGGAGTGCTGCACGCTTCAGCGATACAGGGGGCCGGCGTGCTGCGCGCTTCAGCGATACAGGGGGCCGGAGTGCTGCACGCTTCAGCGATACAGGGGGCCGGCGTGCTGCGCGCTTCAGCGATACAGGGGGCCGGCGTGCTGCGCGCTTCAGCGATACAGGGGGCCGGCGTGCTGCGCGCTTCAGCGATACAGGGGGCCGGCGTGCTGCGCGCTTCAGCGATACAGGGGGCCGGCGTGCTGCGCGCTTCAGCGATACAGGGGGCCAGCGTGCTGCGCGCTTCAGCGATACAGGGGGCCGGCGTGCTGCGCGCTTCAGCGATACAGGGGGCCGGCACGGCGCCGGTGTGCACGGCGTAGCTACACAGCGCAGGCCCGTGTGGAAGGAGGCAGGCCCCCTCCAGATCGCACACGCCTACTGATCGGTGGCCCCCGATCGTGTGCCTGGCCGCCGTGCAGGCCCCCACCCTCCGCGGAGTCTGATCCCCCCCTCTCCCCACCAGGACGGCCTCCGCGGATCCGATCCGAGCTCCCGCTGGGTGGTACCAGGTTGGAGCCATGCCGGCGAAACGCGGCGGGAATCGCATCCCGGCGTCGGAGCGGCGTAGCGGGAATTTCCGACGTGACAGGCGATTCTCCGACCCGGCGCGGACTCGATGAATCCCGGCCCAGTAGTTCACAAGACTTATCTTTTGAAATCAAAACTTCTCTTTTCAACTCAAAATTTGTTAATTTCACAAATTTCTCTGAAAATGATTTAGTAAATAAAAGATATATTTGGAAGATGCCACAGGTTGGTGAGGGTAACGCATGTGGAAGGCACATTCACAGCTCTTAACCCAACATTATCACTGATAGGTAAAGAGGCAATCAAATATCCAGTGTGGGAGGGGAGACTATTTAGAGAGGGCTGTCCCAGTGAACTCAACACCTGACTAATTACCTTCTACTTTCCAATCGAAAAAAGCCAATGGAGCAAAACCCTCCAAAACTTGTTGACAATGAAGGAATCTCCAGGGATTGAACTAGGCTCTCCTTACTTGGGGCACCAACAAGAGAGTACAAAACGTGATGAGTGGGCAATGTTGTAATTGGGGTGGGCTATCTGTTGGTAATTGGGAACAGAATTGGTGGAGAGTGTGGGAGTTCGGGAGGCTTAGAAGAATCTCGGGATGTTCGACTAACAATTGGTAATAGCAAAAGTTAGAGTGGTGGCTTCCACACAATTTTGGGGGTGACAGCTTTGTTGTAACCTTGGCTATAAGGGCGGAGGAGTCAGTTGAAGAGAGCTTCCTTGCTTCATCTTATTTGGAATGATTTAAATCGAATGAGGCTGGTTCACTGAAGAAACATATGGAGACATTGGATCCGTTCCAATAGCACAACGTTACTCAGAGTAACGGAGTAATGATTCACCATTAGCCCTTCCTTACAATTGATATTGTCAAAAGGGTGTATTATCTGTTGATTTCCAGTTGACCTTGGCATCTCCATTTGCAAGCTTTGAGTCTTGCCACCTGGAGAAATGGATAGCTAACAATTAAAACAATTAAGGCTCTGAAAAAAAATCGTAAAAGCTAAGTTGCAATTTAGTGTGACTTTTCAGCATCGAAGTGAGTGCTATTTGGGCCATTTCAGCCGAACTCTAATTCCTTTACTCATTACCAGAAATCCTGCCAAATATTTTCTACCACTTAACGGAATGCCGTCATTTATAGAATTATTGGAATTCATTAACATTGGCTGGATCACAATTGTGTTTTTATGATCTGTAAGCCATCCTTGATTTTATTTAGAAGTAGTTACTGTGATTATACATCATAATGTCTCTTATTCCCTTCCCTTTCTCTTCTCTATCCCCCGATCTGTCCTCTTACTGAGATATGGTTCGACTCTCTTGTACCTCATGCCCCTGGGCACTGAACTGGAAATTGAAGCTGGCACCTCCCCGCGATCTGTGGCTTTCTGCTCGAGCGGGCAGTGCTTTGCCTACCGCTGAGCTGAGATGATTGGGTCACTATTAACGAGGAGCTTTGACTGGCTGATGGGTAGATTGTGAAACTGAGCACATGCTACCCACACTGTTCTGATCACGTGTGGAAAGTAGCAGGTTGTGCAGGCGGTCTCCAGGTACACTTGGTCAGTGGGTCAGGTTCCTTGTCGATGGGGAATGTTTGTAAAACCTGTCCAAATGCAACGAACTTCAAGGGGCGAAGATAGAAATTGAATGACCTGAAAAAAGCAAACCTCTGGGATGACGGGCTTGCCTTACACAGAAAGTTTGGGCAGGTTGGGCTGATACCCATTGGAATTTAGAAGGATGAGAGGTGATCTTATGGAAGCATATACCATCCTGAGGGCACTTGATAAGGTGGATACTGGGCAAATATTTCCTCTTGTGGGGAGACCAGAACTAAGGGACACAGTTTAACTCTCCCTTTTAAGACAGAGGTGAGTAAAATATTTTTCTCTCAGAGGGTCATCAGTCTGTGGAATTCTCTTCAACAGAGGGCAGTGCGGCTGGGTTATTGAGTTTATCCCAGGCTGAATTAGACAGATGTCTGATTGATGAGGGAGTCGAGGAATATGGGGAGCACAGAGGAAAGTGGAATGGATCAGCCAAGACCTTCTCAAAAGGCAGGGCAGGTTAGAAGGGCTGAATGGTCTACTCCAGCTCCTATCTTCTGTGTTCTTTCTACATCAGTGCTGAAAAGCATCCATAGCACAAAGAACCAGGAGACATGCAGTGTGTGCACCATCTGCATGATGCACTACTGCAACTCGCCAGGGTTCCTTCGATAGCACCTTCCAAACGCACAAATATCTATCACCCAGAACAGTGATCAGAAACCTGTCAAGGACGCAATTTCTCAACAACCACAGTGTTGTTACTGAAACGTTAACAACAATGAAAATCAATACAGAGACACATCTCAAAAACCTTTTGAAAGTTTTTGCAAAAAAAGTTGTTTATTAAATGATACTTTGTGACGAAGAGCACGGGCAGGATTTTCCGTCCCATCTTGCTGCCGCTATCTACCAGTCCTGCTGAAGGCCAACCACCTCTTCCCCCCCCCACCCAAGGCGGGAAGTGCAAGCCACGTAAAGTACCGAGGACATCTTCGGGAGAGGAAGATTGCTCCAGCAGCCAATGACGAGCTGTCCCCGACACTGGAAAATCCCACCCAACGTGAACAAAAGCTTAAAATAACAAAACAAACCAGTTCTTTCCTATCAATACGGGTTTGAGAGTCGCACCATACCTCAATGAGCCACATGCGATTCCAGAACCATAGGTTGCTGACCCCTGACCTGGAAGGTCAAGGGCAGCAGAAACACCGTCACCTCCAGGTTCCCTCCAAGCCACACACCATCCTGACTTGGAGCAATATCGCCATCGCTGGGGTCAAAATACTGGAACCCCCTCCCTAACAGCACTGTGGGTGTACCTACAGCACATGGACTGCAGCGGTTCACGAAGGCAGCTCACCACCACCTTCCCAAGGGCAACTGGGGATGGGCAATAAATGGTGTGTTTACATTAAAACACTTCAAAAGTACATCATTGGTTTTGAGACATGCTGAAAATGTGAAAGACGCTCCTAAATATAAAAGTAACATCTTTCTTTCGGTTGGAGTGTTTAGATCTAGTGCTGAGAGAATGGCCAATTGTCAAATATCAATGCAAGGCTTGGTCTAAATGCTGCTCGTGGCTACATTGCTGCTCCAAGTACCAAGTGGGACAATACCTGCAGCTGAAAGGTAAGTGCCCTGATTCCAGCTGAGTTTCAAGGTTTAATAAATCTCTGCAAGTGTTCCTGGCCTCAGTGAGCCGTCCAGCGTAGGGAGAGTTCAGATTGGCTCCTCCTAGGACGTGGCCACCTTGCTGCTGCCTGAATAAGATGTATAAAATGTATAAAATGTGGAGATGCCGGCGTTGGACTGGAGTGAGCACAGTAAGAAGTCTTCCAACACCAGGTTAAAGTCCAACAGGTTTGTTTCGAATCACTAGCTTTCAGAGCACTGCTCCTTCCTCAGGTCAATGAAGAGGTGGGTTCCACAAACACATATATAGACAATGTCAAATATGCAAGACGATACTTTGAATGCGAGCATTTGCAGGTAGTTAAGTCTTTACAGATTCAGAGATAGGGGGTGATCCCAGGTTAAAGAGGTGTGAATTGTCTCAAGCCAGGACAGTTGGGAGGATTTTGCAAGTCCAGGCCAGATGGTGGGGGGTGAATGTAATGCGACATGAATCCCAGGTCCCGGTTGAGGCCGTACTCATGCGTGCGGAACTTAGCTATAAGTTTTTGCTCGGCAATTCTGCGTTGTCGCACGTCCTGAAGGCCGCCTTGGAGAACGCTTACCCGGAGATCAGAGGCTGATTGCCCTTGACTGCTGAAGTGTTCCCCGACTGGAAGGGAACATTCCTGCCTGGTGATTGTCGCGCGATGCCCGTTCAAGATGTATAAGGGGGAAGAATTATTGAAACATAGCATAATGCTCAGTTAAAGGTTTTTGATCCACAGTGTCTATGCCAGCTGTTTAAAAGAGTTATCTCCATTGCCCTGCTTTTTCCCCATTACGTATCTGAGATTTATTTTATACTTTCACTTTTCCAGGGCTGAAATGACAGTATTTCTGATTCACTCACACCACATCTCCTCTGAGAATGTGGCAGAGGACCAGGACATGAATACACCGAATCCTGGGCTTCAGCACCAGAGCCTGTGGAGCCTTTCCCAAGGTAGAATGGTGCAGGAGGAAGGGGCAGGATCACATTCTACAGGAATCAGTATAACTGAGACCAGTGACAAGTGGGGAGAGTTGTATTGGCTCCTTGAAGGGAGCCAATGAGTGACAGTGGGGGAAGGGGGGTAGAGGTGTAGGCCAGGCTGCAATATCAATCCCAGGCCATTTGAAGTATGAAACTAGACACTAACACTCCCTCGATAATAGGTTTATTCACAGAACGCAGCATTATATGTGTCTGCTTTCTACCTACCAACTAAGTGTCCCAGCAGTCTCTCTTTATAAGTGCTCTAAGTACTTAGCTAATCAATGATCTGCAAGGGCATCACAGTGGCTTAGCAGTTAGCACTGCTGCCTCACGATGCCATGGGTCTGGGTTCGATTCCGGTCCCGGGTCATTATCCATGTGGAGTTTACACATTCTCCCTGTATCTGCGTGGGTCTCAACCCAAAAGGATGTGCAGGATACGGGGATTCCTCACATTAAATTGCCCCTCAATTGGAAAAAAAAATTGGATACTCCAAATTTATAGAAAACAAAAATTAATGAACTTGAGGTGGAATTCTCCGACCCCCCGCAGGGTCGGTGAATCGCCCGGGGCCGGCGTAAATCCCGCCCCCACTGTGGCTGGAATTCTCCGCCACCTGGGAATCGGCGGGAGCGGGAATCATGCCCCGCCGGTCGGCATGCCTCCCTCCCGGCGATTCTCTGGCCCGCGAAGTCCCGCTGCTGACAGGCCTCTCCCACTGACGTGGTTTCAACCACCTCTGGTGGCAGCGGGATTGGTGGCGCGAGCGGGCCCCCGGGGTCCTAGGGGCACGGGGCGATCGGACCCCAGGGAGTGCCCCCACGGTGGCCTGGCCCGCTATCGGGGCCCACGATCGGCGGGCGGGCCAGTGCTGTGGGGGCACTCTTTTTCTTCCACCGCCGTCACGGCCTCCACCATGACAGAGGCGGAAGAGACCCCCGATACCGTGTATGCGCCGGTGGTAACGTCAGTGGGCGCTGACGCACCGGCGCATGCACTGACCGGCGAAGGCCTTTTGGCCAGCCCGACGCCGGGCGGCGGGTGCCAAAGGCCGTTGGCTCCGGTTTTGGCACCAGTTGGCATGGCGGAAACCACTCCTGCGCGGGCCTAGCCCCTAAAAGTGCGGAGAATTCCGCACCTTTGGGAGGCCCAACGCCGGAGTGGTTGGCGCTACTCCGCTACGCTGGGACCCCCCGCCCCACCGGGTAGGGGAGAATCCCAGCCCATATGTTTACCTTAACAACATAATTAAAATACCATTAACACAGGGGATCTAGTTAGACATCCAAAGACACAGTGTGGGTTTTAATTTTTTGTTAATCTGACCCCATGACAATATAGACCATCCAGGGTCAATGCCATGTGTTTCTTAGAGAGGAACATAGAACATACAGTGCAGAAGGAGGCCATTCGGCCCATCGAGTCTACACCGACCCACTTAAGCCCTCACTTCCACTCTATCCCCATAACCCAATAAACCCTCCTCACCTTTTTGGTCACTAAGAGCAATTTAGCATGGCCAATCCACCTAACCGTCATGTCTTTTGACTGTGGGAGGAAACCGGGGCACCCGGAGGAAACCCACGCTGACATTGGGAGAACGTGCAGACTCTGCACAAACAGTAACCCAGTGGGGAATCGAACCCGGGTCCCTGGCACTGTGAAGCTACCGTGATGCCCAAAGGGCTCCCAACATTTTGTTGTCATAGTTTCTCCCACCCCACACACTCTGGACTTGGAAACAGATTGGCAAGAGGCATTATGAAGGCGAGAACATCAACTTCACTGTTGGTAAGCTTCCTGCCAACTTCACTTCTACAAGGTCAATGTATCAAGGGCGCTGGCCAGAGTGATGTACCATGAGTAGGCAAGGTTGTAGCCTGTGGAATTCTGCAGCCCATCTTTACTTTTAATACATTACACAGTAGAAAGCAGTGAGTGAAGTGTCAGTGATTGGTGGCTATTTAAGTGCTAGTCTGAGCAATATTCTCGCCTCTCAGTTTGGAGGTTATGGTTTCAAACCCACTCCAGGACAGGCCCCTTGAACCGAAGTTGAGAATTAGCCATGTACTGACAGGGCACTGGACAGGCCGAGGTACCATCGTTGGATGAAATGTTGAAGCAGGTGAAGGTGGAAATTAAAGATTCCACTGTAATCTTTGAAAAAAAACAGGGAGTTCCTCAGAATTGTAGCCAGCATTCCTCCCTCAACCAATGCCTGCAAAATTGGATTAATCGGTGAGTCATCTGTTATGTGGAAAAATGGCTGCCACATAGCAATTTACTTAATATGAAATGTTTTGAGATTTTCCTCAGAAGTGAGGGACAATAAGTTTGTAAATCACTGATCGAGCCTCAGCTGGAATATTGTATCCGATATTCCTGTTGGAAAAGGATGTGAAGGTATTGGAGAGGATGTCAAGGTGATTGACTCGAACGCTACCAGGAATAAGGGGCACGGTTCTCCGGAATGGAGACTAAGTGTTCGCGCTGTCGTGAACGCCGTCACGTTTCACAACGGCGTGAAACGGGCGCGGGGACTACCAATTCTAGCCCCCCACAGGGGGCTTGCATGGCGCTGGAGAGGTTCCCGTCCCGGCGCCAAATGAGCGCCGCGCCAACCTGCGCATGCGCGGGGGGCTTCTTCAGCACGCCGGCCCCACTGCGCTGGCGTGGGGGTTCGGGGCTGGCCACACAACAAAGTAGGCCCGGGGGGGGAGAGGCTGGCCCGCCGATTGGTGGGCCCCGATTGCGGGCCAGACCCATCAGAGGCACCCCCGGAGGATGGAGCCCCCCCCTCACAGGCCACCCCCCCCCCCCCCCCCCCCCCCCCCAACCCTTCGTGCAGAATTGCCGCCGGCAGCGACCAGGGGTGAACTGCACCGGCGGGACTCTGCCGTTTCCGTGCGCCGCGCCAAATGCGCCGGCGCAAATGCTGCCGATTCTCTGCACCTCTGAGAATCGCGCGCCGGCATCGGGGCGGCGTGGCACGGTTGCGGCAATTCTCTGGCCCGGCGCGGGGCTGGGTGAAACGCGCACAAGGGACCTCAGTTAATGTGGAGGGAATGGAGAAGCCAGGACTCCGCTCCTTAGAGCAGAGATGATTAAGGGGTGTTCAAAACGATGAAGGGGTTTTATAGAGTAAAGAGAATTGACACAATTCCCAAAAGAACATGAGGAGAATATTGCTTTCTACATGTTGCTACAATTTGAAAGGCAATGCTCGGAAGGGCAGTGGAAGCAGGTTCAAGACTAACTTTCAAAAGGGAAATGGATAAACATTTGATGGAGAAAATTTGCAGAGCAATGAGGAGGCAGCAGGGGAATGTGATTACTTGGGTATCTCTTTCAAAGAGCTGGAATAAGTTGAATGGGCTGAATGGCCTCCTTCTGTACTGTAAGATTCAATGAGGAGGTGCTGTATGATTGCGTGTCATTCCTATCACCCATTTATCACCATTAATAGCTGCACATAAGACAATCTTGCCAAGTATTTTGAAATGCTTTGTGGCATTTCGTTCAATATTGTTGTATGAGGCTGTATCCACTCTTGGAGGTAAATGGGTGAGGTGTAAGTGACTTGACTGGAAATAGCTTCTGTCGCGGGGGGAAATTACCGCTAAAATGTAATTCTTCACGCAAATTTCAATTAAAAGGATCATGGCATTTTATTTGTAATTAGCTTATTGATGCAACATTCTTGACATGTAACGCAATCAAGCCACCACACCTGAGCACGATGTTCCGAGCTGCCAAAATCCGTGAGAAATCTGCCTCTAGGATCGAAGAGGTTCTTTGCCACACGTGCCTGCGACTTCACAAACACAGCCCATTTACCAGGGGAATGCAAACAGAGCTTTCTGCTGCAGAAATGAATCCACAACTTTGGGAACAGCATGTCAAATTCTTGAACAATTGCTGAGCAGAAATATTCTTTAAATAACCCGACTGTGTTATTAGATACCCAGTGAGAGAAGAACTGTCGACTGTTAACAGAATTCCAGGATGAAGGAAGATGTTAGAGGCCTTTGGAAACTGTGGAAAATACCTGCAGGTTTAAGTGATTGAGTTGGACAAAATTCCTCAACAAGTTCCTCAGAACCTCTTCCTGTAGATGTGACTCCAGATCCACAGTAACGTGGTTGACACTTAACTGCCCGCTCAGGGGCAATTAGGGATGGGCAATAAATGCATGGCCCAGCCTGCGACGCCCACGTCCCATGAACGAATAGAAAATAAAATAGAGTAATTGCTGGGATTTTGTGACATTGATGCTATTACAGCAATTATGCAATTTGCCCAGGGGGTGTGGGGTGGAGTCAATGGGAAATCCCATTGACAATGGCAGGACCCACCATTGTCACCACCACCAGCCAATGACGTCCCCCCCCCCCCCCCCAGGCCACCGAGGCCAGGGAATCTCAACCAAAATATTCTTTACAGCTTTTCCATAGATTGTATGAAGGCCAAAAGGCTGGCCAAACCCTAAATTAAATATGGAGGAAGGGAACAGAGTCATTATTAATCATATCAATTGAGGTTAAGCACATACAGGTGGAGGGTTTTAATTGGATGGTTACTTGAGCACATATAAAGAGACACTGACATAGGAAGAGAGTGAAGTGACCAAAAATCTGTAATGTTGTACTCTGTGAAGAGAGACGGACAATGGTTTCTTCTTTCATTAACTGACTCTCTCAGGAGAATAACAACTGTGGCCCGGTGTTGACGTTGTGCAGCAGTTGAAAACTTGGTTTGTCAATTGACAAAGAAGAGGTGCTGCTTCATAAGGAGAGGTGAGTTGTAGAGTTGGCACCCTCGCAAATAAAAGCCACAGAGTAACATGCCTGGTAGAAGCCATCTAGTAGACTGAACACCGCATGCACCATCTACAGGGCCCGGGGGTAAATGTGGAAGGAGATGGAAACTGCCAGAGTAAGATTACATAATCACGGCATTGTCCAGTGTATGGCTCAAGCATGCCTGGCATGAAACGCTTCCTGTACTGGCTATACGTTGACCACTGGCTTAAACCATTAGCCTGACAGAAGCTGAATGCATGCAAGAGCAGGCACAACGCACATTCTAAACTATACAACTAACACTCTTCACCTGCCCACACCTTCAAAAGACTTGACGTCAAATAATTAGAGCACAATCTACCTGCTTATTGCACAGTCACTGACTGCCACACATGATGGGCTGGTACTCAGGGGTACAATATTATCAACAATCATGATTTCATTAACAGTTTTATTGATTTTTGTGCTGTCGTTTTAATGGATAGAAAGGAAAGGAAGCGAGAGACAGATATTTCTCTCTCTCTCTCTCTCTCTCCCTTTCTGTTTCTGTTAATTGCACAACATTAAAACAATAGCAGGAAATCGATAATAAAACTGAGCACGTTGGCAAAATATGTGAAGACCAAAAAGCCCTCTGACGCTGAATCTGGTTTCTACTCCCCTACTGGGCTGGGTATGGCTTCTGCCACTGTGAGCCAGTGCTATTCCAAATCCCTGACTAATGTGCAAAAAGAAATTAAGATGTTCAGATTGGCCCTTAGCCGCCAATTAACGGTTAATTTCAGTTGAAAGTAAATCCTTCCGCTCACTAATCCAAAACAATCTCTCTGAAATCTCAGCAACTAATGGATGTATTTTTAAGTATTTGTTACAAAATATTCCAGTGATTGATCTCGGAAGTAAAATACAGTCGGCAAACGCGTTCAATATCTTTCCAAAGAACTAAAAGTTAAGGTGTGGGGGGGGGGGGAAGGAAGATTTGCATTTCTGTAGCAACCTTCACAATCACCAGTGCCTCCCAAAGTGCTTCCCAGCCAGTGGACTACTTTTTGAAGTGTGGTTACTGTTGTAATGAGGGAAATGAGACAGCCAACTTGAACACACCAATCAGTGATAATGACCATTTAATCTGTCTGCGTGATTTTCAGTGAGGGATAATAATTGGCCAGGACACCAGGGAAAACTCCCTGCTCTTCGGGATATTTTACACCCAGCTGAGCAAGCAGATGAGACGTCCACCGTCCACTCTGATGCCTTGGCAGTGATGACCACTGTATATTTCCTTCTCAGTACACGTCTTGGGGGGGGGGGGGGGTTCACCTGAGTCTTGCTGTGTTCTCGGGATTGCCCACCTGTCTCAGTAATGTTACTTACCCGTAACAAGTTTGTCAATGAGCCTACTTGGCCACCCGGGCCAGTTTGGGGGGGGGGGCGGGCACAGCCTTGGACAAAATGGCTTATGCCGGTAACGGGAAACCAGCACGCTGGTCGGTCTTGTAGTCTTGGGCCCTGTCCGCCTCCGCTCCTGACTTCATTGGGGCCAGCCCAATGGGACGATTGCTTCAGAAGGAGGAAGCAAACTTTGGATTGCTACAATACATTCCATAAGAGGGGGGCTGACCACCCTACCCGGAACATTTTAATTGACGTAAAGAATGCAAAATGAAGGGCAGCACGGTGGCCTAGTGGTTAGCACAACCGCCTCACGGCGCCGAGGTCCCAGGTTCGATCCCGGCTCTGGGTCACTGTCCGTGTGGAGTTTGCACATTCTCCCCGTGTCTGCGTGGGTTTCGCCCCCACAACCCAAAAATGTGCAGAGTAGGTGGATTGGCCACGCTAAATTGCCCCTTAATTGGAAAAAATAATTGGGTAATCTAAATTTAAAAAAAAAAAGAATGCAAAATGTCAAAAGTGTCGACACGTGGGAGGGAGTTAAATATGGGAAGCCGAGGTATTAATGACCTGAGTTTTGATTTAAAATTTAGTAGCATCCCATGGCAGGTGCAGTTTTATTATTGGATTGGGAATGAGTTGATCATTTTAGTGTCCTTTACGGATCAACTCACCGATGCGTGTTGCATACACGCTGTCACTCAAACTGGAGAATGTGGCCAGGTGCTGGTGACACGTTATGCAATTCAGATGATCCCGTAAATTACTTGGGTGGGGTTCCAGCCCTTTGACAATGCCCTCTGAACTTTCACAAACATTAGGTTCTGTGGAATAACAATTCACCCTGTAAGAAAGAGATAAACATTCCGAAGCATTTCTTGTTTTACATATTGCATGCGGCAGCCCAAAGCGGGTTTAGTTTTTCATCTTGTTGAGGTCACAGTGGTCAGGAAGTTGACTGAATTGAGGCTCTGATTGCACGAATGAGACAATGTTAGTCTACACGTTGGCTGCTAATGTATTGTGACATTCTAACCGGTGATGAGACATCACGTGACTCATAATAGTTTTGATAACAGCATTAAATCGAGACATTTAATAAGGACTTTTAAGAAGAACTTTGAAAACTTCAAAAATAAAAGTATTAAAAGATACCAGGGGAGAAAAACAGAAATATAATTGGAGTTATTGGTAAATTGTTCGGATGTCTGACCCTTGCTGACCTTCACATCTTCCTGTAGCCGTCGCATTAAAATGCTGCAATAGCAACATAAAGGAGATTTGCGTTTCTATAGCACCTTGCACAACCACAGGACATCGCAAAGCACCTTACAGCTATGGAATATCTTTGAAATGTAGTCCCCGATGTAATGGGGGAAGAGCAGACAATTTGTGCACAGCAAGATCCCACAAGTAGCAGTTTGATAATGACCAGATCATCTGTTTCTGAGGGGTTGATTGAGTGATGAATATTAGCCAGGACACAGGGGAGATCTCGCCTCCTCTTCTTCCAAAAGGTGCCCCTTAGAGGGCAGACGGTGCCTCGGTTTAACATCTCTTGCAAAAGATGACACTCCCTCAGTGCAGCACTCCCTCAGTGCAGCACTCCCTCAGTGCGGCACTCCCTCAGTGCTGCACTCCCTCAGTGCGGCACTCCCTCAGTGCGGCACTCCCTCAGTGCAGCACTCCCTCAGTGCAGCACTCCCTCAGTGCAGCACTCCCTCAGTGCAGCACTCCCTCAGTGCTGCACTCCCTCAGTGCGGCACTCCCTCAGTGCGGCACTCCCTCAGTGCGGCACTCCCTCAGTGCGGCACTCCCTCAGTGCTGCACTCCCTCAGTGCAGCACTCCCTCAGTGCTGCACTCCCTCAGTGCTGCACTCCCTCAGTGCTGCACTCCCTCAGTGCAGCACTCCCTCAGTGCTGCACTCCCTCAGTGCGGCACTCCCTCAGTGCTGCACTCCCTCAGTGCTGCACTCCCTCAGTGCGGCACTCCCTCAGTGCTGCACTCCCTCAGTGCTGCACTCCCTCAGTGCGGCACTCCCTCAGTGCTGCACTCCCTCAGTGCAGCACTCCCTCAGTGCAGCACTCCCTCAGTGCTGCACTCCCTCAGTGCAGCACTCCCTCAGTGCAGCACTCCCTCAGTGCAGCACTCCCTCAGTGCTGCACTCCCTCAGTGCAGCACTCCCTCAGTGGGTAGAGGGGGCGGGGTTGCCTTGTTAATTAGAAATGAAATTAAATCAATAGCACTAAACGACATAGGGTCAGACAATGTGGAGTCTGTGTGGGTAGAGTTGAGGAACCACAAAGGCAAAAAAAACCATAATGGGAGTTATGTACAGGCCTCCTGACAGTGGTCAGGACCAGGGGCACAAAATGCACCACGAAATAGAAAGGGCATGTCAGAAAGGCAAGGTCACAGTGATCATGGGGGACTTCAATATGCAGGTGGACTGGGTAAATAATGTTGCCAGTGGACCCAAAGAAAGGGAATTCATTGAATGTTTACAGGATGGCTTTTTGGAACAGCTTGTGATGGAGCCCACGAGGGAACAGGCTATTCTGGACTTAGTGTTATGTAATGAGCCAGAATTGATAAAAGACCTTAAAGTAAGGGAACACTTAGGAAGCAGTGATCATAATATGGTAGAATTCAGTCTGCAATTTGAAAGAAAGAAGGTAGAATCAGATGTAAAGGTTTTACAGTTAAATAAAGGTAATTACAGGCGCATGAGGGAGGAACTGACGAAAATCGACTGGAAGCAGAGCCTAGTGGGAAAGACAGTAGAACAGCAATGGCAGGAGTTTCTGGGAGTAATTGAGGACACAGTACAGAGGTTCATCCCAAAGAAAAGAAAGGTTATCAGAGGGAGGATTAGGCAGCCATGGCTGACAAAGGAAGTCAGGGAATGCATCAAGGCAAAAGAGAGAGCCTATAATGTGGCAAAGAGTAGTGGGAAGTCAGAAGATTGGGAAGGCTACAAAAACAAACAGAGGATAACAAAGAGAGAAATAAGGAAGGAGAGGATCAAATATGAAGGTAGGCTAGCCAGTAACATTAGGAATGATAGTAAAAGTTTCTTTAAATACATTAAAAACAAACGGGAGGCAAAAGTAGACATTGGGCCGCTCCAAAATGACGCTGGTAATCTAGTGATGGGAGACAAGGAAATAGCTGAGGAACTTAATAAGTACTTTGCGTCAGTCTTCACAGTAGAAGACATGAGTAATATCCCAACAATTCAGGAAAGTCAGGGGGCAGAGTTGAATATGGTTGCCATCACAAAGGAGAAGGTGCTAGAGAAACTAAAAGGTCTGAAAATTGATAAATCTCCGGGCCCAGATGGGCTACATCCTAGAGTTCTAAAGGAGATAGCTGAAGAAATAGTGGAGGCGTTAGTTATGATCTTTCAAAAGTCACTGGAATCAGGGAAAGTCCCAGAGGATTGGAAAATCGCTGTTGTAACCCCCCTGTTCAAGAAGGGAACAAGAAAAAAGATGGAAAATTATAGGCCAATTAGCCTAACCTCGGTTGTTGGCAAAATTCTAGAATCCATCGTTAAGGATGAGATTTCTAAATTCTTGGAAGTGCAGGGTCGGATTAGGACAAGTCAGCATGGATTTAGTAAGGGGAGGTCGTGCCTGACAAACCTGTTAGAGTTCTTTGAAGAGATAACAAATAGGTTAGACCAAGGAGAGCCAATGGATGTTATCTATCTTGACTTCCAAAAGGCCTTTGACAAGGTGCCTCACGGGAGGCTGCTGAGTAAAATAAGGGCCCATGGTATTCGAGGCAAGGTACTAACATGGATTGACGATTGGCTGTCAGACAGAAGGCAGAGAGTTGGGATAAAAGGTTCTTTTTCGGAATGGCAACCAGTGACAAGTGGTGTCCCGCAGGGTTCAGTGTTGGGGCCACAGCTGTTCTCTTTATATATTAACGATCTAGATGACGGGACTGGGGGCATTCTGGCCAAGTTTGCCGATGATACAAAGATAGGTGGAGGGGCAGGTAGTATTGAGGAGGTGGGAAGGCTGCAGAAAGATTTAGACAGTTTAGGAGAATGGTCCAAGAAGTGGCTGATGAAATTCAACGTGGGCAAGTGTGAGGTCTTGCACTTTGGAAAAAAGAATAGAGGCATGGACTATTTTCTAAACGGTGACAAAATTCATAATGCTAAAGTGCAAAGGGACTTGGGAGTCCTAGTCCAGGATTCTCTAAAGGTAAACTTGCAGGTTGAGTCCGTAATTAAGAAAGCAAATGTAATGTTGTCATTTATCTCAAGAGGCTTGGAATATAAAAGCAGGGATGTACTTCTGAGGCTTTATAAAGCACTAGTTAGGCCCCATTTAGAATACTGTGAGCAATTTTGGGCCCCATACCTCAGGAAGGACATACTGGCACTGGAGCGGGTCCAGCGGAGATTCACACGGATGATCCCAGGAATGGTAGGCCTAACATACGATGAACGTCTGAGGATCGTGGGATTATATTCATTGGAGTTTAGAAGGTTGAGGGGAGATCTAATAGAAACGTACAAGATAATGAATGGCTTGGATAGGATGGACGTAGGGAAGTTGTTTCCATTAGCAGGGGAGACTAGGACGCGGGGGCACAGCCTTAGAATAAAAGGGAGTCACTTTAGAACAGAGATGAGGAGAAATTTCTTCAGCCAGAGAGTGGTAGGTCTGTGGAATTCATTGCCACAGAGGGCGGTGGAGGCCGGGACATTGAGTGTCTTTAAGACAGAAATTGATAAATTCTTGATTTCTCGAGGAATTAAGGGCTATGGGGAGAGAGCGGGTAAATGGAGTTGAAATCAACCATGATTGAATGGTGGAGTGGACTCGATGGGCCGAATGGCCTTACTTCCACTCCTATGTCTTATGGTCTTATGGTCTTATGCACTCCCTCAGTGCTGCAGTCGGGTGTCAGTCATGATTTCTGTGTCCATGCCCTCCTCTCAATGGAGACGGGATAATCCACTGAACTGCAGATCACTCAAGGGAGACAACACCACATTTTGCACAGGAAAGATATGGGCGCGGTTCTCCGCTCCCCACGCCGGGTGGGAGAATCGGCGTTCGCCGTGAAAAACGTGATTCTCTGACCCGGATGGGCCGAGCGGCCTGCCGTTCGCGACCGTTTCACGACGGCGGCAACCACACCTGGTCACTGTCGTCGCGAAATCGCCGTGAAATACCCGTTTTGGGGCTTGTAGGGGGCCTGATGGGGAATGAGCACCATGACTGTGCTCGGGAGGGGACAGGCCCGCGATCGGTGCCCACCGATCGTCGGGCCGGCGTCTCAATCGGACGCACTATTCCCCCTCCGCCGCCCCGCAAGATCAAGCCACCACGCCTTGCAGGGCGGCTGAGGGGCAAGACGGCCACCGCACATGCGCGGGTTCGAGCTTTCGGCCCTCGTGACGTCAGCCGCGCATGCGCGGGTTGGAGCCGGCCAACCTGCGCATGCGCGGCTGACGTCTCATAGTCGGCGCCGTCGCGTCACTCTCGGCGCGCCGCCCGGCAGCCGAGAGTTACGGAGCGCCGCTCCTAGCCCCGCCGGGAGGGGAGAATAGGGGGCGAGGAGCGGCCTCCGAGGCCGTCGTGAAACTCGGCCGAGTTCACGACGGCCCTCCCGATTTTTCCCGGGAGTGGAGAATTCCGCCCATGGTTCGCAAAGTTTTACTGGACAGTGGAATTTAATAAGTAGAATTGACACATTAGAGATAAAAGGACTAAAGGCCCAGAGAGGAAGCAGGAGATCAGAGGGACCTTCGACGCAGTCCGTAGTGAGTAAACCCGCTAAATTGTGCCATACACAGCGAATTAGCAGCCACATGATTCATGTCAAATCCCATGGTGGGTCAGACGGGCAGCCACCCCGGGCATTTATAACATCCAAATTACAAACTGATGTTCACCCAGAGAAGCTGACTCCCCACAAACCCACCATGATAGTATTGAGAGGAAGACTGAAACTTGTTTTCCCGCTGGCAGATTTTTGACCTTTGACCTGGCTTCGGTTTATCCGGCCCCGCCCACCATGATTCCCACCACTTGTGGGACTAGAAAGTTCCACCCAAACGGCGGGAACTAGCAACCCCATTCGCTGCAGGGGCGAATTCCATTACGGACTGTAAATCTCGCCAGCAGCCAAAACAGGATGTGTGGTGGCGAGATTTTGGTTTGAGATCTTCCCCGACCCCTGCCGGTGACGGAATCAAGTCCTCCCCCAGAGACGGCATGAACCTGATTTCCATTAAATTAAATAGATGCTAATATATAGGGGCAGCAAGGTAGCACAGTAGTTAGCACTGTTGCTTCACAGCTCCAGGGTCCCGGGTTGGATTCCCGGCTTGGGTCGCCGTCTATGTGGAGTCTGCACGTTCTCCCCGGGCGAGATTCTCCGACCCCCCCCCCGCTGGGCTGGAGAATCGCCGGGCGGCGGCGTGAATCCCGCCCCGCTGCCCCGAAGCCGGCTGCTGAATTCTCTGGCGCCGGTTTTTTGACGAGGGCAGGAATCGCGCCGCGCCGGTCGGGGGCTGTTGCCAGCGGCCCCCTTGGCGAATCCCCGCTCCTCGATGGGCCAAGCGGCCTCCCGTTTGTGGCCAGTCCCATTGGCGTAAATGACACAAGGTTTGTACCGGCGGGACCTGGCTCTGCGGGTGGCCGGCGGACTCCTCGCAGGGCGGGGGGGGGGGGGGGGGCGCAGGGGGATCTGGCCCCGGGGAAGGCCCCACGGTGGCCTGGCCCACGATTGGCGCCCACCAATCTGCGGGCGGGCCTGTGTTGTGGGGGCACTCTTTCCCTCCGCGCCGGCCGCTGTAAAGCTCCGCAATGGCCGATGCGGAGACGAGACCCACTGCGCATGCGCAGGAATCACGGCAGCAGTTCTGGGAACACGCTGGTGCTCCTGCGCATGCGCCAACTCCCGTCGGCCGGCGGAGGCCCTTCGGCACCGGTTAATGCGGCACCAATCACTCCAGTGCCGGCCTAGCCCCCGAAGGTGCGGAGGATGCCACACCTTCCGGGCGGCCCAATGATGGAATGGTTCACGCCGCTCCTTGGTGCCGGTATGGCCCGCCCACCGGATACTGGAGAATCCCACCACCCATGTCTGCATGGGTTTTCTCCGGGTGCTCCGGTTTCCTCCCAAAAGACGTGCTGTTAGGTGAATTGGACATTCTGAATTCTCCCTCTGTGTACCCGAACAGGCGCCGGAATGTGGTGACTAGGGGCTTTTCACAGTAACTTCACTGCAGTGTTAATGTAAGCCTATTTGTGACAATAATAAAGATTATTATTATTATAATTAAAGGGCTTTTCACTGTAGCATCGGCGCATAGCGTAACCCCGAGCGTCACGACTGGATTGCGAATGCCAAAACCAGTTGTGATGACCAGTGGCCACCAGGCAAGGGGGTCACTGCCAGGGAATCATGCCAAGTGGACAGTACCACCTGGGCGCAATAAGAAGCAGTGCCAAGGGGGCTCATTACCCCTAATGTGTGGTAGAGAGGGGATGACTGCAAGGAGGGGGTGCCCTGATGTTGGAGTTGTGAAGATGACTCATGCCTCACACTTGGCGGGGGGGGGGGGGGGGGGGGGTGGGGGGGGGGGGTCCACCAGCAGAGGAATTCCCACTCATTCACTTCAGGTTAAAAAAATTAAAGCAAAGTCAATGGATGATATTAGCCTGGGTGATTGCATGCTCAGTGCTGATTAACATGCAGCAGCAACACTGCTGGATTAGGTGTATTGATTGTGACATTAAGGTTACCAGGATACATGGTTATGGTTATCAGTGTGCCCAGAACCAGGGTTATCAGCTTCAATAAGACTCCTGCCCTGGCTGATAATATTGTGATTAGAAAGAGAAGATTTTGGCAGCAAAAGCCTCTTGAGGAATAAAATATAGGTCTCTTAAACAAATTCATTTAAAAGAAGTAATTCAGAGCAGGAGAATTTCTAAGAATGGATTTAATATTTAATGTCTGCAAAATGACATAAGTCTGATCTCAGGGAGCTTTGAAAAATCCTCTGAAGTTGTGTTTATCTGAAATTCTCTGTGGTTCCTGCTGAACTTGTCTAGATTTTCTTCACAAGACCCAGAACTTGTCTAGATTTTCCTCAACTGCTCTTAATAAGAATAAAAATTACCCTCTTGCCTTCCCCTTGACTGTGTCTCAATCTGCATCCCAGTGCATTGCAATGTCAAATAGTATGTGAGACTTATGAAAAAAAACCCAAGTTAAATGGAGTTCTAATAAGGTGCTTCGTATAATATGGAGGAAAGGGAATTCTGTATAATTATTTTTAGCAACATTGTCTTGTTACAGCAGATGCCACTTAATCTTTCCAGCAAAATGTTTCACTCCAGTGTAGTCTCAGTGTTTAGATTAGCTTCATCAGTTGCTGCTTTTTGCTGATAGTAAGGTAACTGCACTTGAGAACGAGACTCAGACAGAAATATACAGAGCGAGCGTTCAATGTCAATGGGAAAGGGAGATGAAATGTAACTACTGCTTCTTGCCCTATTTGGTCCTTAACATGGGTTGACTGTCTTGAACTACATGTATGTTGACTCTCAATAGATCTGGGTGATTTTTCAATTCATTTATGGGATGTGGGCAACATTGGCATTGGCCAGCATATTTTGCCCATCGCTAATTGCCCTTGAGACAACTGAGTGGTTTCCTGGTCATTTCAGAGGGCAGTTGAGAATCGAGCACATTGGTGTGCTCAGAGCACAGCTGTTGTTAAATGTGAGGGTACTCGAGAGCTCAGAAGGGAAATTTGGAAGGCCTGTACTTAATTGCATTTCGCAATTTGCAATATGTGAGGAAAGATGTGACGACCAGTGAAGGATGTCCCAGGCTATTTTGTAATGATGTTAACCAAAACTATTTTTTATTACACAGTAAAGCAGAAAGTCAATTAAAAATACAGTTGACTATATTGGTGGCTATGCATACTATCTTTAAATTTATACAGTTCCAAATCCTCTATATTCCTAACCACAGGGCTAAACCTCCCCAAACAACATCCCACAGGTCTAAATACTAAAAGCAAATCCAACAATAGTTACCCCACCAGGCACCTGTATCTTTTGGAGTTGCTTCTGATTTGGAAATGAGACAACTTCTCATAACATGTTCTCTCCAAAACTTGTTGGGAGTAACGTAGCTTCCTGCTGTGTGGGCTGTGATCTCAAAACAGCCCCCTACATAGGGTGAATTTGCCTCTGAAATGCTTAGCACGGTTCTCTGGCCTCCCTCTGGCATGTTTCCTGATGGCGGGAGGTGGCCCGTCATTGGCTGATGGCAGGATCTTCTGGTTCTCCCATTGCCAATGGGGTTTCCCATTGAATCCACTCACAGTGGGTGGGCGTAGTCAGCAGGACCAGACGATCCCGCTTGTGTTAACAGACAGGAGATCTTTACCACTGTCATTTAAAAAAATCTTCCCTTATCTGAACTAACGTTCACAGAAGTTACCCGCAGTTACCTCAATCACATGAGCTCACCATTTAGAATGGAAATGTGAAACCAACTCCTAACTTCCATTGTTATCAAGCCTGCCTTAGGTAAACACATGTTCCCATTGTTGCTATGGTAATCAGCACATCAAAGCCCTCACTCTATCAACTCAGATAACTTTGTCACTTTTCCATCTTAAAAACAATAGGTTATTGTCTCTTTAAACCTACAGCCACCAGAACAAATTCCCAATTATTGGATTTCTTATTTTTCCATTTTTATCAAAATGTCTTAACAGATGTGGGCCTGGAGTTAAACGCAGACCAGATTTCCTTCCCTAAAGAACATTAATGAACCACATGGGTTATGACAATCCCAGTAGTCTCATGGTCACCATTACCGTCAACATGTAATCATTACAGAGAACCATCTTGGTTACATGCCTGATATTGCATATGGTTTTCAGAAAAAAGCCAAATGGTTTCTTGATGAAACTAATTCTTGCTGAGCTATGACAAAGGTACAGTCCCCCATCTAAGTACCTTTATGGATCGCACTATAATCATATATGGCTCCGTTCTTCCTCACAAAGGTAACTGCACAACAATCTGGAGCAGAGAATCTCTGTCCGTCGTTAATCCAGAGTACTGTAGTTACTGTGGAGCCTCTGTTGATGCTTCCGATAACTACAGCCCAGATAGGGAATCACGCTGGGCTTCAACGGTTTGTACGGCCCAATTTTGAGTCCAGATACTGCTTCCCCTCCTGTTTTTATTAAACATAATTTGGGGCATTGACTAGGTTAGAAGGATGGAAAGTAAGTAATGGACTATGGGTGGAAATGCTTGTGGTTTTAGAAATTTTATCTGCTTAATGGAATTAGCTGGTGAACATTTACACACCTACAGGGACTTGTCACATGTGGAAAAGTATAGACCTTGGCCCATTACAGAATGCATTCCTATTGATTATGCTAAGATTTTTAATGCAGCTGCAGAAGGCATTAAAACATATTTTGCGGTAACAATTTTGTTGCTCTCTTAAGTTGCCTAAGAAGAAATCTCGTTATAATGCAAGGAGACATATTTTTAAAATTTTTAAGTGGTTAATTTTAGATCAACTTTTACTGCAATGGAGCAGAGACCTGTACTCCTCTTGACTGTTTTTGTTCATAGTTGGCTAACATGTGATGCAATTGCACCATGCAGGAAAGAATAACTCTACTTCCTTCACTCTCAGTACACTGGGGTCAAATGTTCCATTTTCTTGCTTCAAACTATGACGGACAATTCTCCACTTGCCTGAACAAGTTCAGCCCCAGCAAAGCTCAAGAGGTTCTTCATAATCCAGGACACTTGATTGGCACCTTATCCAACACAATAAATATTTGTTCCCTCTACTACCAGCACAGGGTGGCAGCCTACTAGGTGGTCTGGAGCAACTCACAAAGACTCCTTCGACAGCACCTCCATAACCCATGACCTAACCATCCTAGAAGGACAAGGGCAGCAGACACATGGGAATGCCATCACCAGCAAGTTCCTTCCAACACACACACACACGCCAACTGACTTGGAGCTACATCGCTGGGTCAAAAACCAGGAACTGGGTCCTGCCCTGGGTGTACCTACATCCCATGGACTGCAGCTGTTCATGAAGGTGACTCACAAACACCTCCCAAGGGTACATAGAACATACAGTGCAGAAGGAGGCCATTTGGCCCATCAAGTTTGCACCAACCCACTTAAGCCCTCACTTCCACCCTCTCCCCGTAACCCAATAACCCCTCCTAACCGTTTTGGTCACTAAGGGCAATTTATCATGGCCAATCCACCTAACCTGCACATCTTTGGACTGTGGGAGGAAACCGGAGCACCCGGAGGAAACCCACACTGACACGGGGAGAACGTGCAGACTCCGCCCAGACAGTGACCCAGCGGGGAATCAAACCTGGGACCCTGGCGCAGTGAAGCCACAGTGCTATCCACTTGTGCTACCGTGCTGCCCAGGTAATTAGGAATGGGCTACCCCTCACTGCTGTCACAATGCTCTCCATTTGGTACTGTTCCAATCTGGACATTGTTATTGAGCAATACACATCTCAACAGATTTGACTGGTGTTCTTCATGATTCCTGCAAATCACTTCCTTTTTTGGAAGTGAGCTTTGCCTACTGCTGAGCTGAGAACATTGTACATTATTCCGTGAAAGGTTAATCAGGTTGTCTGCAATGATCAAAGTCATTTCTAAAGTTCCTGTGGTGTCGATGATGCTATTTGGTCCGAGCTCTGAGTGATGTTTGGTCTCCTCTTCCAGAAGTCCTGGTACCAAATGTTCCACTCAACATCCCAACTTTGAGAGATTGGATCAAGGGATGTCCATCCCTGCCTGCTTGGGTATCATTTGAGCGCGTTGAATATCAAGATCTAATTCTGTTGTTACACTTCCACTCACAGTATGAAAGCATCCAAGGTGAGGAAATGAGCCCTTTTTTTCCTTTACAAGTTATACTTTGCTTCACAAAACAGCGATCTACGTTAATAAACAAAAACAGCAACCTGATAGTCAGAAAAACACCGAAGCATGTTATGCAGTAAGAGAGGGAATTTGAACCCAGTGAATCATACACAGCTTCCAAGCTAACTGGAGGTATTAGGATATTGGCAACTGCTTAACAACCATTGTGACTGTTCTCTTTCCTTTCTATCCAATTCTCATGAACAGTTGGTTCAGTCTCAGCAATCCACTTTCAAACTTTTCAAGGAGATTTTTTCCCAAATATAGCTTCACGTTGTTGGTCGTCTTTGCTGCTCAAACTAGTGTCAACCTCACTCTTTGACCCCCACTGAGGCTGTCTCGTTGAGTAAATCACCCAATCAAGTTAGCTGCTTGTCCGTGTGGAGTTTGCACATTCTCCCCGTGTTTGTGTGGGTTTCGCTCCCACAACCCAAAGATGGCTGGTTTAGCACAGTGGGCTAAACAGCTGGCTTGTAATGCAGAACAAGGCCAGCAGGACGGGTTCAATTCCCGTACCGGCCTCCCCGAACAGGTGCCGGAATGTGGCGACTAGGGGCTTTTCACAGTAACTTCATTGAAGCCTACTTGTGACAATAAGCGATTATTATCATTATGTGCAGGGTAGGTGGATTAGCCATGCTAAATTGTCCCTTAATTGGAAAAAATGAATTGGGTACTCTAAATTTATTAAAAAAAAATAAAGTAAGCTGCTGTTATATTGGTATCAAAGAGTCCGGTGAGGACCTTTCAATCGTTGGCATTGGAGTCAGTGTCTGGCTTTTACATGGGGACAAGTTGCTGATCTTCATTTGTGCTGCAGTTTCACAACTGGCCAGATGTGTCACTGTTGAGCATCATTGTGCACACAAATTTGGAAAGAAAGTTTTATAGGGAATCATAGAATCATAGAATTTACAGTACAGAAGGAGGCCATTCGGCCCATTGAGTCTGCACTGGCTCTTGGAAAGAGCACCCTACCCAAGGTCAACACCTCCACCCTACCCCCATAACCCAGTAACCCCACCCAACACTAAGGGCAATTTTGAACACTAAGGGCAATTTATCATGGCCAATCCACCTATCCTGCACATCTTTGGACTGTGGGAGGAAACCGGAGCACCCGGAGGAAACCCACGCACACACGAGGAGGATGTGCAGACTGCGCACAGACAGTGACCCAAGCCGGGAATCGAACCTGGGACCCTGAAGCTGTGAAGCGATTGTGCTATTCACAATGCTACCGTGCTGCCCACGGGAAACAATATTAGGACATAGAACATACAGTGCAGAAGGAGGCCATTCGGCCCATTGAGTCTGCACCAACCCACTTAAGCCCTAACTTCCTCCCTATCCCCATAAACCAATAACCTCTCCGAACCAGCCTCCCCGAACAGGCGCCGGAATGTGGTGACTAGGGGCTTTTCACAGTAACTTCATTGAAGCCTACCTGTGACAGTAAGCGATTATTATTATTCACATTTTTGGCCATTAAGGGCAATTTATCAAGGCCAATCCACCTAACCTGCACGTCTTTGGACAGTGGGAGGAAACCGGAGCACCAGGAGGAAACCCAAGCAGACACGGGGAGAATGTGCAGACTCTACACAGTTAGTGGCCCAGCGGGGAATCGAACCTGGGACCCTGGTGCTGTGAAGCCATAGTGCCATCCACTTGTGCTACCATGCTGCCCAACATTGTCTGAGAAAAGTATCTCACAGAGTTTTGGAAGGGCCAAGAAAAGTCCACACCAATTTTGTTGAAACAAAAGCTTACTTTATTTTACAACTACTATTTTAAATACAGCTCCAGTAAGTTCCAACTGGGTCTTCTCTAGTTGGTACCTCACTGGCTGACTCTATTTTTTTTTGTAAAATATTTTTATTCTCCATTTTCACATTTTCTTCAGAATTTACACCCCACCAACAAACAGTAAACGGTAACAAATACAAAGTCAATTCCCTTATCAACAACAACGATCCCATCCTCCCACCAACCCCAAACAACGGCCCGCCTGACAATATAAGAATCAAATAAAACAAACCCTCCCACGGTGGGACAAACAAAGGAGAAGAAAAAAGAAAAAGGAATCAGGAATCGCCTGTGGTCACTGTTAACCTATCCCCCTCCCCCTAACATTCAATGCCATCCAACCCCCAAAAGAGTACCGTAAATGACACCCATGCATTGCGAGCCCCCCCCCCCCTCTCCCGACTCCTCCCTTCCACTTCCTCTTATAAAACTCCTCCCCCCAACCTCTGTTCCTTCCCCCCAACTTTCCACCCCGGCTAGACCCCTTGGACCCTGTTCTGCCAGGCTCCGATGGCCGCAGCCCCTCCCCCACCTCACTCCCGTTCACTGGCCGGCTTAAACCGGCCAGCGTGGAGGACCCCACCCGGGTCTCTTTCCCCCTTGCCCAGTCCCAGGAAAACCAAGAGATCCCCTTTAGCACACAAACCCCGCATACACACCCAAACCCCAAAGATCCATCATTGCAAGTGAAAGTCTCATCTCTTCCCTTGTCCAAGTATATACAACGTCGGCTCATTTAGCACATACACCAGCACGCAGTGAAAAAATACAGTTACATGAGGCTACATCGGTACAGGACCATTTCTCAATTCTGCCACAGTTCTTCTGCCTTCGCAAAGTCCTCCGCTCCTTCCGCCGTCCCAAAATAAAAGTCCTTGGATTTGTAGGTCACCCTCAGCGTAGCTGGGTATACTATGCCGCACTGCATCTTACTGATGTACAGCGCCGCCTTCACCCGGCTGAAGGCAGCCCACCTCCTCACCAGCTCCACCGTAAAGTCCTGATATATGCATATGCCAGCTCCAGCCCACTGCACCACCCGCTTCTGCTTTGCCCAGCACAGGACCTTCTCCTTCACACTACCTACGAAAACACAGCATCACTACTCCTGGCGGCTCACTCTCCTTTGGTACAGGCCTTCACGACCGATAAGCCAAATCCAGTTCATATCGGGAGGGATCATTCCCCTCCCCCAATAGCTTCGCCAACATCGTGGCAAAATACTCTGTCGGCCTCGGGTCTTCCACTTCTTCGGGCAGACCCACAATCCTCAGATTCTGTCGCCTGGATCTGTTTTCCAAGTCGTCCATTTTGGCTCACAGACCCTTGTTGGTCTCTATCACCTTCTGCGTCTCCATCCCCATCGAGGTAAGTTGATCGCTGTGCTGCGATAATGTCTCTTCCACTTCCTTCAGCGCCTCACCTTGCTCCCGCAGCTCCACCACTGCGCTCAATACCGCCACCCTCACCGGGGCAATCGCCTCCTCCACCAGCACCTTCAATACCGCCCCCATCTCCTTCCTCATTGCCTCCATGTGTTTTGTGAACTGCCTTTCGAGTTCCGTGGCCACCACCGTACTCAGTTCTTCAGCCGTGGGCAATGCGGCCTCCCCTGGTGCCCCAGCCTCCGCTTTTCTTGCCGTCCCCACGGTGACCTTTCAACTCCCCGATGGACTTTCAGCCGCTTTTTTCACGGCCGTTTCTTTACTTGTCTAGAACATTTCCCTTCACTGTGCCTTCCCCCCGCTTTTGCCGCCTCTGTTGCCCCTGGGACCGGGCGTTAATCCCCGAAAATGCCGTTCCCGAACGGGAGCCCTCCAATGTGCGGCTGCCTCCTGCCCGCTGGCACCGGAAGTCCACTGGCTGACTGTTTATACACAGCCAGACATTGTTAACCCTTTATCGGCTGTGTGTGTATAACTCCAAGGTGCAGGGGACAACTAATTATTCCTATCTTGTCAGTCCCATGCTGGTTATAACACAGAGTAATTAGGGTTATATATTCAGCCTGTTAGACATCAGGGACTGGATTCTCCACAGCCCCGCACCAAAATCACATTTGGCGTAGGGGCAGAAAATCGACTTGTGTGCCGAAATCGGGCTCTGGGACCCGAGATCAGCGTTCTCGCGAATTACTCCGCGCGGCTGGGCGGGCCATTGCCAGAGCGATTCTCCACTCCCGACCGGCCGAGATCCCGATGATGTGGAACTAACATGCTATTGCCGGTCGGGACTCTGGTGTGGCGGCTGCGGACTGAGTCCGCGGCGGCCATGGTGGGGGTGGGGGGATCGGGGAGGGCTTTATAGGCGGCGCAGGGACAGATCAGGCGGTAAGGATGCAGGGGCACGCAGCCGATCGGGGAGGCTTACATCTTGCAGCTGGTCCGAGATCACCCTGACGCTCTGCTGGAGGCCGCCACATGCGCAGACTCGAAACCGGACGTGCGGGGGGAACCGTATCCACAGCCAAAGCTGCGTGAATCACTCCGGGACACTGCCAGCCCCCTGCAGGGCATTGAATCGACTCAAACTTTCTTCAGGAATATTCGGAGTGAAACGCCAACGTTTTTACACCGGCGTGGGGATCATAGCCCCATTGTGGGGGAATCCAGCCCAAGACATTTTGAAAAATCAAAAGTGTTTCTGACTGCACAGCCTTAACCGGGATCATGATCTGAATTTATTACAGGCAGAGGGAGAATACGAATGAGAAAGGAATCTGGCATTCTGGAATATAAACTAAACAATGCTGACACAACAATCGGGGGGTGGGTCATCTGGCCTCGGGGGGGGGGGGGGGGGGGTGGCTGCCCACGGCGGCCTGGCCCGTGATCGGGGGGCACTCTTTCCCTCCGCGCCAGCTACTGTCAGCCTCCACCATGGCCAGCGTGGAGAAGAACCTCCCTGTGCATGTGCTGGGGTGATGCTAGCACACGCTGGCACACCCGTGCATGCGCCAACTCACCCTGGCTGGCGGAGGCCCTTTGATGCTGGTTGGTGCGGCGCCAACCCCTCCGGCCCCAGCCTAGCCCCTGAAGATGGGGAGGATTCAGCACCTTCCGGGTGGCCCGATGCTGGAGTGGTTCACGCCACACCTCGGCGCTGGTATAGCCCACCCCACCGGGTAGGGGATAAATAGACTGTGAGTATTCTCCGTTTCTGAGACTCTGGGCAGGATACTCCCTTTCGGCAGCAGAGTGGCCACACCGTCGGAAACGCCGTCACGTTTCACAGCGGCGTGAATGGGCCGCTGGGAGCACCGATTCTGGCTCCTACAGGAGGCAGCACAGCGCTGGAGCGGTTCACGCTGCTCCAGTCTCCCATCCCGGCACCAACTGTGCCCCCCGGGATCTGTGCATGTGCAGTGGTGCCGGTGTCAACCTGTGAATGCTTGGTGGCCTCCTTCAACGCGCTGGCCCCGGCGAGACATAGCGCGGGAGTTCAGGGGCCGGCACGTCAGAAAATAGGACCCAGGAGCGAGAGGCCGGCCCACCAATTGGTGGGCCCCGATCGCAGGCCAGGCACCATCGGAGCCCCCCCCGGGGTCGGAGCCCCCCCCCTCCCCCGGGGTCGGAGCCCCCCCCACCCCCCTCCCGGGGTCGGAGCCCCCGCCCCACTCCCCCCTGGGGTCGGAGCACCCCCCCCCCTCCCCCGGGGTCAGAGCCCCCCCCCCTCCCCCGTGGGGTCAGAGCCCCCCCCCCCCTCCCCCGGGGTCGGAGCCCCCCCCCCTCCCCCGGGGTCGGAGCCCCCCCCCCCCCCCCCCACAGCCCAAGCATGGACGGCTCCGGCAGGACTCTGCCTTCTTAGAGCGGCCACTCGGCCAATCCAGGCCGGAGAATCGGCGGCCCGGCCACGGACAGCGGCCCACAACCAGCGCTGCGGAAAACGAGCCGGCGCTAACGGTGCCGATACTCAGCTCCGCGGAGAATGCGTGCCGGCATCAGGGCGGCGTGGCCCGGTTGCAGGGATTCTCCAGCTCGGCCCCGGGATTGGAGAATCCCGCCCTCAGTGTTGACGCCGTTGCAATATTCGTGGATTTCCATGACAGCAAAACTGGTGCTGAACCTGGATCGATTCGATTACTGTTAAGGGGCAGCACCGGGGCCAAAGTGGAAACAAATCGATTCCAATGAAAAACGGTACAGGATTCGCCGGGTCCGTGATTGACACTCGGGAGGCTGACAAGCTGCAGCCGCACACACACATTACCCCCCCCCCCCCCCCCCCCCCCCACACACTCCCCACACACACTCCCCACACACACTCCCCACACACACTCCCCACACACACTCCCCACACACACTCCCCACACACACTCATCCCAGCCACACACACACATTACACCCCCCCCCCCCCACACACACTCCCCACACACACTCCCCACACACACTCATCCCAGCCGCACACACACATTACCCCCCCCCCCCCCCCCCCACACACACTCCCCACACACACTCCCCACACACACTCCCCACACACACTCCCCCACACACACTCATCCCAGCCGCACACACACATTACACTCCCCACACACACTCATGCCAGCCGCACACACACATTACACTCCCCACACACACTCCCCACACACACTCCCCACACACACTCCCCACACACACTCCCCACACACACTCATCCCAGCCACACACACACATTACACTCCCCACACACACTCCCCACACACACTCCCCACACACACTCCCCACACACACTCATCCCAGCCGCACACACACATCTCACTCCCCACACACATTCCCCACACACACACTCATCCCAGCCGCACATACACATTACGCTCCCCACACACACTCCCCACACACACTCCCCACACACACTCATCCCAGCCCCACACTCACTCCCCACACACACTCATCCCAGCCGCACACTCACATTACACTCCCCACACACACTCATCCCAGCCACACACACACATTACACTCCCCACGCACACTCATCCCAGCCACACACACACATTACACTCCCCACACACACTCATCCCAGCCGCACACACACATTACACTCCCCACACACACTCATCCCAGCCCCACACACCACATTACACTCCCCACACACACTCCCCACACACACTCCCCACACACACTCCCCACACACACTCATCCCAGCCACACACACACATTACACTCCCCACACACATTCATCCCAGTCCCACACACACTTTACACTCCCCACACACACTCCCCACACACACTCCCCACACACACTCATCCCAGCCACACACACACATTACACTCCCCACACACACTCATCCCAGCCGCACACACACATCTCACTCCCCACACACACTCCCCACACACACTCATCCCAGCCGCACATACACATTACGCTCCCCACACACACTCCGCACACACACTCCCCACACACACTCATCCCAGCCCCACACCACTCCCCACACACACTCCCCACACACACTCATCCCAGCCGCACACCACATTACACTCCCCACACACACTCATCCCAGCCGCACACACACATTACACTCCCCACACACACTCATCCCAGCCGCACACTCACATTACACTCCCCACACACACTCATCCCAGCCACCACACCACATTACACTCCCCACGCACACTCACCCCAGCCACACACACACATTACACTCCCCACACACACTCCCAGCCGCAACACACATTACACTCCCACACACACTCATCCCACCCCACCCACATTACACTCCCCACACACTCATCCCAGCCGCACACACACATTACACTCCCCACACACACTCATCCCAGCCGCACCACATTATCCACTCCCCACAACACACTCATCCCAGCCGCACACACACATTACACTCCCCACACACACTCATCCCAGCCACCACACACATTACACTCCCACACACACTCATCCCAGCCGCGCACACACATTACACTCCCCACACACACTCATCCCAGCCGCACACACACATTACACTCCCCACACACACTCATCCCAGCTGCACACGCACATTACACTCCCCACACACACTCATCCCAGCCGCGCACCACACATTACACTCCCCACACACACTCATCCAGCCGCACACACCACATTACAATTCCCCACACAACACATCATCCCCAGCCGCACACACACATTACACTCCCCACACACACTCATCCCAGCCAACAAGATGGCACTGATTATGCTGGAGCGTGCCCATACAGCTGATGGGTCGGCTGTGGACAGAGGGCACCTGTGGGGTGGCTGGTGGGGGGGGGGGGGGGGGGGGTGGCGGGCGGGGACACCTAGATGAACAGTGGTCCTAAGTTTACAGTGGGCAGTCAGCAGCGTGCGCAGCTGCATGGCTGCCTTGCCAGCTGCTGCAATGGTGTTCTGTGCCCGCCCACCGGGACCCCACAGCCCATCTCCTGGCCACCCCCCCGGGAGAAAACTGTGGCGATGTTGGACACTTTCCGTACCCCCTCTCTCTTCCTCAGCAGCAATGACGCGGTTTCAAGAATTTTAAAAGCACAAGTGAACCGCGCCGTTAGGAATTTGGCCCATCGGGGGAGGAGAATCGCGGAGGCCCCGGAGAATACTGGGTCTGCCCCGCTAATGATATGCAAACGGTGTTGACTGTACGTGCGTTCCAGTACACACTAATGCCGTTACCGAGGTGACAGAGAGTTGCGATTTGGCGTCAAATCGGCGCCCACCATGATTTTAGTGTCGTAACCTATTCTCCGCCCAATCGTGTTTTCGGCATCAGCCAGCGTAGAATACCGCCCACCCTGTTCCAGGTCTGATGAACGGTTCTTGTCCTAAAAGGTAGGGCAGAATTTTCCAGCCCCTCCCAACAGTCGGATTTTCCAGTCCCGCCTCATTTTCCAACACGGCCCCCACTCCGAGGGACCAATAAATGTTTCCCATTATCACTGCGGAACTTTCCTTTCTTCTTCTAAATGCTGACTCAGATGAGAAAAGCAGCGTGCAGCTCGCCAGCTGCACTGCCGAGCTTTCTCGCCCTATTGTCCAGCATTGCCCAGGCATGATGAACTGAAGGGAGGTATAGAATTGAACACTATACTCCAAGTGTGGCCTAATTAAGGTTCTATACATCTGCAACATGACTTGCCAATTCTTATACTCAATACCCCGGCCAATGAAGGCAAGCATGCTGTATGCCTTCTTGACTACCTTCTCCACCTGTGTTGCCCCTTTCAGTGACCTGTGGACCTGTACACCTAGATGTCTCTGACTTTCAATCCTCTTGACGGTTCTACCATTCACTGTATATTCCCTACCTGCATTAGACCTTCCAAAATGCATTACCTCACATTTGTCCGGATTAAACTCCATCTGCCATCTCTCCGCCCAAGTCTCCAAACGATCTAACTCCTGCTGTATCCTCTGACAGTCCTCATCGCTAGCCGCAATTCCACCTACCTTTGTGTCGTCTGCAAACTTACTAATCAGACCAGTTGCACTTTCCTCCAAATCATTTATATATTCTACGAACAGCAAAGCTCCCAGCACTGATCCCTGCAGAACACCACTTGTCACAGCCCTCCGATCAGAAAAGCACCCTTCCATTGCTACTCTCTGCCTTCTATGACCTAGCCAGTTCTGTATCCATCTTGCCAGCTCACCCCTGATCCCGTGTGACTTCACCTTTTGTACCTGTCTACCATGAGGGACCTTTACTGAAGTCCATATAGACAACATCCACTGCCCTACCTGCATCAATCATCTTTGTGACCTCTTCGAAAAAATCTATCAAGTTAATGAGACATGACCTCCACTTCACAAAACCATGCTGCCTCTCACTAATACGTCCATTTGCTTCCAAATGGGAGTAGATCCTGTCTCGAAGAATTCTCTCCAGTAATTTCCCGACCACTGATGTAAGGCTCACCGGCCTGTAGTTCCCTGGATTATCCTTGCTACCCTTCTTAAACAAAGCAACAACATTGGCTATTCTCCAGTCCTCCGGGACATCACCTGAAGACAGTGAGGATCCAAAGATTTCTGTCACGGTCTCAGCAATTTCCTCTCTAGCCTCCTTCCGCATTCTGGGGTAGATTCTATCAGGCCCTGGGGACTTATCTACCTTAATATTTTTCAAGACGTCCAACACCTCGTCTTTTTGGATCTCAATGTGACCCAGGCTATCTACACACCCTTCTCCAGACTCAACATCCACCAATTCCTTCTCTTTGGTGAATACTGATGCAAAGTATTAATTTAGTACCTCGCTCATTTCCTCTGGCTCCACACATGGATTCCCTTGCTTATCCTTCAGTGGGCCAACCCTTTCCCTGGCTACCCTCTTGCTTTTTATGTACGTGTAAAAAGCCTTGGGATTTTCCTTAACCCTATTTGCCAATGACTTTTCATGACCTCTTCTAGTCCTCCTGACTCCTTGCTTAAGTTCCTTCCTACTTTCCTTATATTCCACACAGGCTTCGTCTGTTCCCAGTCTTCCAGCCCTGACAAATGCCTCCTTCTTCTTTTTGACGAGGCCTACAATATCTCTCGTTATCCAAGGTTCCTGAAATTTGCCGTATTTATCCTTCTTCCTCACAGGAACATGCCGGTCCTGAATTCCTTTCAACTGACATTTGAAAGCCTCCCACATGTCAGATGTTGATTTGCCCTCAAACATCCGCCCCCAATCTAGGTTCTTCAGTTCCCGCCTAATATTGTTATAATTAGCCTTCCCCCAATTTAGCACATTCACCCTAGGACCACTCTTATCCTTGTCCACCAGCACTTTAAAACTTACTGAATTGTGGTCACTGTTCCCGAAATGCTCCCCTACTGAAACTTCTACCACCTGGCCGGGCTCATTCCCCCATACCAGGTCCAGTACAGCTCCTACCTAGTTGGACTATCTACATATTGTTTTAAGAAGCCCTCCTGGATGCTCTTTACAAACTCTTCCCCGTCTAAGCCCCTAGCACTAAGTGAGTCCCAGTCAATATTGGAGAAGTTGAAGTCTCCCATCACAACAACCCTGTTGTTTTTACTCTTTTCCAAAATCTGTCTACCTATCTGCTCCTCTATCTCCCGCTGGCTGTTGGGAGGCCTGTAGTAAACCCCCAACATTGTGACTGCACCCTTCTTATTCCTGATCTCTAACCATATAGCCTCACTGCCCTCTGAGGTGTCCTCCCATAGTACAGCTGTGATATTCTCCCTAACCAGTAGCGCAACTCCTCCACCCCTTTTACATCCCCCTCTATCCCACCTGAAACATCTAAATCCTGGAACGTTTAGCTGCCAATCCTGTCCTTCCCGCAACCAGGTCTCTGTAATGGCAACAACATCATAGTTCCAAGTACTAATCCAAGCTCTAAGTTCATCTGCCTTACCCGTAATACTTCTTGCATTAAAACATTTGCCACTGCTCTGGCTGCTGCTGTATTCAGCAACATCTCCCTGTCTGCTCTGCCTCAGAGCCTTACTGGACCTATTCCCTAGTTCTCCCTCAATGCTTTCACCTTCTGACCTATTGCTTCGGTACCCACCCCCCTGCCATACTAGTTTAAACCCTCCCGTGTGACAGTAGCAAACCTCGCGGCCAGGATATTTATGCCTCTCCAGTTTAGATGCAATCCGTCCTTCTTATACAGGTCACACCTGCCCCGGAAGAGCTCCCAGTGGTCCAGATAACAGAAACCTTCCCTCCTACACCATCTGTTTAGCCACGTGTTTAGCTGCTCTATTTTCTATTTCTAGCCTCACTGGCACGTGGCACAGGGAGTAATCCCGAGATTACAACACTAGAGGTCCTGTCTTTTAACTTTCTGCCTAGCTCCCTGAACTCCTGCTGCAGGACCTCATGCCCCTTCCTGCCTATGTCGTTAGTACCAATATGTACAACAACCTCTGCCTGTTTGCCCTCCCCTTCAGGATGCCCGCTACCCGTTTGGAGACATCCTGGACCCTGGCACCCAGGGAGGCAAATGCCATCCTGGACTCTCTTTCACGTCCACAAAAGCACCTATCTGTGCCCTGACTATAGAGTCCCCTATGACTATTGCTCTTCTGTGCTTTGACCCTCCCAGCTGAACATCAGAGCCAGCCGTGGTGCCACTGCTCTGGCTGCTGCTGTTTTCCCTGATAGGCTATCCCCCCCGACAGTATCCAAAGGGGTATACCAGTTAGAGAGGGATTGGATTCCTGCACTGACTGACTGCCCCTTCTGGTAGTCACCCATTTCTCTGCCTGCACCTTGGGTGTGACCACATTTATATAACTGCTATCTATGACACTTTCCACCACCTGCATGCTCCTGAGTGCATCCAACTGCTGCTCCAACCGAACCATGCGGTGTGTGAGGAGCCCCAGTTGGGTGCACTTTCTGCAGATGAAGCCATCCGGGACACTGGAAGCCTCCTGGACCTGCCACATCTCACAGTCAGAGCTCTGCACCCCTCGGACTGACATTGCGTCAATTAATTAGTGAACTAATTTGAACACACAATTTGAAAAGGCAATAAAAATGAATAAAAATCACTTTCCTTCCCAGGTTCTCAGATGCTCTCTGGTACTCTCCCTGCAGATTAAAAGTCACAGGCCAGAAGAAAGAGAGAACACAAAACAGTAGAGAAAAAGCACCTTCTCCCACTCTGTACCGAATTCCCAAGTTCCAAATTCCCACTCTGGATGTGTCTCACTCCGGCTGTGTCACCTTCACTTGCGCAAAGCTTTACCAGGATGTTGTCTGGTCTGGAGGGTGTTAGCGATGCGGGGAGGCTGAATAGACTTGGACTGTGTTCATTAGAACGTCTGAAGTTGAGGGGTGACCTGATAGAGGTCTACAAGATTATGAGGGGCATGGATAGAGTGGATGGGCAGGCACTCTTTCCCAGGGTAGAGGGTGATGGAACCATCAATTCAGCGAACACATGTAGTTGGATCTGAACAGAGGCTTTAATACACTTACAATAGAGCCAGCCTATTTGTCATTGAACTTCAGGTGAACTGGCAGGCTGGCTCTAAGGCACTGATCTTTATACATCGGTCCCAGGGGGAGGAGTCCTGGGCGGAGCCAAGGGAGGAGCCCAGTACAAACTCTTGCATACTCCCAGAGCGACTCCCCCTGGTGGTCGGATAGTGCAACTGCACTTACAATGGGTAGATAACAAACATATATACATGGAGTGATATTGGCAATTATATATAGTGTGAATCAAATTCACCACAGAGGGATCAGTCACCAGGGGGCATAGGTTTAAGGTCCGTGGGGCAAAGTTTAGAGGAGACGCGCGAGGCAGGATTTTACGCAGAGGGTGGTGAGTGCCTGGAACGTGTTGCCAGGGGAGGTTGTAGAAGCAGATACATTAACGGCATTCAAAGGCATCTTGACAAACACATGGAGAAGATGGGCATAGAGGGATACGGCACAAAGATACCCATCTTGACAAACACATGGATAGGGTGGGTATAAAGGGATACGGCACAAGGAAGTGCTGAGGGTTTTGGCAAAGGTTGGTATCATAACTGGTGCAGGCTTGGAGGGCCGAAGGGCCTGTTCTGTGCAGTATTGTTCTTTGAGTACAAAGATTGTGGGTTCAAAGCCATGATCCAAAAGCTAGCGTTAGGCTGAGATTTCAAAGCAGCACTGAGACACCTTGGCACATTTTACAATGTTAAAGGTGCTATAGAAATGCATTTTATTGTTCTGAGAATACTGCATTGTTGGCCTTTTGGATGAAGTGTTAAAACGAGGCCCTATTTAGGTGTTAATGTGTGAAATGCGAGGGCGTTTCCCTCATGTCCTGGCTGACATTTGTTTCTCAACCAATAAAACCAAAACTAATTAACCAATCATTTAAGTCATTGCTGTTTCGGGACCTTGCTGTGTGTACATTGGCTGCTGTGCTTTCCCACACAGCAGCAATGGAAACATTTCAAAAGTAATTAATTGAGTGTAAAGTGCTTTGGGTCATTCTGAGAATATGGAAAGGCTATATGAATGCAAGCTTTCTCTTTGTTCTTCCAGTTTGTAAATTGACAAAAAGTTTTTGTAAAAACTTGAGAGCAAAGCTCAGAATGTTCTGCAGCCTGGGTGCCAACAGTCTGGCCGGATTCACTGCGGTCTGTGCTCTGCTTATTCTGGCTGCATTTTGATGCCCATTAATTATACTGATCACAGATTCAGTCACCAACTACAAGTAGACTTGACATGTACGCTGAACATGTATACCGTGCATGTACACTGAACATGTATACCGTGCATGTACACTGAACATGTACACACTGAACATGTACACACTGAACATGTACACACTGGCATGTACACACTGGCATGTATACACTGACATGTACACACTGAACATGTACACACTGACATGTACACACTGGCATGTATACACTGACATGTACACACTGAACATGTACACACTGACATGTACACTGAACAAGTACACACTGAACATGTACACTGAACATGTACACTGAACATGTACACACTGAACATGTACACTGAGCATGTACACACTGAACATGTACACTGAGCATGTACACTGAGCATGTACACTGAACATGTACACACTGAGCATGTACACACTGAACATGTACACTGAACATGTACACTGAACATGTACACTGAGCATGTACACACTGAACATGTACACTGAGCATGTACACTGAGCATGTACACTGAACATGTACACTGAGCATGTACACACTGAACATGTACACACTGAACATGTACACACTGAACATGTACACTGAACATGTACACACTGAACATGTACACTGAACATGTACACACTGAACATGTACACACTGAACATGTACACTGAGCATGTACACTGAACATGTACACTGAGCATGTACACACTGAACATGTACACACTGGCATGTATACACTGACATGTACACACTGAACATGTACACACTGAACATGTACACTGAACATGTACACACTGAACATGTACACACTGAACATGTACACACTGGCATGTATACACTGACATGTACACACTGAACATGTACACACTGAACATGTACACTGAACATGTACACACTGAACATGTACACACTGAACATGTACACTGAGCATGTACACTGAGCATGTACACTGAGCATGTACACTGAACGTGTACACACTGAACATGTACACTGAACATGTACACACTGAACATGTACACACTGACATGTACACTGAACATGTACACACTGAACATGTACACTGAGCATGTACACTGAGCATGTACACTGAGCATGTACACTGAACGTGTACACACTGAACATGTACACTGAACATGTACACACTGAACATGTACACACTGACATGTACACTGAACATGTACACTGAGCACGTACACTGAGCATGTACACACTGAACATGTACACTGAGCATGTACACTGAGCACGTACACTGAGCATGTACACACTGAACATGTACACTGAGCATGTACACTGAGCATGTACACTGAGCATGTACACTGAGCATGTACACTGAGCATGTACACTGAACATGTACACTGAGCACGTACACTGAGCATGTACACACTGAACATGTACACTGAGCATGTACACTGAACATGTACACACTGAGCATGTACACTGAGCATGTACACTGAGCATGTACACTGAGCACGTACACTGAGCAGGTACATTGAGCATGTACACACTGAACATGTACACACTGAACATGTACACACTGAACATGTACACACTGAACATGTACACACTGAACATGTACACACTGAACATGTACACTGAACATGTACACACTGAACATGTACACACTGAACATGTACACACTGAACATGTACACACTGAACATGTACACTGAACATGTACACTGAACATGTACACACTGAACATGTACACACTGAACATGTACACACTGAACATGTACACACTGAACATGTACACACTGAACATGTACACACTGAACATGTACACACTGACATGTACACTGGACACATACACTGAACATGTACACTGAGCATGTACACACTGACATGTACACTGGACACATACACTGAACATGTACACTGAGCACGTACACTGAGCATGTACACACTGAGCATGTACACACTGAGCATGTACACTGAGCATGTACACTGAGCATGTACACTGAGCATGTACACTGAGCATGTACACACTGAACATGTACACTGAGCATGTACACTGAGCATGTACACACTGAACATGTACACTGAGCATGTACACTGAGCATGTACACTGAGCATGTACACACTGAGCATGTACACTGAGCATGTACACTGAGCATGTACACTGAGCACGTACACTGAGCATGTACACTGAGCATGTACACACTGAGCATGTACACTGAGCATGTACACTGAGCATGTACACACTGAACATGTACACTGAGCATGTACACTGAGCATGTACACACTGAGCATGTACACTGAGCATGTACACTGAGCATGTACACTGAGCATGTACACTGAGCATGTACACTGAGCATGTACACACTGAACATGTACACTGAGCATGTACACTGAGCACGTACACACTGAGCATGTACACTGAGCACGTACACTGAGCATGTACACTGAGCACGTACACTGAGCATGTACACTGAACGTGTACACACTGAACATGTACACTGAACATGTACACACTGAACATGTACACTGAGCATGTACACTGAGCATGTACACTGAACGTGTACACTGAACGTGTACACACTGAACATGTACACTGAACATGTACACACTGAACATGTACACACTGACATGTACACTGAACATGTACACACTGAACATGTACACTGAGCATGTACACACTGAACATGTACACACTGACATGTACACTGAACATGTACACACTGAACATGTACACTGAACATGTACACACTGAACATGTACACACTGACATGTACACTGAACATGTACACACTGAACATGTACACTGAGCACGTACACTGAGCATGTACACACTGAACATGTACACTGAGCATGTACACTGAACATGTACACTGAACATGTACACACTGAACATGTACACACTGACATGTACACTGAACATGTACACACTGAGCATGTACACTGAGCACGTACACTGAGCAGGTACATTGAGCATGTACACACTGAACATGTACACACTGAACATGTACACACTGAACATGTACACACTGAACATGTACACTGAACATGTACACACTGAACATGTACACACTGAGCAGGTACATTGAGCATGTACACACTGAACATGTACACACTGACATGTACACTGGACACATACACTGAACATGTACACTGAGCACGTACACTGAGCACGTACACTGAGCATGTACACTGAGCATGTACACTGAGCATGTACACTGAGCATGTACACTGAGCATGTACACTGAGCATGTACACTGAGCATGTACACTGAGCATGTACACTGAGCACGTACACTGAGCATGTACACTGAGCACGTACACACTGAACATGTACACTGAGCACGTACACTGAGCATGTACACTGAGCACGTACACTGAACATGTACACTGAGCATGTACACTGAGCATGTACACACTGAACATGTACACTGAGCATGTACACTGAGCACGTACACTGAACATGTACACTGAGCATGTACACTGAGCACGTACACTGAACATGTACACTGAGCATGTACACTGAGCATGTACACTGAGCACGTACACACTGAACATGTACACTGAGCACGTACACTGAGCATGTACACTGAGCATGTACACTGAACATGTACACTGAGCATGTACACTGACATGTACACTGAGCATGTACACTGAGCATGTACACTGAGCACGTACACACTGAGCATGTACACTGAGCATGTACACTGAGCATGTACACTGAGCACGTACACACTGAGCATGTACACTGAGCATGTACACTGAGCACGTACACACTGAGCATGTACACTGAGCATGTACACACTGAGCATGTACACTGAGCATGTACACTGAGCATGTACACTGAGCATGTACACTGAGCATGTACACACTGAGCATGTACACTGAGCATGTACACTGAGCACGTACACACTGAGCATGTACACTGAGCATGTACACTGAGCACGTACACACTGAGCATGTACACTGAGCATGTACACTGAGCATGTACACTGAGCATGTACACTGAGCATGTACACTGAGCATGTACACTGAGCATGTACACTGAGCATGTACACTGAGCATGTACACTGAGCATGTACACTGAGCATGTACACTGAGCATGTACACTGAGCATGTACACTGAGCATGTACACACTGACATGTACACTGAGCATGTACACTGAGCATGTACACTGAGCATGTACACTGACATGTACACTGAGCACGTACACTGAGCATGTACACTGAGCATGTACACTGAGCAGGTACACTGAGCATGTACACACTGAGCAGGTACACTGAGCATGTACACTGAGCATGTACACTGAGCATGTACACTGAGCATGTACACACTGACATGTACACTGAGCATGTACACTGAGCATGTACACACTGAGCAGGTACACACTGAGCACGTACACTGAGCATGTACACTGAACATGTACACTGAGCAAGAACAGTGTACAAAGCAGGACCCCAGTATTGTACCCGCGGTGAAGTGAAAAATCAAACTCATCCTCCAGCTTAAAATCAAGGAAATGACCTCTTTGTCAAGGATTCCCTTGATATGGTCAAAGCCACTGCCATGTTCTCTCTGTTGGTCAATGTGATTCTACCTCATATACTGATATCTTGCATCTAGGGCATCAGATAGACTTTGTCTCCCTGCGTTCCTCATGGCCAAGCACATACTTAACCTTTTCCTGTCAAAATGTTGGCTTCTTAGGGCCCAATAATTTGAGAGGTCTGCCTTAAAATGCCAGCGACGTTTGAGAGGTGGTTCCATCGTTTTCACCCAATGAGCATTGGGGAACATGGCATGGTCATCATCGCACCTCCTCCTTTAATACCGATGATGTTTTCCCTGCAGCTACAGGATCAGCTGGAAGGATGTATGAGGAGTACTGGGAGGATAGAACAGAGGTCGAAACATTCAGCACTGAATTTCATGAGAGAATACAATTTACATTCTTGCATCATTGATTTCTAAGGTCTTAATACTGGCAATGTGCATCCTAAATAAAATTCATGAAAGCGTATTTTATTTTTATCGATATTTACAAGCTGCGCTAATATTTTGGTGATGGTGAAACTTTGTAATTGTTCCTCACAACTCGATATTAAATGTATTATAAACCACATACTGAGCAGCATTAAGAAAAACATAATGGAATTGAAATCAGAAATAGAAGCAGTGTTTGTCATCTATTGAAATGGTGCACATGTTATTAGTGGAGAGATTCACAATGCAACAGCTTTTAAAGATTCCAAGCTATCACAGCCCCTCGCTTACCAATGCTCACCTCCCCCCCCCCCCCCCCCCCCCCCCCCCCAACTCCCGATTCCCTCCGTATTGTCTTGGATGCACTTTGCCCTCATCAAATTGTAGCAATGCTCTCCTTTAAACCCACATTGAACAAGGTACAGCCTGTTGTGTTATGCTTCAGACTTGGAGATAGGTTTAACACATTTATTGAACAGTTAACAATTCTACTTGAGTTCAACTCTCCTGCTAATCTTGCTATAGTAACTCAGTCTAACTAACCAGTCTGCTCTAACCCATGCGGTGGGTGTGATGCTTCTGATCTGCCCCTGTCCTTCTCTCTAAGTGTCGCCTGTGGAAAGAGACAGAGCATGTGTGCCCTGTCCTTTTATATGGGTTGCCCCCTTGCGGTAGTGTCACCTTTGGGTGTCTTGACTGCCCATTGGTTGTGTCCTATTCTATGTGTTCAATAGCTGTATGTCTGCATGTCATGTCATCTCCGGTGCTCCCTTTTTGTGTTTACTTAGTTGTAGTGTAATTACATTAACCCCTTGTGTATTTACAGTGATGCATATCACCACACAGCCAATGGTGACGACCGTGTAGGCATTTTGGCATCGTTCTGTGAGTCACCCCCAGTTATATTCACATTTCTCAGGTTTCTGAATACTGTCAAAGTAATTGTATGGTTTTTATGGGCTTAATTGCAGTGGCTCTTAACCTGAGCATGTAAGTAGTGGACATTTTTAATGAGCCCATTTTTTCGCTTAATGCCTGAAAGACCTATCCGCTTTTAGCTTTACTTTGATAATATAATACAGCACACAAGAACTTTGCTAGACAAGGGGGAAGGGTGGACCCCCCTTGAGCAAGTTTACAATGTTTGGAATTTTCTGTCTCTCACACACACAACCTGCACATTCAGACATTCTGTTTAATTTTGATGTGAATATTTATTATCAGACGTGCATGTATAAAACAGTATTTTTCTGAATATCTGCAAGTTTGAAAGTATCCTGCAATGATACAGAAGTTGTGTTGTTTTGCAATCTGATGATTCTTGCTCTTTTTCAAGTGGTTAGTGTTATATTTTAAATAATGACTTATCTAAAATATATATATTACTCTTGAATGACCAATAATCTTCTTGTTGAAAAATGAACTATTTAATGAGTAATAAAATAATAAACTGAGAGTCTTTTAACTCAAACTAACAATAAAGAATTAAAGTACAATACAGATAACTATATAACTGTACACTATTATAACAAACTCATTCTAACTTCCCTCACTCTAGCTAGTCTATGTCTTGCTTGTTCACTGTTCTGAATCACATCATCATCTGCATCATCTGACTTAGAAAAGGCGGGAAACCAGTTCTTATAGTATCTGACTGTGAGGCATCTAGTGTTGAAATGACTGTACTACATTTACATACATTGATCATGTATATTGATAGCTGAATATCACTACAGTTAGCACAATTGCTTCACAGCTCCAGGGTCCCAGGTTCGATTCCCAGCTTGGGTCACTGTCTGTGCGGAGTCTGCACGTTCTCCCAGTGTCTGCGTGGGTTTCCTCCGGGCGCTCCGGTTTCTTCCCACAGACCAAAGATGTGCCGGTTAGGTGGATTGGCCATGCTAAATTGTTCCTTAGTGTCCAAAAAGGTGGGGTGGGGTTACGGGGATAGGGTGGAGATGTGGGCTTGGATAAGGTGCTCTTTCCAAGCGCTGGTGCAGACTCGATGGGCCGAATGGCCTCCTTCTGCACTATAAATTGTATGATTCTATGAATGATACAAGAAGTAAACATTGATCGAGCCTCAATCAGCTTCTATGTGCATTGAAGTGGCAGGAGGCAAAATGACACTAGCAGGAGAATCTTTAATTCTCACATGTTAAGAAGCTGTGGGTTTAGTAAAAACGGTTTCAGATCTGCCCCTCTCAGGAGGACATGTTTGTTCAATCCGATTGCTATTCAGACAGATCACGGCCTGAATTTCCACAGAAGTGCCGGCAGAGGCCTGAGACTGGATGTCCGGCACCTGAACCCGGCCTCCAATGCTAAATTCCCCGACATAATTTCCCATTGTCCTCCCCCCCCCTCCCCCCCTCCCAAATAATGCAGGAAGAAGGGGATTAGACTCACCTCTGAGTTCAGTCCAGTGTTTCTCTGTTAATCCTATGATGTTCCCCAAATCTTTTATTTTAACCTTGCTCCATCACCTTTGTGCAGGTTTTTCCATGAAAAAGCCATTGACAAACTGTGCGATTCTCTAACAAGTTTCCAAGTGCACGGCGCTGTTAGTCAGATAGATAGTTTGGATATAGTGACCTTGTTGCTGTTAGCTTTTAGACACCTATCAATCATAATGCATCGTGTCCTCTCTGTGTGGTTTTCTTAGTCCATTTCAGTGATGCTGAAAATAATAACCCAAATCCATTTATCTGCCATTTTAACCTAATGCTTTAAGTGACATCAGCAAATTAGATGTGCACTGTAAATGTGCAGCAGATTCTCATTGAAACCTTCACCTCCTCAAAACACAAGGTCATCAGCAAAGATTTGTGTTCGTATCTAAGTGTTCAGCTATATATTTTGTTTAAAAATTAATGTTAGATGCATTTGGAGTATTTCCTGAAGGGAGATATTTGTTGACCTACTTAGGCTGTGATATCAAAATGATTTACTTAACATAATGCAATTTCCTTCAAAAGTTGAAGACCTCATAATTTCAGCAATACAACACAGGCATCGTAATACAACGGGTTCGGAGTTATGCAGACTTTCCTCTGCACATCATTGGACAGAAGTGCTCAGATGCATTTCTGTCTGCTGATTACAATGTTTTTCTTTTTGCTGACTATTGTATTGATAAAAATGAGGGGCGTCAGGGAATTTGAAAAAAAACTTCAACTTCTCCCACTCGATATCGAACGTTGAACTCTCTCAGTTCAGCTACATCGCCACTGGATGTAGAGTTAAGCTCCCTCTGAACTTCTTCTTAAAACCATTGTGCCCGAACTCTCAATGTTACAAATGCATCCCTCACATTGGTCCCTGGGTATGTTGCTGTTTATCACGATGTAGAGATGCCGGCAGTGGACTGGGGTGAGCTCAGTAAGAAGTCTTACAACACCAGGTTAAAGCCCAACAGGTTTGTTTTGAATCACTAGCTTTCGGAGCGCTTCATCAAGTGAATCCATTCACCTAGAACATAGAACAGTACAGAACAGGCCCTTCAGCCCTCGATGTTGTGCCGAGCAATGATCACCCTACTCAAACCCACGTATCCACCCTATACCCGTAACCCAGCAACCCCCCCTTAACCTTACTTTTTTTAGGACACTACGGGCAATTTAGCATGGCCAATCCACCTAACCTGCACATCATTGGACTGTGGGAGGAAACTGGATCACGCACACACGGGGAGGACGTGCAGACTCCGCACAGACAGTGACCCAGCCGGGAATCGAACCTGGGACCCTGGAGCTGTGAAGCATTTATGCTAACCACCATGCTACCGTGCTACCTGATGAAGGAGCTGCGCTCCGAAAGCTAGTGATTTGAAACAAGCCTGTTGGACTTTAACCTGGTGTTGTAAGACTTCTTACCAAGCTCACCCCAGTCCAACGCCGGCATCTCCACATCATAAATAAAACGTATTTGTGTTTAAATTTACAAACCTTAGACTCCCCCATCAGACCCCCCATCAGACCCACCCATCAGACCCCCCATCAGACCCTTTTGTGTCCAGCGCCATGGGACATTAAAGGCATTGTACCAATTTTGCTAAGTTCATGCAAATTGGTGTTCAACAAATGGGCTGGTTGCTTGAGAACTGGATCAAAGCTGCTCGAACTTGATGGAGCTATCTATTACATGTTTTCAGGTTAGAGGTCATCTTGGATCTGCTGGTGTCACACCTGATGGTGCCAGATCCTAAAATACTGCACAAATTGGCCATCACCTGAGCAGGATACCTGGGTAAAATGGTGCAAGGTGACCCTGATAAACAACACCCTCACCTCTGCCATCTCCTGCAATGCCATCCGCGGGGCATCACCTCACAGCGCCCTGTCATTGTGCTGTTACTATTGGTATCGATGATGCCCTGCCTTACGGTCGCCTCTGACGCATCCAAACAATGGAGAGATGGACACTGAGCCCCTTTCTAAACCGAAACAGAGCATGAGCAGAGATGATGTAGGCCAGTTTACCTTGGCCAATGGGAGGGTCTTTGCTGCAGATGACCCTGAAATTGCCAAGAGAATCATGCTGGACTGCCTGAATATGAAGTGTTATACATCACTGCGCAGATAGGCATAGTGGGCTTCTGCAAGGTCAGGTGGAGACGGTGACCATCACTGGTAATGTTACTGGACTAGCAACCCAGAGGCCCAGGCTAATGCCCTGGGTATATGGGTTAAAATCCCACTATAGCAGCTGGTGGAGTTTTAATTCAATTAATAAATCTGGAATGTAAAGTTAGTCTCAGTGAGAGATTGTTGTAAAAACCCATCTGGTTCACCGATGTCCTTCAGGGAAGGAAATCTGCCGTCCTTCCTGGTCTGGCCTACATGTGACTCCAGATCCACAGCAATGTGGCTGACACAGAAAAGACCTAATTTCATGAGCAATTAGGGATGGGCAACAAATGTTAGCCTTGCCAGGGACACCCATGAAAAAAGAAATTTGAAAAATGTCACACGCAGTATCGAAGAGACGTCATCAAAGGAACGGATGCTGACGAATGGGCAAAGTCTCTCCAAGCACTGAGCGAGCACCAGTCTTTGCATAAAATACCTCTCCCCTTATTAACACGCAAGCAATAAATACACCACAGCATGTATCTGTGATGCCCTGTATCTCAAAGTGCAAGGTCTGTTTCAGCAACATGTTTTCTGCCTCTATTATCCAGTAACTGTTGGCATTAGTGCCAGACATTTGCAGGGAAACGGGTGATTTAAAACTTAGTCCTTTCCTTCAAGAAGCTTAGCAATGCTGGACACCAGGGCTGAAACATTACTGCATAAACAGTGTATGGTAAGCAAACAAAATTGATTTAATCTCATAACACCATGTGTTTATAGTGCGGTTAAATTATACTCTTCTAAATATCAAGTCATTCAACTTCAGTGACTTTGAACCAAGCAGATTGAGAGATGCCTGGAGCTCGTGGCATTCATTAAGTTGAAGCCACAGCATTGCTTCAAGCGGACAGCACGCTTTCTCCTTTTCATTCTGCCAGATATCAAGGAGAACTGGAGACCCTTCTCGTCTCCGTGTGGTGAAGCATCTGTACCCACAGAGTGCTATTTTACTCTGCAGCACAGAGCGCTAAGTCAGGCCACTCAGTAAATATGCCTAAACACCTTTCCAATTCTGGTCAGCACAATTCCTCATCAGGTGCACCAGAATTTCATTGTTGAGAAAATGGCCCCACGAACCGAAGGTAAGAAGAACAGAGGAGACAGGGCGGCGCAGCAGCGCAGTGGTTAGCACTGCTGCCTCACGGCACCGAGGTCCCAGGTTCTATCCCGACTCTGGGTCACTGTCCGTGTGGAATTTGCACATTCTCCCCGTGTCTGCGTGGGTTTCACCCCCACAACCCAAAAGATGTGCAGGTTAGGTGGATTGGTCACGCTAAATTGCCCCTTAATTGGAAAAAAAATTGTTTATTTTAAATTTATTTTAAAACAGACACAGAGGAAACGTAGAAACAGGAGGCGCGATTCTCCGACCCCCACGCCGGGTGGGAGAATCGTGGGAGGGCCGGGCGAATCATGCCACGCCTCCCTTGCACCCCCATGCGATTCTCCCACCCCCTCCAAAATGGCGTGTTGCATTTTGCGACAGGCAGCTCGGAGAATCGCCGCTCCGGTCGAGTGGCAGTTCTCCGGCCCGAATGGGCCGAGCGGCCTGCCAAATCCGACCGATTCACGCCGGCGCCAACCACACCTGGTCGCCGCTGGCGTGAACATCGCGCGACCGCTGCGTGTGGGGCCTGTGGGGGGAGGGAGGATCGAGCACCAGGGGCGTGCTCAGGAGGGGTCTAGCCCGCGATCGGTGCCCACCGATCGTTGGGCCGGCGTCTCTAAAAGACGCACTCTTTTCCCTCCGCAGCCCTGCAAGATCAACCCTCCATGTCTTGCGGGGCAGCGGAGGGGAAGACGGCAACCGCGCATTCACATGGGTGACGTCACTTCGGCGCCGCAGGCCGCGTCATTCAGGCCGTGCCTCTTTGACGCAAGCGTCAAGGCCCGGCGCGCGAGACTGACACCCCGCCGCTCCTAGCCCCCCGGGAGGGGGGGGAGAATAGGGGGCGAGGAGCGGCCTCCGACGCCGGAGTGAAACACTCCGGGTTTCACTCCGGTGTTGGCACTTTGTCTCCCGTTGGGAGAATTTTGCCCAGGGTCAGAGATGGCCATTCAGCCTCTCAAGTCTGTTCCCATTCAATGATACGGCTGATCTGTGACCGAACTCCATACGTCCATTATTGTCCCATTACTGTTAATTGTGAGTGGCTGCGTTATCGTCAGCTCTGCTTCTGCTTGTCTGTTAATCCTTCATTTTATCCTTGTGCACATTTAATGATTTTCTTTCTTTGGGGCATATGTTGCAATATATCCGGATGGTTTCAGTGGGCAGGGACTGGACAAGGAATGTCCGTGTGTTCGGTTTCTGGCGGGAAGTGGGAGGCGAGTTGCCGACTGAGTTTGGAGTTTGGAGACAGGTTGCCATGTTTTGGTAATCCTGGTTTGGAGATCGGGGTGTATCAGGTTCGATGGAGCACGAGGCATCTGGTCTTCGAGGCCTGTGTTTGGCCTGGTGATTGTGTTGTGTCACCCACCCCCAACCAGTGCCTCGGCTGCCCCCCCCCCCAACCAGCGCCTCGGCTGCACCCCCCCCAACCAGCACCTAGGCTGCCCCCCCCCCCAACCAGCGCCTCGGCTGCCCCCCCCCCCAACCAGCACCTAGGCTGCCCCTCCCCCCCCCAACCAGCACCTAGGCTGCCCCCCCCCCCAACCAGCGCCTCGGCTGCCCCTCCCCCCCCCCCCAAACAGCGCCTCGGCTGTCACCCACCCCAACCAGCACCTAGGCTGCCCCCCTCCCAACCAGCGCCTCGGCTGCCCGTCCCCCCCAACCAGCACCTAGGCTGCCCCCCCCCAACCAGCACCTCGGCTGCCCCCCCCCAACCAGCACCTAGGCTGCCCCTCCCCCCCCCAACCAGCATCTAGGCTGCCCCTCCCCCCCAACCAGCACCTAGGCTGCCCCTCCCCCCCCAACCAGCGCCACGGCTGCCCCCCCCCAACCAGCACCTAGGCTGCCCCCCCCAACCAGCACCTAGGCTGCCCCCCCCAACCAGCGCCTCGGCTGCCCCCCCCCAACCAGCAGCTAGGCTGCCCCCCCCAACCAGCGCCTCGGCTGCCCCCCCCCAACCAGCAGCTAGGCTGCCCCCCCCACCCCCCCAACCAGCACCTAGGCTGCCCCCCCCCAACCAGCGCCTAGGCTGCCCCCCCCCAACCAGCAGCTAGGCTGCCCCCCCCCCACCCCCCCAACCAGCACCTAGGCTGCCCCCCCAACCAGCACCTAGGCTGTCACCCCCCCCAACCAGCACCTAGGCTGCCCCCCCACCCCCCCAACCAGCACCTAGGCTGCCCCCCCCCCCAACCAGCGCCTAGGCTGCCCCCCCTCAACCAGCGCCTCGGCTGCCCCTCCCCCCCAACCAGCACCTAGGCTGCCCCCCCCAACCAGCACCTAGGCTGTCACCCCCCCCCAACCAGCACCTAGGCTGCCCCCCCTCCCCCCCAACCAGCACCTAGGCTGCCCCCCCCCCAACCAGCACCTAGGCTGTCCCTCCCCCCCACCCCCCCAACCAGCACCCAGGCTGTTCCCCCCCCCCCCCCCCCCCCCCCCACCCACTCCCCCAACCAGCGCCTCTGCTGTTTATTGCTTGGGAGTCGGAGCGACGACTTGATGGGAATGAAGGTGATTCGTTCGTTAGAATCCTTGAGGAATTCTGAGATGTGTTCGACGATCCTGTCATGAATCTGGCCTTTCCCAGCAGCATGGATGGTGTCATTATCCTGCGCTTCTCCAATAATCCGGAACATTGCTCCCTTGTGATTGTTTAGCAGATTATGTGTTATTGTCTCTTCCCCTGCAAGTGTGAGCATGAAGGTGAGGATCGCCTGTTGTCCTGCTGATCGGGTTAATTGGTGATAGGGTTTGTTGGTGTTAGGGTTAGTTGGTGATCGGGTTAGTTGGTGATAGGGTTAGTTGGTGATTGGGTTAGTTGGTGGTAGGGTTAGTTGGTGATAGGGTTAGTTGGTGGTAGGGTTAGTTGGTGATAGGGTTAGTTGGTTTTAGGGTTAGTTGGTGATAGGGTTAGTTGGTGGTAGGGTTAGTTGGTGATAGGGTTAGTTGGTTTTAGGGTTAGTTGGGTTAGGGTTAGTCGGTGATAGGGTTAGTTGGTGATAGAGTTAGTTGGTAGGGTTAGTTGGTGATAGGGTTAGTTAGTGATACGGTTGGTCAGTGATCGGGTTAGTTGGCGATAGGGTTAGTTGGTGATAGGGTTAGTTGGTGTCAGAGTTAGTTGGTGATAGGGTTAGTTGGGTTAGAGTTAGTTGGTGATAGAGTTTGTTGGTGAGAGAGTTAGCTGGTGATAGGATTAGTTGGTGATAGGGTTAGTTGGTGATAGGGTTAGTTGGTGATAGGGTTAGTTGGTGATAGAGTTTGTTGGTGATAGGGTTAGTTGGTGATAGGGTAAGTTGGTGATAGGGTTAGTTGGTGATAGGATTAGTTGGTGATAGGGTAAGTTGGTGATAGGGTTAGTTGGTGATAGGATTAGTTGGTGATAGGGTTAGTTGGTGAGAGAGTTAATTGGTGATAGAATTAGTTGGCGATAGGATTAGTTGGTGATAGGGTTAGTTGGGTTAGGGTTAGTTGGTGTTACGGTTAGTTGGTGATAGAGTTAGTTAGTGATAGGGTTAGTTGGGTTAGGGTTAGTTGGTGTTACGGTTAGTTGGTGATAGAGTTAGCTGGTGATAGGTTTAGTTGGTTTGGTGATAGAATTAGTTGGCGATAGGATTAGTTGGTGATAGGGTTAGTTGGTGATAGAGTTTGCTGGTGATAGGGTTAGTTGGTGATCGGGTTAGTTGGTGATAGGGTTAGTTGGTGATAGAGTTTGTTGGTGATAGAATTAGTTGGCGATAGAGTTAGTTGCTGATCGGGTGAGTTGGTGATAGAGTTAGCTGGTGATAGGGTTAGTTGGTGACAGGGTTTGTTGGTGATAGGGTTAGTTGGTGACAGGGTTAGTTGGGTTAGGGTTAGTTGGTGATAGGGTTAGTTGGTGTTAGGGTTAGTTGGTGATAGAGTTAGTTGGTGATAGGGTTCGTTGGTGATAGAGTTTGTTGGTGATAGAGTTTGTTGGTGATAGGGTTAGTTGGTGTTAGGGTTAGTTGGTGATAGAGTTAGCTGGTGATAGGGTTAGTTGGTGATAGCGTTAGCTGGTGATAGGATTAGTTGGTGATAGGGTTAGTTGGTGATAGGGTTAGTTGGTGATAGAGTTTGTTGGTGATAGAATTAGTTGGCAATAGGGTAAGTTGGTGATCGGGTTAGTTGGTGATAGGGTTAGTTGGTGATAGAGTTTGTTGGTGATAGAATTAGTTGGTGATAGGGTCTGTTGGTGATAGGGTTAGTTGGTGATAGGGTTAGCTGGTGATAGGGTTAGTTGGTGATAGGGTTAGTTGGGTTAGGGTTGTTGGTGATAGAGTTTGTTGGTGAGAGAGTTAATTGGTGATAGAATTCGGTGGCAATAGGATTAGTTGGTGATAGGGTTAGTTGGGCTAGGGTTAGTTGGTGTTACGGTTAGTTGGTGATAGAGTTAGTTGGTGATAGGGTTAGTTGGTGATAGAGTTAGCTGGTGATAGGTTTAGTTGGTGATAGAATTAGTTGGCGATAGGATTAGTTGCTGATCGGGTTAGTTGGTGATAGAGTTAGCTGGTGATAGGGTTAGTTGGTGATAGAGTTTGTTGGTGATAGGGTTAGTTGGTGATAGGGTTAGTTGAGTTAGGGTTAGTTGGTGATCGGGTTAGTTGGCGATAGGATTAGTTGGTGATAGGGTTAGTTGGTGATAGAGTTAGCTGGTGATAGGGTTAGTTGGTGATAGGGTTAGTTGGTGATAGGGTTTGTTGGTGATAGGGTTAGTTGGTGATAGGGTTAGTTGAGTTAGGGTTAGTTGGTGATCGGGTTAGTTGGCGATAGGATTAGTTGGTGATAGGGTTAGTTCGTGATAGAGTTAGCTGGTGATAGGGTTAGCTGGTGATAGGGTTAGTTGGTGATCGGGTTAGTTGGGTTAGGGTTAGTTGGTGATAGAGTTTGTTGGTGAGAGAGTTAATTGGTGATAGAATTAGTTGGCAATAGGATTAGTTGGTGATAGGGTTAGTTGGGCTAGGGTTAGTTGGTGTTACGGTTAGTTGGTGATAGAGTTAGTTGGTGATAGGGTTAGTTGGTGATAGAGTTAGCTGGTGATAGGTTTAGTTGGTGATAGAATTAGTTGGCGATAGGATTAGTTGCTGATCGGGTTAGTTGGTGATAGAGTTAGCTGGTGATAGGGTTAGTTGGTGATAGAGTTTGTTGGTGATAGAATTAGTTGGCGATAGGGTTAGTTGCTGATCGGGTTAGTTGGTGATAGAGTTAGCTGGTGATAGGGTTAGTTGGTGATAGGGTTAGTTGGTGATAGGGTTTGTTGGTGATAGGGTTAGTTGGTGATAGGGTTAGTTGAGTTAGGGTTAGTTGGTGATCGGGTTAGTTGGCGATAGGATTAGTTGGTGATAGGGTTAGTTCGTGATAGAGTTAGCTGGTGATAGGGTTAGTTGGTGATAGGGTTAGTTGGTGATAGGGTTTGTTGGTGATAGGGTTAGTTGGTGATAGGGTTATTTGAGTTAGGATTAGTTGGTGATCGGGTTAGTTGGCGATAGGATTAGTTGGTGATAGGGTTAGTTAGTGATAGAGTTAGCTGGTGATAGGGTTAGTTGGTGATCGGGTTAGTTGGCGATAGGATTAGTTGGTGATAGGGTTAGTTAGTGATAGAGTTAGCTGGTGATAGGGTTAGTTGGTGATCGGGTTAGTTGGGTTAGGGTTAGTTGGTGATAGAGTTTGTTGGTGAGAGAGTTAATTGGTGATAGAATTAGTTGGCGATAGGATTAGTTGGTGATAGGTTAGTTGCTGATAAGGTTAGTTGGGTTAGGGTTAGTTGGTGATAGAGTTAGTTGGTGGCTTCAATGGGGAATCCCATCGACATTGGGCAGGAGCAGAGAATCCCGCTGCCTGCGATTGGCGTGCTACCTCCCACCGCTGAGGAACACGTGGCCACAGAATGTAGTTGTGGCTAAAATAATGTATGTTTTCAAGAAGCAGTTAGACATAGTTCTCAGAGTGAAGATGGCTGGTTTAGCACAGCGGGCTAAACAGCTGGCTTGTAATGCAGAACAAGGCCAGCAGCGCGGGTTCAATTCCCGTACCGGCCTCCCCGAACAGGCTCTGGAATCTGGCGACTAGGGGCGTTTCACAGTAACTTCATTGAAGCCTACTTGTGACAATAAGCGATTCTTATTTATTATTATTATTTTTTAGAGGATGAAAGTATATGGGGGGAAAGAAGGATCAAGCTATTGAGTTGGATGATCAGCATTGATCATAATGAATGGTGGAGTTTCGAAGGGCCGAATCTCCTCCTTCTGCTCTTATTTTCTATTTTTCGATGTTTCTCTACGAAAGGATATAATTGCAATGGAAACAGTTCAGAGGAGGTTCATTCAACTGACTCCTGAGGTGAAGGAGTTCTCTAATGAAGAAAGCTGGGCATGTATCCATTGGAGTTTTAGACGATTTTGAGGAGATCATATTGAAATATATAACATCATGAGGGGACTTGACAGGGTGGAAGCTGAAAGCATGTTTCCCTGTGTCGGGGAGACTGGAACTCGGGGAGTAAGTTTACAAATAAGAGGTGTCCCATTTCAGATGGAGGTGAGGAGAATTCTTTCCTCTCAGAGGATTTGTGAGTCTGTGGCATTCTCTCCCGAGGAGAGCTTTCAGAGCAGGATAAGTAAACATTGTTAAGGTAGTTAGTCAGATTCTTGACAAACAAGGGAATCAAATGGTATGGGGTAGGCAGGAAAGTGGAATTGGGGCTACATTCAGATCATCAATGATCTTATCAAACAGAGGAGCAGGCGTGAGGGGCTAAGTAACCAACTCATGGTCCTAATTGGTATGTCTGTGTATGTAAATAGCTCATTAAATCAAACCAATGGAGACAGAGATCCATGAGAGTAATAAATGATTGGAATTTGAATAAGAAAGAGGAACCTGGGTAGGGTAAAGGGCTCATTGAGCCATCTCCTCCATTCAATAAGGTGGTGCCTGAACCTTTGCAGTTCATGACTATTAGAACATGAGAACATAATTGTAAAGATCCCGCCTGTTGATTCCCTTATTTCCCCTTTCTTTATTTTTTTGCCGTTATCACTTTGATCCATGGATGTTTAATGGACATGTATCTTTAAGTCAAGCAGCAGAGAAAATGAGCAATTCACGAAGTTCCAACTTAGTATATGGTGCTAACTTTCGAGTGCCAAAACCCAGACTTTGTGGCAACCGAAAGGTGGGATGGGATGCGGCTCAATTGGTTGGCCGGTGGCCAATGATTTGGCTAAAAGGCCCTATTCTGCCCAGTAACAGGTGGTGATAGGCTCCTGCCTGAATGGGATGATTTGCAGAGACTAAGGAAAGCAGAGTTGGAGATCTGGACACTGAGAGACAAGGGCCTGCTCGCTCTCTCTCTTTCCCTCTATACCATCTGAAGCAAAGACTTTTTGCTTATTATTTTTACTCCACTCTTCACCTCTGTGTTTGTTTGCCTTGTGCATATATGTGTATCTGTGTGTAGAGGGTGGGGGCATGTTAAGTGGCACGTTAGCCAAAATACCGGGAAGCAATGACTTAGAGAAGAGGTAACCAGTGGTATTTGCTGCATATGTCATTCTAGTTCTTGTTATAAATAGAAAGTAATTGTCTTTAAATTTACAAACCCGATTACTGTATTTGGCAGCCACGTGCCAAAGATTTTAGGTATTTTTCTAAGAATTATTTGTAAATTCAATTGTGTTTTGACTCCGGGTCAAGGGGGGGCTGGAATTGACCATGCCCGAGCCTAGGGTGTCGTAACATTAAGAACATAAGAACTCGGAGCAGGAGTGGGCCATTCAGCCCCTCGAGCCGGCTCCGCTATTCAATACGATCATGGCTGATCTCCTCTCGGCCCCAACTCCACTTTCCTGCCTGTTCTCCATAACCCTTCAACCCATTACTGATTGAAAATCTCTCCAACTCCTCCTTAAATTTACTCACTGTCCCAGCATCCACCGCACTCTGGGGGAGCGAATTCCACAGATTCACCGCCCTTTGAGAGAAGTACTTTTCCTCATCGCTGTTTTAAATCTGCTTCCCCCCCTTACCCTAAAACTATGACCCCTCGTTCTGGATTGCCCCACAAGAGGAAGCATCTACTTTACCTCAGTTAGATCTCCCCTCATTCTCCTAAACTCGAGAGAGTGTCTGCCTAAACTGCTCAATCTCTCTTCATAAGATTGACCCCTCATCTCTGGAATCAATCTGGTGAACCTCCTCTGAACTGCCGCCTTAAATAAAGGAACCAAAACTGTGCACAATACTCCAGGTGCCGTCTCCCCAATGCCTTGTACAGTTACAACAACTCTTTCCTACTCCAAACTCTATCCTTTAGCTATAAAGGCCAAATGTCCATTGGCCTTCCTCATTACCTGCATGGTAGTTTTCTGTCATTCATTAACAAGGACACCCAGGTCCCTCTGCACTGAAGCACCCTGAAGTTTCCCTCCATTTAAATAACAAGTTGCCTTTCCATTTTCCCAACCAAAATGGATAACCTCACATTTGTCCGCATTAAACTCCATCTTCCAAATGCTGGCCCACTCTCCTAACCTATCAATATCCATTTGTAAATTGCTTATTCCCTCATTGCAACTTACTATCCCACCTATTTTAGTGCCATCTGCAAATTTATCTATAGAACCTTCTATATAATAATAGCTTATTATCAGTAGGCTTCAATGAAGTTACTGTGAAAAGCCCCTGGTCGCCACCTGTTCAGGGAGGCCGGTACGGGAATTGAACCCGCGCTGCTGGCATTGTTCTGCATTACAAGCCAGCTGTTTAGCCCACTGTGCTAAATCCCTACATCCAAATCATGATTATAGATTGTAAATAGTTGGGGTCCAAGACCGAACCCTGTGGCACCCCTAGTTACATTTTGCCAACTCTTGAAAATGACCCGACTCTCTGCCTTCTGTCGGTTAGCCAGTCTTCTGTCCAAGATAATAAATTACCCTTAATCTCCTGTTATTCCTCGTTTAATCTATTGCAGCCTACATGTGATAGAATAGCATCTTAAAAAATGCGAATGTTTTTGCTCTTTTAAACACTGATTAATGGATTGAAGTCTTACATTTACAAGAAAATTCAGAAGTGTGTTTTGTCAGACCGCATGAGTTCTTGCCTATTGTGCTGTCAGCATTGTTAATTAAAGCAGTTTGAGAGAAGTTTGGGAATGGAAGTGTCCAAGTTAGAAGCAGCGTATGTACCAGGACAAGTTCAGATCCAAGAATTTCAATCAGCTTGTATTGCAAAGCAGTATTCATTGAAATATTGATCAGTTTGGGTGTGGTACATATGATGAGTGTTACCTACGTGGGAAGATTAGATGCAGAAATCTTCCCAATTGAACAGTGATTAAGTAATTCTTGCATTAGATAGCGTTGGGAAAATTACATCCCGCCCTTCTCTAATGTTAAATATTCTAAAAAGCCAGAAGATTTTATTATTTTTAAATTTTATTTTCGTTCTATAAAATGTTTTAGTCTTGTATTTTCGATCTTGAAGGCAAGGATTGCTGCTGGAACCTCATAGGGTTAAGCACTAAATGTCCTAGAGACGGTGATAATGAATGAGATTGGATTTTCATATATGAAGCAATGATGATTTCAGCACATTGTGCAGATTGTGTATGTACCTGTATGTTAACAAGACACATGCCATGTCCTGCCTGCCCTGTCTCCCATGTCCGTCCCACCCTGCACCCTTTATCATTGTGTGTCGAGTCTTGAGTCAGCTGCTCGAGTTGATAGGGCAACTCGAAGCGACGAGTTTGCGCCTGATGCAAAGGAACAAGAACATCTTGGAAGGAAGACCAGCTTCACTTTGCAAGATAACAGGAGGTCCTGAGCTGTTGGTTTCTTGGGAACTGTAAATGTTGCTTTTTATTCTGTCAAAAGCAATTACAGTTCAGTTAATGTGTGTGCAGCTCTGTAAATCCCCATGCAAGATTTCCCTATTCCCTATTTCCTTTACAAGAACGTGTATTCAGCCAACTTAAATACAACTCTGATCATGTGCCACTTTTATTCACCATGACCTGTTAGTAATGAAGATACACCAGTGCATCGTCCCCAATATACACCACAGGGGTTGGATCAGGAATCTGGTGGACGAAACCTCCCTGACTTTTCAACAGGCCCTTCAGATCTCTTTGTCCAAAGAGAGCGCAGAACCCGGTGATCAACAAATACAAGGGATGGAGGTGAACATTTTGGGGTGTTGTCCCTCACATGATATCCACAGGGCCCGGACCGACCGCCTCAGCGACTCCGGCCTCTGGGTGAAAGACTGGCCGTCAAGATATGGGATCTCCCCAGACGCGGCTGAAGGAGATTCCAGCCCCTGTGCAACAAGTGAGCACCAATGCAGGCAGCAGGAGGGCCAGCACTCTGGGCACCCCGATCCAGGTAGGTCCAGGGCTGGGCCTTGCATCTGGATACCCAGAAGAGGATGAGGCTGAGATCCAGGTAAAGATTTTGGCAGCACGCCATGTGGCCCTTATTCATGTTCCAACACAGCTGAATGGCTGGTTTAGCTCACTGGGCTAAATCGCTGGCTTTTAAAGCAGGCCAGCAGCACGGTTCGATTCCCGTACTAGCCTTGCCGGAATGTGGCGACTAGGGGCTTTTCACAGTAACTTCATTGAAGCCTACTCGTGACAATAAGCGATTTTCATTTCATTTCATTTCATTTGCTCCAGATGGAATTGGATACGGGACTGCTGGGGTGGTGCAGAGCCCCTTTAATCTTATCAGCCGGGGTGGACACACTTTGACTTTGGCTGACACAGCGACTTGTTTGGCCAATTATGCAGGAGAGCGACTGAATATTGTGGGAATGGCGTTGTCTCCGGTGGTTTATGGGCATCAATCGGTTTGCCTTCTCCTCATTGTCATGCAAGGAGGTGGTCCTCGCCTGTTGGGCCGCGATTGGCTACACCCGGTACAGTTGGATTGGCAACATATCCTCTAAGTGGGATCTGGCGGTCTGTGTACGTTACTGAGCAAATTCCCGGAGGTTTTCCAGCCGGGTTTGGGAACCATTAAAGGGGCCGTGGCCAAGATCCAGGTGGACCCAGAGGCCCAGCCCCGATGTTTGGGCAACACTAGACCTGTGCGCCTCGCCGATTGGGCAGCGCCGATGACCCCCTCATGAAGCCCGGTGAGACTGTCTGCCAGTGAGGAGACTATAAATTAATGGTGTACACGGCTTTGAGGTTAGACCATTATCCTTTACCCCACATCGAGGTCTTTATGCTACGTTGGCCGTTGGCTGCACATCTATGAAATTGGACATGAGCAACGCTTATCTGCAGCTGGAGATCGGAACATTCTCATGGAAGTTACGATGAATATGCACAAGGGTCTGTATGTGTACACCCAGCTGCCATTCAGCATATCCTCAGCGTGCGCAGTCTTCCAGCGTGTCATAGAGAACATCCTGCGAGGATTGCCATGCATTGCAATTTACTTCGACAAGGTGCTAGTCACGGGGACCATGGACCAGGAGCACTTACAGAATCTCGAAGCGGTGTTGAAGTGCTTTTCCCAGTATGGGGTCTGCCTGCGCTGCACGGAGTGAGTGTTTCGCACAGAAGTATTATTTGTCACATGTGATGCATTGCTGTATGGGATTGGGGAAGTCCTGTTTCACCGGATAAGCGATGGCCGTGAATGTCCGATCGCCTTTGTCTGACGGATGCTGGCTGCGCCTGAGCGAAACTGTGCTCAAAGAGAAAAGGAAGGTGAGGAGTGAAGAGATTTCATCAGGATGTCTATGGCTGCCATTTCTTTATTGCCACAGATCACACGCCGTTGCTGGGCCTCTTCGTAAAGACAAGGTGATCCCACTGATTGCTTCTGCAAGGATCCAGCACTGGGCCTTATGATTGGCTGCTTAAGGAAACTCTTTTGAGCACGTGCAAGGGAGCCAGGTTATGCCTGCTGATGAGTTGAGCCATTTCCTCTGGTGACCAAATCCACAAACCGCCCCCCCAACCTACGGAGGACCAAATGGTTGTTGTCCTGAATTCTTTCATTGGACTCCTTACCTGTCACTGCATCGCTTAACGTGATTGGACGCAAACCGCCCCCGTCCTTGTCAAGGTGCGATATCTGGTGTTATTCAGTGGGCAGCATCGACAGATACTGGGGAATTGAAGATTTTCTCCGCGACGTTCTCTGGGCTGCCCATAGAAGACGGTATCGTCCTGTGGGGCACGAGGATTGTTGATCCAGTGAAGTCAGGCAATCGTGTGAAAGGACCATTACAATGATCATTCCTAAATGCCCAAAATGAAGATGTTGGAGAGAGGTCTGGTGGCCGGGTTTGGGCATGGATATCGAAATGTTAGCCCAATAGTGCTCCATTTGTCAAGGGCCACCAGAAGCTCCCCATGGCGATGCCCCTACACCCTTGGGAGTGGCTGGGACACCCTTGGGAGTGGCTGGGACACCCTTGGGAGTGGCTGGGACAACCTTGGGAGTGGCTGGGACACTCTTGGGAGTGGCTGGGACACCCTTGGGAGTGGCTGGGAAGCCCTTGGGAGTGGCTGGGACAACCTTGGGAGTGGCTGGGACACTCTTGGGAGTGGCTGGGACACCCTTGGGAGTGGTTGGGACACCCTTGGGAGTGGCTGGGATGCCTTGGGAGTGGCTGGGAAGCCCTTGGGAGTGGCTGGGACAACCTTGGGAGTGGCTGGGACACCCTTGGGAGTGGCTGGGATACCCTTGGGAGTGGCTGGGACACCCTTGGGAGTGGTTGGGATACCCTTGGGAGTGGCTGGGACACTCTTGGGAGTGGTTGGGATACCTTTGGAAGTGGCTGGGACACCCTTGGGAGTGGCTGGGATGCCCTTAGGAGTGGCTGGGATGCCCTTAGGAGTGGCTGGGATGCCCTTGGGTTCACTGTTTCTTGTGTTTCTCCAAATGGCTGGAGGTCTACAAAATGGCGACAATCACCTCCCGGGCAACCATCGAGCGATTGCACATTTCTCTTTACCCATGGAATCCTGGGGATGTTTGTAACAGATACCGGGGCCTCTTTCATGTAAAATAAGTTTGCTGCTTTCATGAAAGCCAACAGGATACGGTATGTCCACACTGCCCCACAGCACCTAGCATTGAATAGCTTGCCAGAGAGTGCCGTGCAGACGGTTAAACGGGAGCTAAAGAAACAGACTTTGGGCTGGATGGACACCAGGCTGGCAGGTTTGTTATTCTCGTACAGGATCACGCCGCACGCAGTAACTGGGATGACCCCCGCTGAGATGCTAATGGGTCGAAGGCTTTGAACATGACTCAGTTTGATTCTCCCAGACGTTGGTGTCAAGCTGTCCCATAACCAGGAGGTGGAAGGGCGTTTCCCAGTTCGATGTCGACTTCTTTAGACGGTCCGCACCTGATGACATGTTGTTCATTCGTAACTTCACCGACGGCGCTCGCCGGCTCTCTGGAATTGTCGTCTGTCGAACGGGACCAATCCCGTACCTAGTTCAGGTAGGGCAACTGCTGAGATAGTGTTTGGATCATATTCATTCACAGAGGTTGGTCCCTCGTGAGGTTCTTCGGAAGAAATCCCGTTTGCATCCTCCGACTCCATTGCCGGACCGGTCTGACGGGACGCCTCCAAACTGTGTCGACGCCGACATGCCTGATGTCGTAACTTCAGAATCAGAAATGGAGACGCAGACGTCTGAAGGCTCAGATGCCGATTCAACAGTTCAGCCATCTCCTGCAGATTGCGCACTGCGTCGATCCTGCCGCAGACGACATTCCCCTGCCGGGTATGCACCAACTGATCCAACACATCAGGTACACACCGATTTACCGGAACTGGAGAGAGTCCGACCTCCTTCACCTGCTCTTCCTTCTGCTCCTCATCAGTCGTTGAGAGGGTCATCGGACTTTGTAGGGCAGGAATGTACTATCCCACATTGGGGGTGGGCATGATTACCTTCCCCATGGTTCTCGCCGAGTACGAGCCACCCCCCTGCTGAGGCGGGGGGGGGAACTCTATTTAACATTGTATAAAAGGTTGGCCAGTAAAACACTGCTCAGGAGAGAGCTGGTAGGGATCTATCGGGAAGGGTATATACCGTAATTCTGAATTAATCAAAGTTCTTTATTTTACTTGGTGTTGACTCCCAGTGTCCTGATTAAATCAGCAACATTATAAATATAGCACGTCCAATTCCTGCTTCATTGTTCTTGGAGAAATTCTAAATGAATCTGCAGGAACCTGGCTCATTAAAGGTGATAACCAGAGGAAACTACCCCAGCCAGAGTGACTGCTTCGTCTGGAACCAGAACCGAGTTCCTTTGGGAACCTTAAAAATTATTGGCCAACTGGTGGCAAGAGGCAACGGAGGTTTGGGAATGTCGAAATTCCCATCCCTTCCCAAAGCATTGACATCAGATCCCTAAGAAGCACCTACTTCAGGCGAAAGGAAGCCCAAAAACTCTGAAGGCAACGAAAGGTGCGGGGAGACCCGACAATGTGGGAAATTGGAGCACAGGCCAGACAAATGTATCCTTTAACTTCTCAACAGAGAAGGGGAAGAAGGAATTTGAAATGTAGAGATAAATAGATTGTTAAAGGTTGAAGCATACAAAGAAAATGTCACACACAGAAAAAGACAAATGGGATACTGAGTTTGAGAGTCTGACGATAAAAGTCAGGGAGGGATATTAAATTTGTACAAGACATACTGCCAGAACATCTGGTGGAGTTGTGGCATCTGTTATTGGAAGAATACATTAGAAAGAGAACATCTTCGTTCACTGGAGGTACACTAGAAAAGAGAAAGGTTTGAAGGCTGAAAACATTTTTCACCAAAACAGAAAAGGAAATCGTAGGGCAGCATGGTAAGCACAGTGGTTAGCACTGTTGCTTCACAGCTCCAGGGGCCCAGGTTCGATTCCCGGCTTGGGTCACTGTCTGCACGTTCTCCCCGTGTCTGCGTGGGTTTCCTCCGGGTGCTCCCCTTTCCTCCCACAAGTCCCAAGATGTGCAGGTTAGGTGGATTGGCCATGCTAAATTGCCCTTAGTGTCCAAAAACGTTAGGTGGGGTTACTGGGTTATGGGGATAGGATGGAGGTATGGGCTTAAGCAGGGATGCTCTTTCCGAGGGCTGGTGCAGACTCGAAGGGCCGAATAGCCTCCTTCTGCACTGTAAATTCCATGATACTGTGAAAAGCCACAGAGGATTTCAAAATTCTGAGAGGTTTTGAGAGGATGAATGGTGGAAGATTGTATCCATTCATTTGCAAGTCAGCAACAAGAAATCATAAATACAGGATTAGCAATAGGAGAATGAGAGAAAAGTTCTAAGAACATTCTTCCCACAGAGCTTATTACAGTGTGAGCTGCTGTATCTCCAGTGATTACTTAGGTAGAGACTATAACATCATTTAAAGGGAGCTGGATAAATATTTGAAAAGGACAAATATAAAACAATAGAGGGCTGGGAAATGGGATTAGAGTAGCTAACTCCATTTAAAGTGCTAATATTGGCATTGATGTATTTATTGATTAGCCTACTTTGCTGTAATTTCTATGATTCTATGCTATGTTAATACATTGCGTTAGTTCAGAGGCCCCTAACAGTAGGCAGGCTGCTCCTGCCAGATGACAGAAAGTTAGGAAAAGCCAGACATGGAACTGCAGAATCAGCGTGGGCAGCGACATTCTCGGCATTCGCTCATTCATCACTCCATGTGCCTGAGTAAGAGAACCATCAAGACAGGGTTAGCCTCTCCCAAATAAGCTGCAAATTTGTACTCACAACTCACTGACCTGTCCAAGGTGACGGAGGCTGGAATTAGGACTTTGAAGGAAGAGGTGGTGTGACTTTGAGGTGCGTGTACAGGAATGATGTCATGGATATCTAGACTGTGTAACAGGAGTGAAGAGCTCGATGTAAGATTTGGTTTTAAGACATTGACGCCATTCAGCAGACCAGTTTTGGGAGTGTTTGGCGGGTGTTTTTCGATGGCCGCAGTGGTGAGTTCACGGCTCGTATTCAATGTCACTTAGTGCCAAAAATGAGCCCTCACGAGACTCTCGATATGGCTGCCTCTGATTCGTCCGACTCGGGCCTCAGCATCTCGTCACTAACATGGGGGAGCTGTTTTTAAACGCTCGCCACCACTCACTCGCAGTCAGCACACAAGCATGGCAGCGCACAGACCTGCTCCTCGCTTTGGCGATGTCGACCACACAAGGCTGCTCGTCGCTGTGGATGAGGGGTGGGTACCCTGTTCCCCCGAGGAGGTCAGAGGAGCAGCAGCAGGGTCAGCAATGCCGCCTGGAGGGCAGTGCCAGCGGCTGTCAGTGCGGGCAGTTTGACCAGGAGGACCAATGTCCAACGTCGGAAGAAGACAAACAACCTCCACTGAGCTGCAAGGGTTAGATACCACCTCTCTCCTGTCCATTCCTCAAATTCTCAAAACACCCAACTCCCCTATCCACTGGCTGACACCTCGCATCCACCACATCGATCTTCAATCATGGTCCTCAGAGCCCCCTGCCACCCACTAGCACAACCCCTTCATGTCCAGGTGCAGTGTTCACACATGCCTCTTGTTATAGACCCCCGGACACATGTAAGGGTGGTGGCTGCAATGACAAACCTGGAACACGATGTCCACATCTTGAGGGGTAGTGTCCAAGGCCAGGCTCGGTCTGTGATGGCCATGACTGATGACCTCAACATCCTATCCAGCTCCATCTACAAGTCTACTGACCATAGTGGGCCGGATCTTGAATAACGACGAGTCAGAATACAGGAGGGAGGTAGAGAACCTAGTGGAGTGGTGCAGCGACAACAATCTCTCCCTCAATGCCAGCAAAACTAAAGAGCTGGTCATTGACTTCAGAAAGCAAAGTACTGTACACACCCCTGTCAGCATCAACGGAGCCGAGGTGGAGATGGTTAGCAGTTTCAAATTCCTAGGGGTACACATCACCAAACATCTGTCCTGGTTCACCCACGTCGACGCTACCACCAAGAAAGCACAACAGCGTCTATACTTCCTCAGGAAACTAAGGAAATTTGGCATGTCCACATTAACCCTTACCAACTTTTACAGATGCACCATAGAAAGCATCCCATCTGGCTGCATCACAGCCTGGGTATGGCAACTGCTCGGCCCAGGACCGCAAGAAACTCCAGAGAGTCTTGAACACCGCCCAGTCCATCACACAAACCTGCCTCCCATCCATTGACTCCATCTACACCTCCCGCTGCCTGGGGAAAGCGGGCAGCATAATCAAAGGCCCCTCCCACCCGGCTTACTCACTCTTCCAACTTCTTCCATCGGGCAGGAAATTCAGAAGTCTGAGAACACGCACGAACAGACTCAAAACCAGCTTCTTCCTCGCTGTCACCAGACTCCTAAACGACCCTCTTATGGACTGACCTCATTAACACTACACCCTGTATGCTTCATCCGATGCCAATGTTTATGTAGTTACATTGTATACCTTGTGTTGCCCTAATATGTATTTTCTTTTATTCCCTTTTCTTCCCATGTACTTAATGATCTGTTGAGCTGCTCGCAGAAAAATACTTTTCACTGTACCTCGGTACACGTGACAATAAACAAATCCAATCCAATCCAATCCAATATCCCAGTGACTGAGGGACGTGTCCCAGATGCAAATGGACTTTGCCGATGCGCTGCAGAGCATTGGCCAGTCACTGAAGGCAATGTCACAGCTCGATGACAGCACCGGAGGCAATGTGGGCCTTATTGTATCGGGTCTCTGCTTCAGTGTCAGGCCTCCACACTGGTGTCATTAGCCATGACCTCAGCAGGTATCTCTTGTCCCCGACAAGCCAACCCGACATCCTGGGTGGTCCTCGAAGACACCAGGGAGCTCTGGATGTCGCTGCCATGCACTCTCCCCGGGTAGCGGGCAAACACGTGCAAGATTCTCAGTCAGTGGTTGCACCACCATCTGAACATTCAAGGAGTGGGACCCCTTACTCTGAAGATAGGGCGCTCTCTGAGCCCCTGGTGCTTGCCCCCTGGACCTGGGGCATCAGGGAGATTGTGGCAAATCCTGAAGCCCGGGCATCTTGGTGGATCTGGTTCAGGTCAAAGACGATACAGTCTGATGCCCGGGCATACAGAGCTTCCGTCACCTTCCGGATGGATCAGTGGGCAGAAGATGGGTATACACCACACAGGTAATGACAGCACAGGGCTGTATGGGGGTGTACTCGGGGGTATACTCGAGGCCTTGAATAACTCGCTGACATAGAAGGGTCTGTGGTGACCTTCATGGCTACCAGGAGCGGGGGTCCTCCTCCTTCACTGGGTGCTAAGTCCGCAAGGATGTGGCACATGTCACATGTGTCGTACGGTCTCCCTGCAGCGACCGAGTCTTCTGTGGCACATGGTGTCTATCAGCTTATTGAATGACCAGCGACGTTTGTACACCTTGGGTCACTGGCCTCCCCATCTGGCTCCCTGAGGTGCGGCTGGCTCTTCAGAGTGTACAGCGGCCCCCTGCAAATGAGGTGCCACTTCCAGCCTGCGTTGGCATTGCTGCCTTCTCGGCTATCACAGGCACAGTGAGGGCCGCCTCTGCGAGATTGACACCAGCAAACATCGCTATAGCTGGAGGAGAGAGACTGAAAATCCGTTCGCACTTCCACCCCAGGACCCTCAAATTCCCCGAGCCTCCCCCACCCTTACCATAACTGTCCCACCTTCTCTCAGAGTTCCATCCAGTGGGCCAGATGTGCTGCAGCCTGCACACCCACCCCCAACTAGATCATGAGACCCTAGACCCCAGATTCGGGGGAGCATTGGGGGGGGGGGGCGTGTTGAGCTGCCCTCAGCTCATCCACATACCTACCCTTTAGCTACGAGAGGGTCCTCAGTGGTGAAGCCCTGCACTTTAGTGTTTGATTGTTGGCAGCTGCCTCTATGGTGCTGACGCTCCTCGAGTTCGGGTATCAAAGGTTGCTGGACATGTTCTGCATTAATCATCCTTTGGGACATGGCACCTGTACCTTCAAGGATGCACTTGAGATTTGAGGAGCATGAGATGCTCTCACAACCAGCAAGGCTAATTCCTCTTGTGGTTGCCTCTGTTATGGGTCTCCACAATAGTTAAAGATGGCTTGTAGGCCTCGCAGACACAAAGTCCCTTCACCGACCCAGGGATGACCCCCCAACCTGGAATCCTTCAGCCCGCCAGCCAAATCCAACCCCTAAGGATCCTCCCTCATCCACCCTTGAGCTGCATGCTGGAAAATGGAAATGGCTCCTCCCCTCCTCGCTTTCCCTCAGCAGCCATTGCGCCAGCCTCACATTTTTGAAAAGGAGTACTAAACGACGCCGGCGTAACTTCCCGGTGGGCAGTCGGTAATTCCCGGGAGGCCGCTGCATTCGACTTCATTCTCATTAAAAAGATTCTGGTCCTAAAGATGAACAGAATCCTGCTAAGGGAAATTGGATAAATGCTAGAAGGGGAACGATTTCAGGGACAGAGTAGGGAATTGCTGTCTGAAAGAGCCAGCACAGACGCGATAGGTCTCCTTTGTTGTATTGTTGTACAAATCAACGATTCTGAAGCTTAACTTAAAGGCAATTGCAGCAATGTTTGCCATTTTCATTTGAGCGACAGATTAGAGACCAGTTTCATTTATCCCATTCTCCAAAAGTACAGGTGTTCAGTGCCCTGAGTATTAATGCCTTCTTAACGCAATGTCAGTTGGTCATATCAACATGTAACATACAGAAGGAATCTGCTCACTGATCAAACAGAAAGGGGGTGGATCTCTATAATCGCTTGGTTCACAGCTCTGCTGTCACTCTGATAGGGAGGTACGGCCTGAGCACAAACCCCCAGAGAAACACACTGGCGTTTGTGACTTTCTCCTGCTCTTCGTCGATGTTATGGAGGACCAGCCGGATAAATTTACCCCTAAATTGATAGGTATCTGGAAAATCCCCCTCTCTCCATCCAAGAATACCTCAGATTTAAATATAAAATGTACAGTTTTCCTTTGGAAAGAGACTGTTGCTGGAGTGACCTGCTGACCAATGTCCTCCAGGTACTTCCAGGGGGTGCGAAGCAGAATATTGCAACAGGAACAATTTACACTTATCGTTAAGCTTGTGGTGATATAACCACTGTAGATATGTGTACTTGCAGTAGGGGGATGTATGGCCTGTACCTGTAATACAGGTTCCTCCGGTAAGCCCCTGCCGGCTAGCTCCGCCCACAGGGAGCTGGTGTATAAATATGCGTGTGAGTCACTGAGATCCGATTCTACAGCTGCCGCCGGAGGAATAGCATCACACAGCAATAAAGCCTCGATTGTACATGTCTCCAGTCTTTGTGTGCAATTGTTAGCGCCACAAAGCTACAGCTATAGGACATTGCCAAATTGTCTCAAAGCTTGGAAAAAAATCAACAGTAGCAGTTTGGACGGGCAGAAGAATATGTTGGTTCAAAGTGAATTGATTGCGGCAAAGTTGTCTGAATTGGCCCGATTTAGGAATTCGGGTCACTGTCTTTCTAACAGTTAGTAGCAGCAATGATGAGGAGGAAATAAAAGTAAGAGACACCAGCAAGCTGAAGACTCCACTCCAGCGACCCAGACACTTCAAAGCTGCAATTTCACTCTGAGAGCATGCTGAACAATGTCAAAAAGTTAACATGTTCTGAAATGTTTAAAGATCTGAAAAATGTCGAAAAGTTTTGAAAAGTTGAAAGATATTTTGATTACTTTAGTGTCAGAGGCATGTTGTCTACCAGACTGATACAACAGCTGCTATAATCCAGCAACTACAAAAGCATCAAAAATTTTAATTAAGAAAGTGGGAAATAATTTTGTGGGTGGTCGCTAGATTCCACCTCGAGATTTTCCATAGTAATTGTTAATAACCTAGACTTAAGTGAACGTGCACGATGAGAGACTAAATCGACTAGGTCGGTGCTTTCTTAGTTTTTTTGCAATCCCTCGCCATTCTCTCTCTGTTTGACCCGCTTGTATCTTCTGATGTTTTGGGCTGTTTCCCTTCCCATATTTCTCAATCACGTCCAATTTTCTGTCGAGGTCTATCCATCCTTATTTAAGGCAACCTTTTAAAAAAAATTTAGAATACCCAATTCATTTTTTCCAATTAAGGGGCAAATTAGCGTGGCCAATCCACCTAACCTGCACATCTTTGGGCTGTGGGGGCGAAACCTACGCAGACACGGGGAGAATGTGCAAACTCCACACGGACAGTGACCCAGGGCCTGGATCGAACCTGGGACCTCGGCGCCGTGAGACAGCAGTGCTAACCACTGTGCCACCGTGCTGCCCTTTATGACAACCTTGTCCATTTTGACCCATTCATTCACGCCAATCAAGGAGAGACTGTGAACATCTTCCAGGACAGTTTCACGCATAGTTTTCTCCCTTTTACAGATCTTACTGCACCTACTGAACAATAAATTTGCATTTGGCCCGTCTGTAGCATTTTTCTCTTTTTAAATTGCTTTTTCGGGAGGGTTTATATCACAGGTCCACCTTTTCAACATTGATTGCAACCAAATTCACATCAGATGCACCAAATGCAGTTCACTAATAAAACCACGGCAATTTATCCAAGTGGTTATTTCTTTTTAATGCAGGAAACACACAGGAAACTAGCTTACTTGCTGTACAAATCCATCCCTGGCTTAACATGATATCAGTGTACATCGGGCTAGGCCGTAGCTTCAGGCCGAACTTTGTGACATATTCAATGTGTTGCTGCTTTAAACAAACAAAACAGATTGAATTACAGAAATGAGAATCAGTCCAGGCAAGCTGAAATGAGAAAAGGGAGAAAGGAGAGGAGATTCACGCACATGCATCTGTTCAGACTTTTCAATATTGTGATGCATTTAGGTAACATTTTTCTACTTTATTAATCACACAGTGTAGAAAAGGCCCTTCAGCCCATTTAGTCTGCACCAACATGCGTAAAATACCTGGCGTACCTAATCCCATTTGCCAGCACTTGGCCGTGAGCCTTGAATGTTATGACGTGCCAAGTGCTCATCCAGGTACTTTTTAAAGGATGTGAGGCATCTCGCCTCTACCACCCTCCCAGGCAGTGCGTTCCAGACCGTCACCACCCTCCCAGGCAGTGCGTTCCAGACCGTCACCACCCTCCCAGGCAGTGCGTTCCAGTCCGTCACCACTCTAGGTAAAAAAGGGTTGCCTCCAATCCCTCATGGCCGTCACGGTACCACAGTGGTTAGCACTGTTGCTTCACAGTTCCACGGTCCCGGGTTCACTTCCCGGCTGGGGTCACTGTCCGTGTGGAGTCTGCACGTTCTCCCCGTATCTGCGTGGGTTTCCTCCGGGTGCTCCGGTTTCCTCCCCCAGGTCCCGAAGGAAGTGCTTGTTAGGTGAATTGGACATTCTGAATTCTCCCTCCGTGTACCCGAACAGGGGCCGGAATGTGACGACTAGCGGATTTTCACAGCAACTTCATCGCAGTGTTAATGTAAGCATACTTGTGACACTAATAAAAGATTTATGAATTATGGCTCTCACCTTGAACTTGTGTTCTCTTGTGGTTGACCCTTCAACTAAGGGGAACAGCTGTTCCCGATCCACCCTGTCCATGCCTCTCATAATCTTGTCCACCTCGATCAGGTCACCCCTCAGTCTTCTCTGCCCCAATGAAAACAATCCAAGCCTATCCAACCTCTCTTCATAACTTTAATGGCCCATCCCAGGCAACATCCTGGTGAATCTCCTCCGCACCACCTCCAGTGCATTTACTTTAAGCACAGTCGATCAAGTATACCCACAAGCCTCACATCTTTTAAAATGTTCCCGGATCAGCACTTGGCACATTGTAACATTCAAGGCTATGGGCCAAGTGCTGGCAAATGGGATTAGGTAGGCAGCGCAGGTGTTTTACGCATGTTGGTGCAGACTCGATGGGCAGAAGGGTCTTTTCTACACTGTGTGATTAATAAAGTAGAAAAATGTTACCGAAATGCATCACATTCATCTGCTAATATTGAAAACTTATATCTGAACAGGTACCTGTGCATGAATTTCCTCTCCTTTCTCTTTTTTCATCCCACCGCGGACTTGCTTAATTCAGGAAACATTCCAATGATTTATCATAAGGTCGATGCAGGCAAAGAGCAGGCAGCAGCTTCCTGCTGGCCCATCCTGCCACTCCTGTGCTTTGTCATGTGAGTGTACCTTTAAGAAATGGGTGTTTAAGAAATATACCTTTAAGAAATGGGTGTTTATCAGTGATGTCAGCGTGTGGGTGGAGCTGGGCTCTCTGTCAGCTTTTTACTTTTGTTTTAGGCTGTTTTTGGCAGGGTGTCTTTTTGTTTGGTTTTCAGTGTTGGAGCTGAAGCCAGACAGAGCAGGTGCACTGTTGATCCCTCTGCCATGAAAAGACTATCTCTTGATCATTTGGTGAATTCAGAATTATAAATGTTCTCAGTAGTGAATGTCAACCTAATGTGCTTCTGTTCAAAGGTGTTTCTTTTGTCTTCTGGATGTTGTTTGGGAAGTTATTAAGGATTACTTAGTGTTTTATTCTTTGGGGGTTGTATTTGAATTGATGGTTGCTAAGATGTTCACTGTATGTTTTAAAAAGGTTAACTTGAGTTCATAGAATAAACATTGTTTTGCTTTAAAAAATGTTTTCCCATTTCTCCTGTACCACACCCCATAGCCACAATCTATTAAAAGTTGTGGGTCAGGTGAACTCCATGATACACTTTGGGCTTCTCTAAACCCTGGCCCATAACAGCTTCCAGGCACCTGTCCCTCTAGAGATTGAGTTATGGGACCTGCTCTGCCCAGGTGCAGTGCGTTGTCACATTTCACAGTCATTGATTCACTTATTAATGGGTTTCTGGAGGCCCCTCTCCCAAAAGGTTGAAAGAAACTGTTATCACGAACTAAGATGAAGATCTCAAAGCTTTGCCATCATCAATCAGAGCATTCAAAAGAGAGATGCTCCTAACTCTGCGTGCTGCACCTAAGCTTCTCTTATTAATTCTACTGATCTTTCAGGGTGTTTTATAATAAAGTAAAGGAAAGTCGCCATAGTCCCAGGTGGCCATTGGCTGCTTTCCCCTTTGAGGGGGAGAGCTGACTGGCGGTGATTTAACTCGAGGGCCACCACACCTCAGGCGAGGGGCAAAGTTGTGACGGCGGGGCCTTAATGAATAACCTCAGCCGGTACGGGGATTGAACCCGTGTTGATGGCCTCGCCCTCCCATTCCATCAGTTCCTTGTAGATCTCTGAGACCTTCCCCTCTCCAACTCCAGCTCTCGACACCACCTTTTCCTGTAGCTGCTGGTGCAGCAGGTTCTGGAAGGTCGAAACCGGCCTCCGCACAAAATCCCTCACCTGTAGATACCGGAACCATTCCCCCCTGGCAACTCAAACTCCTCCTCCAGCTCCTCCAAGCTCGGGAAACCCCCATCAATAAAGAGATCTCCAAATCTCTCGATCGCTGCCCGCTGTCACCTCCGAAACCCCCAGCCAGTACCCCGGAGCGAACCGATGGTTATCACATATCGGTTCCCCCTCCAGCCCCATGTGCTGCCCCCACTGTCCTGACAGCCTCAGGGCTGCCTCTACCACCAGGCTTGTGGAGTACCAACTGGTGAGAACGGCTGAGGTGCCGTTAACAATGCCCCTCAGGCATGTACTTCTGACATTGTATAAGGCTCTGGTCAGACTCCATTTGGAGTAGTGTGAGCAGTTTTGGACCCCGTATCTAAGGAAGGATATGCTGGCCTTGGAAAGGGTCCAGAGGGAGGTTCACAAGGATGTTCCCTGGGATGAAGAACTTGTTATATGAAGAGTGGTTGAGGACTCTGGGTCTGTATTCGTTGGAGTTTAGAAGGATGAGGGGGGAATCTTATTGAAACTTACAGGATACGGCGAGGCCTGGATAGAGTGGACGTGGAGAGGATGTTTCCACCTGTAGGAGAGACTAGAAGCAGAGGACACCATCTCAGACTAAAGGGACAATCCTTTAAAACAGAGATGAGGAGGAATTTCTTCAGCCAGACGGTGATGAATCTGCGGAACTCTTTGCCGCAGAAGGCTGTGGAGGCCAAATCACTGAGTGTCTTTAACTCAGAGATGGATAGGTTCTTGGTTAATAAGGGGATCTGCAGTTATGGGGAAAAAGCAGGAGAATAGGGACGAGAAAAATATCAGCCATGATTGAATGGCGGAGCAGACTCGAGGGCCAAGTGGCCTAATTCTGCTGCTATGTCGTATTGTCTTATTGCCTAACTGCCCGTTCTGTTTGGCTTTGCTTGTTTTTCCAATGCCGTGTGTTCCTGATCCAAAAGTAAAAAATAAAAGAGGCAGAATTTGAAGTGAAATGCAGCTCTGTGCTCTGTGCCAGTGTGTAGCAAGGCGGATTGCAATCCCTGTCCAATATTCATGTCAAACATGTTTGTCTGAGGGAAACTAGAAATTAATTTCATTTGATCCTGGGCATCAACAGATATTGGCAACGAGCAGATAGCTGCTACCCAAAATCTGTCAGGATTCTGGTTCTGCCTTTGTTAACTCAGGAGCAGGTGTTTACATCTGTGTCTGTCGCCACCTGTTCATTTTTTTTCCAGGTGCTCTCGTCCAATTTAAACAAAAGCCGCTATTATTTTGTAAGTTGAATGCTGGGATTGTGACTTTGCGCAGTTTTACAGTTCTGAAATGGGTAAGTACAAATCTTGCGTTTTTCCAGATCTTTGGTCTCCACAATGAAGGTTCCTGTTCGCCAAAGGGCTCCATTTTCCCAGCTCTGGGAGTCCAGGAGAGCCGGGTCATGCGGAGAGCAGCTCCCGCCACGAAGAAATCTCGTCCAGGGTTAGGGGTCGCCCAGGGTCAGGCCCGCCTCTCCGGGAGACAGGCAGCCAATTCGCACACCTCAGGCCCCAATTTGGGATGGTGGCTGGAATTGACCAGGCAGCCGCCCACGGGGAGACTGAGGGGTCACCGCTACTGCATGGCGTGATCAGGGGTGTTGTTTATTAAAGGTTGCGGTCACTACCAAGGTCAATCCAGCAGAGGAATTTCCTCCCCCCCCCCCCCCCCCCCCCTCTCCACCCAGCTTCTCTTACTCGTCTAGATCAGTGCTTCTCAAAGTGTGGTACGCGTACCGGTGCCGGTACGCGAGCCATCGTCTGCCGGTACTTGGAGTGTTTCCAGAAAAGAAAGAGACAGTAATCCTGGATTGGCTTGTTTCGCTCACCGGTCCCTGGCACATTGAAAAATAAAACTGCCGGTCCGCCACATCAGATAGTTTGAGATGCACTGGTCCAGATCATAGCTGGGCGGCCATGTTGAGGGACTGTTGCAATGGGTGACCTGTCTCAGTTGAAGGGGGGGTTGTTGGGTGGGGGGGTTGCTGCCAAGGCTCCAGACCTGCTGACCCTCAGATTTGGTCCAGCAGCATCAGCGATCTGTCCGCCACCCTCCATGGGGACAGGCAGGGAGTCAGCCAGTTAGCAGGCCTTCACAAGGTCCATCTGCTGCTGTCCCATCATTTGGTGCTGACGTCAAGGTCACCGAGGCAGTGCCAAAATTCAGCACAAATCACTCCCATTGCTGCTTTTTGATGCAAACCTTCCTCTGCCATGGCAACCTTGCTTTGGGTCGTTGAGAAGTTAGGACAGGAAGTCCCTGGGGAGGGTGTCAGTAATTATGGGCAGGTTGCAGAGGATTGTGTCAATAATTGTGAGCAGATTCTGGGGAGTGTGCCAGTAATTGTGAGGAGGTTACAGGGGAGTGTGTCAGTAATTGTGAGGCAGATACAGGGGAGTGTGTCAGTAATTGTGAGCAGGTTCCGCGTAGTGTGTAAGTAATTGGGAGGAGGTTGCAGGGGGGAGTCAGTAATTGTGAGCAGGTTGCAGGGGGGAGTCAGTAATTGTGAGCAGGTTGCAGGGGAGTGTGTCAGAAATTGTGATCGGATTGCAGGGGGGTGTCAGCAATTGTGAGCAGGTTGCAGGGGGGTGTCAGTAATTGTGAGCAGGTTGCAGGGGGGAGTCAGTAATTGTGAGCAGGTTGCAGGGGAGTGTGTCAGAAATTGTGATCGGATTGCAGGGGGGTGTCAGCAATTGTGAGCAGGTTGCAGGGGGGTGTCAGTAATTGTGAACAGGTTGCAGGGGGGTGTCAGTAATTGTGAGCAGGTTCCATGGAGTGTGTCAGTAATTGTGAGGAGGTTGCAGGGGAGTGTGTCAGTAATTGTGAGCTGGTTGCAGGGGGGTGTGCCAGTAATTGTGAGGAAGTTGCAGAGGAGTGTGTCAGTAATTTACCATAGAATTTACAGTGCAGAAGGAGGCCATTCGGCCCATCGAGTCTGCAACGGCTCTTGGAAAGAGCACCCTACCCAAGGTCAACACCTCCACCCTATCCCCATAACCCAGTAACCCCACCCAACACTAAGGGCAATTTTGGACACTACGGGCAATTTATCATGGCCAATCCACCTAGCCTGCACATCTTTGGACTGTGGGAGGAAACCGGAGCTCCCGGAGGAAACCCACGCAGACACGGGGAGAATGTGCAGACTCCGCACAGACAGTGACCCAAGCCGGAATCGAACCTAGGACCCTGGAGCTGTGAAGCAATTATGCTATCCACAATGCTACCGTGCTGCCCTCCACAATTGTGTGGAGGTTGCAGAGGAGTGTGTCAGTAATTGTGAACAGGTTCCAGGGGAGTGTGTCAGTAATTGTGAGCAAGTTCCAGGGGAGTGTGTCAGTAATTGTGAGCAAGTTCCAGGGGAGTGTGTCAGTAATTGTGTGGAGGTTGCAGGGGAGTGTGTCAGTAATTGTGAGCAGGTTCCGGGGAGTGTGTCAGTAATTGTGAGCAAGTTCCAGGGGAGTGTGTCAGTAATTGTGTGGCGGTTGCAGGGGAGTGTGTCAGTAATTGTGAGCAGGTTCCAGGGGAGTGTGTCAGTAATTGTGAGCAAGTTCCAGGGGAGTGTGTCAGTAATTGTGAGGAGGTTGCAGGGGGGCTGTCAGTAATTGTGAGCAGGTTCCAGGGGAGTGTGTCAGTAATTGTGAGGAGGTTCTGCAGAGTGTGCCAGTGATTGTGAGGAGATTCCGGGAGTGTGTCAGTAATTGTGAGCAAGTTCCACGGAGTGTGTCAGTAATTGTGAGGAGGTTCCGGGGAGTGTGTCAGTAATTGTGAGGAGGTTCCGGGGAGTGTGTCAGTAATTGTGAGGAGGTTCCGGGGAGTGTGTCAGTAATTGTGAGGAGGTTCCAGGGGAGTGTGTCAGTAATTGTGAGCAGGTTCCAGGGGGAGTGTGTCAGTAATTCAGTCCTTTTGAACTAATTTTTGGTCATGAGGTAAGAGGACCACTTAAACTGATTAAGGAAAAGTTGGTGAGTGAGAAATCAGAAATTACATTATTGGATTATGTGTCAAATTTTAGGGAACGATTAAATAGAGCAGATGAATTGGCTGGACAACATTTAAAGGTTGTGAGGAGGTTATGGTGGCGAGAAGAAATGATGCCAGGGAGGGATCTGAACATCGGGATAAGTATTTTAAAACTGAGAAACACGTCCGGAAGCCATTATAGGTCAGTGAGCAAAGGGACAATGGGAGAATGGGGTTGGTGCACTGGAATACGAGTCTGCAGCCGGGACACGAGGATCCTGGACGGTGTGAGCACACGTAAGCCGCGCCGTCGGGAATTCGGCCGGCCGCGGGACTGGCCTCAGTGCAGTGCACTCCTTGAGTACGCCGTTATTCAGGGTGCGGCGAATTAAGAAACCGACGCCGCTCCCGATTTCAGCGCCAAAACAGATTCTCCGCCCCGTCGCTGAACAGGATTTCGGCGTCGCCAAGCGGAGAATCCAGCCCCAGGTCTGAAGTTCACCTCTGAGCCAATTAGAACGTCAAGGTTGCAAACACCACTCGGAATCTGAAACACCCTCCAATAAAGACAGAATCTGATTTATTCAGTCTCAGTTAATCTGTGGCCCTCCTTCTGATTATCGGTGGCAATAAGGAAGGTAGCATGCTGTGTGAGTATGCCACAGTTTTTTGCAAGGTCTGGAAGGCATAGCTGTCAAGGAATGATTTCTTCCTCAAGATCCCTCCTCACCAATATTCAGGTTGGAGCTAAAACCCCCGTCAGTAAAATTGTCCTTCCTGTTGAGATGACATTGAAGTTTTCAGATTAGAACTCAATTGTAAGTGTGTGCGCTCTTTCCAGTCACAGTGATGACTTTCGCTTTTGTAAACTTGGATTCTGGCTTTGTGACTGAGGGGAACAATTAGACAGCTGTAAGTACCGGCAGTTAATATTCTCGCTGAGTCACACACTCCAATAGGCCCCAAATCCATTCCCCGGTCTGATCCTCAATATGTCAATCTCACCCAGGCCAGGAGTTAGGGGCTGGTATTGATCTCAATGCTGCTGGGCTGAGGACAAGGAAAGCCAGGAGAGCTCCTTGCTGGAAAGGAGACATCGGTAAGGACAATCGTGTTGGTAACCTTTCACCAGCAGGAGATGGTGGGCATGCAGCGTTTACGCAGGGCGCCTTGACTTACTGCATCTTTGTTGATTTTTCGAAAGGCCAATCCTTGAGACAAAGTCAGTTGGACCAGGAACAATTAGGCTCACACAGAAACAATAGTCACTTCAGCAAACACAGGGGTGGGATTCTCCGACCCCCCCACGCCGGGTCGGAGAATCGCCAGGGAGTGGCATAAATCCCGCCCAGCTGCTCTGACGGCAGCTGCCGAATTCTCCGGCGCCTTATTTTTGGCGGGGGCGCTGCGCCGGTTGGGGGCCATTGGCAATGGCCCCCCCCTGGCAATTCTCCGGTCCCCAATGGGCCAAGCGGCCGTCCGTTTTTGGCCAGTCTCGCCGGCGTGGATTAGATCAGGTCCGTACCGGCGGGCGGCCTGTGGAGTCCTTGGGGGGGGGGAAGGGTGGGGGCCCCCACGGTGGCCTGGCCCGTGGATCGGGGCGCACCGATCTGGGGGCGGGCCTGTGCCGTGGGGCATTCTTTCCCTCCGCGCCGGCCTGTGTAAAGCTCCGCCATGACCAACGCGGAGAAGAAACCCCCTGCGCATGTGCAGGAAACACGCCAGTTGGTGCATGCGCCAGAACACGCTGGCGCTCCTGCGCATGCACCAACTCACGCCGGCCGGCGGAGTCCCTTCGGCACCGGTTGGCACGGCGCCAACCACTCCTGCGCCGGCCTAGCCCCCAAAGGTGCGGAGGATTCCTCACCGGAGTAGTTGACGCCACTCCTTGGTGCAGGTACGGCTCGCCCCGCCGGATACCAGAGAATCCCGGCCACAGCGCTTCCATCTCCAAAACGCACTGTAGCAACTCTCTATCGCTCCTTTAACATCTTCCAAACCCGTGAACATCACCGAGAATAATAATGACGTGGAGATGCCAGCGTTGGACTGGCATTCACCTGAGGAAGGAGCAGTGCTCCGAAAGTTAGTGATTCGAAACAAACCTGTTGGACTTTAATCTGGTGTTGTAAGACTTCTTACTAGAATAATAATAATCTTTATTGTCACAAATAGGCTTACATTAACACTGCAATGAAGTTACTGTGAAAAGCCCCTAGTCACCACACTCCGGCGCCTGTTCGGGTACACTGAGGGAGAATTCAGAATGTCCAATTCACCTAACAAGCACGTCGTTCGGGACTTGTGGGAGGAAACCGGAGCACCCGGAGAAAACCCACACAGACAGTGAAGCAAGCCAGGATGCGAGCCCAGGACCCTGGAGCTGTGAAGCAATAGTGATAACCACTGTGCTCGAAGGAAAGGGACAGCAGGTGCATGGGAGCACTATCATCATCAGGTTCCGTTCCAGGTCACACACCAACCTGACTGGGGACTATATCATCGTTCTTTCACTGTCACTGGGTCAAAATCCTGGAACCCCGTACCTGACAGCACTGTGGGTGTAACACACGCACTGCAGTGGTTCAAGAAGAGCTCTCCACTGCCTTCTGAAGGGCAGTTAAGGATGGGCAATAAAGGCACCACCATCCTGTAAATTAATAAATAATAAAGAAATGGGGCGAAGGTAGAGGTTTGCCAAGTAGTAACCTAACAAGGGAAACTACCACATGGAGAGGAGAGGAGCGAAAGAGAAACTACTAGCAAAAAGATGAACTGCAAGGCAAAATGCAATGACCCTTGTCTGCTCTGCAACCTTATTGGCTATCGCCCAATTTGTGCTCCATGCTGAAGTTGAATTCAGCCTAATAGAGACTCTGTGCATGTGAAATGGTGCTGGAGCAGAGGGAACCTCAAGGTGAGGTAACTTTTCACCATGAACCCCAGGCATGGAACTAGCATCGTAGGCCATGGACTGAAATGAAAATAAAACAAATATGGTTTCGATAATTGTTTTTTTATTTATTAAAGGGATGTGGGCTTTGATGGCTGGGCCAGCATTTATTGCCCATTCCTAATTGTCCTTGACAAAATGGTGGAGAGATGCCTTATTGAACTGCTACTGTCCATGTGTAGGTACACCCATAGTGCTGTTAGGGAGGGAGTTCCAGGATGTTGCCCCAGTGACAGTGAAGGAACGGCGATATATTTCCAAGTCAGGATGGTGAGTGACTTGGTGGGGAAATTAATAAAAAAATTATTATTTATTTATGGTGGTGGGGTTCCCAGGTATCTGTTGTTCTTGCCCTTCTAGATGGTAGTGTGGTAGTGGTCGTGGGTTTGGAAGGTACTGTCCAAGGAACCTTGGTGAGTTACTGCAGTGCATCTTATAGATGGTTCACGTGTCCGCCATTGTTTGTCAGTGGTGAAAGGAATGAATGTTTGTGGATAACTGTGGATGAAATATATACGATAAATACACAATGTAAATGCATCGACATAGATATCGGGAGAAGCATGCAGCAGTGTTGCTGATGTGCAGAGAGATCAGGTCAGTCCATAAGAGGGTCATTCAGGAGTCTGGTAACAGTGGGGAAGAAGCTGTTTTTGAGTCTGTTCGTGCGCATTCTCAGACTTCTGTATTTCCTGCCCGATGGAAGAAGTTGGAAGAGTGATTAAGCCGGGTGGGAGGGGTCTTTGATTATGCTGCCCGCTTTCCCCAGGCAGCGGGAGGTGTAGGTGGAATCAATGGATGGGAGGCAGGTTTGTGTGATGGACTGTGCGGTATTCATGACTCTCTGAAGTTTCTTGCGGTCCTGGGCCGAGCAGTTGCCATACCAGGCTGTGATGCAGCCAGATTGAGTGCTTTCTGGTGCATCTGTAAAAATTGGTAAGCGTCACTTTGAACATGCCAAATTTCCTTAGTTTCTTGAGGAAGTATAGTCGCTGTTGTGCTTTCTTGATCATAGCGTCAACGTGGGTGGACCAGGACAGATTGTTGGTGATGTGCACCCCTAGGAATTTGCGTTGTCAACCCTCTCTACCTCGGCCCCCTTGATACAGACAGGGATGTGCACGACACTGAGCTTCTTGAAGTCGATGACCAGGGGCGGCATTCTCCCCTACCCGGCGTGATGGAGGATCCCGGAGTAGGGGAGTGGCGCCAACCACTCAGGGGTGGGGAATTCTCCCCACCTTTGGGGGCCAGCCCCGCGCCGGAGCGGTTGGCACCAGAAGACTGGCGCAAAAAACCGGCGCCCCCGGCAGCGGGGCTGGCCGAAAGGCTTTCGCTGGTCGGCGCATGCGCCGGCAGTGACGTCAGCGGCAGCTGGCCGCTGACGTCACTGCCGGCGCATGCGCGATGTGGTGTTCCCTTCCGCTTCCGCCATGGCGGAGGTCGTGGCGGTCGCGGAGGAACATAGTGCACCCAGGGCACTGACCCGGCCCCTGAGCGGGGGGCCCCGATCGCGGGCCAGGCTACCGTGGGGGCACCCCCCCTCCCCCGGGTTCGATCGCCCCCCCGCTCCCCCAGGACCCCGGGGGCCTGCTCGCGCCACTGATCCCGCCGTTCCAGAGGTGGTTTCAACCTCGGCGGCGGGAGAGGCCTCCCAGCGGCGGGACCTCGGCCCATCCGGGCCGGAGAATCACCGCAGGGGCCTCGCCGATCGGCGGGGCGAGATTCCTGCCCCCGCCACTTCCCGGGTGGCGGAGAATCTCTGCCACGGCGGGGGCGGGATTTTAGGCGCCCCCAGGCGATTCTCCGACCCTGCTGGGGTTCGGAGAATTTCGCCCCAGGTCTTTAGTTTTTGCTGACATTGAGGGAGAGATTGTTGTTGTTGCACCATGCCACCATGTTCTCTTCCTCCCTCCTGATCGGTAGCCCAATTTTACAGCTGGCAGCCCCATTCCCAAGGCAGGTTAGAAAACTGCCAGGATCCCTCAACATAGCGGCATTGGTGAAATTGAGGAGTGGTGAGGGCCAGCGTCGGCCCTAGGGTTGCTGGCGCCCCGGGCAAGCTGAACTTCGGCACCCTTGGGGGGGGCGGGGCCATGGGGGGGGGGCCATGGGGGGGCGGGGCCATGGGGGCGGGGGCGGGGCCATGTGGGGGGCCATGGGGGGGGGGGGGGCCATGGGGGGGGCGAGGAGGGGCGGGGCCGCGGGGGGGGGCCGGGGCCGAGGAGGGGCGGGGGGGCGGGGCCGAGGAGGGGCGGGGCCGAGGAGGGGCGGGGGGGCGGACCCGAGGGGGGGGGCGGACCCGAGGTGGAGGCGGGGGGGGGGCGGACCCGAGGGGGAGGCGGGGGGGGGGGCGGACCGGAGGAGGGGGCGGGGGGGGCGGACCAGAGGAGGGGGCGGGGGGGGCGGACCCGAGGGGGGGACGGGGGGGGCGGACCCGAGGGGGGAGGACCCGAAGGGGGCGGACCCGAGGGGGGGCGGACCCGAATGGGGGCCTGGGGGGGCGGACCCGAGGCGGGGGCGGACCCGAGGGCGGGGCAGGGGGGCGGACCCGAGGGCGGGGCGGGGGGGCGGACCAGGGGGGGGGCGGACCCGAAGGGGGCGGACCCGAAGGGGGCGGACCCAAGGGGGGCGGACCCGAATGGGGGCCTGGGGGGGCGGACCCGAGGGGGGGGGCGGGGGGGAGCGGACCGAGCGGGGTGGCGGGGCCGCCCTGGGGGAGGGCGGCCACCGCGCATGCGTGGTTGGCACCGGCCCAACTGCGCATGCGCGGGACCCGAGTCTGGCGCCCCCTAGCACATGGCGCCCCGGGCGACTGCCCGAGTTGCCGGTGCCTTGAGCCGGCCCTGGTGAGGGCTGAACCATATAGGCCTCTTGGCGGGGGGGGGGGGGGGAGAGTTGAACTCAGATTTGGGCCGTCATTTTGAAAGGGAGCCCCAAAGTGAGCCCACGCCCTCCACCCATGGGAAATGTCACCCCCAGACACAGGGGCATTACCCCACACACTCCCAAGTGAGTTCACCCCACTATGGGGTCCCTGCGGGCCCCTCACTCTTCAGGACCCCCAACACCCCCTTACAGGCCCCCCCTTCCAGAACCCCCACCGTCATCCCCCCAAACCTCCCAGAGGCCCCTACTTACCTGCCCTGCACCCACCAGCCTTAATACCACCCTACACCCTCCTTTCATGGTCATGGCCGCCCTTGGGTGCTGACCCTGGGCAGTGCCAGCCTGACACCTGTGTATCTTTGCACTGCTCCTGCCAGCTTGGCACTGTCACTGGCACCGTAACAGTGCCAGGGTGGCAGTGCCAAGGGGCCAGCCTGGAAGTAGTAAGGTACCCAAATTTCAGGGGGAGGGCCAGGGGGCCACGCTACCCTGTCCCTGGCCACCCAGGGGCCTGGGAGACCCCCGGCTGCTGTTCTGCATGGTCCATGTTTTTGTGGACGGGTACTGAATGGCGCCAAGCTGCGACCTCCCTGGAGAAGCTGGTAGATCCCTGGAGGCTGGTGGATACTGGGTCTGTAGGTTTGAGGCCTACTTACACGAGTGTGACTTGGTCCTGCTCACTGTGGACGGGTTAATGACCGAGACACCTGGTGGGACTTGGGTAGGTCCCACGAGGCTTCGGTGGCTGTTGGGAAGCCTGGGAGAGGCTTCAACTGGGATACCCCGGCCACGTCGTGCTCCCAATCGGCTGTGACTTGGCCGGTAGATCACGCCCTCTGTTTTTCTCTCTCCACAGACGCTGCCAGACCTGCTGAGTATTTCCAGCATTTACTGTTTCCATGTTCTGATGTTTGTATTAAAACAATAGCCAGCCACGCCTGTATCTGCTCCATAATTCTAACATCAATTCTGAGTTGAAAATGAAAATCGCTTATTGCCACGAGTAGGCTTCAAATGAAGTTACTGTGAAAAGCCCCTAGTCGTCACATTCCGGCGTCTGTTCGGGGAGGCTGTCACGGGAATCGAACCGTGCTGCTGGCTTGCCTGGGTCTGCTTTCAAAGCCAGCGATTTAGCCCAGTGAGATAAACAGCCCCTGTTTAGTTGTTGAGAAACTTGCAAAAGGCATCAAAATGTTCTGATGTGAAATAATCTGACCCAGCTCAGAAAGAAAATAAGGTCGCCATTGGCGTCCGCTGGGATGTATCTGCTGAACCTATCCAATTGTTGGACTGTCAGAGCGTTGAGAGGGAAGTCCAGCTTTGTCAAGTGTCTTTGTTCCTGAGTTCTTCTTATTCTCATACAGTTGAGAACCAGTGCTGTTTTCAATAAAAAAAATAGTTTATTCAAATTACTGCACAGCAAGTTAGACAGAATCACATTTTGAGCAAGTTCCACACTCTCTTTTACACAGTTGTAAGTTTTGCTTCACCCCCCCCCCCCCCCCCCCCCCCGGGGGACAGCAAACCACATCTTGCACCACTCCCAATATTACTCTCAAAGTAACCATTTGAAGGTAAAACAGACTTGTGCCAATTGGCTTGATTTCCTGATTTTAAACCCAACCTCGACGAGATAAAAAAAACTACAGGCCTCCTGGGTAAAACAGTTACTCCTGTGTCAACAAGTAGATTTTACTTCAAGTTAACTCAGCGCACGATTAACCTCTCCCACCAACTTGTCCAGGCAATCCTTCTCTGCTGGCTTGCCAACGTGGATGCAACGTTTTCTTCATTGTATATTAATTATCAATCATTTGTTATTTCTTCAACTGCCTTTAATGTTGCAATGTCAGGATCGTGAAAAAGAATTAACAAGGGAGCACGTTGGGAAGTGACTGCTCGAGACTGGGAGCCCTGGGATGTACACACATTGATTTGCGATGCATCCTCCCATACTGAACCCAGCTGAGGTTGAAACCACATTGTTCAGAGGATCAGGATATCAAACTCACGTGCGAGTACATTGCACAGGCTGCTGGTTAGTAAGTCAGACCCTGTGGTCACCCACTTAAACTCACTGGAGTCTCGGGCGATTCTCAATGCTTTGCAGGCTAGATTCCTGCCTACTGATTTTATCAATTATTAACTGCAAACAGGCTTATTAGAGAGATTGCTATTAGATTGTAACTCTCTTCACTGCTTGGTAGTGGTAGCGACACCAATTCCTATTGCAAAAGGCTCCCTCGAAACATTTCTCGAAGAATCTCGTCATTCGCGCAGCCGAGGTCATTTAGGAATTCTTGTCTTTGATTTCCCTTGCAATGGTTTGACGTGCTTTCATTTACATTTTACTCTCCAACAAGCAGTAGGCAAATAACCAAGGCAGTCTTCAGAGTTTGCCCCTGACTGCTCCAGTGAATGAAGACGCTCTGAGAACTCGGTGGATCCGGTTATGAGCCGGACGTTCCTGTGGATCTGAAATTGTTGAGAGGCAACATCAGCCTCCTCCTTTGGTCAGTGTCACCTGACATTTTATTGTCTTCTTCAGAACAGCCCAATGGCAGTTAAGAGGTTAAACCACAACAAATCAAAGTCTGTAAAACCTTACTGACCCACATGTAATATTTATAGTACTTGATTTTGATCCGAATTACAACTGACACATTGGGAGAGGGCCTTGAGTGAAACACTCAGTGATAGCCTCAGGCAATACCACCATGTATGTTGCATTACATATAATAAAACCAAATTAAATATTAATAGCAATATATGAAAACTTAATGGGCCTGAATTTTATTATATGGCAGCATTTGTACTGCTAATTAAACAGAACGTTAAAGCAGGAATATCTGTGTGATGGAAAGTTTCCATATAAAGAGGATATATATGCATCTCATAACTTGAAAACTCTCCACCCCTCAATCAGCGAATGGAATTGAATCTCTCCTCCCTATTAGTGGAGAGAGAGGCATGACCTCACACTGCGGAATACAACTTCATTTCCACCAAAGCGGCTGATGACATTGTTTTTGTTTGGGTTCAGATCGAAGCTGCCATCAGTCGAAATCCGAGGTGAGTTGGCAAAGCAGCTAGGTGGTGAAGGACTTTGGAAAACGTTTACTTTCCGAAAAGTTCTGTCAAATTGGCCCTGTTCTGATGCAATCTCTTTTGTAAAGAATAAGGCTAACTCTGTTATACGTCCAAATGGATGGAGTGCAGTTTGTTCTTAATGCACACTTGTTACTTTTTGTTACTTTTTGTTACTTTTCCTGTAAGTCTTGCGTACATCACAAGATGACCATTGTTTAAAGAACTCAGAGATTCCTCAAAAATCCCTAAAGTGTCTCGCTGGTTGCCTCCTCATCAATGCTACTGAATGCCAGAAATTGTCCACATCACAGAAAGGTTTTTATATACCGCTATGTGCTGATCCAGCAAAAATCCGTTCCCAAACTGAGGGCAGGAGTTAGGATATTCCTGGGGCTGAGGCCAGGATGGGAGATTGGGATTGCAGACGTTCCTCATGTAATGGGCCTGAGACAGACTGGTGATGATGGCAGAGTTAATTCTCCAGAATATAAAAGCCACAATTTCACAGGAGTCCATTAAATGGACCAAACATCACAAAGGTCGGGAGTAAGGGTCCGTTTGTGATAACGTAAGCAGGCACGTTTGGGAATGTAAGCCACATTAAAATGATGTCTATATTTGATCTTGGGAGATGGGTGACACTGGGGAAAAGGCATTTACTAAACATCCTCAGTTGTCCTGACATGGTGATATTAGGCTTTCCTTAAGTGCTTGGATTGACGATGCTCCCACAATGGTGTTAGGTCAGGAATTCTGTCTGATGAATCCCCAGGATGTACATGGTGGGAGATTCAGTGGCAATGGTGTCATTGAAGAACAGTCCGGAGATGTCTGGACTTGTTTTTTGTTGGAGATGGCCAAACTCCACACTTAAATGGTGCGACAATTAACTGCCGTATTTCAGTCTAAGCCTAGATGTTTCCCAGATGGTGGTTTAGGCTGGAACAGCAACTTTATTACCAAGAGCTCTGGGCAAGCTATTTGCTGACGATGCTACACCTCCTCTGTGGCATTTATGAGTTTCGCACCAAATTTCACATTCTCCTCGGCCCTTTACCTGTGGCATCTATTGAACAACGCCACCCAGATGTGTACCTGTTAGGCCGACTTGCACTGTACCAGCAGTTGCTTTAAAGCTGAATGTTGAATTAAATCGCAAATCAGATATGTGAATTTTTTCTTCTTTCTGTTCAATCCTACTTTTGAAAAGAGTGATTTTTTTTCCATTGCGTAACTGTTAATTAATTATCTTTTCTTCTGCTGCAGATTTTCTTGGCATTTGAGCCAATCAGAGCCAAGTGACAGATGTGGCAACGTGTGGCCCCCCTGCCGGATTGGTGCCGTGGCAACCACCCAAAACCGAGGACGAATTGGCCGGAGAAGCTGTGGGTGAGGGAATGTGGGCAGCCTTCGCTGCCGTGGGTTACACTGAGGCCTATTGTTCAGGGACTGAGCCAGCGAGGTTCCGAGCGGTAAAACAAATAGCAGGTTGTCCACATTGCTTCATTGATGTGATCAGGTAAATCTTTAATGGACTCTACTTTAAATGGCTGCAAATAGAGTCTTGGAATCCAGTTGGTGAGCAATCAGAAACCAGTTTTGGAGAAGGTGTGTGATGTGTTGGGTACTCTGGCTCTGTGGACACTGCGTTTACCTTAGCAGTAACACATACAGGCTACCAACACTTGAAATAGTACAACACTATTTTATTAAGCTAGGAACTGTTGAACATACTTTCACTGTGGGTCGACACTATGTTAGATTAAACTGAAGACCTATGCCTATCCTGACCAGTCTAGACTATCAGCACATGGTGAAGATCTGTGCTACAAGCTGTGAGCTCTGTCCTTCTCAGAGGCTCCATCCCGAATGAACGGGAAAACTAGTGCCCTCTGCCTTTATAGTGAACGTGCTCTAACTGGTGATTGGCTGCTGTGTTGTGTGTGTTGATTGGTCTTGCAGTGTGTCAGTCAGTGTGTGTCTGCCCCATTATATACTGATGTGTATATTATGACAGTGTGGACATGCTCGGGGTGGATAGTGGAAGCCAGCTGACAGATGAAACCGCGTGAGGAAAGAATACGGATTTGCACTCGATTTGCCAAAGTGAAAGTTCCTTCTCCCTCAAGAGTCCAACAGCAGCTCCGCGAAGTGTTTCTTATTCCCATGATCCAGATTCTGTACCTTTTCTACAATATGTACTCATTGAGTGTCTGTTGAAGGTGTTTCCACTTCTCACATTGCAGTAACATTTTTAAAGATATATTTTTATTCAATGTTTCCAATTTTATACATAAGAAAAACAAAAACAGGTAATAACAAAGCCCCTCAACCCCTTCCCCCAAGAAAGCCAAATGAAAATCCCCCCTCCCACCGGCCACACCTCCTCTCCCTGACAACTAACGGTGACCAGACCATAGAACATAGAACAGTACAGCACAGAACAGGCCCTTCGGCCCTCGATGTTGTGCCGAGCAATGATCACCCTACTCAAACCCACGTATCCACCCTATACCCGTAACCCAGCAACCCCCCCCCCCCCCTTAACCTTACTGTTTAGGACACTACGGGCAATTTAGCATGGCCAATCCACCTAACCCGCACATCTTTGGACTGTGGGAGGAAACCGGAGCACCCGGAGGAAACCCACGCACACATGGGGAGGACGTGCAGACTCCGCACAGACAGTGACCCAGCCGGGAATCGAACCTGGGACCCTGGAGCTGTGAAGCATTTATGCTAACCACCATGCTACCGTGCTGCCCAAAAGACCAGCTCTTTAAAAATACAAAAGAAACAGCTGCCCATGTTTGGTAAAGCCCTTCAATTGCTCCCCTCACGGTTTACTTATCTTTCCTGAGGTACAATAACTCCATAAGATCGTCTGCCCATACCGGGGGTCTGGATGGAGACCTCCAGCCCATTAGCAGCCACCTTGCAGCAGTCAGCGAGGCGAAGGTCAGAACATCCCCCCCCCCCCCCCCCACCCGCCGGCCACACCTCCTCGGCCCCCCCGCCCCAGTCCGTACCTCCATCAGGGCCATTGTGGTAAATTGTTGATCAGATTTAACGGCCTATCTTTGACATTAGCACAAAGATGTATCTTAGCAGCCAGGCAGAGTAATAAGAACATTCATAATGGATTAATTGCCTTTTTAAGATTGCCAATGGATTCGGTATAAGCCTCCTTAATTTCGATGAGTGAGGTTTTCTTTCTAAATTGAATTTAAACTGCTCCTTCTCACAATGCCGCATATCAAGAACCAGGTTTTGGGAGAAATCTGGTTCTGTCTCAAACTTATGCATTTAATGACCTCGGGGTGGGGGGGATTGCAGCATATGTCATTTATAAAGAAATCATAAACATATTCTGCATGCACGTTATAACTAACATGCGGTGGAAACTGTCCCCGGAGTTATCAAAACCAGTTTCTCTGTTAACTCTTTGATGTGGAAATTCTCACATAAACTGAACAATACTTCGTACAACAACAACTTATATTTACAAAGCACCTTGAATGACCCAAACACTCCAAGGCTCTTTGTGTTGTCAGACAAAAACTGGGATCGAGACAAAGGAAGAGATATAGCAAGTGACAGTCACACCACGCAAGTGCCAGGCAACGATCATCCCCAACAGGAGAGAATCTAACCATCTCTCCTTGGCATTCAGGGGCATTACCATCGCTGAATTTGCCACTATCAATATCCTGGGGATTACCATTGACCCACAAACTGAACAGCACTGCTTATATAAATACTGTGGCTACAAGAGCAGACCTGGGAATTCTGTGATGACTAACTCATCTCCCGACTCCTCAAAGCCTGTCCACCATCTACAAGGCACAAGTCAGGAGTGTGATGGAATACTCCCTGAATTGGTACAGCTCCAACAACACTCAAGAAGCTCGACACTATCCAGGACAAAGCAGCCCTCTTTATTGACACCCCATCTATCACTGGCGCACATATACAAGGTACACTGCAGCAACTCAGCAAGCTTCCTTCAACAGCACCTTTCAAACCCATGACCATCACCCCATGAAGGACAAGGGCAGCAGATGCCATGGGAACACCATCATCTGCAAACTCTCCCCAAGCCAAACACCACCCTGACTCGAAAATATATCACCGTTTTTTCACTGTCGCTGGTAAAGGTCTGGAACTCCCTCCCTAACAGCACTGTGGGTGTACCTACACCATATGGACTGCAGCAGTTCAAGAAGGCAGCTCACCACCACCTTCTCAAGAGTAATTAGGGACAGGCAACCAATTCTGGCCTATCCACGCCTTGTGAAAGAATAAAAAATAACTACAACCCATGACTAAAAAGCTTGGCCAAAGTTGTTGGTTTTAAGTTGCATCCTTAAGGAGGAGAGAGAGTCAAAGAGGATTAGAGAGGGAGTTTCAGAACTTTGGGCACAGACAGTTGTAGGCACAACCGCCAATAATTGAGGAAAGAGTGTGGGAGGTACACAAACAGCCAGAGTCATAGGAACACAGAGTTATTGGAGAATTGACGGCACAAATAAACATGTTTAATGCAAGGAGCTGTTATGGTCTGGAAAGCAGGGCTTGAAAGGGTGATGGAAGCAGATTCAATAGTAAGATTCAAAAGAGAATTGACTAAATACTGGAACTAATGTTACAATTGGGAAAGGGCACAGAGTGAGGCTATCTAGACAGCTCTACAAAAGAGACAACACTGGCACATGCGAATGTCCATGTTCTGTTCAGTACCCTTGTTTGCTTCTATCAGCTGCAGGGCTGAGGAGATTACAGAAATGGTGCCGGGGGCGATGGCGGGGATCCGGCAGGCGCCAGGACCCGTAGGGAGACCGTGTCCTGTCGGCCGTCGGGGTACTCCACATACACGTATTGCGGGTTAGCGTGGAGCAGCTGGATCCTCTCGACCAACGGGTCCGACTTGTGCGCCCGCACGTGTTTCCGGAGCAGGATGGGCCCGGGGGCAGCCAGCCAGGTCGGGAGCGGGGTCCCTGAGGAAGAATTCCTGGGGAAGACAAGAAGGCATTCGTGAGGCGTTTGATTGGTAGATGTGCAAAGTAGTGACCGGATTGAGTGAAGGGCGTCTGGGAGGACCTCTTGCCAGCAGGAGACTGGGAGATTTCCGGATGTAGGACCAGCAGGACGGTCTTCCAGACGGTACCGTTCTCCCTCTCGACATGACTGTTACAACCCGGGGGTTGTAACTGGTTGTCCTGCTAGAGGCTATGCCCTTGCTGAGCAGGAATTGACGCAGTTCGTCACTCATACTAAGGTAGCTGTTGAAACAAGCCAGCCAGTGCTTGAATGTGGCTGTGGCATTCGCTGCGTGGGGGCTGAGTCGTTGACACTCCGGCTGGATGCGGAGCTCCATCCTTTAAAATATTGTAGATTAAATTGATGCGCGATCAATGAACACAGAAACGAAGGAGTAGTCCGAATCGAAGGCTTTAATCTACAAGAAGTGTGGCCAGCAGCAGGAGTACAGAAAGAATGATGGCTGCTGGGAAATACGGGTTCTTATACTCCGCCTCGTAGGCGGAGCTACCTCGACCAATGAGAAGACAACACTTGGGCCAATGGGCAGCGAGCCTTCTACACCAATAGCAGCTCACACTCCCAGGTACCGTAGTACCTGTAGTCATACTACCACACGCTGGTTGAACCAAAATCGATCAGCAACCAAAGGGCTGATGGGTGATTGGAACCTGGTACGAGGCTACCGATAGGTTTTGGATGACTTCAAGTTTATAAAGGGTGGAAAATGGAAAATCATGAGGAGAGCATTAAAAAAAGCATGTTTGGAAATAGAAAAGTCATGGATGAGGGTTTCAGCAACAGATGGATTGAAGCAAGGGTGGAGCCAGATGATGTTATGGTGATGGAAGTAGGTGACCTTGGTGATGAAGAGGATGTGGTGTCAGGAGGTCAGCTCGGGGTCAAGTGGGACGCAGTGACTGCAAACAGGCTGGTTATCCACCGACAATGGATAACGTCTCGTGCTCAATACCGTGGAGGGTGTAATACGCATCACATACTGATCGTACAAAAACACAACAGAATAAACTGCATTTCACACCAAAGTCACACTTCGGTGCTAATTAAGTGACAAAAATGATTTACTTTGATCTTCTAAACACATAAAACCTGGAGTCTTTATATCGTTTTACAAAGAGCCAGGGAAGAATGCTAACTATGACATTATGTTTCTAATGATTCAATTTGCATTTATTTAAATCCCCCCCCCCCCCCCCGCTGATCCGCTTCGTGGACCTTGTTCACGGCACCAGTGGGGTGGGGTGGGGGTGGGGGGGGTGGGGTGGGGTGGGGGGGGGGAGCGCCGGGGGGGGGGGGGGTGGGGGGGTGGGGGGGGGGGGAGGTGCACCGTGTTCGGGCTGATCCCAATTTTCCCCGACATCTGATTCTCCGTCCCATCGGGGAACATCCTGGCTTTCCAGGACGGAGAATCACGCCCATTGTCTCCCAAACGGAGAATTCTGGCCATTATATTTGGAGGCAGTTCAGAGAAAGTTGACTGGGATGATCCCCGGTATGTAGCGATCGTCTGAGGAGCCAAGTTAAACAGGTTGGGAATCTACTCATTGGAATGTAGAAGAATGAGAGATGATCTCATTGAGAGATCTCGGATTCTCTGGTGGCTGACAGGGTAAATGCTGAGAGGGTGTTTCCCCTCAGTGGGAGAGTCCAGGACAGGGTAAATGCTGAGAGGGTGTTTCCCCTCAGTGGGAGAGTCCAGGACAGGGTAAATGCTGAGAGGATGTTTCCCCTCAGTGGGAGAGTCCAGGACAGGGTAAATGCTGAGAGGGTGTTGCCCCTCAGTGGGAGAGTCCAGGACAGGGTAAATGCTGAGAGGATGTTGCCCCTCAGTGGGAGAGTCCAGGACAGGGTAAATGCTGAGAGGATGTTTCCCCTCAGTGGGAGAGTCCAGGACAGGGTAAATGCTGAGAGGATGTTGCCCCTCAGTGGGAGAGTCCAGGACAGGGTAAATGCTGAGAGGATGTTTCCCCTCAGTGGGAGAGTCCAGGACAGGGTAAATGCTGAGAGGATGTTGCCCCTCAGTGGGAGAGTCCAGGACCAGAGGGGCAGAGTCTCAGAATACAGGAAGACCAATTGAAAAGTGAAATGAGGAGGAATTTCTTCTCTCAGAGTGTTGGGGGTCTTTGCAACTCCGTGTCACAGAGAGCTGTGGGAGTAGAGACCTTCTGTGGGCTCCTCCGCCTCACCGGCATCACAACCACGGCCTCAGGTTTCCTGACGGCACGGGGTGGCCACACTGGGAAACCCCATTGACCGTCTGCGCGAACGATGAATCCCACTGCCGGTGGGGATGGAAACCGGGGCTGGCGGGACAGAGAATCTGCCCTTTGTGTATATTTAAGGCTGAGATAGATTCCTGGTCAGTCAAGGAATCAAGGGTTACAGGGAAAGGGCAGGATAGTGGACATGAGGAATGTTGGATCAGCCATGATCCTGTTGAATGGTGGAGCAGGCGTAAGGGGCTGAATGGCCTACTGCTGGCCCTATTTCCTATGGTCTAAAGCAGGGGGCTGGATTCTCCGCCCCGCCGCGCCATATTTCTGTCCCGACCCCCCGGTGGGATTCTCCGTTACGCCGGCCAGTCAATGGGGCTTCTCATTGTGGGGGCCGCTCTACAGGACCACCCCGCGATTCTCGGCTGAGCGGCCACCCTAAAAAAGCTGAGTCCCGCCGGCGCCGTCCACACCTGCTCTTACCCGGCGGGACCTCGGCGTGGATACATCTGGGGGCGGCCTGGTGGGGGGGGGAGGGAGGTCTGACCCCGGGGGGGGAGGGAGGTCTGACCCCGGGGGGGGAGGGGCCTCCGTTGTGGCCTGGCCCGCGATCGGGGCCTACCGATCGGCAGGCTAGCCTCTCGGGCTGGGGGCCTCTTTCGTTCCGCGCCGGCCCCTGTGTCCCTACGCCATGTTGCATCAGGGCCGGCGCGGAGAAGGAAGCCACTGCACATGCGCAGACCTGCGCGCCCATCCCGACGCGGGGATCGGCAGCTGGAGCGGCGTGGGTCACTCCTGTGCCGTGCTGGCCCCCTGTAGGGGTCAGAATTGCTGCTCCTGAGGCCATGTTGATGCCATCGAGAAACGCAACGACGGCGTCAACATTTAGCCTCAGGATCAGAGAATCCCGCCCAAGATTTCTGTCACGGCTCACCCGCCCCCGGGATTCTCCGTCCCCCCCCCCCCCCACACCCCCCCGGATTCTCCGTCTCGCCAGCCGGAAAATGGGATTTCCCATTGTGGGGGCCCCACGCTGTCGGGAAATCCCAGGGCTGCCAACGCAAAGGAGAATCTCGACAGCGAAGAATCCAGCCCCTCAAATATTTGAAGATTGAGCATGGAGAGCTTGAGGACAAATATCCTGTTTTTTTTCAAAGGATGCAGCGAGAACTTAAATCGTCAGCTGAAAGCCTTAGTGGAAATGTAACATTGAATGAAGAAGCAAGTGAGATCGTGAGCACCAAGCAGGCCCACCTGTCGCATTAAAGGTAAGCGAAAATAGTGGGTCGCGAAGCTCGGCCGGCGTGGGTCGTAAAGGTCGGCAGGCGTGGGTCGCAAAGGTCGGCAGGCGTGGGTCGCGAAGCTCGGCCGGCGTGGGTCGTAAAGGTCGGCAGGCGTGGGTCGCGAAGGTCGGCAGGCGTGGGTCGCAAAGGTCGGCCGGAATAGGTCGCGAAGCTCGGCCGGTGTGGATCCCGAAGGTCCGGCGGTTGGTAAAAGTGCGTCCCAGGAAAAAAAGTTTGGAAAACACTGTTCTAAAGGTCCCTCAGGCTGTGCGGATGAACCACAGGATTCCCAGATCCCATGTCCCCGAGAGTCTGATACGGTTAGTGATTGGTTATCCCATTTTATTTAGTGAAGCCTGAATGCCAAAGGCCCTTCGGCCTTCCCCAATAACAATGGGCAGGCAGGATGTTCACTGTGCCCGATGTACACATCAAACATAAAATACCTTCGATAGCTTTCATTAAACTAATGTGTTCATCATTGGGACAAATTCTATTAGCCTTGTGCTGTTAAGTAGCATTACCCAGTGCTAACACTATTTAGTGGTATGTAAGCTGTGCACCAATTTATACTCTGGACAGGCATCCTGAACAGTATTGCTGACCTTTGCCATACAAACTTGCTGGAAAAAAATAATAATTGATTTCTTTCAATTGTCTTGTGTCTGGGAAGAAATAACCCTTTAAATCTGCTGTGCAGGCAACATGATGTAATTTCTGTATACTGGGAGTGGGCTGGAAATTCGTTTGTTCGCATGTCTCAATACAAATTCAGTGCAGTGCTAATAATCCTTTCTTTTTGAAAAAGAATCGTGCCTGGAAACATTTGGAAATGGGCCCCACGGGCAGAGGCAGTATTTATTGCCCATCTCAGCTTGCCCCGTCACCATGGTCGTGTACACACTACTCGAACTCCTGCTTGGGCTGGGCTGGATTCACCGGACCACGGCGTCAAAATCGCATTTGGCACCAGGGCGGGGACTCCAGTTTCAGGCATCAAATCGGGACCAGCACCAGTTCTGCAATTCTCCGCCCCCGACCGGCCAAAGTCCTGACCGCGTATTTCTAATGTGCTGCCAACGTCCGTGATACCCACTTGAGTCTGCAGCCTCCACACAGTAAGGGCCGGTATGATCGGAGGGCAAGGGGGGACCTCATTCGGGACTGGGCGTTTATTGAGCGGCCGATCGGGGGGGGCACTATTTCCATGGTCCAGGTCCACAGGCTGTGTCCACCATGGAGCACGGCGTTGCTGCCTAGCGCGTGCGCGGTCTCTGGCACGGAAGTGCGGGGGTCTGTATCGGCAGCTGGAGCTGTGAGCTCCACAACAGCTGCCTGCTAGCCCCCTGCAAGGCTGTGAATCTGTGGCCTTTTGATGCCAGTTTTTCTGACGACGTGGGGACTTAGTCCCTGAAGCAGAGAATCCAGCCTCTTGTCTTGACATTGCTCCCAGAACATCCTCAAAATAGAAGCAGATTTGAGCAACATTCTGTTCAGAATCACTCTTTGACACCAGTGTGACCACAAGCAAAGCAGATCAAGGGAACATAACGTACATTCAATGAGCACAATCTTCAGGGACTAGTCCACTCCCTGCTACAGAAGGAATCAATTGAAGGGAAAAGTGTTTTTTGCTGTATGCATCATATAGAAGTAACAATACATTTTTCCAGTGGTTTATACAATACAACTGTCTGCATAGCACATGTGGGTAATGCTCCGCACTCAAAATCTGCATTGCAATGGATAACATTGCAAAGTGGGTGACTTGCAGCTTGAACAACAGTATAGTATTCATATACATAGATACATAGAAGATAGGAGCAGGAGGAGGCCTTTTGGCCCTTCGAGCCTGCTCCACCATTCATCACCATCATGGCTGATCATCCAACTCAATAGCCTAATCCTGCTTTCTCCCCATAGCCTTTGATCCCATTCTCCCCAAGTGCTATATCCAGCCACCTCTTGAATATATTCAATGTTTAGCAGATCAACTGTGTTCATCGGCAGCAGAGTTTAGTTTGGTCTGTCCCTATTAAGGTCCAATAAGTAATTGTAAAATTATTAAAAAATAAAAGTTTACTGGCTAGAAGTGCTGTTTGCAAGTTTAGCAGCTGATTGTAAACTCTCAGTTGTACATCACAGAGGAGAAATAAAGCATGAATTAACTGTCTTTGTTTTGGCACTTTGAAAAATGATGGCTGAAGTGTGACGGAAGTGCATTACTCTAAAGGCTATTTTATCTAGATAGATGTGCCATAAGTAGATCAGCTCCAGGTCCCCTGAGATAGAAGCTTATCTTTCAACGAGGTCCCAGCCTTGGTGAGTTGTATCACGGAGTAACTCATGAAATTGACAAATAAGATGGGTCCATTTCTCCTTCCCTCGGTATTTCAGCAGATTTCTTTGTGTTTTGTGTTGTTCTGATCCCCTGTGGGCCAGATGCAAGACTCCCTCGTCTCATCAATTAGCTTCCCACCTGTACCAAGGGTGTATTTTAGTCATGTTAGAGGAGACCTGTTTACGTTTCTGGCAGGGGATAAGTTCATTCAGGTAAGCTCATTAAAAAGCTCCATCACAAAGCATTAGGAAACTGTTCAAAATAATTGCTCTAGTTTAGATGAGAAACCAGCAGAAGGAGCAGACCGTTAACAATGGAAATAACTTCTGAAGTGTGTATTGCAGGTATAAATATGGCTTCTTCCAGGTAAGATATTGTACCATTGATGACGCCATAACTGCATTACTGAAAGACAAAATAAAGTTAAATTCCTCGACATAGATTTAATGCATGGATTTCAATAATGATTTACAGTTCCTGTCAGAAATAGTTTCACCATCAAAATAGAGACAGCTGTGGGTCCTACTTGAATAATAATAATAATCTTTATTGTCACAAATAATAATAATCTTTATTGTCATTAACACTGCAATGAAGTTACCGTGAAAAGCCCCTAGTCGCTACATTCCGGCGCCTGTTTGGGTACACGGAGGGAGAATTCAGAATGTCCAAATTACCTAACAGCACGTCTCTCGAGACTTGAGGACGGAAACCGGAGCACCCGGAGGAAACCCACGCAGACACAGGGAGAACGTGCAGACTCCTCACAAACAGTGACCCAAGCCGGGAATAGAACCCGGGACCCTGGCGCTGTGAAGCAACTGTGTTAATCGGACAGCAGTATCTTCAAACATGAGCCTTCCACAGTATTATTGTGTAGAGATTATTGGTTAGCTCTCAATTCTAGAGGGTTGAATTTCACAAGGGTTCTCCCGCTCGTAACTAACACCTGTAAACCTGTCAACAAATTTCCATGGGTCTGCACAATCCTGCAGACCTAATACCCGGCAAAGAGACTTGTGACACTGTGGTTGATAGGTATTGTACAATTAAACATCATTAACTGCCTCTACAAAGCATTAGGAAACTCTTCAAAATAATTGTTAAAACTGTTTAAAAAATCTCTAACAAGCTGAAACATGGATTGGGTCTTTTAGTGAGGAAACCTGAGTTAGTGCTAATGGGTGTCCCATTATAACCCAATGTGTATATTGTCTCCCCATTCTTGCAACATTAAATAAAAATGCATCCTTTGTTACGGGCTGTTCAGCAGAGAAACACAGGAGCTAATAAAAGGAGGTTAGCAAATTGCTTACAGCAGTTTGGATAATATTTAAACGTTTCAACGCTGCAGAGCTGGCAGTGACTAGAGTACCACAGTGTTAATGATACACCCAGGACTCCTCAGCTGGCACCAACAGTGCCCAAACCCCAGCAGTGGTGGAATGGGCTTGTTGCACATAGCTTCCAGTCAAAGTCGATCATACAGCTGTGTAGCAGTAATGTACCTGATACATAATTACAGTACTGGAGCAACTAGCTCCTTCACAAGTCCCTTTACCTGATTAACTGAACCAAAAATAATCCCAGGGCCAATTTGGTATCATTTTAATAAAAGTAATTTCCTTTACATCAAACCAGAGGCTGCAAAGCAGGATAAAACCCAAATTATGTAATTTGTCTGGTGAATTACAGAGTGCTCCTGATGTGCACAGGAGCGACATTGCAGTACGCATGGTGTTACAGTACTCACATACAGCAAGTGTTCTTATACTTCCGCTACTGTGCATCAAAGTTGCTGACGTCTTTGCCTTGGTTCTTCATGTTAGCCTTACTCCTCACTGTTCCCCAGCTGTGTGGCAGGACGACAGGGTGGTTTGATGGCTGAGTCAGTTGTTCAACTGAGAGAGATTCAAAAGTCTATGTCCATGGACCTGGCCTCTGGAACTCAGTGTCAGACATCACTGCTCGGGAATGTTAGACCATAGCAGCAGAATTGGGCCACTCGGCCCATCAAGTCTGCTCCGCCATTCAATCCTGGCTGATACTGAGGGGAGAACTCTGACGCACATCACCAGGGGCATCCAGAACTCATAATTTGTTGGCCCCTCAACATGCACTTTCTCTGCTCCATTTCTGCCAGTTAACAAGTGGGCCGTGGCGTACTGCCTTCTGTGTGTTGCTGAACAGTGGTCATGGGATGGTTTCTTCTGTGCTATTGTTTCATGTGGGCTATTGATGCAAGATGTTCTGGTGAAGTACATAGAACATAGAAAATACAGCACAGAACAGGCCCTTCGGCCCACGATGTTGTGCCGAACGTTTGTCCAAGATTAAGAACAAATTAATCTACACCCCATCATTCTACCGTAATCCATGTACCTATCCAATAACCGCTTGAAGGTCCCTAATGTTTCCGACTCAACTACTTCCACAGGCAATGCGTTCCATGCCCCCACTACTCTCTGGGTAAAGAACCTACCTCTGACATCCCCCCAACATCTTCCACCATTCACCTTAAAGTTATGTCCCCTTGTAATGATTTGTTCCACCCGGGGAAAAAGTCTCTGACTGTCTACTCTATCCCCTGATCATGTTATAAACCTCTATCAAGTCGCCCCTCATCCTTCTCCGTTCTAATGAGAAAAGGCCTCATCCTTGTCGCCTTGTTGAGAGTTTGCAGACTGCACCTTGTCCATGTTACTAGGACTTTGGTGATATTTTTCACATTGCAATACTTATGAAACATTTATGCTCAGAAGTATGATTCTTAGCTGCAATGTATGAAAGACAACACTGAATATATGTGTGACGTAGATCAGATAGAAGTGGACCTACTTCCCTGGATTATTTTCCGTCATTGTTCATTCCTCCCTGCGCCTGGGATCAATCTTGTTCCTGTCCAATGCACAGAACAATAGAAAAGTTACAGCACACAAGGGGGCCATTTGGCCCATCCTGTCCATGCCAGCCTGAGGACACCAAGGTGCACTTTCTAACCCCACCTTCCTCCACATAGCCTATCGACCGGTACCTTACAGCTCTTAAGGTGCAGACCCAGGCACTTTTTAAAAGGGTTTAGTGTCTCTGCCTGCACCACAAACTCGGGCAGCGAATTGCAGACTCTCACTATCCTCTGGGGAAAAATGTTTTTACTCATGTCCCATCTACTCCTTCTGTCATTTAGCTTGAAGCTACGACCCCTGGCCTTCGAACTCACTGCCAAGGAAAGCAGGTTCCTCCCCCTCATAATTATATACACCTCAGTGATGTCACCCCTCAGCCCTCAACAACCCCAACCTCTTCAATTCTCCAGCCCTGGCAACATTCAACAAAGAACAAAGAAATGTTCCTGTGCTGTACTTTTCTTTGTTCTTTGTTCTTTGTACTAGATCTTCTCTGCACTCTCTCCCCACAGATTGTAATGTTTTTTTGGGCATGCTAAAAGGGTTGATTGCAATATTCCACTAGAATATTACAGAACCATGGCTTGAAAAACATCTTCCTGTTGAATGCGGAGGAGATCCGGGACTTCATTGTGTTGGGAATGATAACCGTGGACTTTACTCTCCCTGCCTCTTCCCACTGCTCCAGTTTCCCGTCAGTTCTCCTCTTATCTCTCGAATTAGCTGCAGTGCAGTCCTTTACTTCGCCTCTGCTTCAATCCTCATTGTATCGAGTATCGAGTTCACAACGTTCTGCTGCCTCACCTGTCCATCCTAGCTCCTAAAGAGCAGCCCAGTAAATAGTGATCACTCAACCACATCTTCACACAAAGCACATTATCTGCTCAAAAACATTCCTGTTTGTGGGATCTTGCTCTACGCAAATTGGCTACGATGTGTAAGTCTACATTTGCAAAACTTTAGTGAGCTCCTCACACTTAGCTCACCTCTCAACTCAGCTCCCCCTCACTCAGCTCCCTCCCCCTCACTCAGCTCCCTCTCCCTCACTCAGCTCCCTCACTCACTCAGCTCCCCCCTCACTCAGCTCCCTCCCCTTCACTCAGCTCCCTCCCCCTCACTCAGCTCCCTCCCTCACTCAGCTCCCTCCCCCTCACTCAGCTCACTCACTCAGCTCCCCCTCACTCAGCTCCCTCACCCAGTTCCCTCCCCCTCACTCAGCTCCCTCACTCAGCTCCCTCTCCCTCACTCAGCTCCCTCACTCAGCTCCCTCTCCCTCACTCAGCTCCCTCACTCAGTTCCCTCCCCCTCACTCAGCTCCCTCACTCAGCTCCCTCTCCCTCACTCAGCTCCTTCACTCAGCTCCCTCCCCCTCACTCAGCTCCCTCCCCCTCACTCAGCTCCCTCCCCTCACACAGCTCCCTCCCCCTCACACAGCTCCCTCCCCCTCACTCAGCTCCCTCCCCCTCACTCAGCTCCCTCCGTCACTCAGCTCCCTCCCTCATTCAGCTCCCTCCCTCACTCAGCTCCCTCCCCCTCACACAGCTCCCTCCCCCTCACTCAGCTCCCTCCCCCTCACTCAGCTCCCTCCGTCACTCAGCTCCCTCCCTCACTCAGCTCCCTCCCTCACTCAGCTCCCTCCCCCTCACTCAGCTCCCTCCCTCACTCAGCTCCCTTCCTCACTCAGCTCCCTCCCTCACTCAGCTCCCTCCCCCTCACTCAGCTCCCTCCCCCTCACTCAGCTCCCTCCCTCACTTAGCTCCCTCCCTCACTCAGCTCCCTCCCCCTCACTCAGCTCCCTCCCTCACTCAGCTCCCTCCCTCACTTAGCTCCCTCCCTCACTCAGCTCCCTCTCCCTCACTCAGCTCCCTTCCCTCACTCAGCTCCCTCACTCAGCTCCCCCTCACTCAGCTCCCTCCCCCTCACTCAGCTCCCTCCCCCTCACTCAGCTCCCTCCTCCGTCACTCAGCCCCCTCCCTCACTCAGCTCCCTCCCTCACTCTGCATCCTCCCTCACTCAGCTCCCTCCCTCACTCAGCTCCCCCTCACTCAGCTCCCTCCCCCTCACTCAGCTCCCTCCCCCTCACTCAGCTCCCTCCTCCGTCACTCAGCTCCCTCCCTCACTCAGCTCCCTCCCTCACTCTGCACCCTCCCTCACTCACCTCCCTCCCTCACTCTGCACCCTCCCATACTCAGCTCCCTCACTCACTCAGCTCTCCCCCTCTTTCAGCTCCCTCCCCAATGTGAACTTCTTGCTATCAAAGACAAATGACCTCTGCTCTTATTGCTGCCTTCTGCTAACAGAATATTTATTTTCCCAAAACTCAATTTCTCCCATTCCTTCCAGGCCGTTGCCTCTCTCTACAAATCCTGGTGTTGCTTTATTTCACAATACCTCCTCCAACCATTCATTCCTACTCATCCTTTCTGCAACCCTGGTCTATTCCTTGTTCTCCATTGTTTCTCTACTCCTTCAGTCAGTGTACCCCTGTCCTCAACCCTCTCCGTCCTTGGCCCTGTTTACGAAGCTGATGCACAATCAATGGACACGAAACGTAGATGAAGTCCGAACGAAAGGCTTTAATTAGCAAGAAGTGGACCCGGCAGCTGACGTATAGAAGAATGGCTGGCTGCCGGGAACACGGGTTCTTATACCCCGCCTCATAGGCGGAGCTACCTTCCTCTCAGCCAATCGGCTGAGAGGCACACGATACCTGGGCCAATGGGCAGTGAGTCCTCTGCACCAATGGCAGCTCACACTCCCAGGTACCGTAATACCCCTAGTCATACTACCACAGAAGCCACCTTAAGACCCTCTCCATCCTCATGTTTCCCTTCCCCCCCTCCCACAAAACCTCTTTGTCCCACTCATGATTTAAGTCCACTCTTTGCCGCAGGTCTGTGAAGTACATGAAACGATCCCGAAATCTGCCAGTTCATGTTGTCGAGTCTGAAACTCTATTCCCAGCAAGTCTCACTGGGCCTCAGCCTGGACTTGTTCCATTTGGTGCCAAGTCCCAACTTGAATTCTTCCCGTCTCCTGCAAGGAATCATGCCCATCGATGGGTTGAAAGTGAGGAAATGAAGAATTCTCTCCAGAGTTGCTCTAACTGATCCCATCAAGACCGTTCCACTGTCTGGGTCACTGACTGACTTTCAGCCAAAACAAAATCATTGGAAATCAAAATTGTATCATTATGGGTTCCTACCAGACAGGGGCCAGGTTTACACTTTTTAAATGAATTTTATTGAATCATTGGCACAACAAATCCAGTCAGTCACATGCACCAATATTGGAATGAGGATTTTCCAGTTTCTTGCTGTATAAATAACCAAAACTAATTGCACCCAAGCTGTTTACCTGAATTATCAGCGCTCAAAGCTATAATTAACTGGAACATTTTGTAATTCGAAGTGACAGTGAAGTCGTTTTTCTGAAGAAAAAGACCAACTATCAAAGTGTCCCACACAAAAACACATTACACCCACTTATTACTTCCATGTTCATTCTAAAAAGCAGGGGTGCGATTCTCCGCACCCGCGGAAAATCGGGAAGTTGGCCGTGAAAACGGCCGAGTTTTGCGACGGCCCGACACGGCCCCGTTCCCGAGGTATTCACGTCTGGGAAATGGGCTAGGAACGGGGCCGCGTCAATCACGAGCGCGATGATGCCGGAACGCGCCGACGCTACGGACACGCCCACGTGACGCCTCCCGACGCCGTAAAAAGGCGCGGGCGAGCACAGAAACTGTAGGCCAAGATGTCGGAGCTGAGGAGAGCAGCCCCGCGATTTGTGGAGGCTGATGTGGAGATGCTGCTCGATTCCATCGAGCAGAGGAGGGGCATCATCTGCCCGCGTAGAGGGCATCGCCACCCTGCCAGCGCTGTGCGCCAGGCCTGGCGTGAGGTTGCTGCTGCCATCAGTGCTGTGGGACAGACCCCTCGCTCTGCAGACCAATGTCGGAAGAAGATGCACAACCTCACCAGGGCTGCCAGGGTAAGTGCCAAGAGGGTGCCCCCGGGTCACAACCATCCCTCCCCCCCTTTACTTAATCACCCCCCCCCCCCCTCCCCCCCCCCCCCCCCCCTCCCCCCCCCCCCCCCCCCGGCACGGGGGGTGGAGGGGGATTGGGGCAGAGTGAGTTGAGGGTGGTTCACAAAGTTGTCACAGACCCAGCGCTCTGGCCCCCGTGGAGAGATGCAATCATCTTATTACAACTTGACCCCCAAACTGTACCAGTACCTGAACGGCCTGCTGATACCAGCCGTATTGTAATAATCTACCTATGCCCCCCTCCCCCAACAGGACAAGACCGCTCACAACACCCGTTGCAGGCCTCCAGGACTTGCAGCGCCAGGTGTCGGTGGCGCGACGGGGCACCTCCCCGCACGCACCTCTGTCCCAAAGTGAGGCCCGGGGGCCACCGGGCTCCCCGAGGGAGGAGGAGGTTTCGGGGCCCGTCCCATTAACTCCATCACGGGACGTCCCGGAATTCTCGGCCTCCCCCCGTCCCATCCCTGGTGCATCGGGTGGGCAGCAGGCAGAGCAGGGTGGCACAACGTCACCCGAGACGCCCGCAGAGCAGCCTGGCCCATCAAGGCCGGGTCGCCCCAGGAAACGCTTGCCGAAGGAGAAACGAGTCGAAGGGGGCGATTCGCAGCAATCCTCCTCCACTCCTGCTGTATCATCTGGGGAATCACTTAGACGTAGTGGTAGGGCCCGTAAGGCAAAAGAGAGACACTGAGTAAGTTGGCACGGGTGAAGGGCACAGTTTAGTTGTAGGGGCTAGGGCACCTGTAAATAATTGTTAACATTAAACGCACTGTTCTACCTTACTTGTAATACCGTGTGATTGTTCCACAGCCACAGGAATCGTGATGGTGACCGAGTGTCGCTGGGGTTGACGAACAGTGAAACTTCGGTGCCGGGTGTGCAGTCCCTGCCCCTCCACCCCCCCCCTCCCACAGCTAGCCCACACGGATACGTGATGGAGTGTCCGTGACGATCTCAGCGGCCACCAAGGTGGATGGTTCAGCTATTGCCGTGGGTCAGACTCTCTCTAACGATTCTGAGCTCACAGCTCTTTGCAGAGCGGGCTGTCATCATTCCACATGGCACTGATCACACCCGCTGACACAGCCATCAATGTTGTGCCATACCGTCTGGACCCAGTGGTAAGGGTGATGTCGAAGTGGATCAGTGTACACTGAGTGGGGGTGGGGGGGGTCTGTGGTGGTGGCAGTTGTGTGTTGACCCTCTGCACGACTAGCGATGCAGGTGGTGGTTTGGTGTTCAGCGGGGACGTCACATGCGATGCGTGAACCGTGCTGCCACCAAGGCGTCGCGTGCCCGCCGTCCTCGCCGGGTCCGTCGTGCCGCCTCCTGGACATCACCAGCACCTGGGTCGTGTCTGCGTGCTGCGCCCACCACTCCGCCAGCCTCCTCCTCCTCCTCCTCCTCCTCCTGCTCCTCCTCCCTCTCCTCCTCCTCCTCCTCCTCCCTCTCCTCCTCCACCTCCTCCTCCTCCTCCTCCTCTGTGCTGGCACCACTGCCACTGGCTTCTCCCTCCGCCTCCTGCAGCAGGTTATCTCCCCTCTGCATCGCAATGTTGTGCAGCGCACAGCAGACCACAACAATGCGAGCGACCCTGTCGGGCTGGTACTGCAGGGCCCCTCCGGAGCGGTCCAGGCACCTGAATCTCATCTTCAGGAGGCCAAGGCAGCGCTCCACCACACCCCTGTTTGCTGCATGGGCCTCGTTGTATCGTGTTTCCGCATTGGTCTGAGGCCTCCGTATAGGCGTCATCAGCCAAGACCTCAGCAGATAACCACTGTCGCCTAGCAACCAGCCCCTCAGCCGGGGGGGACGTCCCTCAAACATCGCAGGGATGTACGACTGCGCCAGTATGTAGGAGTCATGCACACTCCCTGGGAACCTTGCACAGACGTTCATGATCCTCATGTGGGGGTCGCATACCACCTGGATATTCATGGAGTATGTCCCCCTTCTGTTTGTGAACACGTCCCTGTCCCCTGCAGGCGGGCGCATGGGGACGTGAACACAATCGATTGCCCCCTGCACCATCGGTATCCCGGCCACACTGGCAAATCCACGAGCTCGTGAGTCTTGAGTTGCTTGGTCCTCGGGAAAGGTGATGTAGCGGTCCGCGATGGCATAGAGGGCTTCGGTCACATCCCGGATACACCTGTGGACCGATGACTGGGAGATCCCGGAGAGGTCCCTGCTCCGAGACTGGAAGGAGCCGGTCGCATAGAAGTTAAGAGCGACCGTCACCTTGATGGCAACCGGGATCGCGTGTCCTCCCCCCGTTCCACGTGGGGCGAGGTGCGCCACGAGGTGACAGATATGTATCACCGTCCGCCTACTCAGCCGGAGTCTCCTCCTGCAGGTGATGTCCGTCATTGTTAGGAAAGAGATCCGGGCACGGTACACCCTTGGCCTTGGTCGTCGCCTCTGGCACCGTGGCTGCACCGTCACTCTCTCCTCTTCCTCCTCCTCCTCCCCATGCTGCTCGACGACTGGCAACTCCTCGGCCCTTCCCTCTGCTGCTGCAGCTGGCCCTGCATCCACTGCGGGTTGTGGCTGTGGATGCTGCTCCATCTCCAAATGCAGTACAGCGGCCCCAACCACTGCGCAGAACATAGCCGTTCTGTTCACAGACATTGTGCTAACCTACAGAAGGGTGGTGGGGGGCAGAGAAACGGGACATGTTAGACGGAGGTTAGTCGACACCTCGGCAGCCGCCTGCCACGGGATACCTGTGTCACCCGGTGGCCTGGTCGCGCTGCTGACACGCGGGCAGCCTAACCCCTGGTCACTTTCTGCATCCAACGGGCAGTTAACTACGTCCTCTTCACCGGTGCGTCAGTGGCCTGTGGCCGTAAGCCATAGGGCAACCAGCGGCCGTGTACTCCTGACCGGCACGCCATGGCATGGTGGCAGACATTTTGTAACCGGGGTTGGACGGGTCACTCGCTCACTCTCTCCCTACCCCCCCCCCCCCACTCCCACTCCCCCCTCCGTCTCCCCCACTCCCACCTCAGTCTCCCACTCCCCCCCTCCGTATCCCCCACTCCCCCCTCCATCTCCCCCACTCCCCCCTCAGTCTCCCCCACTTCCCCCTCCGTCTCCCCCACTCCCACCTCCGTCTCCCACACTCCCCCCTCTGTCTCCCCCACATCCCCCCTCAGTCTCCCCCACTTCCCCCCGGCCTCCCCCACTCCCCCCCTCCGTATCCCCCACTCCCCCCTCCGTCTCCCCCACTCCCCCCTCTGTCTCCCACACTCCCCCCTCCGTCTCCCCCACTCCCCCCTCCATCTCCCCCACTCCCCCCTCTGTCTCCCACACTCCCCCCTCCGTCTCCCCCGCTCCCCCTCCGTCTCCCACACTCCCCCCTCCGTCTCCCCCACGCCCCCCTCCGTCTCCCCCCCTCTCCCCTCCGTCTCCCCCACTCCCCCCTCCATCTCCCCCACTCCCCCCTCCGTCTCCCCCACTCCCCCCTCCGTCTCCCCCACTCCCCCCTCAGTCTCCCCCACTCCCCCCGCTCTGGACCCCCCTCCCGTTCTCGGGGATGCCTTCCCCGTTGTGGCCAGACTCCAGCAGTGCGCTGAGCGGTGCGCTCACCTCCTCGAAGCTCTCGTCAGCCAGCACGACTGGTTGACGAACTTGAAAAGCAGGTGTGTTGGCCGGCGTGAGAACAGTGCGCGATGACGTCGGGACTTCGGCCCATCCGGGCCGGAGAATAGCGGGGGGCCAATAAGTAGCGATTCTGGTCGTGTCGGGGGCGCGTTCGAGGCCTTTGCCGGGAATGCCGACGTGTAGTTTGTGCGGGGTTCGGAGAATAGCGGGAGGGCGTCGGACCTGCGGCGCCGTGAAAATTTGCGCGGCCCGCTATTCTCCGAACCGGCGTGAGTGCGGAGAATCGGGCCCCAGATATTTTGGAGGGAGAATTGACTGGGAATTGCTGTTGGCTTCTGATGACATCATGACACGTTTCAGGGTGACTCTAATAGTTCATTACCTCGTCTGAACTTTTCAGTTCAATTACTGCCGGGTACCCAGCTCCAACACGATTCTGTTTTGCTATAACATATTAGAATCTTCCATATGCACTCACTTCCTACATGTTTGCCTCCTGTAGCAATTTTCTGCTGTGTTTTATTTCCTGCATGATTTTGTTACCAATTTTGTTTGTGTGTATGTGTATGTTTGTGTGTGTGTATGTGTGTGTGGATGTATGTGTGTGGATGTGTGGATGTATGTGTGTGTGTGGATGTGTGTGTGTGTGTGTGGATGTGATGGTTAAACATCACTTCATCATTTGTCAACTCTGATTGAGTCGTCTAAGCTTGTCCTCCAGGGTAGGTGGTGCTGTTGCAGGTTGACAAGCAAGACTTCCCTGTTACTAGCCTCAAAGGCAGCATTGCCCCGTGCCATAACCCCCATTAGAGTTCTTATTGTCTCCCCATTCCCTTCTGCTTTATTTTGAAAGCACGTCTCAGATCCTCCAGGTGGTTCCGGGCAATGGCCAGGAACACGGCTTCTGCAGGGGAATCTCAGATCTTGGGATTCAAGGCACAATGTTGGATTGGACTCGAGATGGGAGATCCATCCACAATATCTAGCAATACGGCAATGACAGAGGACATGTTGCAACACTTCTGGATAACAAAGAGAATTCATTAACTTTCTCCCCCTTCCACTCACAGCCTCACCCACCATTAGTGCCGGTACCTATCTCCTTACCTGGTTACTGTAGTCAACTACTAACTCTTGTCACTTCCTGCTCTTAGATTCGTAGCTCCCCTCATGTCCCTGCTTTTCTCCTCCCCTTCACACTGCTGACTCACTGGCTAGAAAACTCTTAACATTCTGCTATTTTCAATCTCCACTCGGCCCTCTAACTGTGTCGATGCAGTAGGAACCCTTTCACTGTATTCTGACCGCTAACACTCTCCATTCCCAATGCTCTGCCACATCTACACCACCATTCCAGGGCTACCATACCGAAGACCACTCTCCGACCATCATCACAGCCAGGGCCTCTTTCCCAGAGCTCACAGGTGCCAGGTTCTCATTCCCTTGCCCCACAGTCCTTCCTAATGCTATCACCTGGTTAAACCACCTCTGCTACCCCTCCCAGACTCTAAACACCATGACCAATCCTCCCAGCATTCTCACATCCTGCACGCCCCCACCCAGTTCTTCCAAACCACCATTACCATCACCAGCCGTACCAAGCTCTGGAACCACTTTCTCAGCCCTACCAGCCTATATGCTGCTCCAGTCCTCAATATTACCACCTGCCTGTACCTGTGAAACCTTCCCATGTGCAGCAGGAGAGGGTCCTGGGGTTAAGAGAGGTTACAGGACAACATTGACGGCACAGTAAAATGAACTTTCAGCGACAACGGAAGCGACTGATTTCAAGTTTCGGCACACATATGCACATAATCATCGACCCCTAGCTCAAAAATATTACACGCACTCCCACAGCACAGTAATTAATAACAGAATTTAATAGCATATTGTCCTTTACATGGAATAAGACAACATATCCTATGACTCAGCGAAGGCAATGCCACATGCATTAGTCACAATGAAATCAGTACGTTGGCGCACACAGATGTGAAACTGCAGGCACCAGAATGTGTGCAATGGGAACGCTGTTTAAAAGAGAGGGAAAACCAGGTATTGGGATTGGAGTCTGAATCTGGCATGCACTTTCTTGGCCAAACAATAAAGAAATTCTGAATGACCTAAACTTGTGTTTACTTAGCAATAATTAAATATTGTTCCCTTAGCAAATGTTGTTCTTTCTTCGGAAAATAACGAATTGTGCACCTCGTGGTCTTAGACTCCAGTCCTTATATTATCTGGCTCACTGTGAGCAAAACATTGGAGATTTCTGTCTATAGCATATACCTATTATTATTCTGCGTAATATTGAAAACCCACCCAGGGCCCATGCTGAAGATTATCTGGTATTATATTAAATATGTAATTGCACCTTACCCTTATTGCTTTATCCCAGGAATGCTTTACTTAAATGAGCAGCTTAAATGAACAGCTACCCACGTTATGTACAGATGAATATTAATGTGGATGACCTTTTCCTTTCAAACTTTAAAGACACAAATATTTTGAAGTATTGATGAAATGAATATAAATCTACTTCAGCCTTTGAGTTCTAATAGTGTTCAGAAATTAGCTGACCTTTACTCTCGTCGTTTCGCAATCTCCAACTTACTGTACATGAACGAATGGTCCATCAGTGTAACCCTCACATTCCACCACTTCATAAACAGCTACTGTTCGAAAAACTTAGCAAATGGGGAATCTTCTTCCCAAACTCCCAATGTGAAGCACTGCCCAGGTCGGCTTATCATTGGCCACGTTTAACCCCAATCCCTGAAGGGTTCTGCTATCTCTCAGTAAGCAGTAAGTGGGTGGCACGGTAGCACAGTGGTTAGCACTGCTGCTTCACAGCACCAGGGTCCCGGGTTCGATTCCCGGCTTGGGTCACTGTCTGTGAGGAGTCTGCACGTTCTCCCTCGTGTCTGCGTGGGTTTCCTCCGGGTGCTCCGGTTTCCTCCCACAGTCCAAGGATGTACAGGTTAGGTGGATTAACCATGATCAATTGCCCCTTGGTGTCCAAAAAAAAGGTTAGGTGGGGTTACTGGGTTACGGGGATAATAGGGCGGAGGAGTGGGCTTAAGTTGGGTCCTCTTTCCAAAGGAAGACTTGATGGGACGAATGGCCTCTTTATGCACTGTCAATTCTATGAATCTATGATTTCTTCCATTTCCTCCTACCACTAACCTATGGAGTCTCTTGCCAATTGCCAATATTGCCAGTTTATCACCAAAATTTGCCAAGTCGTCGGATTCAGCGCCGGGAGCCACTGGCAATTCTGCTAAACTCAATCCCTGAAGGGTTCTCACAGAAGGAGGAATCTCATTCTGACTGTACCTGCACCCAGGGTACCTGTCACGTTACCTCCCCATTTCTATTCTGTACAGTTTATTTACTTGAACATTTTCCCCTCCGCTCTCAATGTTAAACTCCAATTTCTTCCCTTGCCGCTTTACGGACCAATATTTGCTCTTCTGCTCAGAAAAGGCACTTTGTCCCCTATCTGAACTTTCTGAAATCATTTCATCCCAATCATCTGCCTGTTAAATTTTATTGTTGTGAATTATTTACCGGTGGTCTCTCTTCAAAATCAATTTGAGTGCTCGGAGATCCCTGGTTGGTTGATTGTGAATACACAAAATTGATCTGAAATTGACAAGGAAATCAATGCAGGCGGAATACCACAGCTTTAACTATGAGTCTGGATCGCACAGACCTATTCGCAGTATATGCTCAATATGTCCAGTAGCTAATCCACCGGAACAAGGTTAAAAGAAGATTACAGTTCAAATGTAAAGTTAGTTCCAGCAGATTGAAATGTACAAAACCTAAGCATTGAATTTCACTTCCTGTTCAAATACCGTGGGTGAATACTCCATCGTCCGACGCCGATATTGTAATCGGCGATTGGGTGGAGAATCCCTTCCGACGCCCAAATCGGGAGAGCCGCACGTTTGATGCAGGTTTTCGACGCTCCCCCCCCTCCGTCATCAGCAGTTCCTTCCACAATGCTCCACCCCCGATGGGCCGAGTTCCCGGCCGCGCAGTTGACGTGTGATCGGAACCCGGCCTGCTGGCTGTACACTGTGTCCAGCGCCGCTGCACTCGGCTGGGATCCGTGTCTCTGGCCGGGGAGGGGCTTGGGGGGCTGGTGGGGGGTGGCCATGGGGCGGCCAGGGGGTGGCAAGGAGGTGACCAGTAGGTTCACCAGGGACCCGGGCATTCATCAGCCATTTTTGGCACGGGAAATGGGAATTTTACCCTGTGCCAATGCTAGCCTCTCACCGGTCCCAGAATCGGTGAGGGTTCGGTGCCGATTTTGGCATCGTAAAAACGCCACTGCTCCCACCTCGGTGTCGGCACTTAGCTGGAAAATCGGAGAATCCAGCCCTTGGTGTTCCCAGTTAGGTAGAAATAGATTCACCCTCAACCAATGTAAATAAATTAGGAAAATAAACTAAACTGAAACAAGTTTTGGATTATCCAGCTTGTCCCCTGTGGATATAATTTTAAAGATTCTATTCTGCACTAAAAATGCTTTAATATTTGTCCACTAAACAACACTGAGAGTACTTTAAAGTAGTTCATTGTATGTAAAATACTTTGAGCCCATTCTGCTGGGAGTGATGTATAAACATAAGTTTATTTTTCTAATACTTATTCAGTTATAGCACAAATTAAAATAGATTCAGTCAAAGAAATTACAAATGACTGATTTAGAACGTGAACATATTTTTGATTCACTCTGTTGTCTCCAGGAGCTTGTCATTGAGATGATGTTGCCAGTCTCACACGCCGTCTTGTTTGCGAGCAGGGTATTACATGGAAACGCATGGTGGAGGTGGTGCTGTTGAGGGATTGTCGCGGGGTTAGTAATCCAGAGACCCTGGGGAATGCCAAGTGTTCAAATCCCATCTGGTTCAGTAATTTCCTTCAGGGAAGGAAATCTGCCGTCCTAACCAGGTCTGGCCTCCATGTGACTCCAGACCCACGGCAATGTGGTTGACTCTTAAGTGCCCCACACAGTTGTATCAAATCGCAAAAAAGTCTCCAAGGAATGAAAGAGGACAATCCACCCGGTATCAACCTGGGCACCAGACACAATGGCAAACCCAGCCATGTCGGCCCTGTAAAGTCCTCCTTACTAACATCCGGGGGCTTGTGCCAAAGTTGGGAGAGCTGTCTCACAGACTAGTCCAGCAACAGCCAGACATAGTCATCCTGACAGAATCATGCCTTACAGATAACATCCCAGACACCACCATCACCATCCTGTCAATGGGACAAGACATACCCGGCAGAGGGGGCGGCACAGTTGGGAGCGAGTCCTTGGGAGTCCTCAACATCAGCTCTAGACCACATGAAGTCTCATGGAATTAGGTCAACATTGGCAAGGACAAGAAAGTCTCCTGCTGATTGCCACGTACCATCCATCGTCAGTTGATGAATCTGTACCCTGATTTGAGGACCACGCAGAGGAAGCACCGAGGGTGGCAAGGGCACAGAATGTATTCTGGGTGGCGGACTCCAAGGTTCATCACCAAGGGTGTCTTAGTAACACGACCACAAACCTAGCTGACCAAGTGCCAAAGGACATAGTTGCTAGGCTTGGTCTGTGGCAGCTGATTAGGGAACTAACAAGAGGAAAGAAACGTCCTCACCAACCTCCCGCAAGTGTATCTGTCCAGACGGTATCTATAGTATACTGACAATAGTACTAGTGTTCCAGAACATGCGTACCCCTAGCCAAGCTGTTGCAGTACGACGACAACACTGGCATCTACCCAGTAATGTGGAAAATTGCCTAGGAATGTCCTATACACAAAAAGCAGGACAAATCCAACCTGGGCAATTACCGCCCCATCAGTCTACCTTCGATCATCAGTAAAGTGATGGAAGGGGGTCATCAAGAAGCACTTGCCTTTCAGCAGACCGTGCCCAAATGCAGCAAGACCTGGACAATATCCAGGCTTGGGGCTGACAAGTGGCAAGTTACATTCTTGCCACACAAGTGCCGGGTAATGACCATCTCAATGAATAGAGAATCTAACCATCATCCCTTGACATTCAATGGCTTTACCATCGCTGAATCCTCCACTATCAACATCCTGGGGGGGGGGTTACCATTGACCAGAAACTGAATTGGACTAGCCACATTAATACTTTGACCACAAGAGCCAGTCAGAGGCTCGGAATCCAGTGGTGAGTAACTCACCTCCTGACTCCCCAAAACCTTCCATAACTCACAAGGCACAAGTCAGTGTCTGATGTGATATTTTCCTCTTGCCTGGGTGAGTGGAGCTCTACCAACACTCCAGGCGCTTTACACCATCCAGGACAATCCTTGATTGGCACCCCATCCACAAATATTCACTCCCTCCACAATCTCCAAACAGCGGCAGCCTTGTGTACCGTCTGCAAGATGCAGTGCAGGAACTCACCAGAGCTCCTTAGCCAGCACCTTTCAAACTCGTGACTGCTATCATCTCGAAGGCAAAGGGCAGCAGATACCTGGGAACACCACCACCTGGAGGTTCCCCTCCAAGCCACACACCATCCTGACTTGGAAATATATCGGCCGTTCTTTTACTCTCACTGGGTCAAGATCCTGGAGCTCCCTCCCTATCAGCACTGTGGGTGTACCTACACCACCAGGTCTGCAGCAGTTTAAACAGGAAGCTCACCACCACTTTCCCAACGCAAATTAGGCATGGGCAATTAATGCTGGCTTTGAATGAATAAAAAAAACTACAAGTTTCCATTATGTTGGTTAACAATAACCTGCATCAGTCATATGAATTGGTGACATAAACGTGGAAGCTGAGATTCTCAACCATCTTTCTTACCGACCTCAAAGAAGCCTCAATAATTATTGGACGGCTCACGTCTCTTTTTGGAAGAGATTGTCCTGCCCGCTCGCACATCATCAGTTAGGTGACAGTATCATCAATCCCACATTTCAGGGCAAATGGCATCTAATGACACTCCTTTTATAACTTCCTCAAATTTCCCTCGCTAGCAATTAAAAACTTAATGACGTTACTGCCAGACATCGGAATTCCCTGTTCACCCCGCTTTCCCAGGCCAAGTGAGTTTTGCCGTTGACCTTACGAGGCCAGTGTCGGGCGAAGGACACGGTTGGCAGGTGGGAAGAGGAAAGCAGATCGGGAAAAGGGGAAGCCAGGAGAGGAAGTCAGAGAGACAGCCCAACAGACACGCGAGTAAAGAAACTTAGTAAGAGAGCGTCGGTGAATGAAACAGCAGCGGGATTTTCCAGTCCCCTGGCCGAGTGTTCCCGAGAATCCGATGATCAGCAAATCCCGGATAGATGTGGACAGAAAGATAGAAACACAAAATGAACAATGTCTCGGGTTGAACAAGGTGACGTATGGGTTTGGCCCGAATTACAGCAATGTTTAATTGAGAAATGTCGATAGCAAAACAATTTCAATGTTATGTGGATTATTCATTCCTTTTGACCTTTTAGCATGTAAGTGCTTGCTAAGTAAATACTGCTGATTCACCCAGAATGAATATTAGACAATTTAAAACAGGGAACAGGGAGGGGATAATATTACCAGCATGCAAATCTCAGTGGCTCCACAATTTTATTATATGTAACGCAAGGGAGAAATTCTTCTCTCTTCCTGAAAATTGAGCAAGATGCCTGTTTCTTACTGAAATGAATGACAAAGAATCAGAATTCCTACAGTGCAGAAGGAGGCCATTCGGCCCATTGAGTCTGCACTGACCCTCTGAAAGAGCTCCCCACCTAGGCCCTCTCCCCGTAACCCAGTAACCCCGCCTCACCTTTTTGGACACTAAGGGATAATTTATCATGGGCAATCCATCTAACCTGCACATCTTTGGACTATGGGAGGAAATGGGAGCACCCGGAGGAAACCCACGTAGACATGGGGAGAACGTGCAGACTCCGCACAGACAGTGATCCAAGCCGGGAATCGAACCCGGCTCATGAGGTGGTCGAACGATTCTGCATCTGACGTTGCCGGGTACGTGAGACTCCAGATCACCCCGTATACACGCAGTCCACAGACCATCAACAGTATGACCATCTGGCGCTCGTACTTGGCCTGGAAGGAATAACGCATTCGTTCAGAGTATGGGTTCCAGTCTTCAACACCGGCATCAAATGTATCTAACTGCCCAAACAGAGGCACAGCGAATCAAAGAAATCCAAACCTGGTTCACAAAATCGGGGAGGTGGCTCAGCTGAGTAGGCCGCAGTGTCAACCGTAAACCAGTTTACTCCGCGTTGCCAGTTTAATAAAGACACGAGGAGTCCACACAGGGTGAAATTAGGGAACAAAGTTTTATTTACACAAATGATATGTACACTGGCAGGATCTTCTGTTCCACTGACATCAAACCCCCCCCCCCCCCACTGACGGTTCCCTGGCAGCAGAGGGTGTGAACGAGAAACTCCATTGACAATATCCCACCCTCGGCCCAAGGCGGGCAGCCACCATGGTGGAGTGGGTGGGGGCAGGGGGAATCTAATTTAGAGGGCAGCACAGTAGCATTGTGGATAGCACAATTGCTTCACAGCTCCAGGTTCGACTCCCGGCTTGTGTCACTGTCTGTGCGGAGTCTGCACATCCTCCCCGTGTGTGCGTGGGTTTCCTCCGGGTGCTCCGGTTTCCTCCCACAGTCCAAAGATGTGCAGATTAGGTGGATTGGCCATGATAAATTGCCCTTGGTGTCCAAAATTGCCCTTAGTGTTGGGTGGGGTTACTGGGTTATGGGGATAGGGTGGAGGTGTTGACCTTGGGTAGAGTGCTCTTTCCAAGAGCCGGTGCAGACTCGATGGGCCGAGTGGCCTCCTTCTGCACTGTAAATTCTACAATAATGCAGATTCACCCAGAATGAATATTAGACAATGTAAAGCAGGGAGGGAATGGTATTACCACCACGAAACAGCTGAGTGGCGTCACAATTTTATTATATATGACGCAGAGGAGAAATCCCCAATACTGGAGCTGAAATTCCTCTTTCTTCTTTCCCACCCTCTGGTGAAATAGTTCTGGAGGGTGGGGTTAATTGATTTTGCGCACACATTAGAATTCATACTCCCTTTTAGATGTTATATTTCCATTCGGAGAGGAGAGGTGACAATGTTTGGACTGTTCTCTCGCAAACAGGGAAGGATAAGAGGTGACCTAATAATAGTTTTCAAGATGATATGATGTTTTGATAAGAGTATCAACATTCAAATGAGGAATAGGCCATTCAGCCCCTCGAGCCTGCTCCGAGTAAATTGGGAAAAACAATTCCATTGGCTGAGTGAGTCAATAGAATTTGTAGGTTCAACATCAGTGAGAAAGTAGCTCGAGGGGAGAATTTCCTTTCACTCAGCGAGCATTTGGGATCCAGAACACAGCCTGAAAAGTTTTCTAGAAGTAGTTTATAACAAAATAGGCTGGGCACTCGAAGATGACAAATTTACAGGATTATGGACAGAAAGCGAGGATGTGAGACTACTCTTTCAAAGAGACAATTTCGGAAGGATGACCCAAGTGGCCTCCTTCTGTGCTGTACTTTTCTATTTGTCCACATTTACAAGCATGTGAATATACAAACAAGGAGTAGGGTAACAGTCCTTCCTGAGGATTCCCTTATTTCCCCTTTGTTTATTTTTGCTTTATCATTTTGATCCATCGATGTGTAATGGACATGTATCTATAAGTCAAACTGCAGGGCGAATGAGCAATTCAAAAAGTTGCAACATGGTATATGGTGCTGGATTTACAAACAGGAGAACTCAGACTCTGTGGCACGCGAGAGATGGGGTGGGACTCAATTCGATTGGCTGGTTGGTGGTCAATGAATTGGCCAAAAGACTGTATTCTGCCCAGTAACAGGAGGTGATTGGATCCTGCCTGAGTGGGATGTTTGCCAGAGGCCGAAGGAAGGCAGAGTCGGGTCCCTGGACACTGAGGGGAAAGGCCCTCCTCTCTCTGTCTCTCTCTCTCTCTCTCTCACACACATCCTTTTTCCAGGAAAGCTGTTGTATTTCTGAAACTGCAGAGACCTGAATGAATCCACGGTGAGAACCATTACAGACTGGAACTAGAAATCTCGCCCGAAAAGCCTGGTGGAGGACAATCTGCTGGAAACAACCATCATAGACTCTGAACTTTTACTTTCACTTCCTATTATCATCCCTCTTGTAAGTGTGTGTGTGTGTGTGTGCGTAGACGATGGAGACAAGTTAAAGTGGGGGATTAGGAATTAGATAATAGTCAACCAGTTGTATTTGCTGCCTATTTCATTATAGTTCTTGTTATAAATAAAAAGTAAGAAGTCTTACAACACCAGGTTAAAGTCCAACATGTTTGTTTCAAACACCAGCATTTGGAGCACTGCTCCTTCCTCAGGTGAAACAAACCTGTTGGACTTTAACCTGGTGTTGTAGGACTTCTTACTGAGCTCACCCCAGTCCAACACCAGCATCTCCACATCATAAATAAAACGTATTTGTGTTTAAATTTACAAACCTTAGACTGCCCCATCAGACCCCCCATCAGACACACCCATCAGACCCCCCCACCAGACCCCCCATCAGACTCCCCATCAGACCCGCCCATCAGACTCCCCCATCATTCCCATCAGACCCCCCATCAGACCCCCCATCAGACACCCCCCATCAGAATCCCCCATCAGACACCCCCCATCAGAATCCCCCATCAGACACCCCCATCAGACCCCCCCATCAGAATCCCCCATCAGACACCCCCCATCAGAATCCCCCATCAGACACCCCCATCAGACCCCCCCATCAGAATCCCCCATCAGACACCCCCATCAGACCCCCCCATCAGAATCCCCCATCAGACACCCCCCATCAGACCCCCCCATCAGAATCCCCCATCAGACACCCCCCATCAGACTGTCCCATCAGTATTTCATGTTTTCAGATACAGAACCTTTAGTTTTATCCTTTTATCAATTTTCTTAAAACCTCTGGTCTCCTCTGCTGATTTGCTTCGAGATTTGTACTCTCTATCATTTCCTGCCACAGTCTGTTTTCCATTTCCCGATATAACACTTTACTCTTCTGCCTTGTCTATCTACGCAAACATCATGCTGTAACACATCTTTCTGCTATGAGCCTTTTTTTTCATAATTCATCATTAGCGATCTTAATGAGCTTCAACAGGCCGAAGAAGGTGGCTTTGAAAGAATGGAGTGAGTTACAGAGATGAAGAATTTGAAGACGAGAATTGTGGAGGGGTAAGGGTGGATACAACTCTGCTGGTGGTGGAGACAGAAAGGGAGGCATAATGTGGACCAGAGGAGGCATTCTGGGTGGAATTAAGCAAATTGCTATGGAGGGAGTTGACCGTGAGGAACACATTTTGAAATAAAGGTACTGTAAATATTTTAAAGTCATTAATTAAATCCATTTATGCTTTACTCAATTCACTTTACACATCCTAAATTGCTGAGAGTCACACAATACCTAGAATGAGCAAGATGGGCGTATAAGATTCAATCCTAATACCAATTAAATTCATACTTTATACAGTTCCTGTGGTAAACCAACGTGAATAAGTAATTGTTTAATGAATGAGTGAAAGAATAAATGAGTTTCTATCAAAATACATTAAGTTTTAATTGAACCTTAAGCACGGGAAGAAGCTTTCAACCTAATAATAAAAGTGGTTTAGAAACCTGAAAGAAACTAAACATGTTTTCTAGGTTTGATCAACAGTATTTAGTAAAGTCAAAACTTGCCTTTAAGCTTATTAATCAAGAAGATTAACAGGGTGTAATCTGAAAAGTTATCACATGGAAGCAGGTCCACTGTTAAAGAAAAACAAAAGAAATGAGCCAATCAAATTCCACAATTCACTTATCTAAAATCTGGATTATAATTTTTGTAAATTGAAGGCAAGTTTGTTCAGACAGATTAGGGAGGGCCTCGCTACACTTGGTATTTATACCTGCACTTTCACAATCGCTATAAACCTGTGCGTCAGCTAAGAATCTTGGTTTTCTATTGATTTCCCTGATTTTGCTATGGAAATTAGGCAATGGGATAAAATGGTTGAAGCTGAGTACAGGGCTTTCTTTAAGTTCCAGTTTTGATTAGCACTAACCTCCTGACCCTGTTGCAAGATGTGCAAACCTTTACTCCACTTGGGACCCCAAGTTAGAGAAACATTCTTCGGTTACATTTCCCGGCATGTTCAGGCTCTTCCTAAACATCCATGCCTTGCTGCATCGCCTGCAACTCAATGAAGAGGTGCATTATGTGTATAACTGGTGTTCCCGTTCCTCACAAGTCTCCTCCCATCCCGTTTCGTCTCATTCCAGCAGCACAACATTCCAATAATGTCTTCCTTGTCTGCTTAATACAGCTTCCCTTTAAATTAATCCATGGTATTTGCCTCAACTATTCATTGTGGGCGTGAATTTCACGTTCTCACCACTCTCTGGACAAAGAAATGTTTCCTGAATTCCTAATTGGTTTTATGATAAATGACATGATAACACTGTACAAACTGTTCATATACTTGGAGGTCACCCGTCATCGTAGTCAGCTGTTGCTGAAAATCTGGGACAGAGAAGATATTCTTGCTGACCACAGGGATGCCGTCATCGCCACTATCTTTAAGTAAGGAGACAAAGCGGACTGTGGGAAGTACTGAGGAATCCCCCTAATCTCCATCTCTGGAAGATCATCGCCCAAATCCTCATTAGCCGCCTTCTTCCAGTCGCTGAGGAAATACGTCTGGAAAGCCAGTGTGGCAGCAACCAAACCCTGGAACAATGGACATGATTTTCACTGCTCGCCAACTTCAAGAGAAATGCCTGGAGCAACAGCAAACACTCGACATGGCCCTCATCAATCTGACCAAGGCTTTTGACTTGGGAAATGCTATGGAAGACCCTGTCAAAGGGCCAGATGTCCAGAGAAATCCATCAACAAGATGTCGGCTATAGTCCTCATCGACGGAAATAAGACAGAAACCTTCGAGGTTAAGACTGGTGTCAAGCAGCGATGTGTCATGGCCTTTGCCCTTTTCTCCATCTTCATCGCTACCATCCATCACCTTGTCAAGAGCAAGCTTCCCGATGGAATGGGTATAGTCTACAGGATGGATGGAAAACCTTTCAACCTCAACCGGCGACATCACTTCTGGAACTTCAGTATATGGATGACATCACCAACTCTACTCTCTCAGTGGAGAATCTCCAAACCACGCTTGAAACCTTCACGGAAGCATAACGAAGAATCAGTCTCAGCTTCAACCTCAAGAAGTCACAAGTCCTTTAACAACCCACCCCAGGGAATGATCCGCAGCAGAATTCTCCACTGGTGGTATCCTTGCCAGCAATGCTCGATGCGTGGGGTGGCCACAATGGGAAACCCCATTGGCCGGCTCGGGAATGGAGAATCCCGCTGCTGGCAGGGGTCAGCACACAGGATAACACGGCTGGCGGGAAAGAGAATCCCACCCCTAGTCTCTCCCTCCATCAATATCAATGGAGAAACCCTCCCAGACGTGGAGCATTTCCCCTACCTGGGGAGCCATCTCCCATCTCAGGCTGAGCATCGATGCGGAGATCCAGCATCATATCCAATCCGCGAGTGCCTCCTTCGGGCATCTGAGGACAAAAGACTTCGACGACTGCAACATTTATGCTTAGAACAAGATCCTCTTGTACACGACAGTCACTGTACCAACTCTTCCATACGGCGCAGAAACCTGGACTATATACAGATGCCACCTCAAGGTCGGGGAGCGGTACCTTCAACGCTGTCCGAGTCACATTCTCCGCATCATCTGGGAGGGCAGGCGTACTAACGTCATTGTCCCTGAGAGAGCCAGGAGCACCAGCATTAAGACCGTGATCATCCAAAACCAACTCCGCTGGGCCGGCCATGTGCTTCGGATGTCAGAGTCCTGACAGCCAAAGCAAATCTTCTTTGTCCAGCTCAAGGAAGGCTTCCAAACAAGAGGAGGATAAAGAAAGTACTTCAAAGATACCATGAAGGCTTACCTCAAGAAATGCAACATAGACATCAATGTCTGGGAGACATTTGCTCAGAAGAGACCTACTTGGAGGAACCTCCTGATTGAGGGAACACAATTCTTAGAGAGCACCCAATGGAAGAGGAGGCTTTGAAAACGGGGCTGAGAAAGGAATACCAGCGATCCAGAGTCCAAGGACCGATCCCACCTCCTGGAAACACCTGCCAAGCATGCGGTCGAAGATGCGGCTCTAGGATCGGGCTCACCAGCCAAGCAAGGACCCACAGAACCCATGACCCAGTAACACGGAGTTTCCTACGTGGACAATCATACTCTTTAGTGAATGATCATCGAAGAAGTGTGGATTCCTGTCACAAATCCGTGAGGATCTCACTGAATAGCAGAACAGGCTCCAGTGATTAAACTTTCTGATCATCTGTTATTGGACACTTCATGTGTAACGTGCAGAAAATTTTTTGCAAGAACCCCCAGGTTGAATTTCCCCCAGATTTGGGGGTTATTGCCCACCCATTCCCACAGCACACTGAGCCACTCTCAGGGTGGTGATCGATCGTTTTTAGATTACAAGCAGTGCATCATCGAAGGCCTCAGAACTCATATCTGTCCTTTGTCTCTACATTTACATATTAGTGCAGAATTAACTTTTGTACAAGTTGTCAAAAGTTATCAGGGGGAGGCTAGGAACACAGTGTTCAACTTGCTGATAGGCTTCCTACCATCTCACCAAAACCAGTCGAGGCTTTATCTTGGAAGGTGAAATCTACGGGTTCAGACAGTGCTGTCTATGAAACCAACCGAATATTGTAGCCTTTGGGTTTTTAAAAATTATATATTCTTTTCACGAAATGGGGGCATTCTGGCTAGGCCAGCATTTTCTGTCCATCCCTGATTGCCCTGGAGAGGGTGGTGATGATCTGCCAGCAGAGTGCTGCTTAGCACTGCCTGTTACATTTACTGGTTAAATGGAAGTGTGAAAAAGGGCACCGAAGCCCTGAAACGCAAGCTGGGGTTTACAAGCAGCTGCCAATCTACAGCAATCCACCCCGAATTCTAGTACTGTCCTTACTCAATATGGCCCATCTGTGCCTCACGCCCCACATTCACTCTGAACAGAATCACAGAATTGTTACGTTGCAGAAGGAGGCCATGAAACCAAGATTGATAAAGTCCATCCACATGAGCAGCAAAACCACACAACTGTTTAGACTGATATAGGCAGAGGCACAAGCAATTACATGTAATCCCTAATCAATGCACTTTCACAATTGCTATTGTTTGCCGTTCTATTGTATTTACCTGTCACTTATCCCCCTTCGCATTGCTGATTTCCTGTTTGTGCTGGGATCCAATCCCACCAGTACCAGGAGCTCATTGGCAATACTCTCCAGGAATGATCAGTCCTGTGTGCCTGGCAGCACAATGTTGTCAGCATTGTATTGGATCACAACCCCAACCAACATCCACATATCCCCAACGTCCAGTAGCAGTCACGTGCTGGCTGATTTATCCGCCAGGCCCAGAGTCAGTGAGACCAACCCCCAATCCCAACAACCTCACCCTGGCAAATCCCTCCCCTCGCCCCAGCCCTCACCCCACAGCCACTGTCCTGACTGTGACCAATTGTTGCCGATCAAACCTGTTGGCTCAATCTTTTGTCATGTGGTATATTTATGCGTATTAATTTCTCCGTACATTTTTGGCTCCTCTCATGATGTTTTGGGGTTGTCCATCACAGTCAGTGTTGTGTGGGAGGCATTGTCTTACAATGGAGGCCTTGGGGATAGATATTCCATGCACACTCTCCACAGGCTCCCCTGCTCCTTTTGATGTTCAATAAATGTGGACAATGCCTGACGCCAATGCAATCTAGTCCAAATGAACTCATGTCAGTTTGTCATGCAAAGAGCCCATTTGCATTGTGCACTTATCCTGAATGCCTAGTATCGGTGTTAAAGGCCAGTCCAACGCGGCCTTTTCAAATGTTGAACCATTGCCAAAATGAGTCCAACATTCAGTGACTGCCAGGACCAGCTGTAGATGCAGCCCCTGTGCTTCACGGTGCTGGAAACATCTGCTGCCAAGCACTGCCATCAGGAACGGCCTCGTCTGTCAAATAAGATAGTTATCCCGTCCACCCCCCCCCGGAAACCATCGCCCGATCATCCCGTCTGAAAATCTGGGGGTTTGCCCTTGATTATTCGGTCTGTGTGATTTAACACCATTTAAACAAACAAAGCAGCAGGGTAGCATGGTGGTTAGCATAAATGCTTCACAGCTCCAGGGTCCCAGGTTCGATTCCCGGCTGGGTCACTGTCTGTGGAGTCTGCACGTCCTCCCCGTGTGTGCGTGGGTTCCCTCCGGGTGCTCCGGTTTCCTCCCACAGTCCAAAGATGTGCGGGTTAGGTGGATTGGCCATGATAAATTGCCCGTAGTGTCCTAATTAAAGTAAGGTTAAGGGGGGAGTTGTTGGGTTATGGGTATAGGGTGGATATGTGGGTTTGAGTAGGGTGATCATGGCTCGGCACAACATCGAGGGCCGAAGGGCCTGTTCTGTGCTGTACTGTTCTATGTAAAGCAGAGAGTCAGCTGATTAAATCACGTAAACCTTCAGGCTCCACTGCAGCGCTGAGGTCCCAGGTCCCAGGTTCGATCCCGGCCCTGGGTCACTGTCCTTGTGGAGTTTGCACATTCTCCCCGTGTTTGTGTGGGTTTCACCCCCACAACCCAATAATGTGCAGGTTAGGTGGATTGGCCACGCTAAATTGCCCCTTAATAAGAAAACAAAATAATTGGGTACTCTAAATTTATTTTTTTTAAACCCTTCAGGCTCCAATTCTCTACTGGCTCCTGTCACATGAAATTCAGCACTAATTTGTAAAAATGGCCCTGGCAAGACATCATCGTTATGTTGCAATCACACATGGGGGGGGGGGGGGGGGGGGGGGGGGGGGTAAGGAAGAGCTACAGGAATATTTGATGTTCAGCACATTGTGCACAGAGTAGATATCGCTGCAATGTGAAGAGGTTGTTGTAAATGCTCCAGAGGCATTTAACCATAACCATCCCACCCCTCCCCCCTCCGCCCTCCAGGACACAACATGGCCCCTTTAAGGCAAGGCCTCTGGTACTTAATCTCATAAATCCAGTATAACAGACCAGTGGCAGTTAGTCACAAAGCAGTAACTCAATCAAACAATTCTGAGGATGTCATAAACCATAAGAGCAAAGTTCAAGCAGTTTATGGATGTCAACAACCTGTTTCCTTGACAAAATGCAATTGGCAATCAGCTCAGATGGTTTTTGTGTATTTTTGAGTCTCTGGGTAAAAGTAGCAGCAGGTGTGCTGATTCCAGTGTGATGCAGGTGAAAAGGTGATCAAAATAAACTTTTTCTTTTCGATCACAGGCATCATGGACGGGGCCAGCGTTTATAGCCAATCAGAATTGCCCCTTGAGGAGGTGGTGGTGAGCTGCTGCTGTCTACATGGGGCAGGAACACCTGCAGATACTGGCGACAATGTGCCAGGATTTAGGCCCAGTGACGGTGACTCAGCTCTGGCTTGGTGACTGCCACTTTCACCTCTGAGTCAGAACGCTATGGACCTGAGCACAGATGTCAAAGCTGACATCCCAGTGCGGTTCTGAGGGAGTGCTCTGCTGGCAAAGGTGCTGGGCGCAATTTACTGGCCTTGCTCGCCTGGCTTGGTGCCGCTTCAAGGCCATTGAATCTCGTGAGAGGCCTCTTGTCAGATTCAACCGAACCTTGTGAGACGTCACAATCTGGATCTCGCTGCGCTGGGTCAGAACCAGATCAGCAAATTGATATGTCTGCACCGGATCCTCCCTCCACCCGGGAACTAACGGCCTCCCCAGCAACCAGCAAGGGGAGGTCATTTAGCACTGCTCCACACAACTGTGGATGAAGCGTAACAGCACCTTGGGGGGGGGGGGGGGGGGCTTTGGAGACGCAAGGTGCGCCTTGGCTCTCCCCCTGGCACCTAACCACCTTGGCATTGCCACCCTGGCCCCAGGGGCCCCCAGAGGACGCTCGCCAGGGGCATCGTAGGCCATGGGACATGGTAAGCAGCAGGCTGCCTCCACCTCTGATGTGTGTCCTGAGTACACGCCTAGACACAGCGGTAGAGCACGGAGCGGTTTAAGCAAGTTGAGGATCACTGAGAGGGCATGGGGTGGGCGCGGGGGAGGGGTGTAGGGCGGAAGAGGGGGGGGTGAGAGGGGAATGGATGGGGCAGGGGTTGGGAATGATGGGGAAGAGGGGGGTGGGGGGGACGACACCATCGGAGGCTAGGGGAAGTCACCCAAGACAATCACCAGAGGTTGGAATCGAACCCAGGTCCCTGGTGTTGTGAGGCAGCAGTGCCAATCACCGTGCTACCTTGCCACCCGATCGGTTACAGGCACCTCCGGGATACCACGGGTGGTAAAGGAAATGCGCAATCGCCCGTTGGTCGCCCAGGAGTTAATTGTCACCATCTTGTGGAACTCCAGCCAGGCCGTGGAACATCAAACCCAAGAAGGGATTGGTGAAAACGCCGTGCACACAGGCCCAAGAGCGACTGGCCAGTCCCAAGGATACGGGGAAGGCCCACTGCAGGGGTCTGCTGGTGCTCCTGACAGATGGAACATTGCTGGCCAACATCTCGATACCCCCATCCGGTCCCGCCCACCAGACGTAGCTTTTCACCGGCATCTTCATTTTGGACACCCCAGGATGTCCGTTGTGAAGGTCCTTCATCAGGGCAGCCTGTCCTCTGCCGGGGCAGCGACCCTGGTGCCCCACAGGAGGAGCCGTCCTACACGGTCAAATCCGACAATTCTGAGGAGAAAGCCTTCAACTCCCCTGGTAGCTGCCGATGCGGCCCACCGCTCAGCACCGACTCCCCTGGTAGCTGCCGATGCGGCCCACCGCTCAGCACCGAATGCAGCCCACCGCTCAGCACCGACTCCCCTGGTAGCTGCCGATGCGGCCCACCGCTCAGGACCGACTCCCCTGGTAGCTGCCGATGCGGCCCACCGTTCAGCACCGACTCCCCTGGTAGCTGCCGATGCGGCCCACCGTTCAGCACCGACTCCCCTGGTAGCTGCCGATGCGGCCCACCGCTCAGCACCGACTCCCCTGGTAGCTGCCGATGCGGCCCACCGCTCAGCACCGACTCCCCTGGTAGCTGCCGATGCGGCCCACCGCTCAGCACCGACTCTCCTGGTAGCTGCCGATGCGGCCCACCGCTCAGCACCGAATGCAGCCCACCGCTCAGCACCGACTCCCCTGGTAGCTGCCGATGCGGCCCACCGCTCAGCACCGACTCCCCTGGTAGCTGCCGATGCGGCCCACCGTTCAGCACCGAATGTCACAACTTGGTCTGTGTCCAGTCACGAATACGCGAGGCAGTGATGGGCAAGGAGTCCATGATGTTCAGGACAACAATCACTTTGTCCGCTGTAGGGGGGGCTCACGGTCTCCATCTGCAGGGGGGAGACGGCTCAACACATCAGCGGCTTGGCCTTGTTAAACGCTGTATCCTGGGCCTCACCTCAAACCCGAGGCTGGTGCTTTTCCAGAACAGAAGCAAGTGGAGAGAGGTGAAGACAGTAGCCAGATTCGGAATGAAGCACCCGTAATAATTCAGTAATCCTAGGAAAGAGCGACATTCCATGGCGTCTCGGGGAGTAGGGGCCATTTTGATCATCCTTACCTTCTCAGCAACCGGGTGCAGGCCACCTCGATCCACCCGATACCCCACCCCCCCCCACCCCCCCCCCGATATTCTTTCACGCGGAACACGCACTTCGTGTGGCGCAGGAGGACCCCATATTTGGAAAATCGTTTCAACGCCACCCCGAGGGTTTGCAAATGTTCTTGTTCCACGGCCCCTGTGACTATCACATTGTCTAACTAAACACCATATGCAGCAATCCACGCAGGGTGTTCTCCATGATGTGCCAGGAGACTGCCCACGCCAAGGAGATTCTGAACGGAAGCCGGGTGTACTCAGAGAATCCCTTGTGCGAATTGATGGTGTTGTTCTTCCGTGAGGCTTTATCGAGCACCAGCTGTAGATAAGCGTTGCTCACAGATCCTCAATGTGAAGTAAAAGATAACAGTCTAACCTCGAAGCTGTGTTCTCCGCAGAGACGGACTGTCTTACTCGGCTTCATGAGGGGGACCAAGGGCTCAGCCCAATCAGCGAAGCTCACTGGCCGAATAATGTCCAAGCTCTCCCAGCACTGCAGTCCAGCCCCAACCTCCTCCAATCAATCGGAGGCAACCGGGTGGGCACAAAATATCGGGGCTGGATGTCCAGGTCTACCTGGACCTGGTGCTACTGAAGGAGAACTACGCTCAGCAGACCAACAAGATCTACGCCAGGCACTGCCCGTCCATGCGGCACCAACTTCCCGGTGAGTCTGTGGAATATTTCTGGCGTGCCCTGCTCGCCCTGGTGAGAGACTGTGACTGCCAGGCCGTTTCGGCCACTGAACATTCGAACCTGCTGATGAGAGACGCGTTCGTTATGGGCTAAGGGTCGAACTATATCCGCCAGCGCCTCTTAGAAGGGGCCACGCTTGACCTCGCGGTGACCAAGAAACTGGCGCTCTCGCTCACAGTCGCCTCACACAACGTACAGGCCTATGCCCCCGACCGCACGGCCCACCCCTCCTGTGCATTGTGAACCAGCGGCCACCCCATCGTGGACCCCATCAGCGACCGCCCCCAGCCAACCCCAAGCCTGCGCCGCGCGGCAGCCAACCAACCCCGGGGACCCAAGTGCTACTTCTGCGGCAGACAAAACACCCCCGGCAGCGCTGCCTGGCACGGAACGCGCTCTGCAAGGCCTGTGGCAAGAAGGGACATTTCGCTGCAGTGTGCCAGGCCCACTCAATCGCCTCTATTGTCCCGGCACCCCCCACGTGCGGCCCGTGGGCGCCGCCATCTTGCCTGCCCCAGGACACGTGTGGCCCATGGGTGCCGCCACTTACCCACCTCAGGACCCCTGCCCATCGAGCACCTGGTTGGGCCGCTCGTCTCCTGCAAACGCCGGCGACCAGCCGCGTCTCACCTCCGTCACGATCAACCAGTCTCGACCACACAACCTCGCCACCGCGTTGACAAAGGTGAAGGTCGACGGGCACGAGATCTCCTGCCTTCTGGACTCCGGGAGCACTGAGAGCTTCATCCACCCCGATACGGTAAGGCGCTGCTCCCTCGCGGTACACCCACCCCGATACGGTAAGGCGCTGCTCCCTCGCGGTACACCCCGTTAACCAAGGAATCTCCCTGGCCTCCGGATCCCACTCCGTGGCGATCCGGGGGTACTGCATCGCCACCCTCACCATTCAGGGCATAGAGTTCAGCGGCTTCCGGCTCCCCAACCTCCGCGCTGCCTTGCGCTGCGCTGCTACTCGGCCTGGACTTCCAGTGCAACCTCCAGAGCCTAATCCTGAAATTTGGCGGGCCTTACTGTGTGCGGCCTCACGACCCTTAAGATCGACCCGCCTTCCCTGTTTGCAAACTTCACCCCGGATTGCAAACCCATCGCCACCAGGAGCAGACGGTACAGCGCCCAGGACAGGACCTTCATCAGGTCTGAGGTCCAGTGGCTGCTGCAGGAGGGCATCATCGAGGCCAGCAACAGCCCCTGGAGAGCCCAAGTGGTAGCGGTGAAAACCGGGGAGAAAAACAGGATGGGTCGTTGACTACAGTCAGACCGTCAATCGGTACCCGCAGCTCGACGCGTACCCCCTCCCACGCATATCTGATATGGTCAATCAGATTGCACAGTACGGGGTCTTCTCGACAGTGGACCTGAAATCTTCCTACCACCAGCTCCCCGTCCGCAAGGCGGACCGCCCGTACACTGCGTTTGAAGCAGACGGCCGCCTTTACCATTTCCTTAGGGTTCCCTTTGGCGTCACCAATGGGGTCTCGGTCTTCCAACGGGAGATGGACCGAATGGTTGACCGGTACGGACTGTGGGCCACTTTCCTGGACCGAGACAACATCTGCGGCCACGACCAGCAGAACCACGACGCTAACCTTTCGAAATTTCTCCACACCGCCAAACTCCGCAACCTAACTTACAACCAGGAGAAGTGTGTGTTCAGCATGAACCGATTAGCCATCCCCGGCTATGTGGTTCAGAATGTGGAGTTCTAGGGCCCGACCCTGATCGCATGCGCCCCCTCATGGAACTCCTCCCTCCCCCACTGCCCCAAGGCCCTCAAACGATGCCTGGGGTTCTTTTCGTACTACGCCCAGTGGGTCCCTAACTATGCTGACAAGCCCCGTCCACTCATCCACTCCACCGGTTTCCCACTGATGGCCGAGGCTCACCAGGCCTTCAACCGTATCAAGGCCGACATCGCCAAGGCCGCGATGCACGCGGTCGACAAGACGCTCCCCTTCCAAGTTGAGAGCGACACATCAGATGTCGCTCTGGTCGCCACCCTCAACCATGGCATTCTTTTGCCACACCCTCCACGCCTCCAAAATTCGGCACTCCTCCGTCGAAAAGGAGGCTCAAGTTATCATTGAAGCTGTGCGGCACTGGAGGCATCACCTGGCCGGCAGGAGATTCACTCTCCTCACTGACCAACGGTCGGTTGCCTTCATGTTTAACAACATGCAGCGGGGCAAGATCAAAAATGATAAGATCTTGAGGTGGAGGATCGAGCTCCCACCTACAATTATGAGATTTTGTATCGCCCCGGTAAGCTCAACGAGCCCCCCCGGTGCCCTGTTCCGAGGTACATGTGCCAGCGCACAAGTGGACCGACTCCGGACCCTGCACGATGATCTCTGTCACCCAAGGGTCAACCGCTTTTACCATTTCATAAACGCCCGAAGCCTGCCCTACTCCATCGAGGAAGTCAGGGCTGTCACCAGAGACTGCCAGGTCTGCGCGGGGTGTAAACCGCACTTCTACCGGCCAGACCGTGCGCGCCTGGTGAAGGCCTCCCGCCCCTTTGAACGGCTCAGCGTGGACGTCAAAGGGCCCCTCCCTTCCACCGACCGCAACACGTATTTTCTCAATGTGGTCGACGAGTATTCCCAATTCCCCTTTGCTGTCCCATGCCCGATATGACATCTGCCATCGTCATCAAAGCCCTCAACACCATCTTCGCTCTGTTCGGTTTCCCTGCCTACGTCCACAGCGACAGGGAATCCTCATTCATGAGCGATGAGCTGCATCAGTTCCTGCTCAACAGGGGAATTGCCTCGAGCAGGACGACCAGCTATAACCCCCGGGGAAACGGGCATGTGGAGCGGGAGAATGGGACAGTCGGAGGGCCGTCCAGCTGGCCCTACAGTCCAGAAACCTCCCGGCCTCCCGCTGGCAGGAGGTCCACCCCGACGCACTTCACTCCATTCGGTCGTTCCTGTGAACTGCGACTAACGAAACCCCCCATGAACGTCTCTTTGCATTCCCCAGGAATTCCACCTCCGGGGTTTCGCTCCAAACGTGGCTAGCAGCTCCAGGACCCGTTCTCCTCCGTAAGCACGTGTGGCTCCACAAGGCGGACCCGTTGGTTGAGAGGGTACAGCTACTCCACGCTAACCCACAGTATGCCTACGTAGCGTACCCTGACTGCCGCCAAGACAGAGTCTCCCTCAGGGACCTGGCACCAGCTGGGTCCCCACACACTCCTCCCTCTGCCCCAGCGCCACCCTCGCTCCCCCCGGCGCACCCCACCACAGGCCCCACTTCAGGACAATCCGTCCTCCCCTTGGTCCCACCCAGGGACGAAGAAGATGTCGGCACGCTCCCGGAGTCACCAAAGACCAAGCCGACGCCTGAGTCACCACCAGCACTGCGCCGCTCTCAACGGCAGATCAAGGCGCCCAATCGTCTAAATTTGTAACCTTCCCTGTAATTTTAAAGCCAATCTGTATGTAAATAGTTTTCCACCACCCCCGGTGGACTCATTTTTAACAGGGGGTGAATGTGGTCGTCACCACTGTTGGGCTGGTTTAGCTCACTGGGCTAAATTGCTGGCTTTTAAAGCAGACCAAGGCAGGCCAGCAGCATGGTTCGATTCCCGTACCAGCCTCCCCGGACAGGCGCCGGAATGTGGCGACTAGGGGCTTTTCACAGTAACTTCATTGAAGCCTACACGTGACAATAAGCGATTTTCATTTCATTTCATTTTTTCATATACTGGTATTACGGTAAGGCGCCTGCACTACAGGTACGGGGGTAGATCCTTGTCTGCTGGCTCCGCCCAGTAGGCAGAGTATAAATGTGTGTGCTCTCCGTACAGCAGCCATTTCGCCAGCTGTGGTAGGAGGCCACACATCTCGATTACTCTCTACTCTCGTCTCATCGTAATTGACAGTGCATCAAGAGGTATGTGTTAAAGGAATTCAAGTAATGTAGAATTGAACTTTTTTGATAGCGTGGAGAAATTTGGAGATGTCAAGTCGAGAGGTGATGAATGTTTGGTGAATGTGAGTTTCCATGGCATTGGGAAATTGGGTATGTCGATCAGTCACACCGCCTATCACCTGTTCTACATCTACCCAAGGTGAAATTAGGGACCATTTAATTCATGCAATTATCAGGGAAGATGGTGGTGTCGTAGTAATGCTACAGGACCAGTAATCCAGAGGCCGATGCTCTGGGGACATGGGTTCAAGTCCCACCACGGCAGCTGGTGGAATTTAAACTCAATTAATTAAATATCTGGAATCAATAACTGTGGTGATGACTGTGGAACTGTCATCCATTGTTTGACTGGTTTACTAATGCCCTTTAAACAAGGAAATCTGCCATCCTTACCTGGTCTGGCCTGTGATTCCAGAGCAATGGGGCTGACTCTTAAATGCCCTCAAGAGAAATTAGGGATGGGCATCAAATGATGGCCTTGCCCACGTCCCATGAACGAAGGGCTCGACAGAGGAGACGGGAGAAACTGTTCCCGCTCGTAAAAGGATCAAGAACGAGAGGGCCCAGATTGAAAGCGATTCGCAACAAAAGGCAAATGTGATGGGAAGAAAACCCTTTTCACACAGCGCGTGGTTGGGGTCACTGTCTGGGAGTGTGGTGGAGGCAGGTTCAATCGAGGCATTGAAGAGGGCATTAGATGATTAGTTGAGTAGAAACAATATTCGGGGTGGGAATGGCAAGAGCTGCTGCAGACACGATCGCCAAATAGCGCCATAATACTTCTGTGATTGTGTGATATGACAAACAGACTGTCTTTGAATTTGTCTTGGTATTACTTATCTATTGAGCTCGTACCTCTTGATTATCCTTAACTATCTTCAAGGGACCTTTGTACGACCCACGTTCTTTAGATTCCTTCCTTATTTTTATATACATGCTGTTTTTTTGATTGGCTTGTAGATTGGAGTAACAAGCCAGGTTAGTCATAAGGCTCAATGGGGGAAATCATTTTCAAACATTCAAGAGCAATTTTCGATAAATTCACTGAATGGCCCTCAGGTTTACCCAGCGGCCTTGAGTGGGTGAAGGTTCTGTCCAGGGAATGTTTGGATTGCAGAGTTAGATTGAGGTGTGTATGGTTGTACGTGACTCTCAGAAGCACCTGTGTAACATACAAACGGTTAGAAGAGCTAAGAATTGCGATCAGGGGCTTCGCCACACGGAGAATAAAGATCTATTGAAAAAAATTGGAAGTTTAGAAAAGTAACAATAAAAAAGACAAGTGGAAGCCATTAATGTCATACATTTACAATAAAAATTATATTACTGCTCACTAACATGATCATTTTATATCTCTCCAATTCAGTTTGAAATGTGCAAGTGAAAGAAGATTTATGCCATTGCTTTCCGTCCATCTGTTAACCCATCACACATTCAGCCAAATATGATTAAGATTTAATTTCCAACTTTGCAGAGCTGACAGCGAATCTAACCCAAAAGGAGCCAAATCTGAAGCTGTGCTGGACTCGGTCAAATTGATTTCCAGTGGGCATGTCCTCTACCAGCATTGCAAAGTTAAAACATCACCCACTTCCTGTCATCCCTCCAGCGCAAGCTGGTTACACTTCAGAAATGCAGCACTGGTAACCCACTGGTTAATGCCGTCACGTCCAATTCCTTACATATGGGGGGTTTATTACCATTGCACGCAGCAAACATTCCGCCTGCTCAAACCATGAAAATTCTGGGAGCATTCACTGAGTTCACATTGCACACCTGTACAAGATAGTGGTGAGATTGCTTCATTCAGGCACAGATTGGAGTTACTGTGCAGGATTTCCTACCCCCCCCCCACCCCCTCCGGCCGCAGCGTGTTATGCAGTGGTGGAGGCTGCGTGTCATTGGCTGCAGCCGGATCTTGCTGCCCAATTGGGTTTCCCATTGTTCGCACTCTTTGCCGCCAGGTAACCGCTGACGGGGACTTGCTATTGGAGGAACTGGACAATCTCACTGGCAGGCGTGGCTGTAAAACCCCACCCAATTAACCCTCACAACAACTTGCATTTATGTCACAACTTTGACATGGATAAACTTGACAAAAGCATAATGGGAGGAAACCGGAGCAGCCGGAGGAAACCCCACGCAGACACGGGGAGAACATGCAGACTCCGCACAGATTGTGACCCCGGGGACTAAGTCAGGAAAACCGGCACCAACCACTCCGGCTTCAACAGCCCCCGAAAGTGAGGAATTCTCCAAATTTTCGGGGGCTAGGTTGATGCCGGAGGGATTGGCGCCACTCCAGCCGGTGCCAAAGGGCCGGCGCGAGTTCAAGCATGCGCGGACCAGCCGACGTATTTCTGTGCATGCGCGGACCAGCCGACGTATTTCTGTGCGTGCGCGGACCAGCCGACGTATTTCTGTGCATGCGCGGACCAGCCGACGTATTTCTGTGCGTGCGCGGACCAGCCGACGTATTTCTGTGCATGCGCGGACCAGCCGACGTATTTCTGTGCATGCGCAGGCCAGCCGACGTATTTCTGTGCATGCGCAGGCCAGCCGACGTATTTCTGTGCATGTGCAGACCAGCCGACGTATTTCTGTGCATGCGCAGGCCAGCCGACGTATTTCTGTGCATACGCGGACCAGCCGACGTATTTCTGTGCATGCGCGGACCAGCCGACGTATTTCTGTGCATGCGCAGGCCAGCCGACGTATTTCTGTGCATGTGCAGGCCAGCCGACGTATTTCTGTGCATGCGCAGGCCAGCCGACGTATTTCTGTGCATGTGCAGACCAGCCGACGTATTTCTGTGCATGCGCAGGCCAGCCGACGTATTTCTGTGCATACGCGGACCAGCCGACGTATTTCTGTGCATGCGCGGACCAGCCGACGTATTTCTGTGCATGCGCGGGGGGCTCTCTTCTCCGTGCCGGCCCCTGGAAATTTGGCGGAGCCCTACAGAGGCCCGGCGCAGAGGAAAGAATGCCCCCACGGAAACAGCCCGCCCGCAGGATTGGTAGGCCCCGATCGCGGGCCAGGCCACTGTGGGGACACCCCCGGGGTTGGATCCCCCTGCGCCCCCCCAAGACCGTCCCCATACACTTACCTGCCAGGTCCCGCCGTGCGTGAGGTGAGTAATTCACGCCGGTTGGACTGGACAAACTGGACGGCCACTCGGCCCATCGGGGCCCGGGGAATCGCCGGGGGGGGAGGGGGGGGGGGGGGACCGCTGCTAACAGCCTCCGATCGGCGTGGCGGGAATCCCGCTGGCCTCCGGCGGGGGAGTTGGAGAATCCCGGAGGTGGTTCTTAAGCAGCATGTTAAAGGAAACAAGGAAGGGGGAAACACAGAGTGCTTTAGGGAGGGAATTCTAGAGTTTATACCCTGGGTGTTGAAGGTATGACTGTTAATGCTGGAGCAAAGGTCTGGAGAATGGAGCGAGAGGGAAGAGAAATGAGAGAGAGAGAGAGAAAGAGGGAGCAAATAGTCTCAATCTTAGTGGTAAGGTAGACCATAAAACCCTCACACATACCATTGGAAATGATGATGGAGGTGCTAAGGAAGAGAAATTTAAGGTTACTGTTGAGAGTGGAGAAACAAGAATCTTCACTCTTTAGGATGTTATTGGAGTAGTTGGTAATTTCGGAAGAGGGGAGTGAGACCCGGCTTTGGGTCACTGTCTGTGTGGAGTCTGCACGTTCTCCCCGTGTCTGCGTGGGTTTCCTCCGGGAGCTCCGGTTTCCTCCCACAGTCCAAAGACGGGCAGGTTAGGTGGATTAGCCATGGTCAATGCACAATTTTACAGGGATAGGGCGGGGGGAGTAGCATAGGTAGAGTGTTCTTTCAGAGGGTCTGTGCAAACATGATGGTTCAAATGGCCTCCTTTAGCGCCGTAGCGATTCTATGGGCTCAAAGATATGGTGCTGGGCAGCCAACCCGCTAGGCGCTGAAGTCTGTGCCCTTGAACTGATGGGCGAAACGTTGGATGGGGCTGAGGCGAAGGAGGACTTGGGGGGGGGGGGGGGGGGTGACGGAGGGGGGAGGGGGTGGTGGTGGTGACAGGGGGGGGTGACGGGGAGGGGGGGAACACAGCAGGAGAATCAAGCAGGGTGGAAGATAATATCTTTACTGGGGACAAAGGCATCATCGGCAGAGGTAAGGGAATAGTTGAGGAAATCAACATGCGAAGGTGTTGTGGTGAATCGAGTTGATCCTGGGTTGAACGGATGTGGGTAGCGCCCTCTGGTATCGTGGAGGTGCCCAGCGAATCCGACAGCCCAGCAGGAGAGCAAAGGGCAATGGAATCTACCTAAGCGACCAAGAGCAGTGAGTGAGGGAGGGTGATGGGTAAATCACGTACCTTGCCATTGTGGAAACGGCAAGCTAAACAAAAATGGGCCTTTAATTTCGAACCGTGACACTTTAATATCCAATAGATTAGAATAATGGTCACACTTTAAGAGAAACCTGTATCATTTTGTGATACGATTGACCAAATCTAAACCACAAACAACAGCAGCCTTAAAATGTGAAAATTAAAATGATGGTCTGAGGATTTACACAAGAGGGAGTTGATAGCATTAAGCAGGATCCAAAGACAATGGGGAACATTTTTTATGAATTACAACAGAGCTCAGGCCTCTAACAAACTGTAATTAAACATTTCAACGAGCTGTTAATTTTCCTGACAAAAAAACGCATCTTCAGCATTTGCAAATACAATTTTTATGCAGGTTCCAAATAATACAGAAGGCTGATTGATGGTGACCTTGGTAATGCTGACAGTATTGAAATCAGATCGATCGGGCAAGAGGGGAGAACACTTCTGCAGCTAATGGTAGGGAGTGGAGTGAATATAACTAAAAAGTGGAGCACATGAGGCCAAAGTTACTGACCTGAGAGAGGACATGAAACAATTGGGCACAGGATCTGGAATGGGCGAGGTCAAAAAGTAATAGCCTGTTCCGTGGGTAGTATTGTTGAAATGAATTGGAAAAGGAGTAACTTTCCTGGACTGTTCTGGGATCTGGGTTAGTGTGTGTCTGGGTCCCTGCTCTTGAGAAGGGGGAGTCTAGGAACTGGAGAGGTCTTTATCCAGGGGCTCGCACTGAGGGTACTCAATCCTGCCACAATCAAATAGGCACACCCACTGTCCAGCTTCCTACGCAGAGAGCAACAAATTAGCCGCAGCATTGCCGGCTAGTTAGCACCCAAGGAACCAAGTAATTACTTTGCTTCAGGAAATTTTGGGAAGGAAAAGTACAAAAAAACATTTACTTTGTAGATTATATGGTGACATGGTGGATGGTTAATGTGAAGTGGCCCAAAAATACAGGTCAAATTTGTAGGTTACAGATCTATCATTGTTGTTAAACATGTTGATTGGTTCCAATTGTATCGGTGCGACTGGGGTGATTTTCATCAAGGTCTGGAGAAGGAGATTGAGAATTTATGGCTCCAGTGGGAAATCGACTCCAGCGGAATCTTTCCCCGCACCGGCATTATTTACAAATGCAATTGTTGAAATGTTTGCTACTACGCGGTAGGTGGGCAGGTTGGCCCAGGATTTTGATTTGCTGTTTCATACGCTTGCATTTTGTGACAGTAATTATTACTAATGGGTCCATCTCCTTAACTGTGTCCTGACAGGACTTGGGTGCGTTTATGTAATTATCCCAAAGAAAAGTTCACAACCAAATAATACCTTCAGGCAACAGGAAGAAAATACACTTGCGAAGCACCTTGGGATGGTTTTACTAAAGGCACTATATAAATGCAAGCTGCTACTGTTGGGGAGTAGAGTACCACAGGGCACATTGAGAGGGGACCACAAGTGACCACTGTCGTGTTATTAACCCTGTAACACGGACTGCAACGGGATGCAGTTAGACTGTAAAGCAGACACCAAACTTAAACGTTGGTTCAATATGATTTATTGAACTTCTGTAACAAGGCACACAGCTTGCTGTGGGTTGACACTCTACTACTCTAAGTATACTAACTCTTACTAACCAGACCAGACTAGCCCTGAGCCACGTGTAGAAGGTGTTAACTAATATATACACCCTGACTGTCACTACAGTTGTCACCAGTAGAAAGAGGCGGAGTGCTGATGCCTCGTGTGTTTTATAGTGGGAAGCCCCCCTCTAGTTGTGATTAGTTGTGTTCTGTCCTGTGTGTTGATTGGCTAACCTGGGTGTCTATCACTGCCTGTCTTTCCCTCATGATGTGTATGAGTGCATATTATGACAACCACCTTTCTCTCCCTGGGTAATTCTCTGCTCTCTGCTTTGTACCTCTCCAACTGAGCTGAAGCAAGTTGGAAACTTTCTGTGTGAGGAATAACAGGAGGGGCGGGAGCTTCCATCCCATTTCACGTACTCAAGATCAGCAACAGCCTGTATAACTGTGCCAGCATTGACATTCTGCCCTCCATTCTGGGGAGTTCCCAAAGTCTGGATCAGCCCCAACTGTCACTAGTCTGGGAGAACACCCTTAAGGTCAACAACTGTGCGAGTCCACAACTGATTGAATAGAGAAGCTGACATTTTTGCTCAGAACTGGATTTGTGAAGTTCAGGTTGTTTCAATTGTCTTTGCAAACAAGAAAATCGTTTTAAATTAAAGGACTTTAGAAGCTAGCTTCTTATTGACAATGGTAAGGTTGCAAAAAACAATAGGACATTAAGGTGGGGAAGACAGTTCGATTTAATGCAAGGGTTCGCAGCGCTGAACCCAGTCAGATGGATCCAAAACATCAACTGAACAGCAAGAATAAGATTATGAAATTCTGTGCAATTGATCTTTAGAAACTTGACTTACTAGCTATCTGTTAACATTTTGCTTTCCACAGGAATCCCTTCTTCTGGTCATTTAATTCAGACCCCCAGTCATTCCGTTCGTGATCTTTTCAAAAACCATCAAATATGCCAATCCTCTGGTGGCCTGACGGTTTCAGGGTATGAAATGGCTGAAATATTCCCATGGTACAATATCCCACCTAGTGGCCCAGTTGAGAATGGAAAGGAAAGGAAGCAATTGCCAAGTGAGAGACTTCCAGATATTCCTCGGGGACTGTCAGCAAGTTTTACCAGGCAGGCCAAGGTGCAACTGGTTCCAAGGGAAAGATCCAAGAAGGGAACGCAGAAATCCGCATTAATCCAGGGAGAGGGATATTAAGATTGGAGTGAGGGAGATGACAGTAAACTTTGACCCCCAATTATCCACCCCCTCCCAACCCAGGCCATCTGTCTTTTGTTCTTAAGTTGCTACATCTTGTTGCAACCTCTCCCAGCTACAGTTTAATATCTAACACATTCTTCCCTGCCTTTAGCTCTGGTGAAGGGCCAAAGGACTCAAAACATTAACTCTGCTTCCTACAGATGCAGCTGGACCTGCTGAGTTTATTCAGCATCCTCTGTTCTTTCCCCCAGCTTGGGACAGCGTGGCAGAGGAAACCCCGGGGTATATATTCAGAAACCCCTGTCAAAAGATTCATTGGTGTGGTGACTGGGAAGGGGGCCAAGAATTGGCCTGATTTCGATATGTGGCGAAATCGTTAAAGCATTGTCACTGCGAATGTTTCGACAATGCCAAACGGGAGTAAGGACGTGAGCTGGCTGGCCTGTGACATCCTGGTGGCCCAACAGCCTGACAGTGCTCGCCACATCAGCCCAAACGTGAAGAATAAACACTTAACTGTGAAACTGGAAAGCTGTCAGCAATGGGAAACCACACCGCAGGGGAACGAGAGGAAATTAAAAGGTCCTTTCAACTGACTTGAAGAAAAATCTAAGAAACTACCAGTGCAATCCCATTAGAGAATTTGCTATTTAAAAACATGAAAAGTGTTGGTCTTGGTGCCAATGTCCTCTATTCCTGTGTTTCCAGAGCTCCTCCATCAGAACAGATCCCAAAGCCCAGCCAGGTCAATAAGCGTTTCTTATTCTGGTGGAGCGAACAATGTCGAGTGGAGGGATAATTTACAGGAGTGAAAACTAACAACAATGTATAAGTATGAGTTATCACTTAGCAGTTGGGCTGCGCACAACATTCTATTATTAATTTAAAAGCTGGCAAAGATTCCAATGACTGTTCACTCCCACAGGATGAATAGAGTACCTCACTTATGACAGTAAGTTACTGATCTTCAGAAATCCTTTGATGTGAAGATTGTGTTTTGAAAATGCTTCAAAAAATGTTGCTTTCCTTAATGGTGATTCATTTACTCGTTGCCATCTGTTATGTTGCAGATCAGCATCTCAATTTACCGGCGCAAATGTGGGGGTCGGAAACAGGGGGCACTCAAAACATAATTATAAAAATCTCCTCTATCTGTTCTTTAAAGTGATAATACTTTCCTTTCCTTTGAAGAATAGCACACATTACATAAACTATCAATACGTGTCAAGCAGCCAAACAACATGATATAACAGGATCGGAAATGGTAAAATACAATGGCATAAAAATTATCAATTATTTTTGTAATGTTTTGTCGTATTTTTCTCCCTTAAGCTAATCTCACCTACGTTATTGTTTTTTTTGAATCTAGGACAGGGTGGAGTGCAGGCCTTTGTTGGATGGTATAAATCTGGGGGTAAGTTTGATCAGTGCTATTCTGCACTCACTTTAACACCCCCACCCTGCCTCAAATTAACCGAAAGACAAATTATGTGGTGTTTTGGACATTGTGCTAACACCACAGCTCATGGAAGTGAGGGCCTAATGTTGTGGTTAATGAATTACCATGCAACACACTGTAAGAACTTTAAACAAGCTGTTTGGTTGAGTCCCACAAGTGATCAATTATAGTAATACAGATCTCACTGTGCCATACACTTAGCATTGGCTAAACTCTCCTCATTGATCATTGAGCGTGCAGGTAATAGATTGCTGTCTTCGTCGCAAGTAACGAGGCTAATGTAGACTTTGTCATATAATAAGAGATGGCTCTGTACAGCACAGTAGCCTCTACAAGATAGAACACACAGTCCGACCAACTTATTACAGACCTTCAGGTCTAGTCAACTGGTGCTTATTATTGAGGGTCTGTCTTTTATCTTTTAAGTTTCTTAGTTAACAATAACAGGTTCAGCTGGGCATACCATCATTAATAAGGGAAGATGTCAATCATGGAGTTACTGTTAGAGACCAGTAGCAGTCCTGGAGAATTTCAGTGTCAATGTATTGGAAAGGAATATTTCAGGAATCTCTTTTGTCTTGTATTGTTGATTAAATTCATTGTGGGACAATTTCTCAATCAGGGGTTCTTAACGAGGAACATTGCTTTGTAAAAATTCATTTACGGGATGTGGGTGTCCCTGGGGAGGCCAGCATTTATTCCCCATCAGAATTTGGTGGTGAGCTGCCTTCTTGAACCGCTGCAGTCCTTCAGGTGTAGGTACACCCATTGCGCTGTTAGGGAAGGAGTTCCAGGATGTTGCCCCAACGACAGCGAAGGAACAATGATGCATTTCCAAGTCAGGGTGGTGAGTGACTTGGAGGGGAACCTCCAGGTGATGCGGTTCCCAGGTATCTGCTGCTCTTGTCCTCCTAGATGGTAGTAGTCATTGGTTTGGAAGGTGCTGTCTGAGGAATCTTGGTGAGTTCTTGCAGTGCATCTTGTAGATGGTGCACACGGCTGCCACTGTGCGTCGGTGGTGGAGGGAGTGAATGTTTTTGGAATGGGGAGCTTCTTGAGTGTTATTGGAGCTGCACTCATCCAGGCAAGTGGAGAGTATTCCATCACACTCCTGACTTGTGCCTTGTAGATGGTGGACAGGCTTTGGGGGGTCAGGAGGTGAGTTACTCACTGTAGGATTCCTAGCCTTTGACCTTGCAGCCTGTGATTTTCTGTCCATTCCTTTACATGGACAGAGTGTCAGGCGATGTGGGCTTTCCTCTAGGGGCTGCCAATCCTCACTGCGATCTCCAAATTGGGGATCAACCCTTTGTCTTCAATACTTCATCTTTTGGACACTCGTCATTGTGTTTGTGAACGTTTAGATCTCACTGGTGCATTCGGATATGGCATTGCGCATTCACATCACATAGAACCAATTCCAATATTCTTAATGTCAACAAGCCTGTTGCAATAGCAATTAAGCCTGTCAATAAACTCTGAATTATTTATCTTTCACCAAAAAGTGTCACTTGCTCTTTAATAGAAACGTAGTGAGGCAGGATGCAGATGTTTTGGGAAGTAGATCAAAGTTAGATAAGGTCCCAGTTGGTTCTGTTGGGTGAATCAGCTGATTGTGTGAAATAGGAGGGGCCCCACTTTTGGGGTGCAGCCGGGTAGATTAATTTCCTGGAAGTGTTCAGAGTACATTCCGATCTGAAAATCTGACAGTCATGGCGCTTCCGTCCGCTGCTGAGGCACATTTACGCTGCGCCACATGTCATAGACACAACAGTTTTTTTTAATGTAATGCCGTTTTTGTTATTAAAATTCAAATTTAAATAATAAATTTCGGCATGTGCGGCAATTAACAACAATTAACATCAAATCATATCGCACATTCCTCCGGGGAATCCAGTCATCGATGCCTACTTTCTGAAATATCTTTCTGTTTTGTTTCCCATTTTTAGCTGTTTATTCCCAGGGGTTTGGTCCTGTTGCTGAGCGGTTCCAACCTCTGATAGAAAACACTGAGGATGTTAATTTAATGGTTAGCTTATGGGGCTAATGATCCAGAGACTTGAATTTATATTCTAGAAGATGTTGCAATTGAACTAAGTCCAACCGTTACATGGTCCGCCTCGTGCTCGTGGTGGCTGGCGGGGTGGGAGAATTGTTCAGTGCTGGATTACATCAGCCGGTTGGTTGATGCTCACCGCGTGCTCAATTGTTCTTTTTCCCGAACCACTAAATCTGGGTGCGGACTCGAGGAAAAGAAAACAAACTGTCGCAAGAGGTGGGAGCCAGAACCCGAAGCACCGATTTGACGTTTTAAAGATTGTACAAAACCCTTACAAATAGAGTTTCGACACACCCACACACGCACCCACACACACTCACACTCACACACACACCCACACACGCACCCACACACACTCACACTCACACACACACCCACACACGCACCCACACACACACTCACACACCCACACACACACACTCACACACCCACACACACACACTCACACACACACACTCACACACACTCACACACACACACACTCACACACCCACACAAACACCCACACACACACTCACACACCCACACACACACACACTCACACACCCACACACACACACTCACACACACACACTCACACACACTCACACACACACACACTCACACACCCACACACACACCCACACACACACCCACACACACACTCACACACACTCACACACACACACACTCACACACCCACACACACACCCACCCACACACCCACACACACACTCACTCACACACACATCTACAGAAACAATATCATCTGTGCAGAGTTCCGAGTCACAAAAGATACACCTTTGGGAAAAAAACAGTGGAGAGAGAGAATCGCCTCAGATTAACGCTTTATTAACACATCCAAGAGTGCAGCATATCGTGGCCTTCACTTTCCTGTCTGCCCCAATTACCCTCTGACTCCCTCCTCAATCAAGAATCTGTCTAACTCTGCCTCAAAACATGCATTGACCCAGCCTCACTGCTCTCTGGGAAGAGGATGCCACAGACAAGCAACTATTAGAGAAGAAAACGTTCCTAATCTCTGTCTAAAATGGGAGCTTCTTATTTTAAACTGTGTCCGCTCGTTCCAGGGCACCATTCAGCGGCCTTGTTATGCCCGACTTGGTGTCAGGACGAGGATGTTGAATCTGGCGACAGACCTTCATCAGGAATCACGCCACTCGAAAGATCGCGGGAGATACAAGGGAATCTCGCGGTGCATCGTGGGCTGGATCTCGCTCTCCCAGGGTGAGATCCAGGTGCACATGTTTAAATGATCCATTAGGCTAATGTAAATCTGCACTCGCCCAATTCACCCGGGGCCCGGGATTCACCAGGCTTGCCAGCAAGGCCTCAACCAGGCACAAAGTCGTGAACCAGTCGTGATGGTGGCACCCTGACACCTGGGCACCTTGGCACTGCCATCCATGCACCCTGGTGGCACTGCCAGGGTGTCAGGCTGGCCATACCAGATGTCGAGCCCGGGGTGGCCTTGCCCATAAGAGGTGGGGTGAGAGCGGAGGGGCTCGAGGACCCTGGAGGAAGTGGAGGGTACTGAAGCCTTGGTTGGGGTGCAGAGGGTGGGGGTTGAATGTGTTAGGAATGGGTTAAGGGACATTCCAATTAGATGACTCATTAATGTTAAGTATCCAATAATTGACACTAATGTGTAACGGGGTGCAGGTGGCCCTTGTTTGATGTGGTGATAGAGTTTTGTATAGAGTGTGTGCAAGGAAAATAAAGGTGCTTGCGAAAGGAACAGAACTCTTGGCACTTAGCTTGGCACAACAGCAGCTACAAGCTAACAGAATGATCGGGGCTGCAGTTAAAAATTCTCCATGAGTAGTTTTGCTGCATTGGTGAGCTGAGTTAGTCAGCGCAGGAAATGACCTGAAGTGCGGCCTTGACAGGGAGTTCGTCGCCGAGGCCACTGTGAACCGCAAAGTGCTGTTAAACAGCAGCGACTTTCTCAGCGCTGCAGACACAGAGGAAGAACCCTCAGGATCTGGTGCGCTTCAATAAGGTAACTTCAAAATCTTCTAAACTCCAATGGTTACAGGCCTAAACTATGCAACCTTTCTTCAAATGATAAACCCTTCATCCCAGGTATCAATCAAATGATTTGATGTATTATTGTCACATGTATTAGTATACAGTGAAAAGTATTGTTTCTTGCATGCTGTACAAACAATGTATACCGTACATAGGGAAGGAAGGAGAGACTGCAGAATATAATGCTACAGTTATAGCAAGGTGTAGAGAAAAGATCAACTTAATACGAGGTAGGTCCATTCAAAAGTCTGATGGCGGTAGGGAAGAAGCTGTTCTTGAGTCGGTTGGTACGTGACCTCAAACTTTGGTATATTTTTCCTGACGGAAGAAGGTGGAAGAGAGTATGTCCGGGGTGCGTGGGGTCCTTAATTATGCTGGATGCCTTTCTGAGGCAGCGGGAATTATAGATAGAATCAACGGATGGGAGGCTAGTTTGCGTGAAGGACTGGGCTACATTCACAACCTTTTGTAGTTTCCTGCGGTCTTGGGCAGAGCAGGCTCCATACCAAGCTGTGATACAACCAGAAAGAATGCTTTCTATGGTATCTGCAAAAGTTGGTGAGGGTCGTAGCTGACATGCCAATTTCCTCAGTCTTCTGAGAAAGTAGAGTCGTTGGTGGGCTTTCTTAACTATAGTGTCAGCATGGGGGGGACCAAGACAGGCTGTTGGTGACCTGGACACTTAAAAACCTGAAGCTCTCGACCCTTTCTACTTCATTCCCATTGATGTAGACAGGGGCATGGTCTCCACTACGTTTCCTGAAGTCGATGACGATCTCCTTTGTTTTGTTGACATTGAAGGAGAGATTATTGTCGTCGAACCAGTTCACCACCATTATTCCTATACTCTGTCTCGTCATTGTTTGAAATCTGACCCACTACGGTGGTGTCATCAGCAAATTTGAAAATCGAGTTGGAGGGGAATTTGGCCACACAGCCATAGGTGTATAAGGAGTATAGTAGGGGGCTGAGGACACAGCCTTGTGGGGCACCGGTGTTGAGGATGATCATGGTGGAGGTGTTGTTGCCTATCTTTACTGATTGTGGCCTGTGGGTTAGAAAGTTCAGGATCCAGTCGCTGAGGGAGGAGCCGAGGCCAAGGCCACGGAATTTGGAGATGAGTTTCGTAGGAATGATGGTGTTGAAGGCTGAGTTGTAGTCAATAAATAGGAGTCTGACATAGGTGCCTTTGTTACCTAGGTGTTCCAGGGTAGAGTGCAGAGCCATGGAGATGGTGTCTGCTGTGGGCCTGTTGCAGTGGGAGGCGAACTGTAGTGGATCAAGGCAATCGGGGAGGCTGGAGTTGATTCGTGCCATGACTAACCTTTCGAAGCATTTCATGATGATGGATGTCAGAGCCACTGGACGATAGTCATTAAGGCACACTGCTTGGCTTTCTTTTGGTACAGGGATGATGGTCGTCTTCTTGAAGCAGATAGGGACCTCAGATTGTTGTAAAGAGAGGTTGAAGATGTCTGCGAATACCCCCGCCAGCTGCTCCGCACAAGACCTGAGTGCCCGTCCGGGAACCCCATCCGGGACAGTGGCTTTCCGTGGGTTGACCTTCGGGAAGGCTGCTTTGATGTCTGCAATGGTGATCTCAGATACAAGTTCATCCGCGGCTTCTGGTGTGGAGAGCGTGCTCTCGCTGACCTCTTGCTCAAAGCGGGCATAGAATGAACCTTCTCTGAAATGTACCTGATGCAATGCTATCATTTCTTAGATAAGGAACCCAAAGCTGCACACCATATTCCAGATGCGGGGCGCGATTCTCCAGAAACATTTCTAAGTTCATTTGCGACGGGTTTTTTTAGGGAATTTCCCGCTATTTTGAAAGGGTGCCCCGATCTCTGAGTGAGCTTGTGTGTTCCCCACATCCCCCCCACCCATGGGCAATGTCACCCCCAAACACATGGACACTACCCCACATCCCCCAAGTGAGGACACCCTGCTACAGGGTTCCTGGGAGGGCACCCCCCACCCCCCACCCCCCCTCTTCAGGCCCTCTTACAGCACCCCCTCCCTTCCAGGACCCACCCATCACCCCTCTAACCTCACAGAGGCCCCTCCTTACTTGCCCTACACACCCCCACGCTTCAAACCACCCTCATTTCATGGGCATGACTCCCCTCACCCCCTGACCCTTGGCAGTGCCGCCCTGGCAACTCTTGCACTGGCATCCAGGCAGTGTTCCTGCTAGCTTGGAAGTGCCATTCCAGCACCTTGCCAGTGTGCCAGCTGAGCAGTGCCAAGGTGCCCGCATTCCAGGGGGAGGACCAGGGAGCCACCCTGCACTTAACCTGACAACCCAGGGGTCTCCGATGGTGTGAGAGACCGCCCAGCGTGCCGTTCCGGCTGCTCCACATTTGTGCTGAATGGTGCTTGGCTGCAGCCTCCCTGGGGAGGCCGGAGAATTGAGGGATGACCACATCCACGGCCCTCTGCTCTGCCACAGTGAGGGGCCGCAGGTCCGACCGTTCCCCTGCTGTCGTGTCCTGCTCCCGGCGGTTGTGCACGGCCTTCTCCTGGAGATGGGGGACACAGAAAATAATAGTGTTAGACAGTCCGGCGACACATGCAGCCCAGGGGGTGGGTAGCTGGTGGCGTCAGTGGCCGGGGCACCTGGCCATGGTGGTCGTTATGGGTGTCGACATATGGTGCAAGGTGGGGATTTGGCCGCCCTCTGGATGGGGTTGGGTGGGGGGGAGGGGGGTAGCATTATGGGTGTGTGAGAGGGGGGGGGGGGGTTGGTGCCAGGGGCATCGTGCTGCCTACTCACCCTGGCCACCCTGAGGAGGTTGTGCAGTTTCTTTAGGCACTGCTGGGTGGTCCGGATGGCATTGCCCACAGTGCTCACTGCCTCTGCCACCTATGCCCAGGCATGGCGAACAGCAGCGGCTGGCAGCCCCCTTCCTGGGCTGGGGCACAGGGTGGCCCGCCTCTCCTCCATGGCGTCCAGGAGGATCACAAGCTCTGCGTCCACCGAACGTGGGGCCACGCGTCTTACTGATGGTGTGCGTGGGGAGTGCGGGCGAATCTGGCACCGTTTCTCATTAGAAGCGATTGTGTTCCACGTGGCATCGCTGCTAGCCCCTTAGCAGTAGCAGAATCGGTGCAACGCCAGCTTTGCTGTCGTGGAACTCCACGATCTGCGTTGGTGTCAACCCTTAGTCTCAGAAACGGAGAATCCTGCCCCCTATTTCCTTCCAATAAACAACAATATTCCATTTTCCTTCCGAATCACTTACTGTATCTGTGTCCTAACATCTCCTGATTCATGTACCAAGACACCCAGATGCCGCTGCTCTGCACCACTCGCAGCTGGAGTGTAGTCCCATTGTTGTGATGTATGGCAGTGCACAGGAATGGCAGCCCAAACAATGTGCTCCAGTCCTGTGTGGCTTAGACCCAAAACCTTGTGAATAAGAAGAGGGTGTGTAGCCAAATAACTCAAACTGATACATTTCTCATGATGAATTATCGAAACCAAAGAACATACAGGTGACAAAATGCAACCCCAATGTGCCCATGAAATATGACCTTTACTTTCACTTGTAAACTAAAGCTGTCTCTCTGTGGAAACAGGAATAATTTGTATTGAGCACCTTCAATGTCCCCATTAGTGTTGTGATTGATTAGCACAGAACACCGCTGTCAACTTGGAGGGGAAGTGTGACAAGGACAGTTGTCACTGCTGCTTGCAGATTTATGATTTCTCATATTTTTTTTTACAATTTTATATATATATATTTTATTGTAAAAATATATATTTACAATAAAAGGATGAAGGAACATGTTCGGCTTATTATATTTTAATAAATTTGGTCAAATCTGCGCACATTAGTTACAGAATCACCAAATTCTTTCAGGTCTGAACAGTAACAATTAAGTAATTGCTACAGATGAAAGTGCTGGATTTGCCACTGATATCTAGTTAAATGTACCCTCGGTGAGCGAGGGGATTTAGATTACTGAACATCACCAGTATCTAGTTAAATGTACCCTCGGTGAGCGAGGGGATTTAGATTACTGAACATCACCAGTATCTAGTTAAATGTACCCTCGGTGAGCGAGGGGATTTAGATTACTGAACATCACCAGTATCTAGTTAAATGTACCCTCAGTGAGCGAAGGGATTGAGATTAGGCAGCAAGTCAAATAAAGCACTGGCTGAAGAGTTGCTTAAAAAAAAACAGTAAAGTTTTCTTTTGTATTTTCCCCCCAGGCTGATCAGAAAAAGAAACGTGCAATTGCGAACGAGTAAAAAAGCTTATGAAACCCAAATAAATGTCACATAACCCTCACTCCTTTCCCAAGAGAGACCGCTTACAGCTGCTGATGCAGTTTAAAGCTCTCATCATTTTGAGCGTTTTTATTTAATCTGCTGACAGACATGTCTCTCTGGCTTCCGCCCACCACTGTGGCACCTACTTCCGGTGGACGTCTGAGATATAAACTCGGGTCAGGAGGGGGCACAATAGGTTCAGTCCTCAGTACTGTTGCCTGTGCACGTCTGGGAGTCTGTGCACTTTAACTTGTACTGCGGCACCACTGTTACATTTGTCTCATCCTGTTCCTTTAACAACATCTGACAGTCAGACCGGTATGCTGGTTGTATTTGTGATATTGTCACCTGATACTCCGTCTTTGAGAAATATTGTGATGAGTGCGACACGGTGGCTCAGTGGTTAGCACTGCCGTCTCACAGCGCCAGGGACCCGGGTTCAATTCCGGCCTTGGGTGTCTGTGCGGAGTCTGCATGTTCTCCCCGTGTGTGCGTGGGCTTCCTCCGGATGCTCCGGTTTCCTCCCACAGTCCAATGATGTGCAGGTTAGGTGGATCGGCCATTCTAAATTGCCCCTCAGTGTCCAGGTATGTGCAGGTTAGGAAGGGTTACGGGGATAGGGTGGGGGCGTGGGCCTAGGTAGGGTGCTCTTTCAGAGGGTCAGTGCAGGCTTGATGGGCCGAATGGCCTCCTTCTGCACTATAGGGATTCAATGGAAAAAAAGTCTCTTTTCTTCAACAATGCTCAAGTAACACCTTATCCTTGGCCACGTGTCACTAAGTTGATGGTAGCCGTCACCATTCTCAGGGTTGCTAAGAAAATAAATTCCATTTTTAAAATCCCTTCTCGTTGTAGGCATCAACTGACACGGCGTCAAAGATTTACAGGCACCAATCCGCCTCACACAACCAGTCGTTTCAAAGCTAGAGTCCGGGCCCAATGCTTCAGCTGGCTATTTGATTGATCAAGGCCATTCCATTCAATGTGTCCTCCCTCGAAATCCACATCTGCAGATATTGCAGATGGGATTATTTGGCTACGACCCACCCCAAAATTCCTGACATCTTCCCACAGCAAAAGTGCCAAGAGCTTGGCATCTCAAATTCTGTCTTAACTAAGGTCAGCAAACTCAACAGAAACCAGGGATTTAACCTTGAACCGTAACTTCATTGCAGTGTAAATGTAAGCTACTTGTGGTAATAATAATAATTATTATTATTCTTAGTGGCCCATGTGCCTCAGTAACACCCTTGACACAGTGCCCTAAACTGTTGGGACAGCTAAACTTTCTTTAATATTGCCATAACTATTCATCTGTACCGTTAAAACAGTCCTTGTGTTTGTGTTGATTAACGCACCTGTGACATCACAGTAGAAAGTGAGCAAATAATTATAATTCTGGAAATAATTTTGAGTGTTGCTGAAATTCGATTCTGTTTGAAATTCACAATCCACCTTTTTTTAACGAATTAAATTGTGCAGCAGGTTCCTCATGCAGTCTGTGTGTGTGTGAGTTATAATGGCCATCATTAGTTTCACTAACAACTACAGCCCTCTGTGCGCAGACCAAAAGACCAGCGCTGTCAAGGTAGGTCCTAACCGACCTTTCCAAAAATATAACAACTCATTCCTCTACTAATTGAACAAAGGATCATTCTTACGTAGAGAAATATGCCAGTGTTCTTAGTGTCAGCTCCTCTGCAATAAAGAATAGTGGATGCTGGGGCGCAATTCCTCGGTGACATTCCGGCCAGGCGCACAGCGATAGAACGCACGAGGAGCTGGAAAGTAGTTTGCGACCATCGTCTAAGACCTTGAGAATCCCAAACGCTCAATAGCTTTCGGGTCACTCCTTTATTGACAATACACACCTGTTCTCCAGGAGGTGGTAAAGTCAGAACGAATTTGGGGTGAATATTTGTTCGTAAACCTGGTCCATCAGTCGGGGGCAACAAGTTTAATATTGTTTGATATTGTCATGGGAATGTCACTTGAAGAAACGTTTGTCGTCTCAAGTGGCTGCAGTGATGGCAGTGTGTGGGTGGAGCTGGGCTCTGGCTCTGCATTTTACTTTCGATTTCAGCTGGAAGCTGTTTCGTTTTCAGTTGGGGAACGGCATTCAAACCAAGGAGGTGTATTTTGGGTCACTCTCTGCATGCTAAAGAATATCTCCAGATCACTTGATGATTTCAAAGTAATACCTGTTTCTGTAAGGAATGCAAACCTATTGCCTTTGTCAAAAAGGGTTTTTGGCTTATGGATGTTGTTAGGAAAGTTACTAAGGGTTACCTATAGAGTACTGTACCTCTGGGGGAGTATCAGTGTTGGTGGTTGATAAGATGTTTACTGTACGTTTATAAAATGTTAACTGGATTCATAGAATAAATATTGGGTGGAATTCTCTGATTCCCCCCCCCCCCCCCCCCATCCCGCCGGGTCGGAGAATCGGCGCCGCGCCGTGCGAATCGTGCCACGCTGCTCCGATGCTGGGACGCAATTCTCCGCAGTGCGGAGAATCGGCGCCAGCGTGGTGCCAGTCAGAGTATGTGCCGACTCTCCGGCCTGGGCCAGCATGGGCCGGCTGGCCGATTCTCCGACCCAGATGGGCCGAGCGACCGTCATATGATTAATTATCGTTAATTATGCAGTCAGTGGTTTCACAAGGTACCGCAGGGCGGCGCAGGATGGGTGGCATGTGCCCTACCGTCCCCTCCGGGCACCCAGGTATAAAACCCACTGACAAGGCCCAGAGAGACGGCAGGAAGGGCACAGGGACTACCAGGGCCAAAGTTAAGTGACTCATCTCTGGACATCCACCTCGACCCGGCAGAGGCCGGGAGGGACATTCTGTACCCAGCCGCTGGGAGGAGGGGCCGAACAGGGAAACCACCTCTGTATGGGAACAATTCACCACCGCTGGTACTGCCCAGCGTCACTGTCACTGCCCGGGCTATCCAGTGTCACTGTCACTGCCCGGGCTATCCAGTGTCACTGTCACTGCCCGGGCTATCCAGTGTCACTGTCACTGCCCGGGCTATCCAGTGTCACTGTCACTGCTCAGCGTCACTGTCACTGCCCGGGATATCCAGTGTCACTGTCACTGCCCAGGCTATCCAGTGTCGCTGTCACTGCCCGGGCTATCCAGTGTCACTGTCACTGCCCGGGCTATCCAGTGTCACTGTCACTGCTCAGCGTCACTGTCACTGCCCGGGCTATCCAGCGTCACTGTCACTGCCCAGCGTCACTGTCACTGCCCGGGCTATCCAGTGTCACTGCCCGGGATATCCAGCGTCACTGTCACTGCCCAGCGTCACTGTCACTGCCCAGCGTCACTGTCACTGCCCAGCATCACTGTCACTGCCCAGTGTCACTGTCACTGCCCAGTGTCACTGTCACTGCCCAGCGTCACTGTCACTGCCCAGCGTCACTGTCACTGCCCAGCGTCACTGTCACTGCCCAGCGTCACTGTCACTGCCCGGGCTATCCAGCGTCACTGTCACTGCCCAGTGACACTGTCACTGCCCAGCGTCACTGTCACTGCCCAGGCTATCCAGCGTCACTGTCACTGCCCAGTGACACTGTCACTGCCCAGCGTCACTGTCACTGCCCAGCGTCACTGTCACTGCCCGGGCTATCCAGCGTCACTGTCACTGCCCAGTGACACTGTCACTGCCCAGCGTCACTGTCACTGCCCAGGCTATCCAGCGTCACTGTCACTGCCCAGCGACACTGTCACTGCCCAGCGTCACTGTCACTGCTCAGCGTCACTGTCACTGCCCAGCGTCACTGTCACTGCCCAGCGTCACTGTCACTGCCCAGCGTCACTGTCACTGCCCAGCGTCACTGTCACTGCCCAGCGTCACTGTCACTGCCCAGTGTCACTGTCACTGCCCAGCGTCACTGTCACTGCCCAGGCTATCCAGTGTCACTGTCACTGCCCAGGCTATCCAGCGTCACTGTCACTGCCCGGGCTATCCAGTGTCACTGCCCGGGCTATCCAGTGTCACTGTCACTGCCCGGGCTATCCAGTGTTACTGTCACTGCCCAGGCTATCCAGTGTCACTGTCACTGCCCGGGTTATCCATTGTCACTGCCCAGGCTATCCAGTGCCGCTGTCACTGCCCGGGCTATCCAGTGCCGCTGTCACTGCCCGGGCTATCCAGTGTCACTGTCACTGCCCGGGCTATCCAGTGTTACTGTCACTGCCCAGGCTATCCAGTGTCACTGTCACTGCCCGGGTTATCCATTGTCACTGCCCAGGCTATCCAGTGTCACTGTCACTGCCCAGGCTATCCAGTGTCACTGCCCGGGCTATCCAGTGCCGTAGTCACTGCCCGGGCTATCCAGTGCCGCAGTCACTGCCCAGGCTATCCAGTGTCCCTGTCACTGCCCAGGCTATCCAGTGTCACTGCCCAGGCTATCCAGTGTCACTGCCCGGGCTATCCAGTGTCACTGTCACTGCCCAGGCTATCCAGTGTAGCTGTCACTGCCCAGGCTATCCAGCACCACTGCCCGGGCTATCCAGTGTCACTGTCCGGGCTATCCAGTGTCACTGCCCGAGCTATCCAGTGCCGCAGTCACTGTCCGGGCTATCCAGTGTCACTGCCCGGGCTATCCAGTGTCACTGCCCTGGCTATCCAGTGCCACTGCCACTGCCCGGGCTATCCAGTGTCACTGTCACTGCCCAGGCTATCCAGTGTCACTGTCACTGCCCAGGCTATCCAGTGTCACTGCCCGGGCTATCCAGTGTCACTGCCCGGGCTATCCAGTGTCACTGCCCAGGCTATCCAGTGTCACTGCCCAGGCTATCCAGTGTCACTGCCCGGGCTATCCAGTGTCACTGTCACTGCCCAGGCTATCCAGTGTAGCTGTCACTGCCCAGGCTATCCAGCCCCACTGCCCGGGCTATCCAGTGTCACTGTCCGGGCTATCCAGTGTCACTGCCCGAGCTATCCAGTGCCGCAGTCACTGTCCGGGCTATCCAGTGTCACTGCCCGGGCTATCCAGTGTCACTGCCCTGGCTATCCAGTGCCACTGCCACTGCCCGGACTATCCAGTGTCACTGTCACTGCCCAGGCTATCCAGTGTCACTGTCACTGCCCAGGCTATCCAGTGTCACTGCCCGGGCTATCCAGTGTCACTGCCCGGGCTATCCAGTGTCACTGCCCAGGCTATCCAGTGTCACTGTCACTGCCCGGGCTATCCAGTGTCACTGTCACTGCCCGGGCTATCCAGTGTCACTGTCACTGCCCAGGCTATCCAGTGTCACTGCCCGGGCTATCCAGTGTCACTGTCACTGCCCGGGCTATCCAGTGCCACTGCCCAGGCTATCCAGTGTCACTGCCCAGGTTATCGAGTGTCACTGTTACTGCCCGGGCTATCCAGTGTCACTGTCACTGCCCGGGCTATCCAGTGCCGCAGTCACTGCCCGGGCTATCCAGTGTCACTGCCCGGGCTATCCAGTGTCACTGTCACTGCCCGGGCTATCCAGCACCACTGCCCGGGCTATCCAGTGTCACTGTCACTGCCCGGGCTATCCAGCACCACTGCCCGGGCTATCCAGTGTCACTGCCGGGGCTATCCAGTGTCACTGCCCGGGCTATCCAGTGTCACTGCCTGGGATATCCAGTGCCACTGTCACTGTCTGGGCTATCCAGTGTCACTGCCCGGGCTATCCAGTGTCACTGTCTCTGCCCAGGCTATCCAGTGTCACTGCCCGGGCTAACCAGTGTCACTGCCCGGGCTATCCAGTGTCACTGCCCGGGCTATCCAGTGTCCCTGTCACTGCCCAGGCTATCCAGTGTCACTGCCCAGGCTATCCAGTGTCACTGCCCAGGCTATCCAGTGTCACTGTCACTGCCCAGGCTATCCAGTGTCACTGCCCAGGCTATCCAGTGTCACTGCCCAGGCTATCCAGTGTCACTGTCACTGCCCGGGCTATCCAGTGTCACTGTCACTGCCCAGGCTGTCCAGTGTCACTGTCACTGCCCAGGCTATCCAGTGTCACTGCCCAGGCTATCCAGTGTCACTGTCACTGCCCGGGCTATCCAGTGTCACTGTCACTGCTCAGCGTCACTGTCACTGCCCAGCGTCACTGTCACTGCCCGGGCTATCCAGTGTCACTGCCCAGGCTATCCAGTGTCACTGCCCAGGCTATCCAGTGTCATTGCCCGGGCTATCCAGTGTCACTGCCCAGGCTATCCAGTGTCACTGTGCAGACTATCCAGTGTCACTGCCCAGGCTATCCAGTGTCGCTGTCACTGCCCAGGCTATCCAGTGTCGCTGTCACTGCCCGGGCTATCCAGTGTCACTGCCCAGGCTATCCAGTGTAGCTGTCACTGCCCGGGCTAAGAAGTGTCACTGCCCAGGCTATCCAGTGTCGCTGTCACTGCCCAGGCTATCCAGTGTCGCTGTCACTGCCCGGGATATCCAGTGTCACTGCCCGGGCTATCCAGTGTCACTGCCCGGTCTATCCAGTGTCACTGCCCGGGCTATCCAGTGTCCCTGTCACTGCCCAGGCTATCCAGTGTCACTGCCTGGGCTATCCAGTGCCGCAGTCACTGCCCGGGCTATCTAGTGCCGCAGTCACTGTCCGGGCTATCCAGTGTCACTGCCCGGGCTATCCAGTGTCACTGCCCAGGCTATCCAGTGTCACTGTCACTGCCCAGGCTATCCAGTGCCACTGCCACTGCCCGGGCTATCCAGTGCCACTGCCACTGCCCGGGCTATCCAGTGTCACTGTCACTGCCCAGGCTATCCAGTGTCACTGCCCGGGCTATCCAGTGTCACTGTTACTGCCCGGGCTATCCAGTGCCGCAGTCACTGCCCAGGCTATCCAGTGTCACTGTCACTGCCCGGGCTATCCAGTGTCACTGCCCATGCTATCCAGTGTCACTGTCACTGCCCGGGCTATCCAATGTCACTGTCACTGCCCAGGCTATCCAGTGTCACTGTCACTGCCCAGGCTATCCAGTGTCACTGCCCGGGCTATCCAGTGCCGCTGTCACTGCCCGGGATATCCAGTGTCACTGCCCGGGCTATCCAGTGTCACTGCCCGGGCTATCCAGTGCCACTGTCACTGCCCGGGCTATCCAGTGTCACTGCCCGGGCTATCCAGTGTCACTGTCACTGCCCGGGCTATCCAGTGTCACTGTCACTGCCCAGGCTATCCAGTGTCACTGCCCAGGCTATCCAGTGTCACTGGCACTGCCCGGGCTATCCAGTGTCGCTGTCACTGCCCAGGCTATCCAGTGTCACTGTCACTGCCCGGGCTATCCAGTGTCACTGTCCGGGCTATCCAGTGCCACTGCCCGGGCTCTCCAGTGTCACTGTCACTGCCCAGGCTACCCAGTGTCACTGTAACTGCCCAGGCTATCCAGTGTCACTGTGCAGGCTATCCAGTGTCACTGCCAAGGCTATCCAGTGTCGCTGTCACTGCCCAGGCTATCCAGTGTCGCTGTCACTGCCCGGGCTATCCAGTGTCACTGCCCAGGCTATCCAGTGTCGCTGTCACTGCCCGGGCTATCCAGTGTCACTGTCACTGCCCGAGCTATCCAGTCACACTGCCCGGGCTATCCAGTGTCACTGCCCGGGCTATCCAGTGTCACTGTCACTGCCCAGGCTATCCAGTGTCACTGTCACTGCCCGAGCTATCCAGTGTCACTGTCACTGCCTGGGCTATCCAGTGCCATTGCCCGGGCTATCCATTGTCACTGCCCGGGCTATCCAGTGTCACTGTCACTGCCCAGGCTATCCAGTGCCGCTGTCACTGCCCGGGCTATCCAGTGCCACTGCCCGGGCTATCCAGTGTCACTGTCGCTGCCCGGGCTATCCAGTGCTGCTGTCACTGCCCAGGCTATCCAGTGGCACTGCCCGGGCTATCCAGTGTCACTGCCTATCTATCCAGTGTCACTGCCCGGGCTATCCAGTGTCACTGCCCGGGCCATCCAGTGTCACTGCCAGGGCTATCCAGTGTCAATGCCCAGGCTATCCAGTGTCACTGCCCGGGCTATCCAGTGCTGCTGTCACTGCCCGGTCTATCCAGTGTCACTGCCCGGGCTATCCAGTGTCACTGTCACTGCCCAGGCTATCCAGTGTAGCTGTCACTGCCCAGGCTATCCAGTGTCACTGTCACTGCCCAGGCTATCCAGTGTAGCTGTCACTGCCCGGGCTATCCAGTGTCACTGCCCGGTCTATCCAGTGTCCCTGTCACTGCCCAGGCTACCCAGTGTCACTGCCCAGGCTATCCAGTGTCACTGTCACTGCCCAGGCTATCCAGTGTCACTGCCCGGGCTATCCAGTGCCACTGCCACTGCCCAGGCTATCCAGTGTCACTGTCACTGCCCAGACTATCCAGTGTCACTGCCCGGGCTATCCAGTGTCACTGCCCGGGCTATCCAGTGTCACTGTCACTGCCCGGGCTATCCAGTGTCACTACCCAGGTTATCCAGTGTCACTATTACTGCCCGGGCTATCCAGTGCCGCAGTCACTGCCCAGGCTATCCAGTGTCACTGTCACTGCCCGGGCTATCCAGTGCCGCAGTCACTGCCCGGGCTATCCAGTGTCACTGCCCGTGCTATCCAGTGTCACTGTCACTGCCCGAGCTATCCAGTGCCGCTGTCACTGCCCGGTCTATCCAGTGCCACTGCCCGGGCTATCCAGTGTCACTGTCGCTGCCCGGGCTATCCAGTGCTGCTGTCACTGCCCAGGCTATCCAGTGGCACTGCCCGGGCTATCCAGTGTCACTGCCTATCTATCCAGTGTCACTGCCCGGGCTATCCAGTGTCACTGCCCGGGCTATCCAGTGTCACTGCCCGGGCTATCCAGTGTCACTGCCCAGGCTATCCAGTGTCACTGCCCGGGCTATCCAGTGTCACTGCCCAGGCTATCCAGTGTCACTGCCCAGGCTATCCAGTGTCACTGTCACTGCCCGGGCTATCCAGTGTGACTGCCCAGGCTATCCAGTGTCCCTGTCACTGCCCGTGCTATCCAGTGTCATTGTCACTGCCCAGGCTATCCAGTGTCACTGCCCGGGCTATCCAGTGTCACTGCCCAGGCTATCCAGTGTCACTGTCACTGCCCAGGCTATCCAGTGTCACTGCCCAGGCTATCCAGTGTCACTGTCACTGCCCAGGCTATCCAGTGTCACTGTCACTGCCCAGGCTATCCAGTGTCACTGCCCGGGCTATCCAGTGTCACTGCCCGGGCTATCCAGGGCCGCTGTCACTGCCCGGGCTATCCAGTGTCACTGTCACTGCCCGGGCTATCCAGTGCTGCTGTCACTGCCCAGGCTATCCAGTGTCACTGCCCGGGCTATCCAGTGCCGCTGTCACTGCCCGGGCTATCCAGTGTCACTGCCCAGGCTATCCAGTGCCATTGCCCGGACTATCCAGTGCCACTGCCCGGGCTATCCAGTGCCATTGCCCAGGCTATCCACTGTCACTGCCCAGGCTATCCAGTGCCATTGCCCAGGCTATCCAGTGCCACTGCCCGGGCTATCCAGTGCCATTGCCCAGGCTATCCAGTGCCACTGCCCGGGCTATCCAGTGTCACTGCCCAGGCTATCCAGTGTCACTGCCCAGGCTATCCAGTGTCACTGCCCAGGCTATCCAGTGTCACTGCCCGGGCTATCCAGTGCCACTGCCCGGGCTATCCAGTGTCGCTGTCACTGCCTGGGCTATCCAGTGTCACTGCCTGGGCTATCCAGTGCCACTGCCCGGGCTATCCAGTGCCACTGCCCGGGCTATCCAGTGTCACTGCCCGGGCTATCCAGTGCCACTGCCCGGGCTATCCAGTGTCGCTGTCACTGCCCAGGCTATCCAGTGCCATTGCCCAGGCTATCCAGTGCCACTGCCTGGGCTATCCAGTGTCACTGCCCAGGCTATCCAGTGTCACTGCCCAGGCTATCCAGTGTCACTGCCCAGGCTATCCAGTGTCACTGCCCGGGCTATCCAGTGTCACTGCCCGGGCTATCCAGTGCCACTGCCCGGGCTATCCAGTGTCGCTGTCACTGCCCGGGCTATCCAGTGTCACTGCCTGGGCTATCCAGTGCCACTGCCCGGGCTATCCAGTGCCACTGCCCAGGCTATCCAGTGTCACTGCCCAGGCTATCCAGTGTCACTGCCCAGGCTATCCAGTGTCACTGTCACTGCCCGGGCTATCCAGTGTCACTGCCCAGGCTATCCAGTGTCACTGCCCAGGCTATCCAGTGTCACTGCCCAGGCTATCCAGTGTCACTGCCTGGGCTATCCAGTGTCACTGTCACTGCCCGGGCTATCCAGTGTCACTGTCACTGTCCGGGCTATCTAGTGTCGCTGTCACTGCCAGGCTATCCAGTGTCACTGTCACTGCCCGGGCTATCCAGTGTCGCTGTCACTGCCTGGGCTATCCAGTGTCACTGCCTGGGCTATCCAGTGTCACTGCCCGGGCTATCCAGTGCCACTGCCCGGGCTATCCAGTGCCATTGCCCGGGCTATCCAGTGCCATTGCCCAGGCTATCCAGTGCCATTGCCCGGGCTATCCAGTGCCACTGTCACTGCCCAGGCTATCCAGTGCCATTTCCCGGGCTATCCAGTGCCACTGCCCAGGCTATCCAGTGCCACTGCCCGGGCTATCCAGTGCCATTGCCCGGGCTATCCAGTGCCATTGCCCAGGCTATCCAGTGCCATTTCCCGGGCTATCCAGTGCCACTGCCCAGGCTATCCAGTGCCACTGTCACTGCCCAGGCTATCCAGTGCCATTTCCCGGGCTATCCAGTGCCACTGCCCGGGCTATCCAGTGCCATTGCCCAGGCTATCCAGTGCCATTTCCCGGGCTATCCAGTGCCATTGCCCGGGCTATCCAGTGCCATTGCCCAGGCTATCCAGTGTCACTGCCCGGGCTATCCAGTGTTGCTGTCACTGCCCAGGCTATCCAGTGTCACTGCCCAGGCTATCCAGTGTCACTGCCCGGGCTATCCAGTGTCACTGTCACTGCCCAGGCTATCCAGTGTCACTGTGACTCCCCAGGCTATCCAGTGTCACTGCCCAGGCTATCCAGTGTCACTGCCCGGGCTATCCAGTGTCGCTGTCACTGCCCAGGCTATCCAGTGTCACTGCCCAAGCTATCCAGTGTCAGTGCCCAGGCTATCCAGTGTCGCTGTCACTGCCCAGGCTATCCAGTGTCACTGCGCAGGCTATCCAGTGTCACTGCCCGGGCTATCCAGTGTCACTGCACAGGCTATCCAGTGTCACTGTCCGGGCTATCCAGTGTCGCTGTCACTGCCCGTGCTATCCAGTGTCACTGCCCGGGCTATCCAGTGTCGCTGTCGCTGCCCGAGCTATCCAGTGTCACTGCCCAGGCTATCCAGTGTCACTGTCCGGGCTATCCAGTGTCGCTGTCACTGCCCGAGCTATCCAGTGTCACTGCCCAGGCTATCCAGTGTCGCTGTCACTGCCCAGGCTATCCAGTGTCGCTGTCACTGCCCAGGTTATTGGAGCCTAATCCTTGAATGTGCATTGGTTCAGTGCTCTGGAGGGTGCTGGCCCAGAACCTCCAGAATAAACCTCCAGTGCACACATGACCTGCCTCACAATCCAGTGGATTACCTCGAAGACTCTAAGCATGAGAAAGGAAAGTGAAGTAGCGATATACAAATGGATGCTGAATCCAAGTTGTCTCAACCCCACCTTCTCTGTTCCCATTGAGCAGAAGTTAAGACATTGTCAGCGAGAGAGGGACAGTGTGGGAGGGTGTCACCTACAGCTGAAGGAGGTGACAGAGTTCGAGGAGAGGACGGTCCAGCTGGAGGGGGACTGGGACAGTGGAGCTGGCGAATCTGGATTTGGGCCTCTGACCATTAAGGATCGATGGATGGAATAGAAACCCAGGGCCAAGGGTCTCTCTATGTTGCTCTCTCCTCTCTCACTGACAGGTGCCAACAGGAAGAGGGTAATGCCTGATCCAATAGAAGGCCTGTCTAGCTGCATCACAAGCCCAAATCCAGAGAGTGATGTGCAACTGTTGGGGCATCTCAACAGTCACTGTACCCTCCAAAAGCCCAGAGACACACAAAGCGGTGAATATTAGCTCTCGTGTAAGAAGGATCTCACATTCTGATGCTCATCTCATGGACATGTGTCCACAGCAGGGGGAGTCTGGATCAGCCACGCTCACTGGCACTGGGGAAGAGCTAGGAAAGAGACATCTGCTCGGTCCAAGTCCCAACGACGGGACTCTGGAATCGGCCTTCTAAATAATGTTGGAGAATTAGCACGAGGCAGAGGAACATCAGGCAGAGGTGTTGCAAGGCCCTCAACAGGGTGGCCCCCGAGGCGGAGGTGTTGCAAGGCCCTCAACAAGGTGACCCCCGAGGTAGAGGTGTTGCAAGGCCCTCAACAGGGTGACCCCCGAGGCAGAGGTGTTGCAAGGCCCTCAACAAGGTGACCCCCGAGGCGGAGGTGTCTGTCCACCTGCTGGCTAATGAAATGGTGCCAACATGTGCACGCATCGAGGCCTCTGTGATGTGGGTGTCGGACTATGTGGAACTCCTAATCCAGCAGACTCTGCTGGAGATGCGCGCAGTCCTGCACTCCACCGTGGTAGCCATGGGTGAGCTTTTATAACAGCAACAGCACCCCCAGTATCCCATTAGCAAATGTAATTCATGCCAGCCCTTGGCAGGAATTGTTACCCACCTTGGTGGGCAGTAGCGGACGACCCCACCGTCACTTCATGGGAACATAGGAGCATGCCAGTGTGAAACAGATTGTTGGGCGTTCCACGGAATTCTCCTCCTGCCACCATTAAAGCCGCTGATGGGGCATGGCGGAATTCCACCCTCAGTCCGAGACTTCCCCAGACACCAGGATTTATCCTTCCTGATCCATTTCATATCTTGAAAGCTTTGATTAAATCACCCCATAATCTTCTGAATTGCAGGGACTACAATCCAAGTTTGTGCAACACCTCCTGGTGGCTTAACCCTTGGAGTCCAGGCATCATTGTGGTAAATCTACGCTGCATATTCACCAAAGCCAATATATCCTTCCTACGGGGTGATGACCAGAATCGTTACAATATCAAAATCATTACAGTCAACAATTGATTATCAGGTAGCAACATAATCAAAGTACTATATGCATATATATCTATAACCACAGAACATTTGAACACAATTATTTCCCAATGATCGATATGCACTCATCCTTTAGTACACTTGAGTAATTAAGACACAATTGTTGATACATCACAGTGTGAAAATGGCTGACCAAACCCAAAGAAGCTTCCATCACAATATGCTGTTGGCCTGAAATTGGATTCAGATGAATCAATTTGCGACCTGTATTCAAAAACCATTGGCAGCATGAAGTTCGTAACTTCAGCACTGGATTCAAATGACAGTTTTAATTAACTCCCATTTTGCTCTCGTTGTGTACAATTCCAGACGTCACCCACAGATATCTATTATTTGTTGTGTAGTTGGGTTTGATGTGAGAGATTAAGCTTTCAGGGTGGGAATGTAACTCATTCACACATCAAAACTCAGGTAGGTCAATCCTCCAGATCTGGAGATTCAATGGAAGACATTTTTTGAGCTTTTGAGAATAATGTACATACAGCACAGAACATCTTTAAAGCAACATTGCGGATGGAACAAAATGCAAGGGTCAAAGCCATGATTGGAGGGGGGGGATCTTTCAGCGAGGGGTTCAACCAGGAAAATAGGGGTTCGGAAAAGACATTTATGAATGTTGACCTTTACTGCATTTATCCAACACTGAGAATTTCTCACAGTCCTGGTAGAAAAATTAAAGTCCAAAAACTTGAAAGCAAAATTATAGTATATGGATAATTGAGAGGTTCAAAAGACATGAATCTAATTGTTAAAGTCTCATGGGCCCCAGTATTGAGCTATCTTATAAAAGGCATCAAGTATTGTACAAATGATTTATTGCTAAATCCCAGTATTTTTCAATACATTATAGTTTTTAAATTGTGTTTAAATTGAGTGTAGAAGAGCAGGAGCCATTAGCAGATGCAGAAATGAAGATTATATTTAAATATTCATGCATCCAGTGCCGTATTATTGAATCTGAACACTAACAAAATCAATATTAAGTGCAGTTTGACATGAATTTATTTATGAATTTCGACTTTCTAAGTACTGTATTTTTTTTTTGCTTAAAATTGGGAATATAATGTAGTAATGATATCACAACGATGTGTCGGCTTTCATTAGTCGGCAAGGCTATCAGCTCCAATCCGGCTGGAATTGCATCTTCCCAGCAAAAGTGCTTACAGGACAAAAAAAAAACGGCACCTCGGAGATATTTTATTATTAGTAATTTTTTATGAATTGCTCTGCATGTGTTGCCTGGCCGTGGAGAGAGGGTCTTTGGGAAATAATGGCACAAGAGATAGTCCTTTTATGGCTGATATCTTTATTAAATTTTCAGACAAATGTAGTTGTAAACAAAGAAAGAAGATAAAAGCAAAATTCTCACCAGCTGAAACCGCTGGTAATGAAATTATAATTCGCATATTTATGGATTTACATATGGAAGTGTCAAATTGATTCACGTCAGACGCTCCTTATTCCACACTAGGGATTTGTCCCTTGATGACTCCCAAAGTTAGAGGGGGAGAATTTTGCCGACTAAGGTGTTGTTGACTTTTTGTTTTTCTGTAAAAGTATTCGTAAAAATGCCAAATATTCTCTCTCGTTTTTGAGCTGAAACCATATTGTCCAGGCCTGTGTTGGAAAATAAAGGATAGGTTTCCCCAACTGGCGTGAAAAGGAGAGTGAAGAGAAGGTTGCGGCCAATGCAAAATGATGGCTAAATCATCACGCCTTGAGAGTGCCAATTGGCAGATACATTCCCTGATGTGGTGGTCTCAAACTAGTAAAACCCAACGACAGAAATAAACACTTTTTCTCTATGATTTGCTGCACGTTTAACTTATTTAATGCCATCGTGGTTTGGATCCATCTTCAAGACAAGCAATGTCTGCTTTACTTTGATCCAATAATTGCATTCAGCACTTTTTTTTTAACATCTGAGCCAGGTGTCTCAAAGAGGAGCCAAACCATGCAATTCAAATATAAACATCTTGTGGCATTGGTTCAAATAAATGCTTGATTAACTGCTCTTTAGGAGTGTAACAGACAGTTATTTAAATTTACTTGGCCCCAGTAATGTTGTTTTGGAAAGTATTTCTACCAACCTGGTCCAAATGGAATGGACTTTTGGAGAGGGGCAGTCAGGCTTACAGGTCCTCACTCAACAGCGAGAGGAAAAGTAGTATTGCGTGGCTACAACAACAACTTATATTTGTATAGCTCCTTATTGTTCCAAGACGCTTAATAGGAGTATTATAAAACAAAGAGTGACACTGAGCCGATTAGGTCAGATGTTCAAAATCTTGGTCAAAGAGGTAGCTTTTAGGAAGTTCCCGAAGGAGAAAAATGAGTTAAGGTGGCGACGAGGTGTCAGGAATTCCAGAGCTTGGGTACGAGGCACAGCTAACCCTCTGGGGCAATTATGATTGGGTCTACACCGGAGGCTAGAATGAGAGGAGTGCAGGTATCACAGAGGGTTGTGGAGCTGGAGGAGATTACAGAGAAAGAGAGCAATATTATCTCTATTACCGCAGTAGTCATGGGGTGGCATGGTGGGCCAGTGGTTAACGCTGCTGCCTCACGGCGCTGAGGACCCGGGTTTGATCCCGGCCCCGGGTCACTGTCCATGTGGAGTTTACACATTCTCCCCGTGTCTGCGTGGGTCTCACCCCCACAACCCAAAGATGTGCAGGGTAGGCGGATTGGCCACGCTAAATTGCCCCTTGATTGGAAAAGAAAAATTACCACAGCAGTCACTTTTGTTTGTGCTTCCTACTTCCTCAAAGTGATGGTTAAACTTAAAAATTACTGTCAAATTTAGTGCCATTCCAGCTGTTTCCTTATCCCTTTGTTGTCCCACCAGTTGGTTTTTCGGTTAAGGTAAAGTCCCATTTGGTGAAATGCTTGTTTTGCCACCTTTCAGCCACGCAAAGCTGTCAGGGCATACGGTTCAATCACTGAGCCGGAATAAAACCAAGAGGGCGCTCTGATCAATTCCTCAGCACACCATCAACTCGACTGGGATTGAGGGTCTCACACCAGGGGCAGACGGAGTGTTCCACCGGAGTGATCAAATCAGTCAGCAATTCTCAGGATGTTTTTCGCAAACTGAATTTGCCATGAAAGGTTTGCTGAATAGTAGTTTCTCACCACTCTCGAAGCTTTGGTTAAAAATAATTGTAGCTCCATAATGCTGCAGGTTTCGGAGTGGTACAGTGCAGCACGGAGCTACAGTCAGGGGATTGGTAGAACCTGTGCTGAGAACTCACATGGTTGAAATCTGCCTGGTGTTGGGTACAGGTATCTAATGCAGACAAAATGAACCCAGGGCACCTGCTCAATCAGGTCATGCTGTAGATTTTCCAAAAAGGTGATCTCGCCATTAGTAAGAGTCACACTTTCTAAAGTGTTTACAATCTTTCATGTTGAGGATGTTCACCTTTTTGGTGTTAGAGCTGTGACAAAGGAACCTGATAATCAGCCTTGTTTTGTGTGACAAGGGGCATCTGTTAACTGGAACATTCTCCCACGAATGTCTGGATCATCCGGTGCGTTCCTCTTCCTTTTACTGAATAAAGGACAGAGATCTGGCAGCTCCATCCTTTGAAACATCAGCACTAGAATAAAGATTCCTTTGGGTCTGCTTCATTCTACAACATTAGCAGTTTCCATTTTGAAGAGATGCTAAAGTTACACTTTAAAAATCGGAGTCCAATCTGACTCTGGCGGAGAGCAATGCAAGGCTCCTTACTAAAGGGTAATATTATATTGCTTAGGTAGAACAGTATGCGGTACGTAATACTACCTTCTTTCATGGACGGCAAGCAAAAAAGAGTTATACAGTTAGAATGATAATCAATGGCAATGAAATATGAAGCTGATGATATCTAGTAAATAATAACACAGCATCCTGATAAACAAAACTAGTTTGCCACCTTTTATCACCTCCAGCTAACAATTGGTGTGTCTGTAATATTTTTTATATCTAATCAGCGGCTGTTGCAGAATCCATTGCCTCATGATCTTGTGTTACAATTTTCAGATATTTAATTAAACTCCTGCTCCACACAAATCCCCACAAGTGAACCTTGCCCACCACAATTCGGAAGCTTTTCAATAATCTGCCCGTACAAAGTTCCCTGGTCCATAGTTTAACAATTACCAAATTTGCTGCAATCCAAATATTGCGTTAGCCATAGTCCTACATTTTAGAAAAGGTAGATTATCAAACATGGTGCAAAGTTTTTAAGGGCTGAAACTATTAAAATATGTATTATTCAATCGGCAAATAAATCACCCAACTGTGTAAAAAATATTATTGAGAACGTGGGGGTTTTGAACTGCAACAGTACGTCCGGTATTATCTGCCTTGTTCTGTCACCAGGCACTCTCTGTAAACTGCCATCTTGGATCAGTTCAATAAACGCATGAAACATGGTGTCAGGAAATGGATTAAAAATAAAAACTTAAGGCTGCAGAGAAGACACTGTTCAGAAAGACACAAATGTTCAAATCAGCTAAAACAAAAGGACAAGAAAAGCAAATATATACTGATGTACCATCGATTGTACGCGAGGCGAGTGATTTACCAAAGTCCGGCTTTAATTGACTAGAACACAGCTCTGCGATCGTCTACAATGGAAAGGACGATCGTCAGGCGTCTGACCATTTATACCTCGTTAATAGAGGCGTGGTTAACTCAGCCTCTCGGCCAATCGGTCGAGAGGCACATGACCGACCAGGGCCAATGGTAAGCCGACGTTCTGGCCCAATGGCAGACAGGTATGCAGATCATATCACCACATATACCGAAGTCGGCAAGAAAAATTCCTTGAGTGAACATGGCAGTAAAATGGCAGTTTTTCCACTTGCAAGCTAGCAGCATATTTAATTACAAGCCAAAACTGATGAGAGTAGCCAAACTTCTAACACTGCTGGGGGGAGGGGGGGGGGGGGGGGGGCTGCTACAAAGTGTGTACCACCCGAAATCTAACTGACAAAGAAAAATGATGAAAAAAGAACACTTAGAACCCCAAGTGAACATTACACAAGAATGCTATGTGTTTAACACCAGAGCTCAAGGTACAAATGGCAGCACAGTGGTTAGCACTGTTGCTTCACTGCGCCAGGGTCCCGGGTTCGATTACCAGCTTGGGTCACTGTGTATGTGGAGTCTGCACGTTCTCCCCGTGTCTGCGTGGGTTTCCTCCGGGTGCTCCGGTTTCCTCCCACATGACTCGAAAGACGTGCCTGTTCGGTGAACAGGACACTCTGAAATTTCCTTCAGGCGCCAGAGTGTGGAGACTAGGGGCTTTAATGATTATTATTGAATAAGTTCATTGAACAGTTGGTGACTGCAGTAACATAGCTTGAAGAACCATTTGAGTTCAGGCAGCTAAAAGATGATCTGATTGTAGATTGAATAGTAGTGGGTATACGAGGCTCACCAGGGAGAGCAGATCTGCTTAAAGAAGCGAAACGTATGCTCAGGAAAGTGATAGATGTCTGCCGGAATGTGAAGCTGGTCAAATGTCAGTCACATGTATGGCACAGCAAACCAGGAGATACATTATGTTATGAGACATTCCAGGCAAAAAGAGTAGAATAGTCAGCAGACAACGGGCAGGATGAAATTCTGAGGAGGAACAGAAGGATTTTCCAGCATGGGAAAAGCGGTGTTTTAACTGCAAGAAGCAGAAACTTTTGCACCCAAGTGTTTGACGAAAAAGAAGCAAAACAAGACCATACGGATGGCCACTGGGGAGATAGCAACAGAAGAGTCTGACGAAGAAGTATGCACAATACAGCAGGTTGATTCCTTCAAGCCTAGCGGTTTGTGACTGTTACAATGGTGGCTGACTGCAGAATTAGATTATCAAGTGAACAAGAAGGGTCAGATGCACTGGTGCACCATGCAACATCATGACCTTCGTAGACCCGTGTGACGTGACTTAAAATGGCGATCCAAAACTGAAGCGCTGGACAATGAGGGTGAGGCCAAATGATGGCACGATACTCATACTGAGATGGCCAATCCATCTGAGAGCCCAATGAAATGGTGAGATGGAAAATCTAGAGTTCAGGTCAAAGATGGGCTCGACAGCCTCCTCTCAGCTGGAGCAAGTCTACAGCTTGGGCTGGGAACCATAAATTCCCAACAGGGATTCACTGAGAAGCAACAGATCGCCATGCCATCATCCCAGCAAAGACATTGAATTTGACAGACACGCACCTCACTCAAATCAAGCAGATTACTCAACAAGATAATTCTACAAGCGCTACAGGAAGTAGTGATGAAAGAATGGATTGAGAGCTTCGCAGACACAGCTGTGACACAAGCACACATTGGGCATACCAAGATGAATTGAAAGGCCAGGATGGCATTGTACAAAAGAAATAGCGGAAAATTCAGTGCTCCACGATGCAGCAGTTACGGGGATAGGGTGGAGGTGTGGGGATGGGGTGGAGGTATGGGTTCAGGTATGAGCTCATTGCACTTTCCAAGGGCCGGTGCAGACTCGAGGGGCTGAATGACCACCTTCTGCAGTGTAAATTGTATGGTTCTATGACATCATCCCTGCACTATCCCCAGTCAAATGGAAAGACAAAGATACAGTGACAATCACCAAGAACCTTAAGAAATCGAGCAAATTTAGCACAGATGTCTCCAAGACAATCATCAAATGGAGAAAAACACCGAGTGAAGACATGGAAAGTAGTTTAGTCCAAAGACTAATGTCACGCTGCACACAAGCTACTCTTCCAATGGCAAAAAAGCGACTGAAACCAGAAGTAGTTCCAGACATGAGTGACAAAATCAAGGTGAAATGGCAGAAAGCCAACTTTCACTTTGACAACAGTAAGAAGTCTTACAACACCAGGTTAGAGTCCAACAGGTTTGTTTCAAACACGAGCTTTCGGAGCACTGCTGCTTCCTCAGGTGAAGGAAGGAGCTGCACTCCGAAAGCTAGTGATTTGAAACAAACCTGTTGGACTTAAACCTGGTGTTGTCAGACTTCTTACCGTGCTCACCCCAGTCCAACGCCGGCATCTCCACATCATCACTTTGACAATACTGCCAAACCACTCTGGCAATCAGTGTACAAGACTTCAACACTCTCAACAGGGGCCAGCCCACGCAGAAACTTGATATAAGAAATTGTCGCCCGATTGTGCACGGTGGAATGAACGACCAAATATACCGACACAACCGCAGGAAGAGTCGCACAACTGACGAAGCTGTTCCTTCACAGGCAGAATTAATCTCACCAGCTGCAGTGAGTACAGAACTACCATCAATTCCAGAGATCCACGTATTCACACAACCACATTCAGACAACAATAGTTACTATGGCAACAGGTGCCACGGGAACGACCCTTTTCGGACAAGGAACATCATGCAGACGAATGGCCAATGACAATGCATATGCATACTGTTGCACGTTTTACTTGAGTGTATTACGCGTTTATTGGAGTGTATTAACACGCCTCCGTTTAAAGGCCGTGTGCTTAACACTGCTACAGCTCTGTGTGTGTATTTTCAGCTCGGAGTCGCCAGGTGCCGTATATAGACACCTCACAAGTATTTCAAGGTCAGGGTCAAAGTAATAAAACTATACACCGATCAGTAAGTTCAAACGATCAATATTTATTATACAAATATAATAAATACGCATGCATACGCTAAAGACTAATACTTATTTCTACTATTAAACGACTAAATACTTATCTAAGTAGGAACCAGCAAGGTCAGGGGACAAGGCCTTTGTTCCTTTCTGGGCTGCACCTTCTGTTCTCTAATAGTCGAATACTGTATAAGTAATGCCGGGTTCACGTAGCGAGCGTCGTTTTGGCACTTACTGAACGATGGCTGGTGCTCAACGGCTGGTGATGGGAGACAGGATCAACGGCTGGAGTCGGAGTCAGGATACAACAGCAGATCTGGGCCGGAGTCAAAACAGCAGTCCAAGCCGGAGCACAAAAACAGCAACGGAGCCGGAGCACAACAGACAGAACCATGTGCGGGGTCTATCTTTACAGGGCCCCCAATGTCCGTGCCTTTTCGGGGCGGGCCTTTACCTGCCATGTATCGATTGGGCCATTTCCCAATCGATATCTTACAAATCCCCCAATCTGAGGGTCTCTTCTCGATGGGTGGAGCGGTCTCTAGGGTCTTTTGTGATGGATACTTCTGGTGCCGTTTCGTCTGGGCGTCCACTCAAAGTATCCCTTCAAACTCAAATGTTGCTATTGTGTGTGCCCAGATCTGGATTGCCTCATTACTATGCAAAGCGTTTTGCTATTTACACCTTTGGTTGAGATCTTCCACCTGGCCATAAACTAGTTTCGTTACGTGTAGAATGCTAATTAGCCTTTGCAGACTGCTTGTCCTGGCTAAAACTGTTTTCTCCCTACAGTCTTAGCAGTTCTCCATTTTGTTAGCCCAGTGTCCATCTTAGGTGGCTACAATACCAAGCAGAGACCAGCACTATTTAACAACCATCTATGAAATGCAGATGCAGAAACTAACTCGTCAAATAAACGGTTGTTAATGCATGAGCATAGTGGGTAACTTGGGTAACTTTGGCTGTACCGTGGCACAGTGGATAGCTCATAGCACCAGGGACCTGGATTCAATTCCGGCCTTGATGACTGTGTGGAGTTTGCACGTTCGCCCGTGCCTGTGTGGGTTTCCTTCGGGTGCTCTGGTTTCCTCCCCACAGTCCAAAGGTGTGCAGGTGAGGTGGGGTTATGGGGTTAGAGGGACAGAGCAGGGAACTGGGTGTAAGTAGGGTGACTCCTTCAGAGCGTTGGTTCAGACTCGATGGGCTGAATTGCTTCCTTCTGCACTGTAGGAATTCTGTGGTTATAACCCAGGTACACATGATGGTCCAGGCAAATTTGTCTTTTGTTCATTATGAAAAAAGGGGGTGTTTGGGTTTTGAAATGCACCAATACTGCGTGTCCTAGCTGGCTTGCCATAGTCAGGTGACCATGATGCAATCTCTGCAAGCTGCCAACTAAGATTAGGACGATGAAGACATTCGGATGCATTGAGAAACTGCTGTTTTAAACACAAAACAGAGAACACTATGAAACAAGAATAACATGAAGACATTCTGATGGGTGAATTACTCATCAGAGTCTTTGCAAACTAGCACACTTTGGACAGAAGATTCTGATACCTTTGATTTGCCACTTTCACTTGATTGCGATGCCACTAGACTTGACTAATCTCCTTTAGTTTTGAAGGTTCCAACTAAACTTAGTGAGATGGAAGCTCATGGCCACAATGGGACCCATTAGCAATTTGAAACATTGCATATACATTTGTTATTTTAACAATAATTAACACGCCCAGATCAGCAGGAACAGATTACACAGAATCTCCATCAAAACATCCTGGCCGAGCTTTTGTGCTGTGAGTCCCCGCCCCCCCCCCCCCCCCACACAGACCCCTACCTTGCCAGCGAGGATGGAACATTTGGCACGCCATTCGCTGGCCCACTAGCTGTCCAATGTTAGTGACTCCCCCATCTGCTCGGAGAAGAAAGTTTAATGTTCATAACCAACCAGAGATCCCAAGCTTCTTGGATTGAACAATCCGTTTCACAGTTCATGATAATTTCATGAACTATAATTTTAATTTTGGACTCTTTTTTTATAAGATTGCGTCCTGTCAATTATTTTGCTTTGTGACTGTGTGACTGAGACGTTTTGCTCTGGTTTTAGTGCGGATACCCAGCCAAATGCACTTAATATAGGAGTCCAAGTGATCAAATGGTCAGTTGTCTACACTGCTATCTATGGCAGTTGTTACAAAGACCATGAACAATAGCTGTTCCAACCTGATAAATTAATCAATATGTAAAGCAATATTTGTAAAAGGTTCTGTGAAAAAAAATCAATGGAAATTATTGCAGAACATACCCAGTGGCAACTACAGCCCACTGGATAAATGGATTGCCTTTGATTTGACAGGGGTCAGGCCCATATAGTACAATTGTGTCTAATTTCTCTAAGTGCATGGGCAAAGTTTTTGTTTTGGGGGTGGGGAGGGCAGGGGAGTGGGTGGTGAACCAAACTGAAGTTAATTCCAACCCACCACCCCCCCCCCCCTCCCCTCCCGCCACCAACCCTTGTGTACCTTATTGTTCCATTGTTTTGTGGTTAATTAGTGTTCTTGGGAGTTAGACGGCATTATTTTTGGCATCTCAGATTATTTAAAGCTGTTTTTCCTTGCAATTATTTTTCTTGAAATCAATACTACTCACCAAAATAAATAGCTTCTGCAAAAATCATGATTTAAATCCATTTTGTTATTGTGTTAATAAAATGGAAAGTTTGCTGAACTGAATTGAAAGTAATCGCTTTGATTTCCATACGGCTCCCAGTATTAGGCTGTCAATCATGGCCTCACAAACACTGCGCGTTGGTGACATTAACTGGAAGGCATTAACTAGAGCTTGGATATGGGAAAGTATACCTCTGTATCTAGGACAAAAACAGAAAATACTGGACAATCTCAGCAGTATCAATGACAGCCTCTGTGGAGAGGGAGCCATAAAAAATTCAGTAAATTCTCACTGAAAGTTGTTATTGTGCTATTGAAAAGTATAACATTAAGTTAAATGGCTATAAGCAAATCAGACTTTCCCCATTAAAACCAATATAAGAGCTGTAGTTGGAGCCAGAAAGTCCTTCCTCAATCATTATACCCCGTCGGTTGAAATTTCTTAGTAATTTCTTAGTAACCCCCCCAGATGTCAGTGAGCACTGTGAGTTTACAATCTTGCTCAAACTCTTCCTCCCTTTATGAGGGATTTCCAGTCTTCACCTTCGAAGATCTAGCCTCCGAATTCCCTCCAAACTCCGCTCGTAGTCAGACTGCCTCAACAACTGCTCATCCCATTTATGTTCTGATCCTGATCCAGACCCCCAAATGTACGTTACAATCTGGTTCAGAACCAGTAACTTTTTGTTTAAAGTAGACAAACATTGAAATCCCAGGTATTTGCTAAAATTCACAAGATTCCACAGTGTTTGAACAAACAAAATTAACTTTATTATCCAAAGTCAAAAAGACAAAACAACCTACAATACCAAGCTTACATTACACCATGAAGATTTACCATGAACAAAATATGAATTCAGAGGAAAACTGTGGTCAAACACTGCACGATAAATGGCAGATGCAACCAAGATAGATCCCATGGATTTCTCAGCAATCTATCCAGATGTTAGTGTTCACTGCGGGTTATACAATCTCATTAAAATTTTGTCTCCCATTTTGAGGGATTGCAAGTCTTCACTCTTCCCTTTCGAAGATCTAACATCGGAATTTGTCACTCTTCCTCAATCTGCCTCAACAACTGCTCAGCTCCCAGGGTTTTAATCTCATCTCCTGAGACTACACTCTCCAAATCTACACTCCCGCAGTGACTCATGGATGCAACTCCAGCTCTTCCGCCGCGTCAAGCAGGACATCACCGCTCCAAAGAATTACTTTTGCCCCAATGGCCCACAGCATGGAGTCAATGACCTTCTTCAGCTTTTTCAGGCATTCCCCAAAGCCCTCAATACCCGGAATCTGCCTCCTCAGAGCTAAGAGCAGAATTTTAGTTGCATGGAGCTCCTTCTCGTGATTAAAACTGACTGACCTGTGAAATGCTCTTCACTGACCCCTGACCTGATCTGGGTGACATCAACACTTTCCACCCTTATTACTAGGCGGAATCAAATGCAACAAGTATTGGAAAAGCCTGTGCCCTGAGTGTTACAATCTCCACAGGTTCTAGCTTACAAAGCAGAGAGAGACAAAATAAGTAATTTCATGACATGAATTCCTATAGTGGTAAGCAAATAACTTTTTAAGTTAAAACAAATTAGAAAGTACAAAAGAAGGAAAGTAAGCAACCTTGCCATAGTCCCCGATGACCATAGGCTGCTTTCCCCTTTGAGGGGGGAGAGCTGACTGGTGGTGGTTTAACCTGAGGGTCACCACACCTCAGCCAAGGGTCAAGGTTGAGAAGGCGGGGCCTTCATGAATGAAAGAAGTATGCTAACGTTCCCACTGACTACCTGCTCACTGCCAGTCCTGATTTCCTAACCTCTCACTCACCACACATCCTGCACCTACCCCCCCTCCCCCTTCAGCTCGGGAGAAGAGTTGTCCAGAGCCGAAAACGTTAACTCTCCTCCTCTCTTCACAGATGCTGCTAGACCTGCTGAGTTTATCCAGTATTTTCTGTTTTCTTTATTTCCGGTGTCCAGCATCTGCAGTATTTCGCTTTTATTTCCAGCACGTTTTGACTTGGTTTTTGCAGCATTGACCCATCCGAGCCTGTCTGAATTGGGGTGTCACCAGTGACCCTATTGACAGAATAGAATCCTAATTTAGTCACCTGACTCAGGCAAGCATTTCATAGGCCCAAACCCCCCCCCCCCCCCCCCCCCCCCCCCCCGCCAGACGTTTGAAAATTGGGATGGAGTGGGGACACAATGGATGCTTCACTTAAATGTCCTCTCAAGGCCCTTTTCTCGTTGCTTGAACCTGACAGGACAATTGACTTAAGTCAGAGATAAAATTGCAGTCCATAGAATCCCTATAGTGCCGGAAAAGGCCATTCGGCCCATCGAGCCCCTCTGAAAGGGCAACCTACTGAGACCCACTCCCCCACTCTATCCCCATTGCCCCAGTTAACCTGCATATTTTTGAACACTAAGGGCCAATTTAGCATGGTCAATCCACCTAACTTGAAATTTTTGGATTGTGCTAGGAAACCGGAGCACCAGGAGGAAACCCACGCAGACACAGGGAGAACATGCAAACTCTACACAGACAATTACCCGAGACCAGAATTGAACCCGGGTCCCTGGTGGTGTGAGGCAGCAGTACGAACCACTCTGTCACCGTGCCGTCCTGATAATCTAGGCAAACTCTACTTTGCATATTTAATCAGGACATTTTGCAACTACCTATTTACTATGCTTTAAAATTTCTACTCCATGCTTCTAGCTCTTTCTACAGTTTTTTGTTACTTTTCCCTGAATCCACACACAGGTTTAACCAATCAAGCACAGTGAGCATCAATAGTAAACAGGCACACATGACTCAAACATAGAACAATTGAATACGACAAAGGGGATTTTTAAAAGTTCAAAGTCAAACTAATTTAATTGAAAGCATAGTCAGACCCCTTTGTTGAACAGTGAGCTGTTCTAACTGTCGGGGCAGTTTAATGGGAATTTTTTCTCTCTTATCCTGAGCTGAAATGATTTTTCATTTTGAGGGTGTCTCTCTTTCTAATCCCTGCTGATTATAAGATTATAAACAGTTGAGATGCATTAGATGACTCACCTGCTTCATGCCAATCCTAATTTTAACCTGCTGTCATAAGATAATATCATAAAACATTACGACAACAGGTTAAAATTAGGATTGGCATGAAACAGGTGAGAAATTGGCAGGTACATCACCTGGTGCATCTTAACTGCCCACCTATCCGATTTCTGCCAAGTGGGTAGGGTTAAAATCGGCTCCGATATCTCTTTTGCAGAATGTAATTTGCAACTTTGTCCGTTTTCCCACCAACCAGACCCAGTGGCTGCAATGCACACACACACAGCGATGCTTCAATACACACCACATTCATCACCATAGCTGCTTGCACCACCTCCGCCAAGTCCTCAGACTTTTTTTTTAACATCAAAAATTAGATCATGGCATAAAAATATCAACCACGTGTGATATAAGCTCACACGTTACTGCTGCCAATAACGCACTGCACAAGACAGAGGCTGTATTTGATGCTGTACTGGCTGCAAATGTACACGTGAAGCAGAAACGTACTTGGCTTTCTGCAGCAGTCCACAACCTGTGGTGACATTGCTCCATTCCTGTTTATCATGTGCCACCCTGATAAAAATAATTAAACTCCGCTCTCTGCATCCCTTCTGACTTTGGAGACAATCAACAACAACTGGATCCTCGCCATAGGCCAGTCATTTTCAAACCCAGTGTAGCGACCCGTGTGTGGGTCACGGATGGGTGTTGGGAGGGTCGCGGAGCCATGCGTCACATCGTTCCCGATCGTGGGAAGTAGTGCCCAACAGCGCGACCAGCTTTTAAAAATGTCGGCGTTCCACGCACCCGTGCCCCCCCCCCCAGATCCCAGTGGGGCAGAGCGTGTCCTCTTGACATCAACGTACTGACCCAGGATTTTGTTTTAAATTGCTGGAATCTTCCTGACTGGAGCAGTGGCAGACAGCAGGTCACGCGCTCCTTACCCTGACATCATGTGTCCCGGTGGCGAGGGAGATTCCTCCATTTTGTAGCTGCCAGCAATGCTGGTGTAAACTCCAGGGCCTCTGGTGAACAACCCATGACGAAAAACAGCAACAAAACAGCATAAAGATGATTACTTGAAGTGTGGGTTTATTAATTGTGCCTCTGTAAACCAGGATGCAAAGCTCATGTGCGTTATATGCAGGAAAGCACTGGGAAATGAAAGTTTAAAACTCTCAACCCTCAAAACTCAAAAACATGGCGAGTTCGAGGACAAACTTCTTGATCTTTTTCAACAGATGCAGTGAGATCTTCAATCATAAGTTGAAGTCCTTATCAGAAATGTAGCATTGAATAACAAAGCGAGTGAGGTTGGAAGGACCAAGCAGGCTCACCTGTCACATTAAAGATAAGTGAAAATAATGAGTCGCAAATGTTGGCCGGCATGGGTCGCAAAGGTCGGCCCATGTGGGTCGTGAAGGTTGTCCAGCGTGGGTTCCAAAGGATGGCCAGTTGGTAAAAATGAGTCCCGGGCAAAATAGTTTGAAAAACAATGCCATAGACCACAATCAGTAAAGATAAACAACACCTCCTCCACGTTAGTTCACAATACTGGGGCCCTGCAATGCTGCATACTTAGCCCCCTACTATACTCCCTATACACGCACGACTGCGTGGCAAAATGTGGCTCCAACTCCATCTACAAGTTTGCTAAAGACATGACTGTAGTGGGTCGGATCTCGAACAATGATGAGTCAGAGTACAGGAGGGAGATAGAGAACCTAATGGCATGGTGTAACGACAACAGTCGCTCCCTCAATGTCAGCAAAATGAAGGAGCTGGTCATTGACTCCAGGAAGTGAAGTGTCGTACACACCCCTGTCAGCATCAACGAGGCCGAGGTGGAGATGGTGGACAGCTTCAAATTCCTAGGTGTACTCATCACCAACCATCTGTCCTGGTCCACCCACGTCAACGCTACGACCAAGAAAACATAACAGCGCCTCTACTTTCAGGAAACTAAGGAAATTCAGCATATCCACATTGAATCTTACCAATTTTTACAGATGCATCATAGAAAGCATCCTATCTGGCTGTATCACAGACTGGTATGACAACTGCTCGGCCCAAGACTGTAAGAAACTACAGAGTTGTGAACACAGCCCAGTCCATCACACAAACCCACCACCCATCCATTGACTCTGTCTACACCTCACGCTGCCTTGGGAAAGCGGGCAGCATAATCCAAGACCCCTCCCACCCGGGTTATTCTCTCTTCTAACCTCTTCCATTGGGCAGTCTGAGAATACGCACTAACAGATTCAAAAACAGCTTCTTCCCCTCTGTTACCAGATCCCTAAATGAACGTATCTCTCCATTCATCTTCTCTACTGAGAAATACTACACTCTGTATGCTTCACCCGATGTCTGTGTCTATGTATTTACATTGTGGATCTATTGTATGTCCTATGCTTTTTCATGTATGGAAGGATCTGTCTGGACTATACGCAGAACAATACTTTTCACTGTACCTTGGGATACATGACAATAAATCCAAATCCAATCCATTTATATAGCGCTTCAAAAAAGGTATTAAAACATCCCCAGATGCTGAATTGAAGCAGCACTGTGCCTGCACTAGTGTACACAGGACATGATGTAGCTGTATATGGGTCAGAGTCTGTACAGTAGTGCTCTAAGCTAGAGGGAGCCACAACTGCATAGAGACTGGTACAGCTGAGAGAGGCATTGTTTAATGCATCTCACTCGAAGCCCTTCATTCAGCTTGACAAGAGTATAATCAAGGTTTCAAATTTGAAGATTGGACAGACAGGTAACCTTGGGACATTAACCAAATCCCTCGATCCTAAAGCAGTCCCTCTAACCACTCCAAAGCTACCTAGTTCCTGTATTTCATTACTGCTCCATTGAAAGAGCTTGTTGCCATTGAGAGGTTTCCATTTACTTCTGATCTCATATAGTTTAAAAATGTATATTGATTTTTTTTAATAGACCCTTTACAAGTGTTGCTGCAAGAGCTGATATCCACTTCAAATGACCCTTTGTACACTTAGTGGCTTTCTACTCTATACATTTAACAGCAATTGCTTTATTATCTCTCTGTCGCTACAGTTAGCAGCAGAATTCTGAATGGACTATTGGGGTAATATTTCTGTTCATATCGGAACCAGCTGCGCACTCAATTATTATGAGGAGAATTTCTTGTTCAAAATATTAATTGATACAATTGGACTTAACGTTATCACAATGTCGCTTTGATTTAATGAAATAAATTTCAGCGTTCTTTTTCTCAGCTTTGCCTCCAGACTGAAGCAACGAGCTATTCTATCGTATTCAACATCAAATTCCATTATGAAATGTTGGCAGCTCCTGCGCATTGTGTAGTTATAATTATATTAAGTCTCCCATGGTGTTCCTCACAGACACTTGCGACTGGAGTGTGGTGTTGCTTTTGATCTTGAGCAGGATGTTGCTGAAATATGACAGAAGTTAAACCATCACTGTAATAAAACAACGTTATTGATGCAGCATATCGTGTAATTGATTACTGATTCAGAATATCATACTGGAGGAATAGATGTCATATTTCTGATATTGCGCTTTATAAAGCTCTTTCTTTGCCCTAATTATTCTTGGGACTTAAATTCATTAATGCCCGAATGAGGTGTGACCCACGGACACACCGCCAAGGTGCCAAAACAGAGACCAGGCTCCTCAGGTTTCATCTGGTAGCCCATTAAGGCAAGGAGGAGGCTACTGAAATGGACACTTGGCAAAGTAATAGGTTTCCCATTCCTAATCTCTGGGCATCACTGGCTTGGCCAACATCCATTGCTCATCCCCAATTTGCCAACAGGAAGAAAAAAGACAGTGCGTTAGTGTCTTCCCCATTGGAGGATTTTGAAGATGTTTGAGGCAGCTCAGCATTGTGCGTATGAGGAGGGGCAGAAGCAGAAAGTTGCCAAAGAGGGAGAAGTTAATTTGAGATCAATAGCGTCCCCTGGGTGTGCAAGGAGAAGCTGGAGGAAGTGCAGCAAAGTGATTGTGTACAAAGAAGGGGCAAAGAGGGGAGAGAGGAGCTTGACCAAAGAGGAGCCTTATCTTTGCCGTTCTGGTGAGATCTTTACATTTCTTTCTGAGTTGCTGCTAGGCCCTGGGATCGATGCTTGTGGAATGTATTTGTATCATCCCCTCCCTGCTTTGTTGCTGTGAAATTTGCCTGGGTGCCCAGCACCATCAGAGGATGGAAAGTGAAGCTGAGGTCACAATCGGTCAACCATGGTCTTATTGAATGGCGGAGCAGGCTCGATGGGCCATATGGCCTACTCCTCCTTTCCCGTAAGCTATTTTGATCTTGAGACAAAAGATCTTGTTCTATCTGCTCACTTGCTCAATTGGCACCAACCAAAAATCTGAACCCCTGGTTGCAGTCAGATTCTAAAACACAACTGCCAGCAATTGCAAACTCCCCCTGAACTAGTTTGTAAATAAGTATTTATTCAGATCAGTTTTGTGCTGGAAAAGGAAGAGAAATGAAATGAAATGAAAATCACTTATTGTCACGAGTAGGCTTCAATGAAGTTACTGTGAAAAGCCCCTAGTCGCCACATTCCGGCACCTGTTCGGGAGGCTGGTACGGGAATTGAACCGTGCTGTTGGCCTGCCTTGGTCTGCTTTAAAAGCCAGCGATTTAGCCCAGTGTGTTAAACCAGCCTCTTGGTTGGTGGAAGAAATGGTGGAAGAGGAGAAAAAATGCTTTTACAAGTAACAATTAATGCATCACAGACGTGCCAAGTCCAATTCACATCATGAAGGTGATACTTTAATATTGGAAAGATTTTAATTCTGAAACGAGATGTTCAAACCATTCTTATCAATTCCCGTGTGTGAGGTATAATGAGCATATTTTATCTCAATTCGATGCCTGTTTTACTGCAACAAATTAGAGTCTTTATTTGTGACTTTAAATATAATTACATTGCAGGGCTGACATTCTGAGGCTTATTTCAACAGCACACAGCTGCCTTATATTTGTGCATCCGTTAAAGACACACCAACTCCATTCAATCTGCTCTGCACTGGTTACAATCAGGGGCAGCACGGTAGCACAGTTGTTAGCACTGTTGCTTCACAGCGCCAGGCTCGCAGGTTTGATTCCCGGCTCGGGTCACTGTTTGCGTGGAATCTGCACGTTCTCCCCATGTCTGCGTGGGTTTCCTCCGGGTGCTCCAGTTTCCTCCCACAGTCCAAAGATGTGCAGGTTAGGTGAATTGGACATTCTGAATTCTCCCTCTGTGTACCCGAACAGGGGCCGGAATGTGGCGACTAGGGGATTTTCACAGTAACTTCATTGCAGTGTTAATGTAAGCCTACTTGTAACAATAAAGATTGTTGTTATTATTATTATTATTATTACATGGAGCAAATTCACTTCCAAATTTATTCAAATCCACACTTAACCACTAAATTCACTGAGGCATTTATTTAACTGTGAAAGAACTTAGATTAACGGAAGAAGGAAAACTACAACTCGATATGCTTTGTTACCCCTGCACTTTAAACCCTCTTGATTAAAACTCTTGTCACAGCTTTGGTAAGCAACAGACCATTATTGTTATCAGGTGGAAAATGAGTGAGAAATTGCTCTTGTGCTATAAACTGGGCCGACATTATGCCCCCAAAAATGTAGGTCCACGAATTGCTGGAAATTAAATGTCAGAGTCTTATGATATTATCAGAACTACCAGCATTGCAAAGGTTAATGTAATGTCAAGAGTAGCCACTAGAGGGAGCTACAGATACAGCTATATAAGGCAGTGATACTGGACCTTAGGAGAGGAGTGTACGCAGGAGATAGCTGGTGAAGGTCAGAATAGCTGATTCAGAATGACCATGGGAAAGGACAGAGAGGAAGCAGGAGTAAAAAATTATCATAATCTTTATTGTCACAGTAGGCTTGCATTAACACTGCAATGAAGTTGCTGTGAAAATCCCCTAGTCGCCACATTCCGGCGCCTGTTCGGATACACAGAGGGAGAATTCAGAATGTCCAAATTACCTAACAACGCGTCTTTCGGGACTTGTGGGAGGAAACCGGAGCACCCAGAGGGAACCCACGCAAACACGGGGAGAACGTGCAGACTCCGCACAGATAGTGACCCAAGCCAGGAATCGAACCTGGGACCCTGCCGCTGTGAAGCAATACTGCTAACCACTGTGCTACTCTGCCACCCATTTTTCTGAACTGGTGGGAAAGCAAAATTTGTAGGAAAAAAGCGGGATCCTAAATGTACAAAGTAGACATGACCTCCCCCCCCCCCGGTTGTCTAGAGGAATACAGGGAAAGATCAAATAGAAAAGTAAAGGGTGCGATAGGAACAAAGAACTAAGCGCTGCAGGTAGCTCAGACAAGTATAGAATGTGCAGGGACAAAGTCGAGCAGGAAATTAGGAAATCAAAGAGAGGGCATGAAAAAAGATTAGCAAGTAAAGTTAAAGAAAACCAAAAATGTTTTACCAATATATTAAGGAAAAAGTGGGACCTATCAGAGATGAAGAAGGGAACTTGTGTGTAGATGCAGAGGCCGTGGGAAGGGTTTTAAATGAATATTTTGTCTCCGTGTTTACAAAGGAAATGGATAATGCAGACATAGTAAACCAGGAGGAACATTGTGAGATACTAGAGAGAGGAAGTACTCAAAGGATTGAATTCCTTGAAAGTTGATAAGTCGCCAGGGCCAGATGGATTGTTTCCTAGGCTACTGAAGGAGGTCAGAGAGGAGTTGGCAGGTGCTGACGATGATTTTTCCAAACCTCACTATAGACACAGGGGAGGACTGGAGAAATATAAACCTAGTTCCATTGTTTAAAAAGGGATCAAAGGAAATGCCAAACAATTATTGGCCAATTAGTCTTGCGTCAGTGGTGAGCAAATTAGTAGGATCAATCCTGAGGGATAGGATTAACTGTCACATAGAAAGGCATGGACTAGTCAGGGATAGTCAGCATGGATTTGTCAAAGGAAGGTCTTGCCTCACAAATTTGATCGAATTCTTTGAGGAAGTGACAAGAAGGGTTGATGAAGATAGTGCAGTGGATGTGGTGGACATGGATTTTAGCAAGTTCCCACATGGCATATTGGTTAAAAAAAGTAAAAGCCCATGGGATACGGGGAGGGGGGAGGGGGGGTGGGTGAGCAGTTTGGGGATCTACTCATGGGGGGGAAGCTTCTCGAGGTTGGTGGAGGAGTTTGAGTTGCCCATCGGGAATGGGTTCAGGTATTTGCAGGTGAGGGATTTTGGCCGGAGGCAGGTCCCATCTTTTCCTCACCTGCTTCACCAGGGGCTGCAGGTCAAGGTGGTGTCAAAAACAGGGGTAGGGGAGGATAAAATGTCAGAGATTTCCAAGTTGATGGATTGGGAGGGAGCCCCGATAGGGGTAGTGAAGCGCAAGTGGGAGGGAGAGTTTGGGGGGGAGGGGGGGGGGGAGTTGGAGGCTGTGCTATGCGAGGAAGCTCTGAGGAGGGTGAATGCATCCTCGGCGAGCACTAGGATCAGCCGTATTCAGTTTAAAGTGGCCCACAGGGCGCACCTGATAGTGGTCCGGATAAGCAGGCTTTTTGAAGCGGTGGGAGATAGGTGTGGGCGTGTGCAGGTGGGCCCGTGAATTATGTCCACATGTTTTAGGCGTGTCCGAATCTTGGGGGATTCTGGCAGAGGTTTGTTGACATTATGTAGGTGGTCCTGAAGGTGAAGGTGGTCCCAAGTCCAGAGGTGGCGATCTTTGGACTGTCAGAAAACCCGGGAGTCCAGGGGGCGAGAGAGGCCGATGTTTCGACCTTTGCCTCCCTGGTAGCCCGGAGACCGATACTATTGGAATGGAGAAACTCGGGGGGCCCCAGAAACCGGGAGTGTGGGTGAGCGACCTGCCAGAGTTTCTCAAGCTGGAAAAGGTGAAGTTCACCTTGTGAGGGTCTGTGGAGGAGTTTGCCGCAGATGGCAGCCATTTATTGACTTCTTCGAGAGCAATTAAGATGTCAGCAGTTTGGGGCAGGGGGGTTAATAAAGGAGGTGGATGGGCTGGGGAGCAGGAGACAGGAGAGTGGGGTGTTAGATATTTCACTTGGTAGTTATTTGCAGCCCTGTTGACTTGTTTTGTTTTGTGATTGCCTTTGAATATATAAATGCCTCAATAAAATATTTCTCCAAAAAACCCATCTGGTTCACTAGTGTCCTTTAGTGAAGGGGGGGGGGCATGGTAGCATAGTGGTTAGCACAGTTGCTTCACGGCGCCAGGGTCCCAAGTTCGATTCCCCACTGGGCCACTGTCTGTGAGGAATCAGCACGTTCTTCCCATGTGTGCGTGGGTTTCCTCCGGGTGCTCCGGTTTCCTCCCACAGTCCAAAGATGTGCGGGTTAGGTGGATTGGCCATGATAAATTGCCCTTAGTGTCCAAAAAGGTTGGGTGGGGTTACTGGGTTACGGGGATAGGGCGGCAGTGTGGGCTTAGGTAGGGTGCTCTTTCCAAAAAGGGCCGGTGCAGACTCGATGGGCTGAATGGCCTCCTTCTGCACTGTAAATTCTATGATTGTTTGATTTAGGGAAGGAAATCTGCCGTCCTTACCTGGTCTGGCCTATATGTGACTCCAGACCCACAGCAATGTGGTTGATACTTAACTGTCCCCTCAAGGGCAATTAGGGATGGTTAGTACATGCTGGCACAGCCTGCGATACCCATGTCTCATGTACAAATTTTAAAAATGAAGAATTTTCCACTTTTAACACAGACTCTCAGTTTCAAGCCTCGGGTGCGATGTAGCCTGAGATTGTGGGCAGCGTAGGCTGAGATTGTGGGCAGTGTAGCCTGAGATTGTGGGCAGCGTAGGCTGAGATTGTGGGCAGCGTAGCCTGAGATTGTGGGCAGCGTAGGCTGAGATTGTGGGCAGCGTAGGCTGAGATTGTGGGCAGTGTAGGCTGAGATTGTGGGCATTGTAGGCTGAGATTGTGGGCAGCGTAGGCTGAGATTGTGGGCAGTGTAGGCTGAGATTGTGGGCAGTGTAGCCTGAGATTGTGGGCAGTGATATGAGATTGTGGGCAGTGATATGAGATTGTGGGCAGTGATATGAGATTGTGGGGCAGTGTAGGCTGAGATTGTGGGCAGTGTAGGCTGAGATTGTGGGCAGTGTAGGCTGAGATTGTGGGCAGTGTAGGCTGAGATTGTGGGCAGTGTAGGCTGAGATTGTGGGCAGTGTAGGCTGAGATTGTGGGGAGTGATATGAGATTGTGGGCAGTGATATGAGATTGTGGGCAGTGATATGAGATTGTGGGCAGCGTAGGCTGAGATTGTGGGCAGTGTAGGCTGAGATTGTGGGCAGTGTAGGCTGAGATTGTGGGCAGCGTAGGCTGAGATTGTGGGCAGCGTAGGCTGAGATTGTGGGCAGTGTAGGCTGAGATTGTGGGCAGTGTAGGCTGAGATTGTGGGCAGTGTAGGCTGAGATTGTGGGCAGTGTAGCCTGAGATTGTGGGCACCATAGGCTGAGATTGTGGGCAGTGTAGGCTGAGATTGTGGGCAGCGTAGGCTGAGATTGTGGGCAGCGTAGGCTGAGATTGTGGGCAGCGTAGGCTGAGATTGTGGGCAGCGTAGGCTGAGATTGTGGGCAGTGATATGAGATTGTGGACAGTGTAGGCTGAGATTGTGGGCAGCGTAGGCTGAGACTGTGGGCAGTGATATGAGATTGTGGGCAGTGTAGGCTGAGATTGTGGGCAGTGTAGGCTGAGATTGTGGGCAGTGTAGCCTGAGATTGTGGGCAGTGTAGGCTGAGATTGTGGGCAGTGTAGGCTGAGATTGTGGGCAGTGAAGGCTGAGATTGTGGGCAGTGATATGAGATTGTGGGCAGTGTAGGCTGAGATTGTGGGCAGTGTAGCCTGAGATTGTGGGCAGTGTAGGCTGAGATTGTGGGCAGTGTAGCCTGAGATTGTGGGCAGCGTAGGCTGAGATTGTGGGCAGTGTAGGCTGAGATTGTGGGCAGTGTAGGCTGAGATTGTGGGCAGTGTAGCCTGAGATTGTGGGCAGTGATATGAGATTGTGGGCAGTGTAGGCTGAGATTGTGGGCAGTGTAGCCTGAGATTGTGGGCAGTGATATGAGATTGTGGGCAGTGTAGGCTGAGATTGTGGGCAGTGTAGGCTGAGATTGTGGGCAGTGTAGGCTGAGATTGTGGGCAGTGTAGGCTGAGATTGTGGGCAGTGTAGGCTGAGATTGTGGGCAGTGATATGAGATTGTGGGCAGTGTAGGCTGAGATTGTGGGCAGTGTAGGCTGAGATTGTGGGCAGTGATATGAGATTGTGGGCAGCGTAGGCTGAGATTGTGGGCAGTGTAGCCTGAGATTGTGGGCAGTGTAGGCTGAGATTGTGGGCAGTGTAGGCTGAGATTGTGGGCAGCGTAGGCTGAGATTGTGGGCAGTGTAGGCTGAGATTGTGGGCAGTGTAGCCTGAGATTGTGGGCAGTGATATGAGTTCCAGCTGCTCAACAACCCTGACTAATCCTTCCACTTTCCACACTGGCCATCCTTGTAGCTCCTCGGAATGAGCCTGACCCATTGCCGCTAATTGCTTAAAAATTAGTGACAGTTGTCGACTGGATTGAGGTTGTCCAAACTCATTTCACTGAGGGCCTCCCACGTTGAAAATGAACTTTCACCCATCGGTGCGAAACTTCACCCCAGTATTTAACCAACATACAGCAGCACGGTAGCATTGTGGATAGCACAACTGCTTCACAGCTCCAGGGTCCCAGGTTCGATTCCGGCTTGGGTCACTGTCTGTGCGGAGTCTGCACGTTCTCCCCGTGTGTGCGTGGGTTTCCTCCGGGTGCTCCGGTTTCCTCCCACAGTCCAAAGATGTGCAGGTTAGGTGGATTGGCCATGATAAATTGCCCTTAGTGTTGGGTGGGGTTACTGGGTTATGGGGATAGGGTGTGGGTGTGGGCTTGGGTAGGGTGCTCTTTCCAAGAGCCGGTGCAGACTCGATGGGCCGAATGGCCTCATTCTGCACTGTAAATTCTATGACAAATTAAACAGAGTCATCAAGAATATCTAAATCTATACCTTTTCAGCGAGGAATTGACACCACTACTGGGAACGACTTGGACGAATGGTCTGGTGGTTACAATGCTGGATGAATAAGACTGTTGATCTCCAAATCTGTGAGAGGTCAAAATCTGAGACTCCATCTCAATAAATATTAATTCCTAGTCGCCAGGTAGCCAATCTCTGCCAGGCCCTGGACAGAAAGTAACGTGACAAAACCTTCCAGCATTGTCCAGGGTGGGGCCTAGTCAGAATGTCATGTCTTCCTGAGGCATGGGAGAAAGGCCAGTTGGTAAAACAATTATTACAAAATAAAGGCAGCATCTAACTTAATTATTGGAAAGGATGAATCCACTGCTTAATCTTTGCAATATAAAACTTTCTCCAAATATCACCATGTGTTTTTTATTAACATATGACCATCGAAAGATATTTTGGTGGACATGTTTTGGCAAAGTAAATTTGCAGGTTGATAAATGTGCAGGAAATTCCTGCTTATAAAGCAGAGATTTGTCTCTGTTGTAATTAACCATTATAATAGTTTTATTGATTTGTTTTAGGCTTGTCAAGTAAAATTGGCCTTTGAAATAAAAACTGAAAATGTTGGCAATACACGCGAATATCAATCATCATCTCCAGGAAGGAAAGACAGGTTATGACACAAGTCTGTTATCGAGGGTGATTCAGCGGATCAGAGTTAAAGTCCGGTTTTGGGTGCGTTTGGCGGTGAGGTGGTGGCCTGTATTCAATGGACACTTAGTGCCATAAATGAGCTCCCAGGGGATTCTCGTCATTACTGGCTCCCTCGCCACCTGCTTCATCCAACTCGCGCCTGAGCTGCTCGTTGCTAACAAGGGGGAGCTGCTTTTAAACGCTCCCTCGCCACCCATTCGCAGTCAACACACAAGCATGGCAGCGCACAGATCTGCTCCTCGCTTTGGCGATGTCGACCACACAAGGCTGCTCGACGCTGTGGATGAGAGGCGGGGTACCCTGTTCCCCCGAGGAGGTCAGAGGAGCAGCAGCAGGGTCAGCAATGCCGCCTGGAGGGCAGTGCCAGCGGCTGTCAGTGCGGGCAGTTTGACCAGGAGGACCAACGTCCAACGTCGGAAGAAGACAAACAACCTCCACTGAGCTGCAAGGGTTAGATACCACCTCCCTCTGAGAATCAGATCCACCTGCCACCCCTCAGATTCCAATCCCCCCCCCCCAAACAATCCAAGGCTGCCACCCCACACCCACCCAACATCCTATTTTGTGCTTGTTGGGCAGAGCCTCCTGGCACCCACCAGCACAACCCCTTCATGTCCAGGTGCAGTGCCTACAGATGCTATTTGCTAGACACACCCCTGACCCATCAAGCATCTGGCTCACAAAACTCTCTCTTTGTCCCCGCAGCAGAAAATAGCCCATAATAAGCGGGAAAGGGCGAAGTCGGCCCTTTTAGTATCCCAAGATGTGCAGGGTAGGTGGATTGGCCACGCTAAATTTCCCCTTAATTGGAAAAGATTAATTGGGTAAACTAAATTTTTAAAAATATATATTAAAACTTGTTACACCTGATACATGTGATGCTTCTGTCATGTTAACCTTCATAGTGGGCCTGCCCCGTAATGATATCTAGTATATCATCTTTGTTTCTATGAATGATCATGTAGAATAGTGTGTAATTATAGCATCCGGCCACTAGATGGAGTAAGAGCACATCTCACAACACACACGGTGGTCCACATGCTCTTGGTGTGAGTTGGTCAAGAGGGTTGGAGACAGTCGTGTTTGTCAGTAGTTCTGTGTATTGTAGATATTTGATCTAATACTATTTGATCTAATACTTTTTTGGCATACTTAAGAATTCACAATTTATAAAATGTAGTGTAAATAAGTTGACTTTGATGTAGTACAAAGCCTGTGTGTTCTTTGTAGCAACACTACAACATTAATACTATTAATTAAGCAATTAATTGGGGGGGGGGGGGAGGAGGGGGCACCGTTAATGGGACCAGATTTTACCGGTGGCAGGAACAGCTGGAAAATTCTGGCCAATATCTATTTTATACTCTAAATTCGGGCAAAGTATGAGGTACATGTGAATCAACAGGCAAACGGAGAACAAGCTCACCTCACTGCCGAGTAAATGTTAAAACTACAACTGGAACAGACTCCATGGATTTCTCAGCAACCCACCCAGATGTGAGTCAACCAATCTCACTGAAACTTTGTCTAAAGGTTTCCAATCTCCACGTTCGAAGATTTTGCTTTGAAACTCTCTCCGAAAGTACTTCAACTCCAATAGTTTCAGCGATGGCCCAACTCGCAGGATTTCAATTTCATCTTCCGAGATTACATTCCCACCGATTTCCCCGTACACCCGAGCATCAAACTTCAAGCACAATTTGAGATTTTTAGCCGATTTGAATACGTTATAATCTCATTAGTGGGTTTAACGCCGCTCCCTCCACCCTCACCATACGCTCCCATCCAGCCAGTGTGACGTCATGCCGCTGCGAATCACAGGTAAATATAGCCCCTGATTGGTGAGGGACATGCCAGGGCAATGCCATTGGCGGTGGTACCATGGGCACACCAACTGGGTAGCCTCATTGGAGGTGTTCATCTCTGCTTGGGATGTGGAGGTACGCACCAATTCCTTTGGGTGGGGGGAGTTCCCTGATGCCTTTGGGGGAGCAGGTCACTCTGATACGTGTGGGGGAAGGTACTAAGTGTCTGGGGGGGGGCGACGGGTGTTTATATTTTACGCACATGGGGGTGCCCTTTAAAGATGGTGCCGCGATCTCTGTGGAACAAACTTTGCCGGCTCTATCAGGCCCAGCCCCGCCATAGTGATAGCATAAACCACGCCCGAGATTCCCTGTGCACAGATTGCCAGAAAATCTGGAGTATATCTCAGCTGTGCGGCTGGAGGGATTTGCCACCGGTTTTCAGTCTAGAACTGACACCCTTTGGGATGATTCCACCCAATGGCTTAGCTGGAAACTGAGAAAACTCAACACCTATGTAACTGTTGGATGTTGGGGCTCCAACTTTGATGCGAGCTCATGAAAGTCTGGGCCGATGCCAGAATCGGGAAACACCATTGGGCGGAGAATTGATTTTCATTGCAATTCTCCGGTGCCTCGACAGCAGCGTCAATGTGTTTCACTCCGCGGCGTACAGTAAGTGCCGATGGCAAATCCCTCCAGCCTGACCCGGTATTCTCTGGGGCCTCTGTGATGCTCTATCTGTACTCAGCGTCGTGGCTGCTGAGGGAGAGAGAGGGGATACGGAAAGAGTTCAACATGGCCATAGTTTGCTGACAGTTGTGCCGCTGGCCGGGGTGCTTCTGCCAGGATAGGGGGGAGTAACGGGGGGGGGGGGGGGGGTGGCTGGGTGGTGGGCTGTGGGGTCGGGGTGGACGGGCATGAAACACCATTGCCGCAGCCGGCAAGGCAGCTATGCAGCTGCACATGCCGCCGACTGCCCACCGTGAACTTAGGGCCACAGGTTGTATATGTGTCTGCCCCCCCCGGGCCTCCCCCCTAGGTGCCCTCTAGCCCCAGCCAACACATCAGCAGGATGGGTGCTCCTTCAGAACCAGTGCCGCCTTGTTGTCTGGGATGAGTGTGTGTGGGGAGTGTAATGAGTGTGTGTGGGGAGTGTAATGTGTGTATGTGGCTGGGATGAGTGTGTGTGGGGAGTGTAATGTGTGTGTGCGGCTGGGATGAGTGTGTGTGTGGGAGTGTAATGTGTGTGTGCGGCTGGGATGAGTGTGTGTGGGGAGTGTGTGTGGGGAGTGTAATGTGTGTGTGCGGCTGGGTTGAGTGTGTGTGGGGAGTGTGTGTGGGGAGTGTAATGTGTGTGTGCGGCTGGGATGAGTGTGTGTGGGGAGTGTAATGTGTGGGTGGGACTGGGATGAGTGTGTGTGGGGAGTGTAATGTGTGGGTGGGACTGGGATGAGTGTGTGTGGGGAGTGTAATGTGTGTGTGCGGCTGGGATGAGTGTGTGTGGGGAGTGTAATGTGTGTGTGCGGCTGGGATGAGTGTGTGTGGGGAGTGTAATGTGTGTGTGCGGCTGGGATGAGTGTGTGTGGGGAGTGTAATGTGTGTGTGCGGCTGGGATGAGTGTGTGTGGGGAGTGTAATGTGTGTGTGCGGCTGGGATGAGTGTGTGTGGGGAGTGTAATGTGTGTGTGCGGCTGGGATGAGTGTGTGTGGGGAGTGTAATGTGTGTGTACGGCTGGGATGAGTGTGTGTGGGGAGTGTAATGTGTGTGTACGGCTGGGATGAGTGTGTGTGGGGAGTGTAATGTGTGTGTGCGGCTGGGATGAGTGTGTGTGGGGAGTGTAATGTGTGTGCGGCTGGGATGAGTGTGTGTGGGGAGTGTAATGTGTGTGTGCGGCTGGGATGAGTGTGTGTGGGGAGTGTAATGTGTGTGTGCGGCTGGGATGAGTGTGTGTGGGGAGTGTAATGTGTGTGTACGGCTGGGATGAGTGTGTGTGGGGAGTGTAATGTGTGTGTGCGGCTGGGATGAGTGTGTGTGGGGAGTGTAATGTGTGTGCGGCTGGGATGAGTGTGTGTGGGGAGTGTAATGTGTGTGTGGCTGGGATGAGTGTGTGTGGGGAGTGTAATGTGTGTGCGGCTGGGATGAGTGTGTGTGGGGAGTGTAATGTGTGTGCGGCTGGGATGAGTGTGTGTGGGGGGTGTAATGTGTGTGTGCGGCTGGGATGAGTGTGTGTGGGGAGTGTAATGTGTATGTGCGGCTGGGATGAGTGTGTGTGGGGAGTGTAATGTGTATGTGCGGCTGGGATGAGTGTGTGTGGGGAGTGTAATGTGTGTGCGGCTGGGATGAGTGTGTGTGGGGAGTGTAATGTGTGTGTGAGGCTGGGATGAGTCTGTGTGGGGAGTGTAATGTGTGTGTGCGGCTGGGATGAGTGTGTGTGGGGAGTGTAATGTGTGTGCGGCTGGGATGAGTGTGTGTGGGGAGTGTAATGTGTGTGTGTGGCTGGGATGAGTGTGTGTGGGGAGTGTAATGTGTGTGCGGCTGGGATGAGTGTGTGTGGGGAGTGTAATGTGTGTGCGGCTGGGATGAGTGTGTGTGGGGAGTGTAATGTGTATGTGTGGCTGGGATGAGTGTGTGCGGGGAGTGTAATGTGTATGTGCGGCTGCAGCTTGTCAGCCTTTCCGGGTGTCAATCACGGACACGGCGAATCTCGCACTGTTTTCCATTGGAATGGATTGTGTTCCACGTGGTGCTGGTGCTAGCCCCTCTATGGTTGCTGAATCGGTCCAGGTGTGGCAGCAGTTTTGCTGTTGAGGAGCTCTGCGAATCCTGCCCCAGTGGCAACACTTGGTCTGAGGAATGCTGGTGTTTTGATGCCAGACATGAGATACTGGGCGCGATCTACTGGTTACGTGGCGCCTGAAGGTCAGTGCGCCGTGGCGCAAACTGGTCTATAGATGCCGGGTGACCCTGCTCCCAGGATCTACCCGGCTCGCTAACGCGATTTTGTGAAATGACACAATGTGAATCCCGGCCATTGTGGGCTAGTCTCACTCTAACGTGCAGATTGCTGAGGTAGCTGAGGCGTTGGGATCTATCTCCTTCGTCTCAAAGACCTCAGGCAAGCACTGTTCAGTGCTCGTCCCCACAAATGGGGACCAGGTGGAACCCCACTTGTGGGGGTCTCCCAGGGGATCGGGGGCTCCCAGGTGCTTGCCCTCTGGGCAGAGTGGTACCCTGGCAGTGCCAACTCGGTGCCAGCCCAGCATTTTCTGTGATGGTCAGTATTGTGTTCAGGAAAAGAGTTGATGAGGAAGGATAACGGTGGTTATAAGTTCAGCTGCATTCTGCACAATTTGGAACAACCAAGTAAGTGTTTACAGCAGAAAATGAATTTTTACAAGGTCTAATCTAATTCTTACTTCAAAGAGTAAAGGATCAAGAGAGAAACGAGTAAGAAAAGAAAAGTAAGGGAAGAGTAAAGCTTAACTTAATGTGGCTTCCTGTGCTCTGAAGCAGCAATAAATCCATTATTTTCAGAGATGACAAAAAGCGAGAGTGAGATGAGGTTTTCAAGTTTATTCATCTTTGACCCCAGATTTCAGAGATGCAAGGGGAAAAGCTCAATGCTATTTAATGACCCTCATAATTTGCAGTTGCCAAAGAATATTACAAAGAGGCTAGTGAGGAATATGGGCGTTACTGCCTGTTTAAGTGAGTGAATATCTTTCATGCTAAACCAAGTGATTTGTCGTGTTTTCAGTTATCATATGTAATATTCAAATTAATTACACTCTGTTGTGCGGCCTTTACCCGAATGACCTTTCCTGGGTGATTTCTCAATCCCTGAAATGCTCTAATTTACTGCATGAGTCATGTCAAAAATAATTTTGGTTTAAAGTTAATAATTATATGTGCTATCAGTCTGATGTTAAAAATCCTGAAAATTTTCTGCACGAAACGTCAAATTTAAAATGCAGCCAGAAAAAAGCATAAGGTTTTTTCTTTGCCTGACGATTTCTATAGTTATAAGTATGAATATTGCAAAAAAAAAAGTAATTAACCTCTTGAATACCGGAGCATTTTGGCCCTTTGTTTTAGTATTCCTGAAATTTCTGTACTTGACAGATAGCCTGGGTTAATCACCTGTTCTAATAGGAAAATCGTACTGTTGAATGTTTCGAAACCACAGCTGTTTGCCAAGAAATGTTCTGCTGTGTTCAGGGTTTTTGTAATCTAAAGGTAAAAATAGCTAATTACAAATCTGTCGCCCAGCATTTTTCATCTTTTTGCAGTAATTTGATATGAACAAAAAAAACACAAAAAAGCAAAAGTGATTTGGCTGCTAAGATGCACTGCTGTCTTTCAGTCAAAGTCTCTCAATGGATGGCCAGTAATATAAAACAAGAGGAATTGAGAAGCAAGCACCTAAGTTATATTTATGTACAAGTGCTTTTGGCACAGCAACGCTTCCCAAGATGCCTCGCAGGAATGTAATCAACATTTGACACTGAACTACACAAGACAGATGACCAAAGGGTGGTCACGGAGACCAAAAGGTAGCACAGTGGGTAGCACTGTTGCTTCACAGCGCCAGGGTCCCAGGTTTGATTCCCGGCTTGGGTCACTGTCTGTGCGGAGTCTGCACGTTCTCCCCGTGGCTGCGTGGGTTTCCTCCGGGCGCTCCGGATTCCTCCCACAAGTCCCGAAAAACGTGCTCATTAGGTGAATTGGACATTCTGAATTCTCCCTCTGTGTACCCGAACAGGGGATTTTCACAGTAACTTCATTGCAGTGTTAATGTAAGCCTACTTGTGTCACTCATAAAGATTATTATTAGATAGGTTTTGAGATGCAGCTTAATGAAGCGAAAGGCAGTGCATTTTAGGGAGGACATTCCAGAGCTTAGGAACGTGGCAGTGGAAACCAATGCCCCCCACCCCCCCCCTCCCCCCAGTGTTGGAGCAATGAAATTCAGGGATGTGCAAAAGGCCAGAATTGGAGGAGAGCAGAGGATTATGGGGATGGGGATGGGGGGGGGGGGGGGGGGGGGGGGAGGTTACAGAGATAGGAAGCAGTGAGGTCATGGAGGGATAAAGGGCGGGAATGTGAAAAATCTGGGGTTGGCTGGACTGACTACCAACGTTGTATTTTGATTTAGAATCAAATGTGATGAGGTGTTCAATCCAACAATGGACATTGAAAAAGTGAGTGAGGCAAACCTTCCTATTTACAGAATAATCCACAAAGGGAAACATGTGCTTAAAATTCCGGCTAAACTGAGGGAAGGAAATTGAAGGTTAATCATCCAACTGATTGCAAGGTTTGCATGGTCCAGAAGATGAAAGAAGCAGACTGTTGAGTTGTTCGAAAAGGGAGGTAGACGCTTGGGGATTAAGGGATATAGAGAAAGATCAGGAATTACTATAAAGTTTAGCTTGGCTGACAAAATGCTGGAATGGGTAGAAAGAGCTGCCGCTTCCCTTCGGTTACTCTCTCTGTTTTCATGTCAACATCAGAATAATGTTTTTATAAAGCAAGCACAAGAATCCTCTCTGTGGCCTTTTGACTTTGTTCGATTGTTTGTACAGTGTGCAAGAAACAATACTTTTCACTGGATACTAATACAAGTGACAATAATAAATCAAATCAAATCAAAAAGGCTTGAACTTCCCCAAGTTTAATTTCAAATATAAGACGAGAAAATAAATTAGCCGAGTGTGTTATCAAAAATAATTTAACATCTATATTGGTTGAAGATAATTCGCTAATTCCTTCATGAAAAGAGCGAGGTCCATCCTGATTGTTTTTGCATCATTTCATTCTGCATGTGTGTGATTGGTGAGCAGAATAGTGTGGTGTTTCAATATGTCAATACTTTCCTTTAATGAATTTTGATTAAGGCAGTGCCCAGGATCCAAGATTAAAGGGGAATGCGATTTCTTTAATGACTGCGTTCGTTTATGCATTTCTTTGCCCCTGGTTTCATATTTCTGTTCACACCAATTGAGCATCTTCGTAAAGCTGAACCCAGGTATGAATGGTGCAATATTACAGCGCGGTTCTGTAAATCACACTCTTGTGTAGATTGGAAATTGTAGTGCGGTTTCAGAGATTTTAACCTCTGGGGCCTGGCTTGACTCAAACTCCAAAAGGTGGAGCATGAGCTGCTTCCCTCCGATGGCTGTAAGACTCCTGAGAGTGTGCTTCCCCTCAGCCCGGCTCCTTGTGGATATGAGTCTTCTGCACAACATTGCCAATAATATGACAATAATTGACATTAAATTGTGAGCCAGCCCAGAAAGGCATAAAAGCAGCAGGAATACATTTTTGAGCGGGTTAGGATGAATATTGGGTGAGATATTTCCAGCCCATGTGTTGTGCTATATATGATCTTGGAATATTTAACATTGAGGACAAAACTTAAGATGTTCTACCCACCCCATGTTTCAACTTAACGATTGGACAGAAAAGCAAAACGGATTAGGAATTAAGCTCCTAAAAAGTTAAACTTTTCACAATGGCCTATTCATGCTTCTATTTCTTAAGTTCTTAGTCACCACTTCTAAGTCAATGATGTTGGAATCAAATGTAGGGCATTGATATAGGACATTATAGGGCATTGACAGCATTAATGAACCAGTTGGTTTTTTGATATTTTTATAGCTACCACTTTTGGCAGCAATTAAAAATCTTATAGACTTAATCTCAGTTTGTGATAAACAAATATTCCTGATACTTGTTAATGGGACCCAAGTGATATCAAAAATGTTAATACTTTAAATTTTATTTGAATAAATGTTCAAACCCATTGTTCATAATGACTGTTTTCAGTTATACGAGCAAGAATTTTAGCTGGAGGTTTGTAAAATGTGAATGTATTTGCTGAATGAAACAATTTACATTATGAAAAATATCCCATTACTGTGACGTAAGGAATGAAGGGAGTGAAAATTCCGTGTAAATATTTCTGCATTGCTGATGTGAATACAATTTTCAAACAAGTATATTTACCATAATTAGTTAAATATTTTAACTTTTACCTCGAGGCCAGGTTTCCAAAATCTAGAATGCAAGGTGTAAATAATAGAAGTGCCACTCGGTCAGACAGGGAATGGTCAGACAGGGAATGGTCAGACAGGGAATGGTCAGACAGGGAATGGTCAGACAGGGAATGGTCTGATAGGGAATGGTCAAACAGGGAATGGTCAGACATGGAATGGTCAGAAAGGGAATGGTCGACAGGGAATGGTCAGACAGGGAATGGTCTGATAGGGAATGGTCAGATAGAGATGGTCAGACAGGGAATGGTCTGACATGGAATGGTCAGAAAGGGAATGGTCGACAGGGAATGGTCAGACAGGGAATGGTCTGATAGGGAAATGTCTGATAGGGAATGGTCAGACAGGGAATGGTCAGACATGGAATGGTCAGATAGGGAATGGTCAAACAGGGAATGGTCGACAGGGAATGGTCTGATAGGGAATAGTCAGACAGGGCATGGTCAGACAGGGAATGGTCAGACAGGGAATGGTCAGGCAGGGAATGGTCAGATAGAGATGGTCAGACAGGGAATGGTCAGATAGAGATAGTCAGACAGGGAATGGTCAGATAGAGATGGTCAGACAGGGAATGGTCAGATAGAGATGGTCAGACAGGGAATGGTCAGATAGAGATAGTCAGACAGGGAATGGTCAGATAGAGATGGTCAGACAGGGAATGGTCAGATAGAGATAGTCAGACAGGGAATGGTCAGGTAGAGAATGGTCAGGTAGAGAATGGTCAGAGAGCTGTATATCCATGTTCCCAGGTGCTAATTGGGGAGAATGGGACAAGGGTTGTTCGGAATCAACAGCTGGAGACGGTATTTTCCAGTTACTTATTTAAATTCCTTCTCAGGATGTGGTGTCTTCAGCATGACTGGCATTTACTGTCCATTCCCCTAGAATTGGGCGCTCTAAATTTTTTTTTTTTAAAGAGTCAAGTATGTTGGTGTTGTACAATCCTGGACCAGGGCCCAACAGTTGCTTGGATACTGGACAGAAACCCCAATATTTTATTGAATTTGAAGACGGAATGAAAGGATACTATTTTCTTGGAGTGATTCCATGGGGATATGGTATATTAAAACAAACATTATTACTGATGTAGGATTAAAATAACTTTAACATCAGACAAGAAAATGGCTTAGAATTACCTGTTAAACAATGTTTAACAATAAAATGAAAAATTTAAATTTATCTGCACTCAAGTAAAACCCATCTTAGGTCAAAATCCACTTTTAAATGCAATTAGTAGACTAAGGAGATGTCTTGGATAAACAGCTTTGAGAAAGAGAGATCCTTCAGGGACAAGCTTGCACATTCTTGCCTGGGTCAATCTATTCTTTAACTTCTTGTCATTTGGCAAAAAGCCGCTTGCCTGTTCACATCCCCAATCTAAACTGAACTCCCCAACTAAAATGCAACACCTGACTACTTCAACCCCTGGCTCCTCCCATTAACTTCATCACCTTACTGAAGTTAAACAATGTCTCTAATTATCTCCTCCCCGGGGAACCTTCTTTATATGAACAAAATTCCATTTGCCCACCTTCAGGTAAACAATACACATGGTTGGAATGAATGATGATTTCATATTTTACGATGCTTTAGTTGAACCTCTGTAGCCATAAGTCCCAGCTGTCTTTTAAACCAGGACTTTCTAAAAAAAAAAATACTGCAACAGTCATACACACTATCCGAGGTTTTAAACCCTTCCCACACTAAATACAATTATCTCTGAAATTCCTGCATTCATCACAGTGGGAGTGGAGTCACATACAGGATATTAATAAACCAATTGGGTTATTTTTAACCTCTTTTATTGTTGTCAGGATTTATTTTCAGATCTTTTGTTAACTGAATTCAAATTCTTAACCTACCTTGGGGGGGATTTGAACTTGTGATATTCCCAGTAGTAGTCTCGCCCTCACAATTACTAGTCCAGTAACATAATCGCGATGGTAAGTGACGTCAGCTTCCACTCCCACCGCAACTGCTTTTAGACTCTTTTCATCTTTCTAAAAACTGCACATCAGGGCCTCATAATACACGGATTTGCATAATTACATACAGCACTGACACTACGATATTCAGGAGAGTGTCAAGGCCCAAGGATGGAATCAATTTATGTGATTACAGAGGGCAGAGTTGAGAAGGCAAGAGGATGCTGCAGCAGAAACTCCGAGTTAATCAGCTGTAAACCTTTCTCTTGTCTATTCCGTAAACCTTCTCCATTGGGTATAGTCCCTCCTCACCTTTGACAAGGATCAAAACTGTCAAAGATCCCTGTCATTCGCTGTGCATGTTGTGGGGCACAGTAATGGAATAAGTGTTATATTTGCTGAGTGAAGTGCTGTTGGACTGAGGTTTGACTGGTGATCCAACCCACATGACCGTCATGGTCAGCGTAAATACCTCAGCTGGAGTCTTAAATTGGAGTTGCTCCACATGATTACACCAAACCAAGGTGGGACAAAGTCAGCTCTTTAAGAACATATTGGACGGGATTTTCCGTTTTACAGCGAGCCTTTGCTGGAGGCGGATTCTCCGTTCCCGCAGCCGGCCAATGGGGTTTTCCATTTCCCGCCGGGAAACCCGTGGACGTGGATGCACTGCGGGCGGGATGGACGTTCCTGCTAACGGAGTATCCCGCAGCCTGCATTCTGACAGCCATTCTCTGGAAAGGGGAGACAGCGGGCGCCCTGATACTGGTTTTTAAGCTAATAAGGAGAGAACATTTTTCCACTTGCATGGATGTACAAAACTAGAGAGGTAATGATATAAGGTAGTAACTAATAAATCCAGCAGGGCAGTCAGGGTTTACTCAAAGGGTAATAAAAATAGAGGTCATTACCACATGGAGTAATTGAGGCAAATAACAGCCATGAGGGTGAAACGAGGCAAACACATGAGAGTGAAAGTAACAGAAGTGTGGTAGTGCGGCTCCTTTAAGGGGTAGGCTTCAGCATCCAAAAGAAACACTTGCCTGAAACTACCACAATGTTGGAAAAAGCGATCAAGGTAGCTCAGGTGACGGAGTGCGCCGAAAAGGTGCCACTGAATTCCAAAGCGTGGCTGATGGGGAAGTCAGTCAAATAGGGGTGGTATGGGATGGCACGGTGGCGCAGTGGGTTAGCCCTTCTGCCTCACGGCACCGAGGTCGCAGGTTCGATCTCGATCCTGGGTCACTGTCCGTGTGGAGTTTGCACATTCTCCCCTTGTTTGCTTGGGCCTCACTCACAACCCAAAGAGGTGCAGGTTCGGTGGATTGGCCACGCTAAATTGCCCTTCATTGGAAAAAATGAATTGGGTACTCTAATTTTCTTTTTAAGTATGGGGCGGTATGGCTGCGATGTGTGAAACAGGATCAACAGGTACAGCAGAAATCAGACACAGTCCTCGGGACTGGACCCGGAGTCATCGGACCGGGAAAAGAACAGGACATTAACCTAAAACAGAGGTGGACTGTTGGCAGTATTGGGGTGGACCATCCCCAGGAGACTGCCACTGAACAAAGGGGAGAGGAGCTCGGAGGAGGAGTACGCAATATACTGTTTGAACACAGTCCAGTTAAACAAGACGACCCCAATTGAAATTGTCGGAAGTGTGAACGGTGAACCTTGAAAATGGGAGTCATCACTGGGGCCTCGGTGACAGTTGTGGAGGAACAGGCCTTTCAGTATATTCATGACAGATCTCGAACCTTAAACTTGAGCAGGACCACAGCCAAACCTCCAAATGACACTGGAAAAGCCTGGAGAATCCTTGGGACCACCAACACACCAGTGATGTACAAAGAGCAAGATGTCCATCTACCTTTGGCATTTATGGAAGGGCACTACCCAGTTTAATGGGAAGATGATTGGTCACAGCAAATCAAACTCGATTGGCTGGAAACATTTTAAATTTCCAACGGTGTCGTTTAAGATGTCCTGAGAAGATACAGGGACGTTTTCCACAGTGAAGACGGCCAGATTAAAGGTGTCAAAGCCAGAATTTGGACATAGCAGTCAAAAATGGTGTGCAGGAATTCTACCAAATATGTACGGGCGGCGATTCATTAGAATCACCGACCATAAGCCATTACTGGGCCTCTTGAGAAAGGACAAACCAATACCATCAATAGCCTCAGTTGTGGTGCAGCATTGGGCCTTGCTGCCGGCAGTCTACGGTTAAACCCGGCACACCGATTGCCAATGCAAATATATAGAGCCAACTCCCCCTACTGAAAACTGTACCATCGCCACCGGCACCCAGGAGATCATATTGGCCTTGAATTTCCTGGACACATTGCCATTGTCAGCTGGTCATATTCGGTGCTGGACCCAGAGGTCCCATATCGTAGAAAGACCAGGCAGCACCATGAGAGATCCCAGCACCGGCCAGGCAGCACCATGAGAGATCCCAGCACCGGCCAGGCAGCGCCATGAGAGATCCCAGCACCGGCCAGGCAGCACCATGAGAGATCCCAGCACCGGCCAGGCAGCACCATGAGAAATCCCAGCACCGGCCAGGCAGCACCGGGCAGGCAGCACCATGAGAGATCCCAGCACCGGCCAGGCAGCGCCATGAGAAATCCCAGCACCGGCCAGGCAGCGCCATGAGAAATCCCAGCACCGGCCAGGCAGCGCCATGAGAAATCCCAGCACCGGCCAGGCAGCGCCATGAGAAATCCCAGCACCGGCCAGGCAGCACCATGAGAAATCCCAGCACCGGCCAGGCAGCGCCATGAGAAATCCCAGCACCGGCCAGGCAGCACCATGAGAAATCCCAGCACCGGCCAGGCAGCGCCATGAGAAATCCCAGCACCGGCCAGGCAGCACCATGAGAAATCCCAGCACCGGCCAGGCAGCACCGGGCAGGCAGCACCATGAGAGATCCCAGCACCAGAGACCCTATTTTAAACGGAAACGTTTTAAAAAAAATTTGGAGTACCCAATTATTTTTTCCCCACTTGAGGGGCAATTTAGCGTGGCCAATCCACCTAGCCTGCACATCTTTGGGTTGTGGGGGTGAGACCCACACAGACACGGGTAGAATGTGCAAACTCCACACGGACAGTGACCCAAGACTGGGATCAATTTACAAAGTCAAAGTAAGCAGGGAACCGGCTATTCTACTGCACCAGCCCTCATGGAGCATCTCAGTCATCTGACTACCAATATCACACTTACATTTCTAATGTCATCATAGTCTCTTTAAGGTATCCATTAACCCATTACTCTCCCTTACCTGTGGGTTTGCACCGAGACTAAGGCTTAAGATTACTGGGAGTGTAAAGGGTTTTTGGGGAACATATTCCAGCCCCCCCTCCCCCCGCCCCCACCTCTGTGGCAGGACATGCCACAGGGGGATGGGCACGCCAGGCAAAAGTCTATTGACCTTCAGCGATCCCAGCAGCGGGCTAGGCCAGGAAGCTCTAACTTTGTTAAATTTTAAATGTTTCTTCCTTAAAAAAAAAGACAGCTTGTGTGTTTTGACAACGCAGTGAGCCCCTTCCACATCTGGAAAGTCGGCTGGAATGCTACTTATGATCAATGAAAATACATTTTCTTTGCAAGGATCTTAAGTGAAATGAATTCACATCATATCCGTCCAGCTCCGATTCGAAACAGAAAATTGCCCACAGCCATCTAAATGTGATATAAATGGTAGAAATAAGAATAGTGGAAGAAGATGACCTGGCTCCAAAGGCAGATGGGATTGAGATCAATTGTAGAGCTCCAGTTATTGACCCAGCTATGATCGGTTAACTCCACAGCAGCAAGGAATTAAATTTGGGATCATTTGATCCATACAACTTTGTGCAGGTTGAACAATACTTTTCCATACCGGGCCATCGAAGGAGCTTTGGCTGAGAGTCTGAACATACAATTAAGCATCATTTCCCGCTGTCTTATTCGTTCCTTTCATTGTTGAAATAAGAGAAATGACAGCTATCAACTGAGCTTACAAGTTTTGTATGTTTTTAAATAACTATAATCTAAAAACAATTACGATCTCAAAAGTGTGTGGTTAACAAGATTGTGCAGCATCAGGGTTTCACAGCTTTGAGCAGCTTTGCCTTCTTTTAAGGTGAACCCTAATGCATCAAAAGTCTAAATTAAATGCACACACTCTCAGTCTTTGCTGTCTGATTTGGGATATATACGGATAACTATAGTTGCATAGATGGACAAAATCTCTGAGGAGGTCGATTTCCAAGAATGAGGAATTTTGTGCTTTATTGATTATGTTTCACAAAATCCTGGCCTTTTTCTCTCCATTTCACAGGTCTCGCTTCCCAAATCACAGGATAATATGTCATCACCTTGCCCTCAGATTGTTACTTCTGGGAGTTTCTGCCAGAGGGTTTTTTCAATCTGTTTATTCTTTCGGGAAAGGTAGATCCATATCCAAATAATTTTTATCACAATAATCGTTATTAGTGTCACAAGTAAGACCATAAGACCATAAGACATAGGAGTGGAAGTAAGGCCATTCGGCCCATCGAGTCCACTCCGCCATTCAATCATGGCTGATGGGCATTTCAACTCCACCTACCAGCATTCTCCCCGTAGCCCTTAATTCCTTGCGACATCAAGAATTTATCTATCTCTGCCTTGAAGCCATTTAGCGTCCCGGCCTCCACTGCACTCCGCGGCAATGAATTCCACAGGCCCACCACTCTCTGGCTGAAGAAATGTCTCCGCATTTCTGTTCTGAATTTACCCCCTCTAATTCTAAGGCTGTGCCCACGGGTCCTCGTCTCCTCGCCTAACGGAAACAGTTTCTTTGCGTCCACCCTTTCTAAGCCATGTATTATCTTGTAAGTTTCTATTAGATCTCCCCTTAACCTTCTAAACTCCAATGAATACAATCCCAGGATCCTCAGCCGTTCATCATATGTCAGACCCGCCATTCCAGGGATCATCCTGTAGGCTTACATTAACACTGCAATGAAGTCACTGTGAAAAGCCCCTAGTTGCCACACTCCGGCGCCTGTTCGGGTACACGGAGGGAGAATTCAGAATGTCCAATTCACCTAACGAGCACGTCTTTCGGGACTTGTGGGAGGAAACCGGAGCACCCGGAGGAAACCCATGCAGACACGGGGAGAACATGCAGACTCCGCACAGACAGTGACCCAGCGGGGAATCGAACCTGGGACCCTGGAGCTGTGAAGCAACAGTGCTAACCATATTTATAGATAGAAATATATAATAATTTTGCAATACACGCCATGCAAATGTAATCTCTTCTTTTTAATTTTGTGTTACCCATATTATATTGTACTTTGGCAATTTTATCAACTTGAATACAGTAACCATTTGAGATTTTCAAAAGGATCTTCTCTCAGGCGGATCACCGAAACCAGGTCATTTCTCTGATTCCTGTTTGTGGGACTTTGCTGTGTCCACATTAACCACCAGGGTAGATTAATTAAACAGGTATTATGCAGCGGCCTTCATTATAGAGGACACAAGTGACATCCCAGAAATGGAAGGGAGCCCACCCAGGCCTCTCCTCTGGACACCCTCATACCCCAGCTGCATCATCAAGGGGATGGGCGTGGCCAAGTTCAGGCAGGGATCAGCAGAGCCCACCCCAACCAGACACACCTGCACTGTGGCCTTCGGAACCCTTCCTGGTTCTCTCCCCCTCTCAGGGCAGAGGCCCCACCACTCTGGATCACCAGCTGTCTCCTGGTGAGGCTGGCAGCGCTGACTGCCTCTGCCACCACCTCCAAGACAGTGTTCAGGAGGGTGGGCTTGAGTCTGCGGCCCACCCTTGCGAAGAAGGTGTCCCTCCGCTCTTCACTGGAATGAAGCTGTGGGTCCATCTCAAACTCCCAACCTCAGGGGTAGGTCTTCTCTGAACCATCTTGGTGGCTGCAGTGAGTGTGCGGTAAGTGGAGCGCTTAAAAACAGCTCCAGCTGCCAGGCTCTTTAGCGCTAACTCCGGCTCCGGTGGTTAGAACACCCGGTGGGCCTGGAATTGCTCTGAGTTTGGGGCAGCAGGGTAGCATGGTGGTTAGCATCAATGCTTCACAGCTCCAGGGTCCCAGGTTCGATTCCCGGCTGGGTAACTGTCTGTGTGGAGTCTGCACGTCCTCCCCCTGTGTGCGTGGGTTTCCTCCGGGTGCTCCGGTTTCCTCCCACAGTCCAAAGATGTGCGGATTAGGTGGATTGGCCATGCTAAATTGCCCGTAGTGTCCTAATAAAAGTAAGGTTAAGGGGGGGTTGTTGGGTTACGGGTATAGGGTGGATATGTGGGTTGAGTAGGGTGATCATGGCTCGGCACAACATTGAGGGCCGAAGGGCCTGTTCTGTGCTGTACTGTTCTATGTTCTAGTTCCCGTCGGCAGAGTGCATATCTTGACTCACTTATGAATACTGCCTCCAAATCGCAAGCAATTTAATCCCGACAGCAACAGTTTAGTCTCCCAAACGGAGAATTGTAACCCAAATATAACTCAAAAAGGGAGGGAGACAGACAGCAGGAAACTATAGGCTAGTTACTCGAACACCTGTCATAGGGAAAATGTTAGAAGTCATTATTAAAACTGCTACAACCGGACACTTGGAAAAAGTCAAGGCAATCAGGCAGAGTCAGCATGGTTTTGTGAAAGGGGAGTCATGTTAACCAATATATTGAAGTTCTTTGAAGGAGTCACATGAGCTGTGGAGAAAGGGGAACTGGTGAATGTGCTGTACTTGGATATCCGAAGGTGCCACATCAAATGTTATTGTGGAAAATAAAGAGTTTATGAGGTAACGTATTGGCATGGAAAGAAGATTGGCTATCTGACAGAAAATAGAGAGTTGGCATACATGGTTGTTTTTCTGGTTGGCACAGGGTTGTGGCCTCAACTTTTTACAATTTATATAAACGACTTGGATGAAAGGACTGAAAGTATGATTGTTAAATTTGTTGATGACACAAAGATAAGGAAAGTAAATTGTGACGAGGCCATAAAGAGATTACAAAGGGACAAAGCAAGATTAATGAGTGGGCATAAATCTGGCAAACGGAGTATCATGTGGGAAAATGTGAAATTGTCCATTTTGGCAGGAAGAATAAAAAATAAGCTCTTTATCTAAATGGTGAGAGATTGTAGAGCTCTGAGTTACAGCCATGATCTTACTGAATGGCAGAACAGGCTCGAGGGGCTGAGTGGCCTACTCCCACCCTAATTCATAAGTACATAGAACATAGAACAGTACAGCACAGAACAGGCCCTTCGGCCCTCAATGTTGTGCCGAGCCATGATCACCCTACTCAAACCCACGTATCCACCCTATACCCGTAACCCAACAACACCCCCCCCCCCTTAACCTTACTTTTATTAGGACACTATGGGCAATTTAGCATGGCTAATCTACCTAACCCGCACATCTTTGGACTGTGGGAGGAAACCGGAGCACCCGGAGGAAACCCACGCACACAGGGGGAGGACGTGCAGACTCCACACAGACAGTGACCCAGCCGGGAATCGAACCTGGGACCCTGGAGCTGTGAAGCATTGATGCTAACCACCATGCTACCGTGCTGCCCCAGTATGAAGTATGAAGACTATTGTCGGGGAGATATGCTTATCCCCCCGACAATAGTAACTAAACCACAAAAATAACTAATTGGCTGTGAAACGCTCTGGGATATATTGAGGAAATGACAGGAACCATATAAGTGAGTTTGTTTTTTCATTGGACATTCATTAACTGTGTTCCATGATGAATCCTAGCAGGATGAGGTGATAATCTATGTGGTGGGACGTGGGTTTCTTACTTCCCTATTCCTTATCCGGTATAGTGCTGTCTGTCACAGCGTGCCCCATGCACACGCCAAGCCAGAAAATAATGAATTGTGCTCCTTTGAAAGGAATTACGACTCATCATCAATGGAGACCAAAGATTCAAAATGGTGCTGTCCTAATTAGAGTCCAGTTTTTGAGCCAACAGTGATTGGGTGGCCTTCATTTAAGAAATGTTGACCTTTCTACCTTGTTCTTTTATAAAATGAGATGACAGAGGTCATTTACTCTGAGCTGCCTGCGATGGCTTCTTTTCTTGACTTGCCTCAAGCAGCTATTATACGTGGGTGACTTTGTTCCTCTATGATGAGGAATAATATAATGTGGCTGTTGGCATTCCGGTGTGAAACCTTTTGACATTCCAGGCTCCTGTAGTCTGATCCAGTTTTCTCAATGGTCGGTCAGCTGCTTAGAGATTGAATTATTCTGAACTACAGCGGGAGCTCTCTCAAGCTGAATGTATTTTCCAGCAAGGAGTCACTTTTATATTCAACAGGATCCACTCTTAATCCCTTCTCTCCTGGCAAAGTGAAAGTAAAGAAAGTTGCTCTGAATTCGCTCTCACAGCAAGTTGCTAGTTTGTTAAGTAAAAGTTGTACAGATCGCATTGTCAACGTGTGCTGAGGAAATCTAAAGAGACGGCGTGCGGAAAATCTCACGAAAATCAGGAAACGCGATTCCCGGCTGGGAGATCGTGGGCAGGATTCTCCCAGCCCCGCACCGGGCCAGAGAATCGCCACAACCACGCCACGCCGCCCCAATGCCGGCACGCGATTCTCCAAGGAGCGGAGAATCGGCACCATTTACGCCGGCGCGTTTGATGCGGCGCTGGTCGCAGGCTGCTATCCGCGGCCAGGCTGGCAATTCTCCGGCCTTGATGGGCCGAGCGGCCACGTGGAAACGGCAGAATCCCGCCGGCACCGTTCACAGCTGCCCGCAGCCGGCGAGAACTCTGCACGCAGGGTCGGGGGGTGGCCTGTGGGGGGAGGGGGCCTCCTTCACCAGGGGGGGGCCTCCTTCACCAGGGGGGGGGGGCCTCCGTTGGGGTCTGGCCCGCGATCACGGCCAACCAATCGGCGGGCCGGCCTCTCCAGCCCCGGCCCTATTTTGTTACGCGGCCGGCCCCTGAACCCCCCGCGCCATGTTGCGTTGGGGCCGGCGCATTGAGGAAGTCGCCCACGCATGCGCGGGTTGGCGCAGCGCCCAGCTGGCTCCGGGAACGGATGCTGGAGCGGCGTGAACTGATCCAGCGCCATGCTGGCCCCCCTGTTGGGGCCAGAATCGATAGTGCTCGCGTCCATTTTGGGCCGTTGTGAAACGCGATGGCATTCGCGAGAGCGCGGACACTCAGCCTCCATTTCGGAGAATCCCGCCCCGTGTTTCCTGATTTTTCCCTGCCACTCCGGCGACGTCACCAGGTTCACACCCTCATTTTCTTAAAATTCAATCCATTTTAATATTATTATTGTTCCCCCGAGACAAATAGTCCCCCCTCAATAAATATTCATCCCTCACCGGTTTGGCCAGACATGAGGCTTTGAGGAGACCCCTCCTGGGGCGTAGAGTTGGAATCGCGGGGTGGGGGTGGGGTGGTACAAACTGTGCCAGGATGCAGTGCCAGGGGCAGACCCTAGCGGGAGCCCCACGGTAAGGGGTGGTGCGTTGATGTGTGATGGGCGGGGGGAAAGGGGGGTTATCAGCAATGAATGTCACGGGGGAGGTGGGGAGTTTACAGCTGGTGAATGTAGGAGGGGTGCGGGGGAGACCCCAATATCTCTGTGATGGGGTCTGAGGGACATTAGGCTGCAACGCTGATTGGGGCATCATTTAAAGATGGCGCCCAATCTCTTTGGAGCTGATTCCCGCCTCTATGAGGCCCTGCCCCGCCAGGGTAACGGTGTAAACCTCTCAAAAATTGAGAGGCTCAAAAATTGTGAGAAAATTGGGCTGTGCAACTGGAGAGTTCCAAAGCCAGTTTTCTGTCTGAGTTTGACACTTTGCCAAATTCTGGTAAGATCCCGCACAATGTACAAGACCATTCCAATCATTGAATGTGATTTCTGTGCTGAAGGTGAATTTCCAGCTAGCTTTTAAAGCAGACCAAGCAGGCCAGCAGCACGGTTTGATTCCCGTACCAGCCTCCCCGGACAGGCACCAGAATGTGGCGACTAGGGGCTTTTCACAGTAACTTCATTGAAGCCTACTCGTGACAATAAGCGATTTTCATTTCATTCATTTCATTTCATTTCATTTTTCATTTTCGGAAGGATCAATGATGATTTCCAATCCGTGCTGTGCCTTAGGATTGCTGCCTGTCTCCATCAGCTGTGGTTGGTTAGCATATCCCAACTGGCTTTATGTCTGAGAAAACGTCATAAGATTGTCTATAATTATGGAATTCTGGGCAGCACGGTGGCGCAGTGGGTTAGCCCTGCTGCCTCACGGCGCCGAGGTCCCAGGTTCGATCCCGGCTCTGGGTCACTGTCCGTGGGGAATTTGCACATTCTCCCCGTGTTTGCGTGGGTTTCGCCCCCACAACCCAAAGATGTGCAGGTTAGGTGGATTGGCCACGCTAAATTGCCCCTTAATTGGAAAAAAATGAATTGGGTACTCTAAATGTATTCATTTTTTTAAATTATGGAATTCTGAGCCCAAAAATGATTGGTGCAGCAAGTAGACAAATGCCTAACATATCTTTTTAACAGTTTTCTGTCTGTTTATTTTAATTACTTTTATTAACTGGCTCATTTTAAACTTCCTCTAAAACTGGAACAGAAGGATGTAATGTTATTTATGTTAAGCGTTTATATCAGCAATAATCGCCAGTCTGGGGTCTTCCAAATTTGTCCTTAATTGCAATTTAATCCATTAGATTTGGGAGAAAAATTTCCACCATCCTTTGAACCAATAACATTGCATGAAAACAAACATCCCAGCTTGATCATCATCAGGACTTTTCTCTAATACTGCGAATGGTTTTATTTACATTATTAGATTTGATTCTAAGTAGGCTCAATCTCAAAATATTTCTCATGGAAAAAAGACTTAAAACATTGCAGTTTTCTCTCCGGCAGTATGCACTGCCTTCTGCCCATGCAAACATTTCTATTACTGTAAGTGAAAGCCTATGATAATAATAATCATTATTGTCACAAGTCGGCTTACATTAACACTGTAGGGCAGCATGGTGGCGCAGTGGATTTCTGGGAAAAGAAAGTTTCTTTACTCCGAGATATTGAACCATATTTCAAGAAGGTTTTGACTGAAATCAACATAAGACATCTGTGCCCAGATGGATCTGAAATACATTGAATAATTCTGCTTCTCAGAGTCACTTCTCTAAAATGCTTTACAGCCAATGAGGTGTAGTCACTGTTGTGATGTAGAAAACACAAGTCAACTTGAGCTCAGTCAGCTTCCATAAACAGCAATGCCACAAATCAGCAGATAATCTATTTCTGTGATGTTGATTCAGGATCAATATTGGTCAGGGCATCTTCAAATCAGAGCCTCTTTTTTACATCCACACCAGGCAGGGCTACAGTTAAAGTCTCATCTGTAAGATGTCACCTCTGACAGTGCAGAATTCCTTCAGCACTGCATTGAAGTTTCAACCAAGAATTTTGTGCTTAATTCCCGAGCAAGGCTTGAACCCGCAATCTCCTGATTTAGGGATAATCACAGCTGAACCATCACAATGCAGCAGGTCCCCATGTGGGAATTGGCTTGTACCAAGTTCTGGAGGCACGTCAGTTGAGGTGATGATAAGAATAATAGTAATCTTCATTGTCACAAGTAGGCTTAAACTAACATTGCAATGGAGTTACTGTGAAAATCCCCTAGTCGCCACATTCCGGCGCCTGTTCGGGTACACAGAGGGACAATTCAGAATGTCCAATTCACCTATCAGCACGTCTTTCGGGATGCGTGGGAGGAAACCGGAGCACCCGGAGGAAGCCCACGCAGAGACGGGGAGAACGTGCAGACTCCGCACAGACCCAGCGGGGAATCGAACCTGGAGCTGTGAAGCAATAGTGCTAACCACTGTGCTACCGTGCGATGCCACTCCTGATTAAATCTGTTAGGCAAGGGAAGTAAAGGTTATCGGGGATAGGTGGGAATGTGGAAGTTGAAACACAAACAGTTCAGCCATGGTCTTAATTGAATGGCGGAGGGGGTTCGAGGGGCTGGCCGAATGGCCCACTTTTACTTTGATGTTCGTACGTTTGCTTCAGTCTCTTAATGAGTTGACAGGAGCTCGTCACCATCCACTTCATATTCAATCTTTCTATTAACGCATTAGCCCAGCCATTGTAAAGGTGCCAAATCCATTTCACTATGTGTGTTTTCCTGACAATACTCCTTGAAATTCAGACAGAATTGGCAATTGAAGGGGTGCAGTTGAAAACGTCGATTGAAGGAAAGGGGTTGAAAATGAAAGAATTAATTTCATTTCAGAGGAGATAGAATATCGAGAGCCTTTAAGATATCTTAAACTGAGCCTGTGCCTGAGGATATGATCCTTTGTAGGTTAGCATTGTTCTTTGCAGAGGTAGAAAAGGTTATTATGGAGGCCCATAGAAGTAATGTGTTTGAATTGTGCGGATAATTGTGGGTTGTCATTCACCCTAACTGCACGTTATCAGTCGTTTGCTTGTTTTCTTGCAGCTCAGTGGTGTTCTGAATAAAAATTAATTTTTGCCGAATTCTGGCTGCAATTGCTCCAGATTTTCATGTCCTGCTCCTGCACCTAATATTTTCGTAACTCTCTTTGTAGCCAAAACTGAAGACCCCCCACCCCCCACCTCCAAAATCTTGTCCAGATCAGCAATAAGACAGATGACAAGAGCTGCGTTTTCCCTCTGGGATTAGGGAATAGTGGCCGGGATAGTTTCCAGGCACCAAACCCACCCCCAGGAAGAAACACTCGCCTGTGGTTTTCCCTGGGATTGCTCATCAATAACCAGTGGGCTTGGGGTTCACCTTTCAATCACGGGTGGTGGGTGGGTCTTTTAAAGTTAAAGGACCAATCAGAGGTCTTCCACTTTAAGATGGAGGCGCTCTCTGTCCAATTTATTTTAAAGCTTTAAGTAAAAACTAAATTCATCATCCCAGCCACCACTGGAGGTTGGAGGGGAAAATCCTCTACAATTAAGGTCTCGGGTGGCTAACCCTGCACCCAGGCCAGCAGTGATGGCCTCTAGCCTTGCCTGGAGGGTTAGCTGCCTTGACTTGTGCCTGCTCCCTGCCTCCAGGTAGTATAATTACTCTTGCGACCAAAAGGAACCTAGAGACCAAGGGTCTGCTTTGATTGGTCTCAATATGAACCCAATCAGCTTTCTGCTCGCTGAATATAAACTGCTTGTTCTCTTCCCAGGTTTTCTCCTGCCACATCCTTCTGGGCCCTAAATCCAGTTTTGAACCTCGCTTAATGGACCACTATGACTGTTTTATTTCTGAATTATCACTCACTTTCATTCCTGCCCCCTTCCATCTTTTCTTGAAACTCTCACTCGCATCTTTCTCACGTCTAAGCCCAGTTTCCTCAGTCTCCTCCTGGCCAAGCCTCCCAGGCTACACCGGAACATTCTCCAGCTCATCCTAAACTCCCCGCGCTGCGTCCTGATCGTCTATCAACAAGGGATTTCTTGATTTCCATTGCTTTTAGCCCAGCACTGAATCTGTATATCTCCATTCTTCACCCGAACAGCCAGGAACCATCACAGCTTGGTCTTCCTAACGACCTCTGTGATGGCAATCGGCCTGCATATTCAAAACCCTCCCAAACCTTCTCCCCTTCCTTGCTCACTGGGCTAACGTTCGCTGATGTGAAGTTTCTTCAGTTAGAGCTGCTAACCGTGTGCCCTTTATTACTGAGAGGCTGATGTAGAGGCAGATTAAAAAGGGAACACTTCAAGTCACACCAGGCCTAGTATTAAAGACGTTAATAAAGACAAAGAGTTGTGAGTAGCAGGAGAGCAATGAACAAGTACACAGAAATGATCTGACCAGCATTATGATTATATGAGCCGTTATTAGGCATGTTGTGGAGGAGGACGAGAGGGAGGTCCGGGACTATAGAAATCATTGGAAGCTCATGAGTCACACCAGGTACAACCTGAATCTCAATGTTGCTGATGTGGAATTCTCTTCTCCGCAGGGATATTGTTGTTTAAGATGACATTTCGCATTCAAGTGGCAAAGTGAATCTGCTCACTTTGCTGAAGGACAGCATTAAGTATTCAAGTGGAGCTATGGACGTGGGAAGTGATGTCCAAGTGTTACTTACTGAAAGCTGCTGATGTGCAACTTTGCTGAGAATTGAATTATATCAACTTTGACCTCCTGCTATTGCCCTGAGAAAGACTTTTAAAAATCACTGCTTTGCCAATGTGTTTTTCACTGTAGTTCTATTTGCTGACTAGTTTCACATTCATCTGACCAGCCACAATGGTCAGATCAATGAAAAACTTTAATCAAAGGTGACTTAGGCTTTGTTTTGAAGTTAGTTACAGTGCAAAGTCCATTGAATATGAACTGCTTGTCCGCTTCCCAGGTTTTCTCCTGCCATTCTGAACAGGTGGTCAGATCAATAGTTCACAGTGACGGCAGAGACCCAGATTGAGAACTCCTGCGCCCGAACCCAACCCCCGCCACCTTCGCTTGGAGGGTGGGAGATACTGGGGGGGGGGGGGGGGGGGGGGGGGGGGGGGGTTATAATTTACACATCCATGGTTTACGGAGGCAGCTGCCCGTGTTAAAGGGCAGCAGCCTCAGTCAGGTAATTTTGGCCAGTGGTATGCCTGAACCACGATGTGTGTCCTTTTGGTGAGGCAGGTGAAGATCTAAAGTAGCTGGGGTTCTCTGGGGGGAACGGCACCATTTTCGATGTTGTCCTGGAATAAGTTTGCGAAAGGCAAGGTTCCCTTTGGGATTGTTAGCAGGAATTTTGTTAGCCACAAATGAGTCTGAACGGACTTCCGGTTGCGGCTATGACCAGCTAAGTCGCACGTTTGGCTGCTCCTGCGAGGAAGGTGTTTTCGGACCGATTGGAGGGCCCCTAACGGCGCAGGAACGACGATTCCCGGTGGGGGAAGGTCCCCAGAGGAGAACCCTGCGAAATTTATGGTCATCACCCGAAGTGGGGCAGGAAAAAAAGCGGCAGCAGCTCCCCGAAAAAAGCGGGGGAAGAAATCCAAAATGGCGGCCGGCGGCGCACCCGAGGACTGGAGGAAATGGGCGGAGGAGCAGCAGGCCGTTCTCCTGCGCTTCTTCACGGAGCTGAAAGTGGAGCTGCTGGAGTCGATGAACGCGACGACCACCAGGCTGATGGGAGCCCAGGCGACCCAAGAGGCGTCAATTCGGGAGCTGCAGCAGGAGATGGCTGTGAGGGAGGAGGAGGCCACGGTCCTCGTGGGAAAGGTGGAGGTGCACGAGGCACTCCACCTGAAATGGCGAAACCAACTGGAGGAGATGGATACCCGCATGAGGCGGAAAAACCTGAGGATCCTGGGCCTGGCAGAAGGGCTGGAGGGGTCGGACCTCCCGAGGTATGTGGCAGAAATGCTGGGCTCACTGATGGGGGCAGGGGCCGTCCCTTCGCCCCTGGAACTGGAGGAGGCCTACAGAGTAATGGCCAGGAAGCCAAGAGCAAACGAACCCCCGAGGGCGGTGCTGGTTCGGTTCCAGCGATTCAGTGACCGAGAGAGGGTGCTGAGGTGGGCCAAGAGAGAGAGGAGCAGCAAATGGGAGAACTCGACGGTGAGGATCTACCAGGACTGGAGTGCGGAGGTGGCAAAGCGGCGGGCCCGGTTCAACCGGACGAAGGCGGTGCTGCATGCCAAGAGAATTAGATTCGGGATGCTGCAGCCAGCGCGCTTGTGGGTGACCTATAAGGACCAGCACCACTATTTTGAGTCCCCGGAGGAGGCGTGGGCCTTTGTCCAGGAAGAAAAGCTGGACTCGAACTAGAACCAGGGGATACTTGGCGGTTGTTGCCGCTCTGGTACTTTAAGCTGGACACGTGGCTTTCTTTTGGGTGGATTTTCACTTGACTGTATTTTTGGACCCTTTTTTTTTTTCTTCTCTCCACCAGGGTTTTTTTTTTCTTTTTTCTGTTATTTATAATGTTATGTTGGGGGGGCGGGGTGGAGGGGGAGTGCCGGAGGTATGTTTTTCTTTGTATCGGGGTGGGATCGGGGACGGGGGTGGAACTGAAGGTGGAGGGGCGGGGAGTGGCAGGGCGAAGGCGCGGGCTTTCCTCTGGTTTCCCGCGCGCGGGGCAGAGGAGGGAGGAGGGTGGGAGGAAGGGGCGGGGTCAGCAATGGCTCCCTTTCCCGCGCTGGAGCGGAGTCGAGGAGGGGTGGTAAGGGGGGGGATGTCCCCCATGCCGGGAGGAGTCGGATTGTGGCAGGGGCAGCCGGGTCAGCGTAAACCAGCTGACTTACGGAAGTACTATGGAGGGTGCATCGCGGCTAGGAAGGGTCCTAGCCTGGTGGGGGGGGGGGGGGGGGGGGGGGGGGGGAGGGGGGAAGGGGGGGGCTACCGGGTTGCTGCTGAAAAGGCCAGGGAGGAGAGGTTGAGGACCGGAGGGGTGGGGGGAGGGCGCCATCGCCATGGGGAGCGGGTCAGAAGGGGAGGGCTGACTCGGGGCAAGCAGGTGACAGGATATGGCTAGTCGGCAGGGGAGAGGGGCGGGCTGCCCTTCGACCCGGCTGATCACTTGGAATGTGAGGGGGCTGAATGGGCCGGTCAAGAGAACGAGAGTAATCTCGCATTTGAAGGGACTGAAGGCGGATGTAGCAATGCTACAAGAGACCCATTTGAAGGTGGCGGACCAGGTCCGCCTGAGGAGGGGGTGGGTGGGACAGGTGTTCCACTCAGGACTGGACGCAAAGAACCGGGGGGTGGCGATCCTGGTAGGGAAGAGGGTGTCGTTCGTGGCGGCGGAGGTGGTGGCGGATAAAGAGGGTACATATGTCATGGTGAAGGGTAGGCTACAGGGGGAGAAAGTGGTGATGGTTAATGTGTATGCCCCGAATTGGGACGACGCTGGCTTCATGAGGCGCCTACTGGGCCTCATTCCGGACCTGGAGGCAGGGGGCCTGATCATGGGGGGGGACTTCAACACAGTGCTGGACCCCGTGCTGGACAGATCGAGTTCAAGGACGAGTAGGAGGCCGGCAGCGGCAGAAGTGTTAAAGGGGTTTATGGAGCAGATGGGAGGGGTAGATCCCTGGAGGTTTGGGAGGCCGAGGGCGAGGGAGTATTCCTTTTTCTCCCATGTTCACAGAGTCTATTCTAGAATTGACCTTTTTGTATTGAGCAGGGGACTGATCCCGAAAGTACGGGAAGTGGAGTACTCGGCCATAGCGGTCTCAGACCATGCGCCACACTGGGTAGATTTGGAAATGGGGGAGGCGCGAGACCAGCGTCCGCTGTGGCGCCTGGATGTGGGGTTGCTGGCGGATGAGGAGGTGTGTAAGAGGGTCCGGAAGAGCATTGAAAGATATCTGGCCACTAATGACACGGGGAGGTGCAGGTGGGGATGGTCTGGGAGGCCCTGAAGGCGGTGATCCGGGGGGAGCTGATCTCCATACGGGCACATAGGGAAAGGAGGGAGAGACAGGAGAGGGAGAGGCTGGTGGGGGAGCTTCTGGACGTGGATAGGAGATATGCGGAGGCACCAGAGGAGGGGCTGTTGGGGGAACGGCGCAGTTTGCAGGCTAAGTTCGACCTGTTGACCACCAGAAAGGCAGAGACACAGTGGAGAAGGGCGCAGGGCGCGATTTATGAGTATGGGGAGAAGGCGAGTAGGATGTTGGTGCATCAGCTCCGCAAGCGGGATGCGGCTAGGGAAATTGGGGGAGTGAGGGAGAGGGGTGGGAACGTAGTGCAGAAGGGGCCAGAAGTAAATGGGGTCTTCAGAGACTTCTATAAGGAGCTGTATCGGTCAGAGCCGCCGATGAGGGGAGGGGGGGATGGAGGGCTTCTTGAACAAATTGAGGTTCCCCAAGGTCCAAGAGGAGCTGGTAGAGGGGCTGGGGGCGCCGATAGGGTTAGAGGAGCTAGTCAAGGGGATTGGGCATATGCAGACGGGGAAGGCGCCGGGGCCAGACGGGTTCCCGGTGGAATTTTACAAAAAATATGCGGATTTGGTGGGCCCTGTGCTGGTACGAGCCTTCAACGAGGCATGGGAGGGGGGGGCTCTGCCCCCGACAATGTCGCAGGCACTGATCTCTCTAATCTTGAAGCGGGACAAGGACCCCGTGCAGTGTGGGTCATATAGGCCTATCTCGCTCCTGAATGTGGACGCCAAGTTGCTGGCAAAGATCCTGGCTACCAGGATAGAGGATTGTGTGCCAGGGGTGATACACGAGGACCAGACGGGTTTTGTGAAAGGGCGGCAGCTTAATACGAACGTGCGGAGACTGCTAAACGTCATCATGATGCCGGCAGTGGAGGGTGAGGCGGAGATAGTGGTGGCATTGGACGCGGAGAAAGCATTTGATAGGGTGGAGTGGAAGTACCTGTGGGAGACGCTGGCACGGTTTGGATTTGGGGAGGGGTTTATTAAATGGGTGAAGCTGCTCTATTCGGCCCCGATGGCAAGTGTAGTGACGAATGGTAGGAGGTCGGAATATTTTGGGCTCCACCGGGGGACCAGACAGGGGTGCCCCTTGTCCCCCCTGCTCTTCGCACTGGCAATTGAACCGTTGGCGATGGCACTGAGGGGCTCAGGGGGGTGGAGAGGGCTGACAAGGGGCGGGGAGGAGCACCGGGTATCGTTATACGCGGACGACCTGCTGCTATACGTGGCAGACCCAGAAGGGGGAATGCCGGAGGTGATGGAACTGCTAGCAGAATTTGGGGACTTTTCGGGGTACAAGCTAAACTTGGGCAAGAGTGAGGTATTTGTGATACACCCAGGGGACCAGGAAGAGGGAATTGGGAGACTCCCGTTTAAGAGAGCAGGAAAGAGTTTTAGATATTTAGGGGTGCAGGTGGCAAGGAACTGGGGGACTCTCCACAAGCTGAACTTCTCCAGGCTGGTGGAACAGATGGAGGAGGAATTTAAAAGGTGGGACATGGTGCCGCTGTCGCTGGCGGGCAGAGTGCAGTCCGTTAAAATGACGGTCCTCCCGAGGTTTTTGTTTTTATTTCAGTGCTTGCCCATTTTCCTCCCTAGGGCCTTCTTCAAAAAGGTGACGAGTAGCATCATGAGCTACGTGTGGACGCACGGCACCCCAAGGGTGAGGAGGGTCTTCTTGGAGCGGAGTAGGGATAGTGGAGGGCTGGCATTACCCAATCTTTCGGGGTATTACTGGGCGGCAAATGTATCGATGGTGCGCAAGTGGATGATGGAAGGGGAGGGGGCAGCTTGGAAACGAATGGAGAGGGCGTCCTGTGGCAACATAAGCCTGGGGGCCCTAGTAACGGCGCCATGGCCGCTCCCTCCCATGAGGTACACCACGAGCCCGGTGGTGGCGGCCACCCTCAAGATCTGGGGGCAGTGGAGGCGACACAGGGGGGAAGTGGGAGGTCTGATGGAGGCACCGTTAAGAGGGAACCATAGATTCATCCCGGGGAACATGGACGGGGGATTTCAGAGCTGGCACAGGGTGGGCATCAGGCAGCTGAAGGATCTGTTTGTAGATGGGAGGTTTGCGAGCCTGAGAGAGCTGGAGGAGAAATTCGGGCTCCCCCCGGGAAACATGTTTAGACATTTGCAGGTGAAGACATTTGCTAGACGCCAGGTGGAAGGGTTCCCCTTGCTCCCCAGTAGGGGGGCGAGTGATAGGGTGCTCTCGGGGGTCTGGGTCGGAGGGGGGAGGATATCGGACATCTACAAAGTAATGCAGGAGGCGGAGGTGGCATCAGTAGGGGAGCTGAAAGCCAAGTGGGAGGGGGAGCTGGGAGAACAGATAGAGGATGGGACATGGGCTGATGCCCTGGAGAGGGTTAATTCTTCCTCCTCGTGTGCGAGGCTTAGCCTCATTCAATTTAAGGTGCTACATAGAGCCCATATGACGGGGACAAGGATGAGTCGGTTCTTTGGGGGTGAGGACAGATGTGTCAGGTGTTCGGGGAGTCCAGCGAACCATGTCCATATGTTTTGGGCATGTCCGGCACTGGAGGAGTTCTGGAAGGGGGTGGCAAGGACGGTGTCGAGGGTGGTGGGATCCAGGGTCAAACCAGGATGGGGGCTCGCGATCTTTGGGGTGGGGGTGGAGCCGGGGGTACAGGAGGCGAGAGAGGCCGGAGTACTGGCCTTTGCGTCCCTAGTTGCTCGAAGAAGGATACTAATACAGTGGAAGGACGCGAGGCCTCCAAGCGTGGAAACTTGGATTAATGACATGGCAAGCTTTATCCAGTTGGAAAGGGTCAAATTCGCCCTGAGAGGGTCGGTACAAGGGTTCTTCAGGCGGTGGCAGCCGTTCCTCGACTTTTTGGCTCAGAGATAGGGTACAGAGGTCGTAGCAGCAGCAACCCGGGGGGGAGGGGAGGGGGGGGGGGTGGCAACAACGGTTGTGGTGGGTTATTTACGGTTGAAACGCGGGCAAATTTGCTCGCAGTTCATGTCTGATGTTGATTGTTGCTTTGTTTGTTTTTGGGGGAGGGGGGGGAGGGACAACGCGCGCGAGTTCGGGCGGGGGGGATATTTGTTAAGAGGGAATATTTTGTAATATTTTATAGTTAGTTGGGGTAAATATTTTCATGTAAAAAATTCTTTCAATAAAAATTATTTAAAAAAAAAAACAAATGAGTCTGAACGGAATTTGTGAAAATAAAATTTGATTTATTGCAAAGCAATTATATTTGCAATATTCCTCAGATCCCAGGCGGGTCTGTGCTGTCGGTTCCATATCCGGCTGACTTTATACCATGAATGATCTTGGGCTCCCCACCCACCTCAGCGGGGAGGAGCTTGTATTCGGCGAGACTCACGGGGGGGAGACTCTGCTCCAACCCCCTAGGTCTCGTGCAGGTTATAACATCCGTCCCCCCCCCCCCCCCCCCCCCCCCCAATGTCCGAAGATTCCTCTGATGACTGGTGAGTAGGATCTGGATGGAGAACAGCGCTTCTATTTGGAATACCGTGATGCATGCACTGTCTGAAGCTGCCACACTGCTTTATCCCCCTTCGGAGACCTCCGATGTCAGAATCCGTATCTATGACCTCCCTCATTTTGGTACCTTGTCCCCCTTTGGAGTAATGTTCCAGCCTCTTTGGGCATCGGATTTGGTTGGATTGTAACTTCCTTCTCCCAAGGAATTTTGCATAAAACTGGTCATCTGCACCGTATATGATGGAGGTGCTTTCTCATGACACGACCTTGTGCCTGAACTTGCTAAGATACCAGCCCCGCGTGGCGTACAAATTGTCCCAAAGATCCACTGGATGCCATTTGAAATGTTTCGAACATAGACTGTGTCACCTGGTATAAAGAGTCTGGGCAATTTTTATTGAACAGGGCAACATCCTTTCTGCTCCTGTCTGTGGCACACTTTCTGCCTATATCAGGGAAAACCAGACTAAGACGGGTTCGAAGTCTCCTGCCCAGTAGCAACTCAGCCAGCCCCACCCCAGTCGAAGCATAGGAGGGCCCCGGAATATTATGCTCTGGGCAAGGTGATACTGCCAGAGTGTCCAGTTGGCACTGTCAGGCTTGCAGATCAATTTTACTGAATTTCTGCCTCCAGGAAGTCCAGCAACAAGTCTTCAATCCGCAACAATGGATAGTGATCTACCCACAATACTGGGTTAATGGTTGTTTTAAAATTTCCACATATTTTCACTGAGCCATCACATTTCAATACAGGAACTATTGGTGTTGCCCAATTACTTGTAGCAACTGGTTCAATGATTCCTGTTTGTAGCAGCCTTACTAGTTCTTCAACTTTTGGTCCAGTGGTGTATGGTAAGCTTCTAGCTTTCATAGAACATACATAGAACATAGAATTTACAGTGCAGTAGGAAGCCATTCGGCCCATCGAGCCTGCACCGGACCATGGAAAGAGCACCCCATTTAAGCCCAGAACTCCGCCCCATACCTGTAACTCAGCAACCCCACCCAACCCCTTTGGACACTAAGGGCAATTTAGCATGGCCAATCCACCTAACCTGCACCTCTTTGGACTGTGGGAGGAAACCGGAGCACCCGCAGGAAACCCACGCAGACACGGGGAGAACGTGCAGACTCCGCACAGACAGTGACACCAAGCCGGGAATCGAACCTGGGACGCTGGAGCTGTGAAGCGACAATGCTAACCACTGTGCTACCATGCCGCCCCAACATTTTGATGTGCTGATGGCTTGATTTTTAGCTGCACTTCAACTCCAGTCATTGAGCTTAGTGACTCGTCGAACACCTTCTTCTCATATTTCACCAGAACTTGGTTACGTTTCTCATTGAATCCACTAGTTGATTTACTGCTCCCCAGTTATGTTTAATCTTTGCCAACCATGCTCCACCAAATAAACAGGAAAACGTCCATGGACAATGTGAAGAGGCATGGTTGTCATCTGCCCATTTACTTCTACTTTCACCATAATGCATCCTTTTAGTAGGACAACCTCTTCAGTGTACATCCTTAGGATCACTTTTGGGGGTTCTAAAGGCAAATGCTTCAACGTTTGATTGTAAATGATCTCCGGTATTAATGATACAGCTGTGCCTGCATCCACTTCCATTTTGATTTTGTGGCCCTCGAGTTTTGGATATTTCCTAAAACACCAACACCAACAGGACACCTAGTTACATCTCCTCCTTGACTATGTCATCTTCTGAATGTTCGTGAACTTTGTCTACTAATTTATAGTCACGGCCGGTCTGTTTAGATGTGTTCTTTTTCTGGCACATTCTTGGTGTTGGAGGGTTTCTGAGTCCAATGTGCCTTGGCAATATGGCCCTTTTTTCCACAGTTCTTACATTTATTTTCTGTACTTCATCCTTCCCCCGCTGAGTACCCAACCTGTGTACATCGGTGACATGCTGGTCCCCATGTAGCCTTGTTTCTTGTGTTATCCATTCTGTGGATCTTCACTCCAGCCCCTATCTGTGAAACCTCTTTCACTGCTAGCTCCGTAGATATGGCAATTTCCACAACTTTGAGAGTTAAATCGCTTACCGTGAGTAGCTTCCTCTGGATAACTCCACTGCAGACTCCACAAACCAGCCTATCACAAAGAGTGTCATCAAGTGTTAGCAGTATTTTGCTAACCTTCTTAAAGTCACTGTAAATTGTAAAATGCTTTCATCTTCTTCCTGACTACAGAGGTAGAACCAAAACCTTTCTGCAATTAACAACTGTCCAGTTGACAAATGCCCTTCTAGAACTTTCATTAGTTCACTATTGGACTTATCGCCCCATTTTGCTGGGTGAGCTAGATTCTGCAGCAGTGTAAAGGTTTTACCCCCTATCAAACTGAGAAATGTTGCGACCTTTAGGTCCTCTGGTGTTTGATTCGCTATGGGATATAATTGGAATCTTCCCTCACCTGAGTTCCCAGTCTCTCTGTCTTCACCAAATACATCATAGCCCCCCATTTTCCCATTATTCTGGATACCGGCTCCTCAGGTCTATAGTTCAACCAACTTCCTCCCTTCTGATTCTTTCAGATGTATGGTACAAGCCTTCTCCTTATTCACAATGCAGATTAGAATTTTTTCTTTTTGCCAAGTAGTACAGAGTCAGAAGACTTATGAATCCCTGACTTATGAAGCTTGTTTAGCTTCACCGCGTGTGCAGTCTCTGTAGCCCAGACTCTACCCTTTTCAACGGCAAGCATGATTTTGAACTCTAGTGCTTCTTACACACAGTTGTGTTCACTTATGTTTTTTAAGCCGCCTTCATCGACGGTTTGCTTCGCCCGACGTGCGTGCATATGAGTCTGTTCCCGAGAACCTTTCCCTTCTCTCGACGCCGTCTCCACTGTTTTTGTCGACTATTTTCTTCTTCAGCAATTCATTTTCTTGCCTCCATCCACGTCGCCAGTTTTCTCTTTTGCTATATCTCGGAGTTAGCTGCACAGAGAAAAGGTACAAAGGTGCCCATGCTCTTGATTCTTACAAACACAATGAGAGGTTTTATTAAGAGCTGGTACTCATACAATCGAAGATGGAGAACGGCAAGACCGTGCAAACATCTCCTGATGTAACTACACATCACGTGACACTTCAGCAGCAGGGATATCTTCTCTGATATATAACAGAACCAGAAGCCATTGGCTGGATTCTCCAGTTTCCCAGCTGCGTGTTTCTCAGCAACGCGCCGTTCAACGACGGCGGGATTCTCTACTCCTGCGCTTCTCAATGGGTTTTACCATTTCCCTAGGCCGCTGAGAACCAGCCAGAGGGGGTGCACTGCCGGCAGAACCAGAGAATTCCAACAGCCAGAGAACTCCAGCCTACAAGTCACATCCAAATCAAGAAAAAGGAGTTCAAAAAGAGATGATTGATCTTACCAGTCTGACCGAAGACAACCCAGGGTGGGTTGTGAATCATCCTGACAGATTGAGGGCAACATTGAGGGCCCGAATGCCGTGGGTACAATTCCCGTTACGGCTGTTGACTCTCGCACGAGGGCCATAACGGGATTTGCGCCGATGAGATCTCAGTTCGGCATCTTCCCCGCTACCCCTCCTTGTCGGTGATCATGAATGTAAAAAACAGGGACAGAAGACTTTGGGGGGGGAGGGGGAAAGGGGGGAGTACAATTAGGGTTTGTAAGGGTTAATGTGTGGGGTTCATCATGATGAGGTAAGAGAAAGAAGTGGCGTGTGCTAATGACATCAGCAGTAACACGTAATCATGGATAGGTGGACACCATTCAGTTGTATAAAATAGACAAGTTGTTGTTTGAACAGACAAACATCTCGATAATTATTGCAGAGCTTGACTAACTGACACGCACTGAGCCACGGCTGATATTTAAACTTCTGGAAAGCATGTGGAAAGTGACAATGGGCCTCACACAGCAGGAATCTCAGCCCCATTACCAGCACATTTCCTATATTACAACAGTGCCCTCACTTAAAGTAATTCATTGCCTGTAAAACATTTTGGGATGTTCCGAGGTCATGAAAAGCTCCATATAAATCCAGGTGCTTCTGTCTATCTTACTTTCAGTCTATTTATGATGTCACTCGGTGCCCCAATTGCTACTTTCAGGCCAGAACTGGTGGAGGGGCTGGTTTAGCTCACTGGGCTAATCGCTGGCTTTGAAAGCAGACCGAGCAGGCCAGCAGCACGGTTCGATTCCCGTACCAGCCTCCCCGGACAGGCGCCGGAATGTGGCGACTAGGGGCTTTTCACAGTAACTTCATTGAAGCCTACTCGTGACAATAAGCGATTTTCATTTTTTCCGGAGGGGCGAGGAAGCAGAAGAGGCCCGGGAGAGGTGTGCGTGGAATTAATCTTGTGGGTGGTGGAGGTGCAGGAGTGCTGCTAATGGGACTCCAATCGGACTCTGAGCTGCTCACCCCCCTCCCTCCCCCCGAGATTGGCCTCCACCCTGATCTCTCATAATTTACTCCCCCAACAACCTGCCCCTTCAATCTGGTGAGCTGCATCGCGATGTACATTTGGCATTGGATTTTAATGAGGCCATCACGATCAAAATTGCAGCCAGCTTGGTCGCACAATGTTAAATCATGACCCAACTGTACACCCCAGTGTCAGTGATTTTAGATTGTCTTCAATTACTGCCAAGGTCCAAAAAAAAAAATCACTTTCAAGCCGTACCATTTTCTTTCCGAGATTGCTTACAATTAATAAATTGATTTATTACCATCCCATTCTAATCTTCTAAATTAAAATATTTTACTACATAAAACACTCCATCTTTGTACATGTCTTCACATGTCTTGGGGCTGTTCTCTAATCGACCACTTGGGACTAATGTTTTACTGAGTGAGATTTATGAGTGGATAGATTTCCAAGCAGCCTGCGTAATGTTAAATTCTGATAAATTTCAATTTGGGCCCTCGTTCCGGGCTATAAGCCCAACCTGTTTCCAATTTTGTCTCGAGTTATTGGAGCCTTCATCCTCGTCCATATTAATTTCTTACTTAAGGGTGGCAAACGGACTATTTGTGTAACAGATTGAAGGTGACTCTATTTTTCCACTTTTTTGAACCACAATATCCATAAACTTGGACTCGTAACTCTGATGGCATTCACCGATGAAAGATTCTTTAAAGATTCTCGCGCTCTCATCTGGCACCAGTTCTTTCGGAAACTCTCTGTCAACTTTTCTGTCTTTTTTGCTCTTCACCTTTCCTGGCTCTGCCTTCCACCTCTCGTTTTACTAAGTGGCAACATGTGCTGATCAGAATGTACCTTACACTCAACAAATAAGGTATGTGATAAAAATAAAGAAATGAATTGTGATGGGAATTCAGGGATCCATGAGGTAAACTTGTCACGTTGTTTCTTGGCATGTGTGGTGAAGGTTGGTTAAATGTTGTCTGAGTTACGGGGTCAGCAGGAACACGGTGCAGGCAGGGCTCAGGGACCCCCGGCTAGGAGGTCAAAGATCCCGGTGGTAGGATGCCAACTCGCCCATGACATGTCCCTTGGTCCAAGGTATCATCCCATCAAATTTGCTTGAGATTGTCCCAAGGACCTCAGAAGAGTTTGCCACCAGATATTTTGATTTTATAATGATATAATAATCATCAATGATCTTTATTGTCACAAGTAGGCTGACATTAACACTGTAACGAAGTCACTGTGAAAATCCCCGAGTCGCCACACTCTGGTGCCTGTTCTGGTACACAGAGGGAGAATTCAGAATGTCCAATTCACCTAACAGCACGTCTTTCGGGACTGGAGGGAGGAAACCGGAGCACCCGGAGGAAACCCACACAGACACGGGGAGAACGTGCAGACTCCACACAGACAGTGACCCAAGCCGGGAATCGAACCTGGGACCCTGGCGCTGTGAAGTCACAGTGCTAACCACTGTGCTCCAAAGTATTTTGTGCAAACTTTCCTCACACGAAATGATAAATGTACAATGTTTCTACCCGGGGACTTTTCGCGTGCGAGGCGAATTTATAACCACTACTACACTACAGAAACCACAGGTGAAATTTAATTCACATTTTACCATCTGCCATGGTGGGATTTGAACCCAGGACCCCTGAGCATTACCCTGGGTCTCTGTATTACTAATCCAGTGACAGTACCACTACGCCACCGCCTCGATAATAATTGCTTATTGTTACAAGTGGACTGTGGAAAGCCCCTAGTTGCCACATTCCATCGCCTGTTCGGGGAGGCCGGTATGGGAATTGAATCCGCGCTGCTGGCCTTGTTCTGCATTACAAGCCAGCTGTTTAACCCACTGTGCTAAACCAGCCTCTATCCTTATTCTCATCCTATTGAGACCTGAGCCAACGGTGATGTTAGTGGATTAGTAATCAGGAGATACAAGCCCATGGCAGCTGCTGCAATTTAAATTCAGTTAATAAAATCTGGGATTAAAGCTAGCCTCAGTAATGGTGATCATGAAACTCTAATGGCTTATTGTGAAAACCCATTTACTTCAGGAATATCCTTTAGGGAAGGAAATCTGCCATCCTTACCCCGTCTGGCCTACATGTGACTCCAGACCCACAGCAATGTCATTGACTCTAACTGTCCTCTGAAATGGCCCAGAAATCCAGATCCCATGAAAGATTAATTTTAAAAAGCATCAGGTCCTGGGAGATTTATCAGTCTTTAGTGTTTTAGTGCTTTTCACTCTGGATGTCAGCTGTAACCCTAAAACAGGAGACTTGCAGCTTCAACAGAATCAGGAAGGTGTGTCGCATTCACAGCCTGGAGAATCATTTCTCTTTTTCAACTGACAGGCTTGAACATTTGTGTCTGTGGAGGGGTGTTTTTTGCCTTATTGTTTGCATGACTATGAAGTACTGAGATGAAAGAGCTGACTTGTGAGCTGGCTTTGATTAAGATCTAATTGTTAACATTTGACATGCCTTATTATCAGTGAACTGTTATTGAAAGACTTTGTCTCTGAATGTTGGCAGTATAAAGACAGGGAATGATTTAAATCTGCAATATTATATAGAAGTCTGACTATACAGCAATGCAAGACTGAAAAACTCTATTGAAATTATAAAGTTATACCTTTCTATGTTTACAGGCAAAAAAAAATATAATATAGCAAATCGTCAAATGCAATTAAACTACCAACACGTGGCCCTCTTATTGCAAGATGCACAGATCACAGGTGTGTTTACTCTGCAGAGGGTCATGTGCCATTGGAAAGGCTGCTGTCCAAGTGTTAAAATAAATAGTGATGAATTACACGAGGCTTTCAAATCTTCGGTCACTGAAAATGCAGTAAGCTATGTTCACATGAAGAAACTATGTTTACATGAAAAGACATGAAGGGCGGCACGGTAGCACAGTGGTTAGCACTGTTGCTTCACAGCTCCAGGGTCCCGGGTTCGATTCCCGGCTTGGGTCACTGTCTGTGCGGAGTCTGCACGTTCTCTCTGCGTCTGCGTGGGTTTCCTCCGGGTGCTCCGGTTTCCTCCCAAAAGTCCCGAAAGACGTGCTCTAAGCCTACTTGTGACAATAAAGATGATTTCATTTTTAATTACAGGCCATCCACTTGGTATCTCAGCTTTGTTCTTTGCCAGAACTGGTTGTGGAGTCGTGTGTCTACAGCTTCAGTTAGGAGATGGACCTACAGGGCAGCACGGTGGCGCAGTTGGTTAGCACTGCGGCCTTACGGCGCTGAGGTCCCAGGTTCGATCCCGGCTCTGGGTCACTGTCCGTGCAGCGTTTGCACATTCTCCCCGTGTTTGCGTGGGTTTTGCCCCCACAACCCAAAATATGTGCGGGTAGGTGGATTGGCCATGCTAAATTGCCCCTTAATTGGAAAAAATGAATTGGGTACTCTAAACTTATTAAATAAAAAGGAGATGGACCTTTGGTCCATCAAACAACACATCCGCAGCGATCCCTGAGCATTTCTATTTGCCCTAAATCCCATTTTTTAAAGAGAATTGGTTTAGTTCTTTCATGAAATGGGGCAGCACGGTAGCATTGTGGTTAGCACAATTGCTTCACAGATCCAGGGTCCCAGGTTCGATTCCGGCTTGGGTCACTGTCTGTGCGGAGTCTGCACATCCTCCCCGTGTGTGCGTGGGTTTCCTCCGGGTGCTCCGGTTTCCTCCCACAGTCCAAAGATGTGCAGGTTAGGTGGATTGGCCATGATAAATTGCCCTTAGTGTCCAAAATTGCCCTTAGTGTTGGGTGGGGTTACTGGGTTATGGGGATAGGGTGGAGGTGTTGACCTTGGGTAGGGTGCTCTTTCCAAGAGCCGGTGCAGACTCGATGGGCCGAATGGCCTCCTTCTGCACTGTAAATTCTATGATTCTATGATACTATGAAATATGTCTGGGTTTCTCATTCCACTGCCTGTCTAAGTTAATATTTTCAGTTAAAATAAAAGTTCAGCTTGCATTGATTCCTCTCTTTTTTTCACTCATTTGTAAATGTTACCATTTTTACCTTAAATTCTGCACATGAAAGAAAAGCTTACATGGATTTAATTTGTCCAAACCTTTTATAATTTGAAATATTTCTGGTGTTGAGGTGTTCAGCCGCACCTGACCTCTCAACATATTGAAAGCTGGTGCTCCAAGTATGGCAGCTTTCCCCAAACTAATTTTTAGGTATTGAGCACAAAGGTTTATTGAAAAATAACCTGTAATGGATACTATGAGCTGTGAGATTATTACAACCGGAACCCTTCTGAAGGGCCATGCCCAGTGGAGACTTTCACATGAAGATAATGCAGAAGATAACGGCATTGATGTTTCAATCATAAAATGGATGATTATGGGTTTATCAAATTACTCTGGTTCATCAGTCAACTCTCAGGATTTCCCAATTTATGAATTGGGTCTACGATTTTGTTGCAGTAATGAGGATTGTTGCAGAAAGCACCATCAGCCATGTCACTATGAAGAATAAGCTCTGATCACCCATATCAGGTGCATGGATTTCTGATAATTTGGTTCAATCCTGTGAAAGTGATGTTTTAAAATCCACCACCACACGATTATGTTGAGATTTCTATTAACAAGTTGAGTGAGAAAGAAACAGCTAATTGATTGAGTGGAGAGATCATTTTCATTTGTTTCTGCTACTTTTAGAAATATCGAAAGTTGGCATAATGGTTGTCTTCATTATACAGTCACATTCAGATTAATTTAGTTTTATCGGGCTGAATCTTGACAAGGGTGGGTTGCAGAGGCAGGTGGAAGGCACAGCAGGTCAGTGTTTTGGTCGGGAAACCCACTGTATTCAGTGTGAAATGGAGTTTTGATTCCACACTGCGCATTGTTCCGCTTTGGCAGATTCCCCACTCCGACGTCAACCTGATTGACAGGCTTGGATTCTGGTCAGGAAAGACACGCTCCGTAGGAGAGTGGGAGGGCCTGATCCTGGACCCTGAATTGATGGAGAGGCAGGTCTGTCCTCAGGGTGGGCTATGTGTGTGTGAAGGACATGTCTGAAGGGTGGGGGAGTCCGAGGGGAACCCAGCCAGAGGGGTTAAACCCATAAAACAAGTTAAAGTAGATGGTTGTCAACCTCATGAAAACATTTAGATTGGAATTCTCCAGTTGTTGCAATTCTCTTGTCCTGCCAGCAGGGCGTATCCGCCCGTGAGTTTCCCGAAGGCGTGGTGTAGCTTCAATGGGAAATCCCATTGACAAGCAAACAATGCACTGCAGAGAGACATGTGGCAAGCGGATCAGAGAAACCAGCCCTTAATACTGTGACATTATGGGAAATGTTCAGAATACAAAGGGTCAATGTCATATCATAATTAACCACTAGATGGTGCTAGATACAGAACTATATAAAGCACTGACTCACTGACTTCTGGGAGAAGGCTGGAGAGGAGAGCATAGTAGTCACGAGAGAGATCAGAGTACAGTTATAGATAGAGTGTAGAGACCAGTGTCAGTTGAGTAGAGATTTTAGATTACTAGGTTATTGTTTACTATAGGAGTAAGTGGTCAAGCTTTAATTTAAGTAGTGTAAACAAATGTTAGCTTTGTTAATGAACCGAGCTTCTGTGGTCTTTGCGAAACACTACGCCATCCATCCTCAGAACAATAAGAATCACAAAGAACGCCACAAACTGGACAACCCTCTGTTTCGGAGTGGTTTGGATGCCTGGCTCTCGTCCCACTTCTGTTCAGGCTGAAATTGGGTGGATTGGCGTCAGGTTTGGGATTTTTCAAGTTTTAACATTTTACTGGACTACGTTATCACCCCCCCCCCCCCCACCCGACCATTGGTGCCAGTCTTATACAGCCTCAAACCCTGGAATCCAAACTCAATCACGAGATTCTACTTTGACCCCAACTTTGTTCCAAAATTAATCTGCTGGAGAATAGTTTTGCTGCCAGCTCCAATCGGATTCTTTCAACTTTTTATTCTGGGATGCAAGGCTGAAGAAGTGTGCAGAATGGGCGAGGGTAAACTCAAAGCACAGAGCCTACATTGCACTTTTACCGGCAGCAAAGGCTACATTGAGGGTTACAAAATTGGCTGCAAGTCAATGAAGTAATGTCACTGGAGCCAAGCTTCTCTTCAATTTGCTGTTAAAGTAACCTTAGCTCATGGCAATCGTCCTCTCACATCTCCTCCTCCTGATGATTCATTTTACGAATGACTGGTCCTCCATTGACAAATCTGAGCAAAACGAAAACAAATGTGGGTACAACACAGGAAATCCCACCATATACTCATATATATCTCTTAGCTGGCAACAACGGTGATTGCTTATAATATTTCCAGTGTAAAGGTCAATCACTATCGGACAAATAGCTGGAAATTTGTCAGATTTGGACTCAAAAGTGGTATCTACATGTTTGAATGCTGGTTTTCCATCCCCACCATACATCAATCCACCATGTCATAGAAAGTTTGATTTTTCATATCAGCTAACATGGCCGCCTTGTTATACACGATCCCGACAAAATATTATTTTACACAGTTGACACTTACAGAAGTCTCATAGAATTTTAAGTGCAGGAGGCTATTCAGCCCATCAAGTCTGCACCAGCCCTTGGAAAGAGCACCCTACCCCACACCATCACCCTATCCCTGTAACCCAGTAACCCCATCCAACCTGTTTGAACACTAAGGGACAATTTAGCATGGCCAATCCACCTAACCTGCACATCTTTGGACCGAGGGAGGAACCCGGAGGAAACCCACGCAGACACGGGGAGAACGTGCAGACTCCGCACAGACAGTGACCCAAGCCGGGAATGGAACCTGGGACCCTGAAGGCTGTGAAGCAGCTGCGCTGACCACTGTGCTACCGTGCTGTCCTTGTACGCTGCACTTGTACATGTGTAAATTGCTGCCATGGAATGCGTACTGAACAGAGACACAATGCTGGAACAAAGGGGAGATTTACACTCGTCTTTTGTGCTACTTTATATTGAATCCCTGATTTTGCATCTCTGTTTAAGAGATGCCAACTTCTGCGCTGAACTTTCAGGGTAAATATCATTCAATGCAGCCTATAGTGTTGACTTATTACATAACGTTTCTGGTAGGGCAGCCCCTTTAAGGGGGCGAGCGCCCATGACCATGTGACCGGCTCGGAGCCAATCATGCAGGAGCACATGAATCCTAGCCAATGGGGAATTTACGCAGGGCCCTGGGAGGAGGACCCTGGGCAGTGTAGAACAGGGAGCTGAAGAGTAAAGACCTGTGTATAATGTTCTGAGCCAGTTATCTAACTGTCTTTGTCTTTCATCAATAAACTCCTTTCGTTAAATACTGGAAGCCTCCAGTGTTTGTCTCGAGCCACCATATTGGCGATGAGGAACATTTTTTTGCTCACAGCCAGGAGGGAAGGAAGGAACAGTTGAGTAAACAGAAACTGCAGGAAGAGTCGGAATTATTATTTTTCATAGAATTTACAGTGTAGAAGGAGGCCATTCAGCCTATCGAGTCCGCACCAGCTCTTGGAAAGGGCACCCCACCCAGGCCCACATCTCCACCCGATCCCCATAACCCAGTAACCACACCCAACACTAAGGGCAATTTTGGACACTAAGTGCAATTTATCATTGTCAATCCACCTAACCTGCCCATCTTTGGACTGTGGGAGGAAACTGGAGCACCCGGAGAAAACCCACACGGGGAGAACATGCAGACTCCACACAGACAGTGACCCAGCGGGGAATCAGACCTGGGACCCTGGAGCTGTGGAGCAATTGTGTTAACCACTGTGCTACCGTGCTGCCCATTTAAACTGTGGGTGAAAATGCCTATCATGGGGAAGCGAGGCCCATTTGCCCAAGGGGTTGAGTCGTGGAGTCAGCACATCGAACGACTCCATTTCTTCTTTACCGCAAACGAGATGACAGGCAAGGACAAGCAGAAGGTGATACTTCGACAGTTAGCAGGCTTCAAACAAATCGTTTAGAACATACAGTGCAGAAGGAGGCCATTCGGCCCATCGGGTCTGCACCGACCCACACAAGCCCTCACTTCCACCCTATCCCCGAAACCCAATAACCACTCCTAACCTTTTTTTGGTCACTAAGGGCAATTTATCACGGCCAATCCAGCTAACCTGCACATCTTTGGACTGTGGGAGGAAACCCACGCAGCCACGGGGAGAACGTGCAGACTCCGCACAGACAGTGACCCAAACCGGGAATCGAACCTGGGACCCTGGCGCTGTGAAGCCACAGTGCTGTCCACTTGTGCTACCATGCCACCCTAATTTGATTAGGAACATCACGTCCCTGGGACCATCCAATCCAAATTCCTTTGACTAGATAGTGAAATTGGTTAAAGAACATTCCAATTCGAGGCTCTTGATTATCCTCCAATGTTGTAAATCTAACTCTGCATTGAGGGACCATAATGGACAATGAAGAGTCTGTCTCAGTCTTCATAGCCAGGTTCTGCCAGCTTGCTGTGAGTTTGGGACCGCGCTCAGTGACATGTTGCGCAACTGGCTGGTTTGTGGGACCCATAACCTTAATATCCAAAAGAAGCTTCTGGCGGAGACCACGATGCACTGAAAAGGGCATCACTGAGCTTCAAAGCATGGCTAAAGGAGAGGTTAACCAAGTATGGGGCTGTACGGCCTTGAGGTCTGCAGTGGAATCAACAGGCCCTGAGTATGACCCAGTCCTCAGAACAGGACCGGAACCCAAGGAGTGGGAAGGAATCGAGGCATCAAGCAGAAGCCAAGGTAGGTTGCTATTGTTGGGGAGGGGGTGTGGGGGATGGGGGGGGGGGGGATCTATGTTGATTCTGCAGGCCAATTCCTGGGCAAGATGTTTTTGGTGCTGGTAGGTACCCACTCAAAGTGGTTATCAGTTCAAGAGATGGGGACCACTACTTCGGCGGCCATGGAAGATGCCTTGCCCTTGGTGTTTGCCATTCATGGACATCCCAAGGCAATTGTTTCGGACAATGGCAACTCTTTCACCGGCGATGATTTCCAGCATTTTGTGAGAGCTCCCTATCACTGCGTCAGACAGTCTGGCTGATATTCAAGCTTTCAAGAACACCAGGAAAAGCAGTCAGATAAACCGCTGATCAGAGGTTGGCTAATTTTCTGTTGTTGTACAACTCAACCCCTCATTCAACCACAGGTCACACCAGCTGAGCTGCCCATGGGTCATCAGATAAGAACCCGGTTGGATCTTGTATTTCCAAAATAAGCAGGGAGGGTGAAGGCACACCAGGCCTCCCAGAAGAGCCAGTGGTCAGAGCAGAGAGGTGACAGGTCGCTCCAGTTGGGAGACCTGGTTTTGGTCCAGATGTTCGCAGCAGGTTTGCTTTGATTAGAAGGACGGGTTGTGGCCTAGTCGGTGTCTTATGTCGTCGATGTTAACGGGAAGACTGTCAAAAAGCACATTGACCACCCCCAACGTGGAGCCGAGCACTGTGAATACTCCTGTAACTCAGCCCAGCCAAAGGGAGGCAGGGGCTCCTGCTTCTGTTCAACCAGCTGCGTCTGTCGAGGGCAGCAAGGCTCCCGTCGTTGAAGTGGTCCTGCCTGAGGTGGCTGATGCGCGATCAATGAACGCAGAAACGAAGGAGTAGTCCGAATTGAAGGATTTAATCTACAAGAAGTGTGCCCAGCAACAGGAGTACAGAAAGAACGATGGCTGCTGGGAAACACGGGTTCTTATACTCCGCCTCATAGGCGGAGCTACCTTCCTCTCGACCAATGAGAAGACAACATGGGCCAATGGGCAGCGAGCCTTCTACACCAATAGCAGCTCACACTCCCAGGTACCGTAGTACCTCTAGTCATACTACCACAGTGGCATCGATTGTGGACCACTCAATCACCCAAATGAATGCCTAGCCTGTGGGTGGGCTACAGAGGTCCGGGAGGGCCCGGAGGTCTCCAGAACAATAGATTTTTTGAGGGACTCTCTTTCCTCGGTTGTCCCTGTTAATAATTGTACTTTTTGTACATAGTTTTTGGGGAGGTGTGTTGAGGGACCTGAGGGGTAAGGGATGTGGGGCCAAGCTCCACTGAACATGTGACCAGCTTGGGACCAATCGCACAGAAGCGGACGAACCCTGGCCAATGGAGGGTTTGTGCAGGGCCTTTGGAAGCTGGACCTAGGGCAGTGTGGCTCAAAGTGCTGAAGAGTAAAGACTTGTTGTAGTGTTCTGTGCCTGTTATCGAACTGCCTTTGCCTTTCATCGATAAACCCCTTTTGCTAACTACTGAAAGCCTCCAGTGTGTGTCTCAAACCATCAGAGTGTTTAATGTGTAGTTCTGGATATTGGCATCATAGCTTCATGAAGAAGGGACCTACGGAAGTGGAGGAATTTTTTCAGAATGCATTGGTCACCAATGTTCCGCTATAATTCTCCATATTGGATATAGATGGAAATTTGTCAGCTCAAACTTTCCATGAGAATTTTGGTTGACTTCTGAGAGTCGTAAGTAAGAGATAATTGCTGGTCTTCACTTTCCAATGAGGAATACAGAATTCTCAAAGTGCTGACCATGAAATAATGCAACAGATTTTGTTGCTTGTCAATATTGGCCGGAATTCTCTGGTTGTTCACTGGCAATGGGATTCCCTGTTCCTGTTGGCTGCTCCGCCCACGGGTTTCCCGGCGGCTTGGGGTGGTTTTAATGGGAAATCCGATTCTCGACAGCCACCAGCGAACAGAGCGCCGTCGAGAAACACGTATCTGGGAGACCGGAAGATTCAGCCCATTGTTAACCAGTTCATTGCAGAGTTAATTTCATCTGTGCCGGGTTGCGTGATGTATAAGTTTGGAGATCTATGCAGCTGTCCATCCAATTGAAGGGATGTGATGAAAGAACATTAACAATTCCAAGCACCTACTTTCCAAACCAACCGTTGTATTTTAAGAGCTACAGAGGTACGATGGTGCTAATGAGGTGTATTTAAAGTCATCATAATGACATCATAGGCCGCCTTCTCAAGCTGCCTCTCCCTTGACGTGGAGACCTGGAGGCTGACCGGAAAATTCTAGTCAGTCTCCAACAATAGGCTTTATCTGTTCTTTAACAATCTGGATTGGCTACCTGCAGATTGTGTAATGGTAGCCCTACCATGCCCGCCTCAGCCCCCAGCTTCGGGCAGGATGGAGTCAGTGAATTGGCACCTAGACCAGCAATGTGACGTTCTACACCTACCCCCCTCTACACCTGTCCCAGTTAGCTCCCAAACATTCAGCCCAAAATGTCTTCATTTCTGCACTTGTCAGGTTTCAAAGCTGGATGAGATGAAGAAGGACATTAGACAGAGAGCAAGAAAATGGTTATCCCCAGAGGGTGAAATGGGATGAGAATTAAAATTGCATATGGCATCAAAACCACCTCATTATTTACAGGTCATTGCTATTTTCTCTAATATGAATAAATTGTGCAACAAATTGGTGCCAATGATAGTCGAGTTCTGGCATCCGGTGGTCCTGCTATTTAATGCAAGATCTATTTGATCTGTTGTTGCTGCTCTACTGATCCGTGAATCAGGATCGGCTCACTTGACAGGCGCATCGCTCACCTGAGACACCGAGTATGACAAAGGCATCTTGATAATGGCAGCTAAGTTGCTTCTGGCGTCTCAAATGAGGCAGCGACAGAACAGGTTAATGTTAGTGCGACCTTTACATGGAAGGGCTGAGCATGATTGATTTCTGGCAGTGTTACATTCAATATTTCCCCTGAACTCATGACAAATGTGTACTTATTGAACAGATACCTCTGGTGACTTTAGTGTCCATCTGGTTGTGCAAGTTCGCGTGGGGTTGTCATGGAATCTCATCTCTTAGAGTTACCATCTTATTGTCATGTAGACATTAGGAAGAGCCCCTGCTGTTAGAAACCAAATCAACAGGCGTGCGCAATATGCCACTTGAAATGTTTGTATGTATGTAACAGAAGCTTGAAGCTCCTGTCATTTGATTGTCTGCAACGTGACAATTTAAAGATCAAGAAAGTTTAATCAATAGTTGAACAATAGTCATTTGTGAAGGCACCCATCCATTGAAATACTTAATAGTGATACTCAACAAAAGCTCTTCTGGCAAGTACTGTTTCCTCAATTTCACAGTTCATGTAACATAAACTGGATTTTATTGCAATTATTTGACAGTCTTTGGCACAACACTTTGCTCCGGTCTACCAGCTTTAACACCATGAGTTTATTGGCCCAGGTTCTGAGCCAGCAGTGGCTGACCTCAAAGAAAGTTGCCCATAAAGGCCCAGTGCTCTCAGTGGTGCGGTTTTCCCTTTCCTTAATGGCAGCTTGAATCTGGTGCTGAGTCAAGGACATTCTATCTCTACACAGAAATTTGACATTTCACAAATGTTAAATTAGCTATTCAGGGGCACTGAGGGTATTTCTTAGTAATTCTAAAGTTGCTCAAGGTGTACCGGTTTTGAGAGTTTTTACTGTGGGGCGAACGGTCTCTCGGAGTGCAAGATCTTAACAATTCAATTGATTTCCAATTGGTGCGCTCTGGGGAGCCTCAACAGCGCACCCTCTGGAGAAGCTTGGAAATACAGCCACCAGCTTCACACACTTAACTGTGCCTGTGCAGACTTCAGACATTGCTGTCAAATTCAGTGCTATAATGATGCCAAACATTGACAATTCCGCTGTCAGTCTGCTGCAAAACGCAGGCCATTCATTTGGCAAAGGCGAAAGTAACAGGTCAGCCACTGTGACAGATGGGATGGGAACCTAAATTGTAGTCCCAGTGTACAGGATATTGCGAGTAGTGAGGTCAGGGATAGGGTTAAAAGTTCGAAAGAGGGCACCGGCAAGCAAGACGCTGGTTTGAAGTGTGTCTACTTCAACGCCAGGAGCATCCGGAATAAGGTGGGTGAGCTTGCAGCATGGGTTGGTACCTGGGATCTCGATGTTGTGGCGATTTTGGAGACATGGGTAGAGCAGGGACAGGAATGGTTGTTGCAGGTTCCAGGTTTTAGATGTTTCTGTAAGAACAGAGAAGATGGTAAAAGAGGGGGGTTGTGGCATTGTTAATTAAGGAAAGTATTACGGCGGTAGAAAGGACGTTTGAGGACTCGTTTACTGAGGTAGTATGGGCCGAGGTTAGGAACAGGAGAGGAGAGGTCACCCTGTCGGGAGTTGTCTATAGACCTCCGAATAGTTCCAGAAATGTAGAGGAAAGGATTGCAAAGATGATTCTCGACAGGAGCGAGAGTAACAGGGTAGTTGTTATGGGGGACTTTAACTTTCCAAATATTGACTGGAAATACTATAGTTCGAGTACTATAGATGGGTCCGTTTTTGTGCAGTGTGTGCAGGAGGGTTTTCTGACACAGTATGTAGACAGGCCAACAAGGGGCGAGGCCACATTGGATTTGGTACTGGGTAATGAACCCGGCGTTGATTTAGGTGTTAGATTTAGATGTAGGTGAGCACTTTGGTGATAGTGATCACAACTCGGTTATGTTTACTTTAGCAATGGGCAGGGATAGGTATATACCGCAAGGCACGAATTATAGCTGGGGGAAAGGCAATTATGATGCTATTCGGCAAGATTTAGGATGTATAGGATGGGGAAGGAAACTGCAGGGGATGGGTACAATCGAAATGTGGAGCTTTTTCAAGGAACAGCTACTGCGTGTCCTTGATAAGTATGTACCTGTCAGGCAGGGAGGAAGTTGTCGAGCAAGGGAACCGTGGTTTACTAAGGAAGTTGAAGCACTTGTCAAGAGGAAGAAGAAGGCTTATGTTAGGATGAGACATGACGGCTCAGTTAGGGCACTTGAGAGTTACAAGTTAGCCAGGAAGGACCTAAAGGGAGAGTTAAGAAGAGCGAGGAGAGGACACGAAAAGTCGTTGGCGGATAGGATCAAGGAAAACACTAAGGCTTTCTATAGGTATATCAGGAACAAAAGAATGACTAGAGTAAAATTAGGGCCAATCAAGGATAGTAGTGGAAAGTTGTGTGTGGAATCAGAGGAGATAGGGGAAGCGTTAAATGGATATTTTTCATCAGTGTTTACACTGGAGAAAGACAATGTTGTCGAGGAGAATACTCAGGTTCAGTCGACCAGGCTAGATGGAATTGAGGTTCAAAAGGAGGAGGTGTTATCAATTTTGGAAAATGTCAAAATAGATAAGTCCCCTGGGCCAGATGGGATTTATCCTAGGATTCTCTGGGAAGCCAGGGAGGAGATTGCAGAGCCTTTGTCCTTGATCTTTATGTCGTTTTTGTCGACAGGAATAGTGCCGGAAGACTGGAGGATAGCAAATGTTGTCCCCTTGTTCAAGAAGGGGAGTAGAGACAACCCTGGTAATTATAGACCTGTGAGCCTTACTTCGGTTGTGGGTAAAATGATGGAAAAGGTTATAAGAGATAGGGTTTATAATCAACTTGAAAAGAACAAGTTGATTAGCGATAGTCAACACGGTTTTGTGAAGGGTAGGTCATGCCTCACAAACCTTATTGAGTTTTTTGAGAAGGTGACCAAACAGGTGGATGAGGGTAAAGCGGTTGATGTGGTGTATATGGATTTCAGTAAGGCGTTTGATAAGGTTCCTCACGGTAGGCTATTGCAGAAAATAAGGAAGTATGGGATTGAAGGTGATTTAGCGGTTTGGATCAGTAATTGGCTAGCTGAAAGAAGACAGAGGGTGGTGGTTGATGGCAAATGTTCATCCTGGAGTTCAGTTACTAGTGGTGTACCGCAAGGATCTGTTTTGGGGCCACTGCTGTTTGTCATTTTTCTAAATGACCTGGAAGAGGGTGTAGAAGGATGGGTTAGTAAATTTGCAGATGACACGAAGGTCAGTGGAGTTGTGGATAGTGCTGAAGGATGTTATAGGATACAGAGGGACATAGATAAGCTGCAGAGCTGGGCTGAGAGGTGGCAGATGGAGTTTAATGCGGAAAAGTGTGAGGTGGTTCACTTTGGAAGGAGTAACAGGAATGCAGAGTACTGGGCTAATGGCAAGATTCTTGGTAGTGTAGATGAACAGAGAGATCTCGGCATCCAGGTACATAAATCCCTGAAAGTTGCCCCCCAGGTTAATAGGGCTGTTAAGAAGGCATATGGTGTGCTAGCCTTTATCAGTAGGGGGATTGAGTTTCGGAGCCACAAGGTCATGCTGCAGCTGCACATAACTCTGGCGCGGCCGCTCCTGGAGTACTGCGTGCAGTTCTGGTCACCACATTATAGGAAGGATGTGGAAGCTTTGGAAAGGGTTCAGAGGAGATTTACTAGGATGTTGCCTGGTATGGAGGGAAGGTCTTACGAGGAAAGGCTCAGGGACTTGAGGTTGTTTTCGTTAGAGAGGAGAAGGCTGAGAGGTGACTTAATAGAGACATATAAGATAGTCAGAGGGTTAGATAGGGTGGACAGTGAGAGTCTTTTTCCTCGGATGGTGATGACCAACACGAGGGGACATAGCTTTAAATTGAGGGGTGGTAGATATAGGACAGATGTCAGAGGCAGTTTCTTTACTCAGAGAGTAGTAGGGGTGTGGAACGCCCTGCCTGCAACAGTAGTAGACTCGCCAACTTTAAGGGCATTTAAGTGGTCACTGGATAGACATATGGATGAAAATGGAATAGTGTAGGTCAGATAGGCTTCAGATGGTTTCACAGGTCGGCGCAACATCGAGGGCCGAAGGGCCCGAACTGCGCTGTAATGTTCTATATGTTCTATGACACCCATGCTGCAATCTGAGGCAGCAAGAGTGCAATGAATATCACTATTTGGTTAAAAAAAGTTAACATAGAATTAAAAAGGCTCATTAAGACTTTAGTTTATGGGCCATCCAATATCTTTCCTATGGAGTAAAGATATAGAGCAGAAACCCATATTTTCATCCTGTGCTCAAATTAAATCAAAATATTGGTGTAGTGCAACTTTGTGCCACTAATAAGTTACAGTAACTAAACTATGGGAGTATAAATTGGAAATGTATAATTAATCCACTATGGGTAAATGAAAGACTCCTGCATTTTTTAACATTGTCATTTTCTGCTCCAGCCATTGACATTACTGAAAGAGAATCCTGTAAGATTCAAGCCACAAATTGCAGAATATTATGTTATGAACCCCTCGTTTTGCAGATGTCAGATACCCATTGCAGATGCAAGTTTGATCAATGTTACTCGACGGATGATTTCTATTCCTTGATTCTCAGTTATCTTTCATCAGTAGTCAAATGTTGGCATGCTTCATTCTGTTTTGGCACCATTTAAAGATAGCAATTACTGTTCATAATATTAGCAGACGAATGTTCAATGTAATTCTATAACTTTCTTCTCTTCCTGTTAAGCAAGACGTTAACCCATTTATGTTCGAGGGAAGGGCAGCACGGTGGCACCGTTGGTGGCACAGTGGCTAGCACTGCTACCTCACAGCGCCAGAGATCCGGGTTCCCATCCAGCCTTGGGTGACTGGGGGCTCTGTGTGGAGTCTGCACTTTCACCCTGTGTCTGCTTGGGTTTCCTCCCATAGTCCAAAGATGTGCAGGTTGGGTGGATTGGCCATGATAAATTGTCACTTAGTGTTCAAGGATGTGCAGTTAGCTGGGTTTACGGGGATAAGGTGGGGGAGTGGGCCGAGGTAGGGGGCCCTCTTGGGGATCGGTGCAGACGCGATGGGCCAAATAGCCTCCTTCTGCAGTGTGGGGATTCTGGCACTAACAGTAAATTCTACCTTTCATTCTCTGTATATGGATGTTTGGCAAGTATTAAAAGCATTCAAATCCTCTTCCCCTATTTTGCGAATGACAACTTATACATCTTTTGTGCACAGTTGTGTTGGTAGTTGATGGAACCTGCACACTATGAGGTACTGACTGCTCAAGGAGCAACATATATACTCAGATTGATGTTTTAGCTCCAGCATCTTTCACTGAACACTTGGAAATGAAATGAAAATCACTTGTTGTCACAAGTAGGTTTCAAATGAAGTTACTGTGAAAAGCCCCTAGTCGCCACATTCCGGTGCCTGTTCGGGGAGGCTGGTACAGGAATTGAACCGCGCTGCTGGCCTGCCTTGGTCTGCTTTCAAAGCCAGCTCTTTAGCCCTGTGCTAAACCAGCCCCTGGATCTGATGAAGCATTCAACCAAGTAAAATTAGCAAGTCCCTCATATTTTTTACATCTGTCTCTCTATCAGGCAGCAATGGTTGATTGCTGAGAGTGAATATCTACATTGTCCTGCTGATTTGCTAGACTTGTGAATGTAATTATTGTCCCATTTTGGCCTTGCCCAGGAGTAGATTCGTAGCTTGAGCAGCTTGTAACGTTATTGTGTGAAAACCGGACCACGATTCATTATACATTGCTTCACTGTTCACTTCAGTATCAACAGGACACATTCAAACCTTCGCACATGTGGATAATTGTGGCACTGACTCGAAGAGTCTGCAAACTGTCTGTGCAATCACTCCCACTCCCATTTCTTTCCGTTTCAACCCTATCTGCTCGGACCACTGACACAAACTGACAGAAGGACTCTGATGTTGTGACGAGAGCAGAGGCTAAGATGTTCAGAATAAGTTTAAAGCAGTGTACGTGATAATAATAGTTGTTAAAATATCCACTAAAGTTTCCTGTTCTTTTCGTTTTGATTTTTAAAAAAACTCAGTTTTAAAAATCACAATGTTTGCACTGGGACGTGGGCATTTCTCACAGCTCAACATTTGTTATCCTCCTGGCTCTAGAGTAGAGTGATATTGCTGTGGGTCAGGAGTCACATGTAGGCCACACCAGGCGTGGGTGGCAGACAGCATTTGATGATGTACCGATTTTCAGGTATTTATAGTACAAATAGACCATTAATTGCACAGACAATTGTCCCACTGCTGAATCTGTAGGTCCATATTTTTGAATATGTTACCTGGGGAATATGTGGGGGGGCCGGGGGGAGGGCGGATAGCTGTTGAAGGCCCCTTTCCTATATTAATCACAGTTGAGAGGGCAGATGTTGAACTACCTGTTCAAGCTTCTTCAGTAGACGCCACAGTCACCACAGCTAACCTTCCCGTGGAGTCAGGAAAAGCAAGATTGCTCCCACTACCTTTAGCAAGCATACCCCACCATTCACCCTCTGCTAGCCCCTCTAATCTGTTATAGAATCATAGAATCATAATATTTACAGTGCAGAAGGAGGCCATTCGGCCCATCGAGTCTGCACCGGCCCTTGGAAAGGGCACCCCACTCAAGCACACCCCTCCTCCATCCAATCCCCCTGAACCCAGTAAACCCCAATTCACCTTTTTGGACACTAACGGCAATTTTGCATAGCCAGTCCACCTAACCTGCACATCTTTGGACTGTGGGAGGAAACCGGAGCACCCGGAGGAAACCCACGCAGACACGGGGAGAACGTGCAGACTCTGCACAGACAGTGACCCAATCCGGGAATCGAACCTGGGACCCTAAAGCTGTGAAGCAACTGTGCTAACCACTGTACTACCGTGCTGCCCCCCCCCCCCCCCCCCCCCCACACCCCATGCTGCTGTTGTAAGGGTTTGTTCAGTCAATCTCACAAGAGGCTTCACTGACTTGGAAAGTTGAACAGTGGTGTTTATCGCTGACACATAACTTTTCACAAATGTACAAAGTATCGCCTGAACTAGGCGCTAACCTCATGCTGACTTCTACTCGAGTCTCTCCATACATCCACTGTCACGTGTCCATCGACATCATGCTGTGGGCGGCACTGTTCCCCAGTCCTCCGTTAACCGTTGTGACGCTGAGCACCCGTACACTTCACAATCCCCCACCCACAGCCTTGCTGCCACCTGCCAAAATTCAGTCCGAAAGAAAGAAGCGGCGGGATTCTCTGTCCAGCTGCACCCGTTTCCCGGCACGGCGTGCCCCAGCCGGAGGCGGGATTCTCCATCCCCCCTGCCGGCCAATGGGGTTTCCCATTGTGGGCACCCCCACGCCGTCGGGAATTCCACGGGCGTGGGAGCGCTGCCGGCGAAAGGGAGGGTCCCACCGCCGGAGAATCCAGCCCGAGATTTATCTATGGAATATTTGGATCACGGCTCAATGTTGGGCCGACCTGAGTCTGGGCTCAGAAGCAGGCCTGGATTCATTTCTACCCCAGTGAGTATGGGAGAGGCTGTTTGAATCTAATGTGAACAGACTGCAGTAAAGTTCCAGAAAACGGCTGTAATTATTTGCGCTGTCAATTGAAGTTCTCAGTTTGCCTTTCAGCATGACATACACCCTTGTTATGATTTGAATAAACTAGGGCATAAACTTAAACAACTCTTGTTCTGCTTTTCCTTATAATACATTTCAGAAATGTAGTGAATTGTATTTCACCACTGAAGTGATTAAAAAGCCCCACTCTGTATCTCAGTGGAGCATCACTAATTTGACTGGTAGTTATTAATAAAAGGATAATGATAGTGGGGCTTCATTATTTTTTGAATGAGACAATTGAATGTTAAAGAGGCAGAAGCACTTTTCAGGTGACCTACACAAACTGTATGAAAAATTGAATAACATTTGATTAACACAATATGCAAATGAAATAAACAGGCTCTACAGATTTGCTGGAATCCTTCATTTTTATACACATCGTGTTTTAATGATCTTTGTTTTTCATTTTAAAAATATTAATTGCCTCATCTTGATTTTGATGCAGCAAAGCATTTTACTGCAAATAATCGGATTTTACATATTAAATTTTGAGCTGTAGGCGGGGTCACAATATAAAGTGCAGAACCGGCGAGTAGCCTTGGGTTAGGAAAAATGTTATATCTGCAACCTCAAGAATGGAGAAGGAGGAACAAAGAACAAAGAAAATTACAGCACAGGAACAGGCCCTTCGGCCCTCCCAGCCTGTGCCGATCCAGATCCTTTATCTAAACCTGTCACCTATTTTCCAAGGTCTACTTCCCTCTGTTCCCGCCCATTCATATACCTGTCTAGATGCCTCTTAAATGATGCTATCGTGCCCGCCTCTACCACCTCCGCTGGTAAAGCGTTCCAGGCACCCACCACCCTCTGCGTAAAAAACTTTCCACGCACATCCCCCTTAAACTTTCCCCCTCTCACCTTGAAATCGTGACCCCTTGTAACTGACACCCACACTTGGGAAAAGCTTGTTGCTATTCACCCTGTCCATACCTCTCATAATTTTGTAGGCCTCAATCAGGTCCCCCCTCAACCTCCGTCTTTCCAACGAAAACAATCCTAATCTACTCAACCTTTCTTCATAGCCAGCACCCTCCATACCAGGCAACATCCTGGTGAACCTCCTCTGCACCCTCTCCAAGGCATCCACATCCTTCTGGTAATGTGGCGACCAGAACTGCACGCAGTATTCCAAATGTGGCCGAACCAAAGTCCTATACAACTGTAACATGACCTGCCAACTCTTGTACTCAATACCCCGTCCGATGAAGGCAAGCATGCTGTATGCCTTCTTGACCACCCTATCTACCTGCGTTGCCACCTTCAGGGTACAATGGACCTGAACTCCCAGATCTCTCTGCACATCAATTTTCCCCAAGAGCCTTCCATTGACCATATAGTCCGCTCTTGAATTTGATCTTCCAAAATGCATCACCTCGCATTTGCCTGGATTGAACTCCATCTGCCATTTCTCTGCCCAACTCTCCAATCTATCTATATTTTGTTGTATTCTCTGACAGTCCCTCTCGCTATCTGCAACTCCACCAATCTTAGTATCATCTGCAAACTTGCTAATCAGACCACCTATACCTTCCTCCAGGTCATTTATGTAGATCACAAACACCAGTTGTCCGAGCACAGATCCCTGTGGAACACCACTAGTCACATAGAACATAGAACATAGAACAGTACAGCACAGAACAGGCCCTTCGGCCCTCAATGTTGTGCCGAGCCATGATCACCCTACTCAAACCCACGTATCCACCCTATACCCGTAACCCAACAACCCACCCCCTTAACCTTACTTTTATTAGGACACTACGGGCAATTTAGCATGGCCAATCCACCTAACCCGCACATCTTTGGACTGTGGGAGGAAACCGGAGCACCCGGAGGAAACCCACGCACACAGGGGGAGGACATGCAGACTCCACACAGACAGTGACCCAGCCGGGAATCGAACCTGGGACCCTGGAGCTGTGAAGCATTTATCCCTTCCCCTTCTCCATTTTGAGACACTCCCTTCCACCACTACTCTCTGTCTCCTGTTGCCCAGCCAGTTCTTTATCCATCTAGCTAGTACACCCTGAACCCCATATGACTTCACTTTTTCCATCAACCTGCCATGGGAAACCTTATCAAACGCCTTACTAAAGTCCATGTATACGACATCTACAGCCCTTCCCTCATCAATTAAGGAGGTTGAGCAGTTAACTCATTAGTCAGAACTTAAACATTTATCACTCGCCAGGCCATCATTTGTTGCCCATCCCTAATTATCCTTGAGAAGGTGGTGGTGAGCTGCCTTCTTGAACCAGTCCATGTGGTGTAGGTACACCCACAGTGCTGTTAGGGAGGGACTTAAGTGAGGAAATTAAGTTTCCAATCACCTCCCTTCACGGTTGAGTTATTTTGAAGTGGTCGGCTAGAAGCTGACAGCACTTAATTCTATTTGAAGCGGTCCAGGAGCTGTCAACCAAAGCCTGATGTTTATAAACATTGCGGTTAGAGCACTGCAGAGTTGCTCAACTGTGAAGGAAGATAAATGAAACAATGCTGACAGCTGTGGTGTGTGGAAGCTGTCAATCACAGCCTAGTAAATTAAATATCAAAGAAAATGAATGAATGGCTTGCAGCTCAAATATCTGAGGGTGTTTACTCACAGCTGACTGGTTTTCTCTTTCCAGGAATTAACAGCTGCTGCTTCCTGTGTCTGAACCAGGTGTATTGCCCAGGTGAGTGTTAAAGCAGTGATTGTTTTCACTGCCTCTGTCTGACTGCTCTCTAGCTTCCAGGCTGGGGTCTCTCTTCTGGGGGCTTCCTGGCAGGGGTCTCTTTTCTAGGGGGGCTTCCAAATAAGGGTCTCTCTTTTTGGGGAGTTTCCAGACGCGGGTCTCTTTTCTGTGGCGTGTCCTGAAAGTGGTCTCTTTTATGGGGGGGGGGGTCTCCATATTCTGAGGGCTCTGTGGGGGTCTCCATATTTAGGGGGTCTGTGGGGGTGCCTCCATATTTAGGGGGTCTCTGTGAGGGTCTCTTTATTTAGGGGTCTCCTAGGGTGCCTTTTTATTTGGGGTTCTCTGCGTGAGTCTGTTTATTTAGGGGGCCTCTGTGGGACGTCTCTTTATTTAGGAGGTTTCTGGGGAGTTGCGTTAGATAGGGGGTCTCTTTGGGGTCACCCATGTACTTGGAGAGAGGGAGGGACCCAGAAAATCTGCAGGTGGGAGGCTGAATTACGCTGTGGCGGGGTAGCTAGCCCCTATCAGGCCACCCACTCAAAATGGTGGCCCGATAATGGGATTCCCTTGAATCCTCACCATGCCTAAATTTGCATGGGAATGGATTGGGAATCGCTTCCTCATTTGCACTCCCAGCAGGAGCACAAATCTGGTGCGATTCAGCTCAGGCAGGAGAACATAGTCTCCAACATGGAGATTTTTGACCATAATCTTTAAAATATTCAGGTCTTCTAGTGATACGCTTGTAGGTCATTGTTAACTGTGCATCTGCTGGTTCCTGCATTGATATTGCCTCTCTGGAGAATTCCATTGCTGAGGTGAGCGTTGCTAAGGGTCGTGTAAAGATGACGTGTAGTGTTGAATTACTGAATCATTCATGAAATGTCTGATTTCTTCACTTGGGAACTGAGGGTCATTGCCACTCATCACAATGTCAGACAACTAAAGCATGCTTTCAGGCATTCTACAATCCCACGAGTAGCCATTGACACCAGCTTGCAACTCGCAGCCATCATGGACGTTGATGATAATGAGATAGCCAGTTCCAAAGAAATTCAAGAGGTCTACTCCAAAATTTATCCATGGTCTGCCTATGACATCATGAGGCACGAGCGGCTCTTTAGTTTACTGAGGCTGATCTTCATTACAAGCACTGGACAGTTAGCCGTTAACCTCATTGCCCATGGCTGGAGTCAACATCTCTTGCCATCCTCAGATTAGACTTGATTCCTTGATGGGTGCATGAATGCATTTCAATATTCCTTTCCTCATTTCCTTAGGGATGATAACTCTGCATCCTTTGTACAACGTGCCATCATGGGAAATCACTTCACCTCTGTGTGTCCAATACTCTCTTGTAGCAACAGGTGAGTCCTTGGTGGTTTTAGATCATCCTTTCATTCCTACTTCCTGTAACTCTTTGGAGAGTTGTATCTCATTTCATAGTTTGCCTGATCTGAGCAAGATGCTTGTCTGTCAGATTCAGTGTCTCTGCCGGGTTGATGACTTCCAGAGCATGTTGTGCTGTTGCTTTTCATTCAATCTGGAAGGTTTCACATTCTATACTAACCTCAGTGGCTTCCTTCAAAGGCTGAACAGCCTAACAGTGATATACATCCGCTTCCTCTGCTTGTACTTCACTTGCATATAAGATTTCTGTAAATAAGTAAATCCTTTGCAAATGCTTTGGAGGGTGTAGAAGTGGTTTGAGAAAGATGCTTTGAAGTGGCCTGTGGTCAGAATCTACTTTGTCTCTCACAAACAGGTACTAGTAAGGATGCTCCCAAACAAAGGCACTCTTTCTCAATCTGTGCATAGTGTTGTTCAGTTTGTGTTAACGCTCTGATGCAGACACAACTGGTGCCCTTGCAGTGGAGTGTCGCTCCAAGTCCTGTTTAATTGGCATCTCATTGCAGGGTGACTTTGTCACTGACATCACAGTACTTCAGCACTGCTGCTGTCGTCACTGGTTGTTTGATGTGGGTGAAAGCTGCTTCTTGTACTGTGCCCCAATGCCCGCTGAACATCTTTTGCAGTGAGTTAGCATAAAGGTTCAAATTCAGATGAAAAATTGGACAAGGACAATAGACCTTCGCCCCGCATCCTCGTCTGTCGATTGCTGCATCTCTGCTACAGCCCTCACCTTGTCAGGATTAGAGAGGGGTCCTTTCCATCGGTAAGTGACCAATGCCCATCACTTCAATCAATTTCAGTTGCAGTTTTTTTCTTGCTCAGTTTCAGATTCAGCTGGTGAGCTCTCTCTCTAGCAGTCTCACTAGATTCTGATCCTCGCCCAAAGCCTGGCAGATCATCCGTGATAGTTTACACATCTGGAAGACCATTGACCATCTCATGCTGTCGGCATTGATGCTCTTCCCAAGCAGTCAAAATGCCAAACAACATACTCAAACCCTGTGCCTCCCAAATGGCATCCGGGACGAAGACAGAAAACTGCTGCTTTCATCCAACTCCACTCGCCAATATCCACCATTCACATCTAGGGTAGTAAAGGCCTTGGCAAGTTTCAGCAGAATATCTTCGGTGGTTTGTATGCGGGAGTGCGATCTCTTCACAGCTTTATTGAGGTTGTTTCGATCTATGCACACACTCTCCGTTTTGCAGCTTGTTTGGCTGCTATCCCGCTGCTAATCCAGTTGCCCCTTCCCAACCTTGCCCCTGCCTGAGGAGTGGTGACCCTCAGGTTCAATCAGCACCAGCCAGTTCTCAAAGGGGAGAGCAGCAAATGGTCTCCTGGCACTGTGGGGACGTTGATATTTTTAACCCAGTCTGTAGGAGTTGTCACTTTATTGATTACTCCCATCTTTTCCAGATCCCCTGTCTTGTCCTTCAGCCTGGACGTGAAGGCAGCCAAAACTCTTCTCGGGAGATATTGAGTTAGTCTCACATTTTTTCACTTATTTCAAGGTGATATTTACCGGGAAGATCTCCAAAACCTGTGAAAACATCTCTGTAATTTTGCTGGATCTGTTCAACAGCCAATGGCTTTGTGCCATGGGAAACACTGACAAGCCTCTTCTGGTCGATGTAGGGTTACCGAGTTTTTGACTTGTTTCAGCGGAGGTGAGTGGGTTTTTCATAGTGTCAACAATCTGGAAATTTAGACCTTCCCTTTTCCTATTCCTCTGGGCTCTCAGTTTAGTTTGTCCTCTGGGGGTCACCATCATCCCATCACAGAGCCTCAGCTTTATCTTCGACAGCTTCACTTTCAGGTCACCACTTTGAGCCACTTCACACGGGTCTGTGGAGCTCTGGTGTTGCACGTGGCTGCAATGTATCTGACACTTCACATTAACCAAAACTCTCCTTCTGTAGTCACCATAGCAATCGTCACAAACCAGTTCATTCCTCGAGGCCGAAGGTTGACACCCTGTTCTAGGGTCATCGTCCAACATTTCCTCAGCGTGCTTTCCCTCTTTCCAACAAAACTTTTGCACCTGAAGTGTTTCAGCTTCTTGTGGGTTAGATCACTGCATTTACTCTGGTCTTGTTTCCTTTTCTTTAGTGCGGTATCCTCTGCAACGTTTACGTCCTGTACTCTGGCTTGATCTTTCTTTTGCCCTTCTTTAAATTAGTTCTTCATTTCCTCCATTTCTGATTGGATGGTGGTAGAGTAAAGCCTCGTCACTTCTCCAATCAATACTCTTCTGTTGTTAATTAACCACTTCAGAGTTTTTGCATTCTTCAATAGTTTTCTTGAGAGTAAGTTTCTCTTCTCTTAGCAGGCATGTTCCCATGACAGGGTCTCCTGCTTCTAAGACAATCGTATCTCTGATCAAATAACTCTTCACTTGTTCAAACTCACAATATTCTCCCCCTGTCCCTGAGCTCTGGTGTTGAACATATAGCTTTCATAAATAACATTAAGAGAATGCTCAAATTGAGCCTTCAAGGTCTCCAAAATTTAATGAGTCTGGATTTTCTGCTACTCAATGAGGGCTGTGGTGCAATTATGCACTCTTTCCCCGGCACTGATTACAGAGTTGTTACTCTTATTCGTTCAGGTTTCTTACTTAACAGTGTGGCAACTAGTTCAGCCATTGACACAGGAAGGATTTCCAATTTATTTTCACATTTCCCTTAATCTGTAAAAGAGACAGTACTGGAATATTAATAGCCAGACTGATGCACCCAGCAGTCAATGTCCTGTACAAAGTTGCAGACTGAAGTATCAATTATTCTCTTCTATTCTTACAGTGGCTGGCTCTCGTTCAGCTCAAAATCCACTCAATTTCAGCTGCACACTCCTGACACCATGTTCCATGTGTTGAGCTAAAATGACTTCTGCCAAAGCCTTTGAGACGTGGGCACAAAATCCTGCGAGAGGCCAAAACCAAACACCTTGCTGGAAAGATCTTAGGACATGATTGTCCCTACCCCCACCATTGATGCCTGGCACTGTCACATGGCACTGCCCCCCCCCCCATGTCAGCAGAAATGCTTCTTTATTGATTCACCAATGTGGGAGGTGGGTGAGACACGGCGCTGACATTCTCACACTGCGCAGCGATGAAGCACCGAGTGTGTGGGCATTCGTGGAGCATGAGGCCATGAAATGACGGGTGGAGGATCTATCTGGGTGAACAAAATGGTGTTTCATTGAAGTGCGATATGGAGATGCGTCGCAAGTGAGCACCAACTCTTTTCTGTGGTCGTAGTGTACCAAGACGTTCTCTGAGGAACGCTGCTGTTTTATCTTCTTGAAAGTCCCGTCTTGGCGGGCGGACCACTCCCAGGATTGCCCCTTTTAGTAATTGGTGTAGGGGGTCCAGGATGGAAACCCTGTTCTGTATGTACTTTCCGTAGTATGTCACCAGTCCTAAAAATGATTTTAACTCCTGAATTGTGGTGGGGGCCGGGGCATCTTTAATCACCCTCACCCGATCCTCCAAAGGGTCTAGCCCTGACTTGTCAACCTTGTACCCAAGATAAGTAACTTGAGGTGCTGGAAAAACACATTTCTCCCTCTTTAAGTGCACGCCTGCTGCTGAAAATCTCTTAAATTCTTCCTCCAGGTTTTGCAGGTGTTCTGTCCTTGTTATTCCCGTAATGAGGATGCCGTCCAGGTAAATGGCGACCTGCGGTAACCCTTGCAATGTATTCTCCATTGTCCGCTGGAATATCGCACAAGCTGACAATCTTGTAAACTGAAAAATGCCCTTCAGGGTGTTTATCGTTGAGAATTTCTGCGACTCTTCTTCCAGCTTCAGCTGTAGATATGCGTGGCTCATATCCTGCTTTGAGATTAAGAGTCCTCCAGCCAGCTTTCCATACAAATGCTCAATCCGGGGAATTGGGTATTTGTCCAGTTGTGAGTAGCGATTAATCATTTGTTTGAAATCTCCACAAAGGCGGACTGAGCCGTCCAGCTTAAGAATAGGCACCACAGGTGCTGCCCATTCTGCAAACTGAACTGGTTTTATTATTCCCTCACCCTCTAATAGTTTTATTTCCATATCGACTTCCTGCTTTAATGTGAAGGGTACTGGTTGGGCCTTGTAGAATTTTGGGACTGCCTCTGGATCTACGTGTAATCTCGCTTTTGCTCCCTTAATTGTTCCGAGCCCTTCTTGGAAAACCTCTGGGTATCTGCACAGGAGTTCGCTCAGGCGGCCATTTTTGAGCTGGAAAATGTTGACCCAATCCAGCTGGATCTCTTTTAGGACTTCTGGAGGGCCCTTATACCTCTGGTACGAGACTGCGACTGCCGGGCCCTCACAGCCACGGAACATTCTGATTTACTCATGCGCGATGCCTTTGTTACAGGCATTGCATCGGACCCCATCCGGCAACGACTGCTGGAAGGGGCCGCCCCCGACCTCGCGGCCGCAAAGGCCCTGGCGCTTTCCATGACGGCCGCCTCCCGTAGTGCGCGAACTTACTCCGCTAGCCACTCGGCCCACCCGTCCTACCCCTCGTGGACCCCGCAAACGGCCCCCCAGGCCCACCCGTCCTACCCCTCGTGGACCCCGCAAACGGCCCCCCAGGCCCACCTGTCCTACCCCTCGTGGACCCCGCAAACGGTTCCCCTAGCAGCCGCCCCCGCGCACTATGCCTGCGCTGCCCGCCACACCGCACCCCCTAGGGGTCCCCACTGTTAATTCTGCGGTCAGCAGAAGCACCCCCGCCTGCGCTGCCTGGCCCGCGTCGCGACCTGCAAAGCTTGTGGCAAGAAAGGCCAATTTGCAGCGGTGTGTCAGTCCCGGACGGTCGCCGCTATCACGCCCCCGGTCCCCTCGCCTCAGCCGCTCGCTCAATGGGCCCCGCCGTCCGCTTCCCCCGACCCCACGTGCGATCAGTGGGTGCTGCCATCTGTCGCCGCCCCGCCACGTGCGCTCCATGGGCACCGCCATCTTCATCCACCACCGCAATGTGCGTTCCATGGGCGCCACCATTTTATTCCGACCCCACAACGTGCGCTCCATGGGCGCCGCAATTTTACCCACAGGTACTGCAGATGCTGCCATCTTGTCTCCAGATGCCGCCATTTTGTCCTCTCCCCGGGACAGGGCCACGGGACACGGGTCGCTACCGCTCCTCGTCGGACTCATCTGACTCAACCGCCGATCGACCGCTGCTCGCCTCCGTTACGCTCGACCAGTCCCGTCCTCGCAACCTGGCACCCTCTTCCACATCGGTGCTGGTCAACGGCCACGTGACCTCCTGCCTCATCGACTCCGGGAGCACCGAGAGCTTCGTCCACCCGGACACGGTAAGGCGCTATTCTCTTGCGGTCCATCCCGCCAACCGGCAGATCTCTCTCACCTCCGGGTCCCACTCTGTCCCGATCCGGGGTTTCTGCCTGGTTAAACTTACTGTACAGGGCGTGGAATTCGACCGTTTCCGTCTGTACATTCTCCCCAACCTTTGCGCGTCACTCTTACTAGGCCTGGATTTCCAGTGCAATCTCCAGAGCCTCACCCTCAAATTCGGCAGACCCCTACCTCCCCTCACCGTTTGCGGCCTCGCGACCCTCAAGGTCGAGCCCCCCTCCCTCTTTGCCAATCTGACTGTGGATTGCAAGCCCGTCGCCACCAGGAGCAGACGGTACATCACCCAGGACAAGGCCTTCATCAGGTCCGAAGTCCAGTGGCTGCTTCGGGGGGGTATCATCGAGGCCAGCAACAGCCCTTGGAGAGCCCAGGTGGTAGTGGTTAAGACCGGGGAGAAGCACAGGATGGTTGTGGACTACAGCCAGACCATCAACCGGTACACGCAGCTCGACGCGTACCCCCTCCCCCGCATTTCTGATATGGTCAATCAGATTGCACAGTACCGGGTCTTCTCTACTATTGACCTGAAATCCGCCTACCACCAGCTCCCCATCCGTAAATCGGACCGTCCCTACACTGCCTTCGAGGCAGACGGTCGTCTGTACCAATTTCATAGGGTTCCCTTCGGCGTCACGAATGGAGTCTCGGTATTTCAGCGAGAAATGGGTCGAATGGTTGACCGGTACGGACTGCAGGCCGCCTTCCCGTACCTCGACAATGTCACCATCTGCGGCTATGACCAGCAGGACCATGATGCCAACCTTTATAAATTCCTCCACACCGCATCTCTCCTTAATCTCACGTGCAACAAGGAGAAATGCGTGTTCCGCACAGACCACTTAGCCATCCTTGGCTACGTAGTCCAAAACGGACTATTGGGGCCCGACCCCAACCGCATGCGCCCCCTCATGGAGCTCCCAATCCCCCACTGCCCCAAGGCCCTCAAACATTGCCTTGGGTTTTTTTTCTTATTACGCCCAGTGGGCCCCACAATACGCGGACAGGGCCCGCCCACTAATCCAGTCCACGCAATTTCCCCTCACAGCCGAGGCACAACAGGCCTTCGCCCGCATTCGATCTGACATAGCCAAGGCCGGGATGCACGCAGTAGACGAGACTCTGCCTTTCCAAGTAGAGAGCGACGCTTCAGATGTCGCCCTTGCCGCCACGCTGAATCAGGCAGGCAGACCCGTGGCATTCTTTTCACGCACCCTCCACGCCTCCGAAATTCGGCATTCCTCTGTTGAAAAGGAAGCCCAGGCAATCGTTGAAGCGGTGCGGCACTGGAGGCATTACCTGGCCGGCAGGAGATTCACTCTCCTCACTGACCAACGGTCGGTAGCCTTCATGTTCAACAAAACGCAGCGGGGCAAGATCAAGAATGACAAAATCTTGCGATGGAGAATCGAGCTCTCCACCTTTGACTTTGAGATCTTGTATTGCCCCGGCAAGCTCAACGAGCCCCCAGACGCCCTCTCCCGAGGTACATGTGCCAGCGCACAAGTGAACCTGCTCCGTGCCTTGTACGAGAGCCTTTGCCATCCGGGGGTCACTCGCTTGTACCATCTAATCAAAGCCCGCAATCTGCCCTACTCCGTCGAGGAAGTACGGACAGTCACCAGAGACTGCCAGATCTGTGCGGAGTGCAAGCCGCACTTCTACCGGCCAGATCGCGCGCGCCTGGTGAAAGCATCCCGCCCCTTTGAACGCCTCAGTGTGGACTTCAAAGGGCCCCTTCCCTCCACCGACCGCAACACCTACATCCTTAGTGTGGTCGATGAATTTTCTAGGTTCCCCTTCGCCATCCCATGCCCGGATATGACGTCTGCAACCATCATCAAGGCCCTGGATTCCATTTTCGCCCTGTTCAGTTTCCCCGACTACATCCACAGTGACAGGGGATCCTCGTTCATGAGCGATGAGCTGCGTCATTTCCTGCTCAGCAGGGGTATCGCCTCCAGCAGGACGACCAGCTACAACCCCCGGGGAAACAGGCAGGTAGGGAGGGAGAACGGGACGGTATGGCGGGCTGTCCAGCTGGCCCTATGGTCCAGGAACCTCCCAGCCGCTCGCTGGCAGCAGGTCCTCCCTGACACGCTCCATTCCATTCGGTCGCTACTGTGCACCGCAACTAACAGTACACCCCATGAACATGTCTTTGCCTTCCCTAGGAAGTCCACATCCGGAGTGTCGCTCCCGACTTGGCTCACGACTCCGGGCCCAGTCCTTCTCCGTAGGCATGTCCGGCACCACAAGGCGGAACCCCTGGTGGACAAAGTACGCCTTCTCCACGCCAACCCTCAGTATGCCTACGTGGAGTTCCCTGACGGCCGCCAGGACACAGTTTCGCTCCGGGACTTGGCTTCCTCAGGTGCCGATCCCATGCCCACGCCCCTTTCTCCCCCCGCGCTAACCCCAGCGCCCCCCTATTCATCCCCACCAGGTCCATCCCTCATCCCCCTGCCCACCCTGGAGGACACGGAAGATTTTGGCTTGCTCTCGGAGTCATCCCGCCAGCAGCCAGCACCAACACCGCCAGCACCTGCACCATCGTTGCCATCACCGCCTGTGCCGACGTCACCACCACAGCTACGCCGATCACAGCGGAACGTTCGACCACCGATTCGGCTCAACCTGTAACCTGCTAACTGGATGGACTCTTGATTTTCCTTGTTGGACTCTCTTGTAAATAGCATCCTTTGTATTAGAGTTACATGTCACCCCCGCCGGACTCATTTTTTTTACAGGGGGTGAATGTGGTGATATAACCACTGTAGATATGTGTACTGCAGTAGGGGGATGTATGGCTGTAATACAGGTTCCTCCGGTAAGCCCCTGCCGGCTAGCTCCGCCCACAGGGAGCTTGTGTATAAATATGCGTGTGAGTCACTCAGACCTTTAGTCTACTGTTGCAGATGGAGAGACAGCATCGTACAGCAATAAAGCCTCTATTGTACTAGTCTCTCGGCTTTGAGTATAATTGTTAGCGCTACAGCCAGTTTTGTCTCCATAAGCTCAGACCCGCCCTTTCACTCCCATTAAAGGCAGCTTCACCAGTTGCTCTCCATAAGCCACAGTTACATGCGTTGTGCCCAACACTCTCAGTGGTTCCCCTGTGTATGTCCTCAGTTTTGCCGAGGTCCTGATTAGGAATAAGGGTTGGAGTCCAGTGCGAATTTTATTAAATACTGTTTCCCCTATCACTAATACGGCTGCTCCCGTGTCAACTTCCATTAATATGGAGCGTCCATTCAACCTTATGGCTAATTTAATGGGTTTTGATTTCACCATCGTTACACAATTTAGTTGTTCCTCGTCGGAGGTAGGTGGGGCTTCTCGGGTATGCATTCTCCTGGACCCCGGCCTACATGACCTGCTCCAAGATGATGGTTTTGTTTCTATTTCTCCTTTCTGACTCCAAATTCTGGCAACAACTGCAATATTTTGCCGGGCGAAAGGCTGCAGGGGCTGCCGTCTGTCTGGACCTAATTTTCCCTTGCTTGGGAACGGTTCTGCGAGTGGGCCTGGGTTCTTTAGTCCCCGAGTCATTCCTGAGGGTGGCTATGCAGTTGCCTGTCCCCCAGCGGTAGTCCCTTAACTCACTTTCACTGGTGTGGGCGTCTCCCTCCATCGGAGTGCCCTGTAACTCATGCCCTCCGCTTGCCGCTATGTCTGAGGACAAAGCCAGCTGCAATGCTTGTTTGCAATCCAGCTCGGTCTCTACTAACAGACATTTCTGTATTGCTAAATTGCTTCTTCCGCACACCAAACGGTCTCGGAGCATCTCATTTAGCGTCAGGCCAAATTCGCAAGCCTCTGCTAATTGCTTTAATCTTGTTAAAAAGTTGGTGACTGACTCCCCCATGTCGGAATGCTGAGTAAACGGTACCTTTGCAGGATCAGAGCGTGGGTTAGGAAGTCCGTCAATTCCTGGAAAGGTTTTGTGTCTGGTGCCTCCGGAAAAGTGAGACTGCGCATTATGGCAAAGGCTGCCGGCCCACACGCGGTCAGCAGAATTACCCGCTGCTTTTCATCCGGAATTATATCGTTTGCTCTAAAAAAGTACTTCATCCGCTCTACATATTGGGCCCATCCTTCCACTGCAGTGTCAAAAGAGTCCAACTTTCTGAATAAAGGCATTTTGCCTGTCAGTGGCTTACCCTCAGTACGTGGGCAGCACAGTAGCACAGTGGTTAGCACAGTTGATTCACAGCTCCAGGGACCCAGGTTTGATTACCGGCTTGGGTCACTGTCTGTGCGGAGTCTGCACGTTCTCCCCGTGTGTGCGTGGGTTTCCTCCGGATGCTCCGGTTCCCTCCCACAGTCCAAAGATGTGCAGGTTAGGTGGATTGGCCGTGATAAATTGCCCTTAGTGTCCAAAAAGGTTAGGTGGGGGTTACTGGGTTACGGGGATAGGGTGGAGGCATGGCCTTAGGTAGAGTGCTCTTTCCAAGGGCTGGTGCAGACGCAATGGGCTGAATGGCCTCCTGCACTGTAAATTCTATGTGGCGGCTGCTAATGAGCAAGTTCCTTCAGGACATTCCGTTTTCCTCGTCGCCACTGTAATACATTCACAGACGCAGAAGTCCCGTCACCAGAAACAGCTGAACAACCAAGACCATTCAGTCTGCTGTCTACACCGGGAGGGCAGAGCAGCTGGCACCTCCTGTCACATACACAGAAAGGGGTTCCCTGATTGGGCCGCTAATCAGGGAACTCGTATTCTAATTGGCCAATCTCAAAGGACTGGCCTAAGTCATTACACACACCCTCCTCCTCGAGATATACACCCTCACACATCCTCCTCTCTGACACATACACCCTCACACACCCTCCTCTCTGACATATACACCCTCACACACCCTCCTCTCTGACATATACACCCTCACACACCCTCCTCTCTGACATATACACCTTCACACACCCTCCTCTCTGACAGATACACCCTCACACACCCTCCTCTCTGACATATACACCCTCACACACCCTCCTCTCTGACATATACACCCTCACACACCCTCCTCTCTGACATATACACCCTCACACACCCTCCTCTCTGACATATACACCCTCACACACCCTCCTCTCTGACATATACACCCTCACACACCCTCCTCTCTGACATATACACCCTCATACACCCTCCTCTCTGACATATACACCCTCACACACCCTCCTCTCTGACATATACACCCTCACACACCCTCCTCTCTGACATATACACCCTCCACACCCTCCTCTCTGACATATACACCCTCACACACCCTCCTCTCTGACATATACACCCTCACACACCCTCCTCCTCGAGATATACACCCTCACACACCCTCCTCTCTGACATATACACCCTCACACACCCTCCTCTCTGACAGATACCCCCTCACACACCCTCCTCCCCGACAGATACACCCTCACACACCCTCCTCTCTGACATATACACCCTCACACACCCTCCTCTCTGACATATACACCCTCACACACCCTCCTCTCTGACATATACACCCTCCTCTCTGACATATACACCCTCACACACCCTCCTCTCTGACATATACACCCTCACACACCCTCCTCCCTGACATATACACCCTCACACACCCTCCTCTCTGACATATACACCCTCACACACCCTTCTCTCTGACATATACACCCTCACACACCCTCCTCTCTGACATATACACCCTCACACACCCTCCTCTCTGACATATACACCCTCACACACACTCCTCTCTGACATATACACCCTCACACACCATATTACCATCCGCCACACAAAACCCCTCCCCCACCACATACATACACACGCGCACACTCACATATAACCTCTCCCCCCACATACACACAAGTATACAATGACAATTTTTGCTTATTAAAAAAGTGATTCTCTCATTCACGCTTGCAAACAATGCAGTTTACAGGAGAGTAAGTAACTGTCAGGGAACAGAGCAAGGGCCATGGATAAGTTGCAAATCTTGCAGCAAAAAGGAGTAAACTTCTGCCATTTACGCACAACAAAAACTATTGCATGTTGCTGCCGACTTCAGCAAACCCATTGATTTAATCATATAAAATTCAGAAATGGTTGCTTAAATTCTCAACCTAATATTGTTTTCAATGAGAAGATCTTAATTGTTAGTGAAATGTCACAAGTCATTGCGGCAGCAATACTGAACAATTGTCAGGTGGAAGAGGATTAAAGTGTCAAATCTCTCCTTAGCTGGCATCTCTCAGAATCATTCACTGCACGGTGACAGCACAGGGGAATCCGATACATGTGTCTTCAATAAATTATTAAACTCTCTCTCCCTTCAGTGGCTCACAAAAACTTACAAAAGCAGCTCAAATATTGCAACGTTGATGAATGAAAGAGACGTGTTAAATAAAAAGAAGCAGCTGGAATGGCAAAAACCAGCCATTAACATTCTCAGTCAACTCATATTTATACCTCATTGGAAGCACGTGATCAATTTGCCAATATTTATGGTATTAAAGGCCCACTTCACTCACAGTTGCGTGTCAGCCAGGGCCCTCACTATATTTGTGCAATTAGTTTGAGTTGAATTTTGAACTTGGGGGGAGGGGCAAGATTAGAACTCTGAGCAAAGCAACAGGTTTGCACTGATAAGGTGGGAAACGCAAAACAGGAATAATCTTACACCAGGGCTCTAGGAGGGTTTGAAGAAGGTAGAGGATTCCATGTAGATGCTGCTGGGATTATGGAGAGGGAGGAGGATGTAAGGAACTTCCTGCAAAGGGAACCAGTAGACAAATATCGTTTAATATATCCAACAATCAAGTGTAAATCATAATCTCATTGAATGGCGGAGCAGACTCGATGGGCCGAATGGCCCTGTTTCAGCTCCTATGTCAGATGGCCTTCCGATTCTGAGGCAGGGACTTAACAGAAGGCCACTGGCACATTGACAATCTCCCAACCAGACCCCCACCCCCACCCCCACCAAACCCCAGACCTCCCCCCCCCAATCTCCATTCTTCCTGTCCTCCACCTCGAGGGAGTCTGTATCTCATTTACCTCACCCTCCGGTTGTGGAGAAGATTTATGAAAGCAACGTCTCAGGAATGGGAAAAGGAAGGAAAACTGATCTAAAAAAAGAAAACTGTCCTTTTTTGTGAAGATTGCAGCAAATTAAAACGATGTGTTATCAAGAGGCAGCTTGTCACACAGCCCCAGAAGATCAAGTAATTAGAAATGTGCCTCATTGATAGTTTTTGTTCCGGTTTACATTGATTTACACATCTGGTCTGCTGCTGAAGAACGTTTGAGTAACATGGTAATGGCACCACTATCTTACTTAATTTCGTCAACAAAAAAACTGCTCCATGATATCAAAGCTCATTTATTGTATGCATCTTGGGGGGAAAAACTGTGACAGATTAATAAACTTGACTTTAAAGCATATGGTGCATTAGCCAGATGTGGGACATATGTTTCTCGCTGCTTTGAATGAATAAAAGATAAAAAGGAAAGTTTTCACTTTGTAATAAGTTTGGTGGTCAAACGATAGGTTAAGCGATAAAATAAACCACATGAAAACAAAGAAAAATCCAGCCCTCGTACACAATAGCGACTTTTATAGAACATGTGGAAATCAGCTTTTCTAAAAACTATAAAAAGCATATTGGTACCACTTAAAAATAGGAAGATGCAATCTTTTAATCATTCAAATATGTTCTCTTTAAATAATTTATGGACGATTAGTAGTTTATTCAATATTACTTTTTTAAGAATTTTAATCTTTATTTTGTTGCTGTTCTACAAGATGATTCATCTTGAGGGTGGCACGGTGGCACAGTGGTTAGCACTGCTGCCTCGCAGCTGCAGGGTCCCGGGTTCAATTCCTGCCTCGGGTCACTGTCTGGGCGGAGTCTGCACTTTCTTCCCGTGTCTGCACGGGTTTTCTACCACAGTCCAAAGATGTGCAGGTTAGGTGCATTGGCCATGCTAATTTGTCCCTTAGTGTCCAAAAGGTTAGGTGGGGTTACGGGGATAGGGTGGAGGCGTAGGCTTAAGTAGAGTGTTCTTTCCAGGGGCCGGTGCAGACTCGAAGGACCGAATAGCCTCCTATGTTTCTATGAGTTAACTCACTGATTAAACATCTAGTTAAAAGCAACTATTTCCCTCTGTTAATTTCTATCAAAGCCCTGTTTTGTTAGTATATTTAGTGTGTCATTTGTGCCCTATTCACATCCTTGAAAATGTTAATCTGTTAATTGTTCATCTAAAATAGGTCATTTTAACAGCTCATTATTCACTAACTACAATGGCTGTGTATCAAGTGGAAATGTCACATTTAAGGCGTCACAAACTGTCTCATTATCGTAAACATGTTAAAAATGTTTCCAAGTCGACCTGTTGTTCAAATGCACACTGTGGATCCCCTATTAAGTACAGAAAACCCTCTCTTGAAAAATGGGAAGCAAATAGAAATGTGAGAGAAATCTGTTGAATGAACAGTGCTCTCGGTTCTACATCAGCTATTTATTGATGCTGCTGAAGGCAATATCTGACTGATAGATTCGGTTTGCTCTGTGACTTGTGATTAAACAGTACAAATTGTTATTTCCAAAAGTAAGACTCCAGCACTAAATATGTCACTGTGTTGATAACGATGGGGATAAAATGGGACAATCCACACTATGCTGTTATGTTCAAGAGGAGGTTCAACTCTATTTCTCACAATCCACTTTTCAACCCAGAATTTTCCTTCTTTAATACAACTTCCTGCAATTTTGGTGGAATCTTTTTTCCCTGCATAATTTCTCGCTTACCAGTGGAACAGAAACTCTACACTTCTTTTATTTTCACGCATGTAGATGTGCAAAAATATTTTTCTTAAACCTTTTACCACATCATCATGTTTGTCATGTTTTTTGCTCTTTCCCCGACGTGCACCTTGTTTGCTTTCTAGGTCTCTTTGATTTTCTTATTCCTTCTTTTTGCTGTCTTATTTCTGTTCTCCCTCTCCTTTTCTGCATTTATCTGACATTCTCCTTTCTTCACTCTCCTATCATTCCTCCGCTTACTCCCCAGCATTTCCCTCTTCTCAACCTACTTTTTCGTTGATACTTATCTCTCTATTTTTTCTTCCAGTCTCTTTTTCCTCTGGATTACAAATATTACTCTGAGATTGTTATAATCTATTTGCTTTCCTCAGTGTTTTTGTGATGATTCCCTTTGCATTATTTCTATGTCACTTTTGACAGTCTCTTTCATATGTTTATGACATGTGGCCACCATATTTATATCAGCTCTATCCAGTCCTGGAATCAACTGGTGCAGCCATGGTGCCTTTTTTCAACTAACTGTTGTCTTTTAATGGAAGCTTTCTCATGACTAAGTCAAGCCAGGCATTTGATGTCACTTAAAATCCATCTGAATATCATAAAACATAATCTATCGTGCATCAATGGGTTGTGATACCACACAGTCATGCTTCACTTTCAAAAATTCAAGTATCCTGTTCTAGGGTTGAGATTATTCTCAATTTAGACAGAAAGATGTTCTGCATTAACTGAGAGCTCCCTAAGGCCACCCCCGCTCTCGCTTGCTCCTCTCTCCAACTCTCTTCATGTTTATTTTAAATTCACTCACAGCATTTATTCCCCATCCTTCATTGCCCTTGAGAAGGTGGTGGCGAGCTGTCTTCTTGGACATGTTCTTACTGAATATGGGCATGGACTGCTTCAGCATCTGAAGAATTGCAAATGGTGCTTAACATTGTGCGATTATCCCCATATCTGTCCTTACAGTAGAAGGAAGGTCATGGATGAAGCAGCTGAAGGTGGTTGGGCCTAGGATAGAATCCTCATGCAGCAAGTTCCTGGGGCTGAGATTATTGACCTCCAACAAGCACAGCCATCTTCCTTGGTTACATTAATAGCCTCCTCTACTTATTCAAGGTGTACTGATGGTTTAAATCTGCATTCTCATCAATGTCTTTTTCAGGAAACTCTGGGCGCGATTCTCCGAAATGTAGACACAGTGTTGGCGCCGTCGTTAACGCCGTCGCATTTCACGACGGCGCGAAACGGGCGTGGGGACTACCGATTCTGGCTCCCACAGGGGGCGAGCACAGTACTGGAGCGGTTCAGGCCGCTCCAGCCTCCCTTCCCGGCGTCAAATGGGCGCCGCACCGACCCGCGCATGCGCAGTGGAGCCGTGCCAACCTGTGAATGCGCGGGGGGCATCCGCAGCGCGCCGGCTCCGACCCAACATGGCGCGAGTGTTCAGGGGCCGGCCACATAATAAAATAGGGCCGGGGCTGGAGAGGCTGGCCCGCTGATTGGCGAGCCCCGATCGCGGGCCAGACCCCATCGGAGGGCCCCCCCCACCGGTGAAGGAGCACATCTCCCCGCCCCACAGGCCGCACCCCGACCCTTTGTGCAGGCTTCCCGCCGGCAGCGATCAGGTGTGGACGCCGCCCCCGGGACTCTGCCGTTTCCGCGCGGCCGCTCGGCCCATCCGGGCCGGAGAATCGACAGCAGCCCGCCACCGGCGCCGCGCCAAAAATGCCGCCGCAAAGGGCGCCGACTCTCCGCTCCTCGGAGAATCGCCTGCCAGCGTCGGACTGGCACCGCAGGAAAAAATAGAGCGAATGCCGATTCCCCCCATACCTTCTCCCGGCATGGGAGAATCACACCCACAGTCTTAGCTGACGTTCTAAGCTGAAGGTAGGTTTCTCCTACCAGTATTATCACCTAGAGACGCCTGAGGCTGAGGCTTGGAAAGCAACCTGGCTGGCATGTTGACCGGTGTGAAAGTAAAACAAGATAAACACACAGTAATCTTCCATAAAAACTGAAAATGCCGGAAAGGTTCAGCAGGTCTGGCAGCATCTGTGGAGAGAGAAACAGAGTTAATGTTTTGAGTTGGGCTGACTCTTCTCCTGAGCTTTTAATTACACGGTGATCTTTCACAGGATGCGGGTATCAGCAATGAGGCCAACACTTGTTGCCCATCCCTAATTATCCTTACACTGAGGGACCTTCTCGGCCAACCCAGAGGGAAGTTAAGAGTCAACCTGTTGGCCTGGAGTCACATGTGGGCCAGACCAGATAGGAATGGCAGATTCCCTTCCCTGAAGCCCATCTGTGATTTTACAACAATTAATGATAGTTTCATGGACAACTTTATTGAGAATTCCAGATTTACTAATTGAATTCGAACTTAACTTCCACATACTTCCGTGGTGGGATTTGAACCCATATCCCCAGAGCATTTGCCTGGGCCACTGGATTAGTAGTCTAGTCACATGAAAAATGAAAATCGCTTATTGTCACGAGTTGGCTTCAAATGAAGTTACTGTGAATAGCCCCTAGTGGCCACATTCCGGCGCCTGTTCGGGAAGGCTGTTACATTACCGCCCTGCCACCATCTCCAGATATGATGCAACACAATACAAAGTAAAAATTATGTTAAGGTATAAATCTACAAATGAAAAATGATTTGCAGGTGGCACGGTGGCACAGTGGTTAGCACTGCTGCCTCATGGCGCTGAGGACCTAGGTTTGAATCTGGGCCCTGGGTCACTGTCCGTGTGGAGTTTGCACATTCGCTCCGTGTCTGCGAAGGTTTCGCCCCCCACAACCCAAAGATGTGCAGGGCAGGTGGGTTGGACATGCTAAACTGCCCCTTAATTGGAAAAAAATAATTGGGTACTCTAAATTTTTTTTTAAATGAATAATGAATTGAAAAATTATCATGAATGATTTTCTATTGTTAAAGGAAGTAAGGGAACACACTGTAGATGCCCTAACTATAATCTTTCAGCATTCCCCAGGTTCAGGAGTAATCCCTCTGGATTGGAAAATTGCACATTTAAGAAGGGGAAACCAGAGAATTACAGACTGGTTAGTGTGGTGAATGTAACGTAGTAATTCACACTGTATTTACCAATACCTTTTTTAAGGGCAGTAGCATTATCCGACCACTAGGGGGAGTAGCTCTGGGAATGCTCAGGAGTTTGTACAGGGCTCCACCCTTGGCTCCGCCCACAACTCCTCCCCCCTGTGCTACTGTATGAATACCCTTGTCCAGAGTCAGCCTGCAGTTCATCGAGAGTTCATCAACGGGTAACAGGCTGGCTCTGTAGTAAGTAGATTAAAACCACTGTTCATATCTGAAAGCATGTGTCTAGTGAATTGATGGTTCCATCAGTTAGCCACATCTGTGTTGGGAAAATTGCTGGAGTTTATAATCAGGGATGGGGTAACTGAACACATCGAAAAAGTTTGGTCAATCAGGGAGAGCCAGCATGGATTTGTGACGGGAAGATCATGTCTGAATAATTGTATTGAATTTTTTGAAGAGGTGACTAAGGTAGTGGACCCACATTGCTCTCCCTCCCAAGGCCAAAATATCCTTCCTCAGATGTGGTGCCCAAAGCTGCTCAAGGTGACCCCAAGTGGGGTCTAACCAGGGTTTTGTAAAGCTGCGGCATAACCCCTGTGTCTTTATACTCCAGTCCTCCAGACATAAAGGCTACCATTCCATTATCCTTTTTGATTATTTTCTGCACTTGTTCCTGTCATTTTAAGGATCTATGCACCAGAACCCCCCAAGTCTCATTGGACGTCCACTGTACCTGACCTCTTTCCATTTAGAAAGTACCCTGCTCTATCCTTGTTTGGTCCAGAATGGATACCCTCACACTTGCTTACATTAAATTCCATCTGCCACAATTGTGCCCATTCACCTAGAATGTCAAGATGCAACCTTGCGCTATCATCTGGGCTGTCTATAATGCCACCTAACTTTGTATCATCAGCAAGTTTGGATGTATGACTTTCTATGCCACCATCCAAGTCATTAATGAATAGTGTGAATAATTGAGGCCTCATCACAGATCCCAGTGGTACCTCCTGCCAATTAGAGTCATTGTCCATGGGAGAAATACATTAAGCATTATCATTCAATGTGCATTTAATTAGCAATGGCCATGGTGTGTTCCTGGTATTTGTTGAGTATTTTTTGTTTTGCAGGCACATTTACCATTTGCACTGACTCAGCCTTTTGCAAATTTCAATGGCTCATTTCTGATACCGAGGAGGTGAAGTTTTCAGAATTTCATTTTAAATTCATCGGGCGCGATTCTCTGCTCCCCACGCGGCGTGGGAGAATCGCGGGAGGGCCCCCCGACAAAACTCCTCCCCCCACCTCGCGCCCCCTGCGATTCTCCCCCCCCCCCCCCCCCCCGGCGCCCCCCGCGATTCCCCCCCACCCCGGCTCGGAAGAATCGCTGCTCACCGTTTTTCACAGCGAACGGCGATTCTCCGACCCGGATGGGCCGAGCGGCCTGCCATTCGCGGCCGTTTCACGACGGCGGCAAACACACCTGGTCGCTGCCGTCGTGAAACGGGAGTGAGAAGCCCGTTTGGGGCTTGTAGGTGGCCCAGAAAGGAAAGAGCACCACGACTGTGCTCGGGAGGGGACAGGCCCGTGATCGGTGCCCACCGATCGTCGGGCCGGCGTCTCAATCGGACGCACTATTTCCACTCGGCAGCCCCACAAGATCAAGCCACCACGTCTTGCGGGGCGGCTGAGGGGAAAGACGGCCACCGCACGTGCGCGGGTTCGAGCTGTCAGCGTTGTGACATCAGCCACGCATGCGCGGGTTGGAGCCGGACAACCTGCGCATGCGTGGCTGACGTCATTAGGCGCCGCCGCCACGTCACTCTCGGCGCACCGCCCGGCGGCCGCGAGTTACGGAGCGCCGCTCCTAGCCCCGCCGGGAGGGGAGAATAGGGGGCGAGGAGCGGCCTCCGAGGCCGTCGTGAAACTCGGCCGAGTTCACGACGGCCCTCCCGATTTTTCCCGGGAGCGGAGAATTCCGCCCATCATCTGTGGAGAACCAGAATACAGGGAAAGTCTCGCTTCAGTTATACAAGGCCCTAGTTGGACAACAGCTGGAGGGCTGTGAGGAGTTTTAGGCACCACAACTTTAATAATCAATAATAATAATCTTTTATTAGTGTCACAAGTAGGCTTCCATTAACCCTGCAATGAAGTTACTGTGAAAATCCCCTAGTCGCCACATTCCGGCGCCTGTTCGGGTACACTGAGGGAGAATTCAGATTGTCTAAATCACCTAACAGCACGCCTTTCGGGACTTGTGGGAGGAAACCGGAGCACCCGGAGGAAACCCACGCAGACACGGGGAGAACGTACAGACTCTGCAGAGACAGTGACCCAAGCCGGGAATCAAACCTGGGACCCTGGAGCTGTGAAGCAACAATGCATTGACCATGTTGTGTTCCTTGTATTTGACGCCCAGGATTTAGGCCAGGATTTGCCTGAATGATATCTGCTCAGTTAGTTCAGTTGTCTCGATGGCGAAGGGGAGATGCAGACTGCAGAGTGCAGATGTAATCCCTGTATTGGCTGTGGTGGTTCTCGAGGGCCTTCCTCTTCACTTACTTATGGTGTCGTGCCCCTCAAATGTATATAACCAAATCTCTCTCTCTCTAATTATTTACTCAGCTGGACTCCAAGGGTTAAACTGTGAAGTGAAATTACACAAACTCAAGTTGTATTCTCTAGAACCTAGCCAAGGATTCAAGTTATTAAGGTCAACAATCGGGTAAACGCAGAGGAACCTGGCTTGTGCTGGCGGTGTCTCTATTGGCAGCATTCTTGGGGTTCTGAGTTCAAGTCACAATCCAAGACTTCCTAAAAAATTAAGGCAGACATTCCGGGACAGTATTGAGGGAGTGCTGCACTGTCAGAGATGCAGCCTCTTGAATGAGACTGTGGTGATCCACTGTGTAATTGTGTGTGTGCCTGTATTAGGGGATGTACAGCAGTACCTGTACTACAGGTTCTCCGGTAGCCCCTGCCGGCTAGCTCCGCCCACAAGGAGCCGTATAAATATGTATGAGTTCTCCTGAGCTGCCATTCTATCAGCTGCAGTCGGAGGACAAACATCTAACTGTAATAAAGCCTCTCTTGTACCCATTCGAGTCTTTAGTACAATTGATAGCGCATCAATTTATTACAGTTAGATTTTCCGCATCGTGGACATCAGGATGAAACCAGATCGCTTGCAGCTGGATCCGCAATCGCCGAACGCCAGAAAGGACTTTAATCACTGGCTGGCTTGCTTCGAGGCCGATATCAACACAGCGACTCCCGAGCCGACGGAAGCTCAGAAAATCCAGGTTCTCTACTCAAGGTTGAGCTCCAGCGTGTTCCCGCTGATACAGGATGCGCCGAATTACGCAGGCGCCATGGAACTTCTCAAAGAAAACTACGTCCAGAAGACGAACACTCTGTTTGCAAGGCATGTACTCGCCACTCGCGTACAACTACCTGGTGACTCGATTGAAGACTTCTGGTGGGCCCTTATCCCTCTCGTAACGGGACTGCGGCTGCCAGGCCGTCACGGCCACGGAACATTCCAATCTCCTCATCCGTGATGCATTCGTGACGGGGATTGCATCGGACCCCATTCGGCAACGACTGCTGGAAGGGGCCGCGCTTGACCTAACGGAGACGAAAGCTTTAGCGCTCTCCGTCGCTTCTCGTAATGTTCAGTCCTACCCCGCTCGCCACGCGGCCCATCCATCCTACCCCTCATGGACCCCGCAACCGACCCCCCCGACTGGGGCCGCTCCTGCACAATATGCCTGCGCTGCCCGCCACACCGCGCACTCTGGGGGTCCCCGCTGCTACTTCTGCAGCCAACAGAAGCACCCCCGCCAGCGCTGCCCAGCCCGCACTGCCACCTGCAAATCCTGCGACAAGAAGGGCCACATTTTGCGGCGGTGTGCCAGGACCGCGCAGTTGCCCCTATCGCGCCCGATTTCTCTCCCTTCGCTCAGTCGATCGCACAATGGGCGCCACCATCCTCTGCTCCCGGGGCCACGTGCGACCAATGGGCGCCACCATCTTCTCCCCCCAGGTCCACCTGTGGCCCGTGGGCGCCACCATCTTGTGCCGCCCCCACAATGTGCGCACCATGGGTGCCGCCATCTTCCACCCGCAGGTCCACGTGCGGCCAATGGGCGCCGCCATCTTGCCCCACACCCGCAACGTGCGCTGCATGGCCGCCGCCATCTTCTCCCACACAGGTCCTTTGGACGTCGCCATCGCCGCCATTTTGTCTCCCCCTCGGGACTGGACCGCTGGACCCGGGTCGCTGCCGCTCCTCATCGGACTCCTCGAACGATTGCCCGCTGCTCGCCTCCATGACACTGGACCAGTCCCGTCCTCACAACCTGGCCACCGTTTCGACGACGGTGCTCATCAACGGCCACGCGACCTCCTGCCTACTAGACTCCGGGAGCACCGATAGCTTCATCCATCCGGACACGGTAAGGCGCTGCTCCCTCGTGGTCAATCCCGCCAACCAGCGGATCTCCATGGCCTCCGGATCCCACTCTGTCCCGATCCGAGGTTTCTGTGTGGCCAACCTCACCGTGCAAGGCGTTGAATTCAGCGGTTTCCGCCTGTACGTTCTCCCCAATCTCTGTGCTACACTATTACTGGGCCTGGATTTCCAATGTAACCTCCAGAATCTCACCCTCAAATTCGGCGGGCCCCTACCCCCACTCACCGTTTGCGGCCTCACGACCCTCAAGGTTGACCCTCCCTCCCTCTTTGCCAATCTGACGGCAGATTGCAAGCCCGTCGCCCCCAGGAGCAGACGGTACAGCACCCAGGACAAGACCTTCATCAGGTCCGAAGTCCAGCGGCTGCTTCGGGAGGGTATTATCAAGGCCAGCAACAGCCCTTGGAGAACCCAAGTGGTGGTAGTTAAAACTGGGGAGAAACACAGGATTGTCGTGGGCTACAGCCAGACCATCAATCGGTACACGCAGCTCGACGCGTACCCACTCCCTCGCATTTCTGATATGGTCAATCAGATTGCACAGTGCCGGGTCTTCTCAACAATTGACCTGAAATCCGCCTACCACCAGCTCCCCATCCGTAAATCGGACCGTCCCTACACTGCCTTCGAGGCAGACGGTCGCCTCTATCAATTTCTTAGGGTTCCATTCGGTGTCACTAACGGGGTCTCGGTATTCCAAAGAGAAATGGACCGAATGGTTGACCGGTACGGACTACTGGCCACGTTTCTGTACTTAGATAATGTCACCATCTGCGGCCATGACCAGCAGGACCACGACGCCAACCTTGCCAAATTTCTCCACACCGCATCTCTCCTCAACCTCACTTACAACAAGGAGAAGTGCGTGTTCAGCACTAACCGCTTGGCCATCCTCGTCTACGTAGTCCAAAATGGACACCTGGGGCCCGATCCCGACTGCATGCGCCCCTTCATGGAGCTCCCCCTTCCCCACTGCCCCAAGGCCCTCAAACGCTGCCTGGGGTTCTTCTCCTACTACGCCCAGTGGGTCCCACAATACGCGGACAAGGCCCGCCCACTGATACAGTCGACTCAATTTCCTCTCACGGCCGAGGCACAACAGGCCTTCGCCCGTATTAGAGCAGACATAGCCAAGGCCGGGATGTATGCAGTAGACGAGACACTGCCCTGTCAAGTAGAGAGCGACGCTTCAGATGTCGCCCTTGCCGCCACTCTAAACCAGGCAGGCAGACCCGTGGCATTCTTTTCACGCAACCTCCATGCCTCCGAAATCCGACATTCCTCTGTTGAAAAGGAGGCCCAGGCAATCGTTGAAGCTGTGCGGCACTGGAGGCATTACCTGGCCGGCAGGAGATTCACTCTCCTCACTGACCAACGGTCGGTAGCCTTCATGTTCAACAACACGCAGCGGGGCAAGATCAAGAATGACAAAATCTTGCGGTGGAGAATCGAGCTCTCCACCTATAATTACGAGATCTTGTATCGCCCCGGCAAGCTCAACGAGCCCCCAGACGCCCTCTCCCGAGGTACATGTGCCAGCGCACAACTGAACCAGCTCCGTGCCCTGCTCGACAGCCTTTGCCATCCGGGGCTCACTCGGTTGTACCACCTCGCCAAAGCCCGCAATCTGCCCTACTCCGTCGAGGAAGTACGGACAGTCACCAGGGACTGCCAGGTCTGTGCCGAGTGCAAGCTGCACTTCTACCGGCCAGATCGCACGCGCCTGGTGAAAGCGTCCCGCCCCTTTGAACGCCTCAGTGTGGATTTCAAAGGGCTCCTCCCCTCCACCGACCGCACCACATATATCCTCAGTGTGGTCGATGAATTCTCTAGGTTCCCCTTTGCCATCCCATGCCCGGATATGACGTCTGCCACGGTCATCAAGGCCCTCGATTCCATATTCGCTCTGTTCAGTTTCCCCGACTACATCCACAGTGACAGGGGATCCTCATTCATGAGTGATGAGCTGCGTCAGTTCCTGCTCAGCAGGGGTATCGCCTCCAGCAGGACGACCAGCTACAACCCCCGGGGAAACGGGCAGGTAGAGAGGGAGAACGGGAGGGTTTGGAGGGCCGTCCAACTGGCCCTACGGTCCAGAAACCTCCCAGCCGCTCGCTGGCAGCAGGTCCTCCCGGATGCACAGCACTCCATCCGGCCGCTACTGTGCACTGCCCCCAATAACACACCCCATGAACGTGTTTTTCCCTTCCCTAGGAAGTCCACATCCGGGGTGTCGCTCCCGACTTGGCTCGCAGCTCCAGGGCCGGTTCTACTGCGTAGGCATGTCCGACTCCACAAGGCAGACCCCTTGGTGGACAGGGTACGCCTGCTCCACGCAAACCCCCAGTATTCCTACGTGGAGTTCCCCGACGGCCGCCAGGATACGGTCTCGCTCAGGGACCTGGCTCCCTCGGGTGCCAATCCCACTCCCACACACCTCCCCACCCACGTGCCACCCGCGCTCCCAACACCAGCCCCACCAGGTCCATCCTTCCTTCCCCTGCCCACGCTAGAGGACGAGGAAGGTTTCTGCACGCTCCCGGAGTCATCCAGCTACTGGCCAGCACCAACACCGCCAGCCCCAACACCGCCAGCACCAACACCGCCAGCACCAACACCACCAGCACCAACACCGCCAGCACCAACACCGCCAGCACCAACACCGCCAGCACCAACACCGCCAGCACCAACACCGCCAGCACCAACACCGCCAGCACCAACACCGCCAACACCGACACCGCCAGCACCGACACCGCCAGCACCGACACCGCCAGCACCGACACCGCCAGCACCAACACCACCAGCACCAACACTGCCAGCACCAACACCGCCAGCACCAACACCGCCAGCACCAACACCGCCAACACCAACACCGCCAGCACCAACACCACCATCACCAACACCGCCAGCACCAACACCGCCAACACCAACACCGCCAGCACCAACACCGCCAGCACCAGCACCACCATCACCAACACCGCTAGCACCGACACCGCCAGCACCAACACCGCCAGCACCAACACCGCCAGCACCAACACCGCCAGCACCAACACCGCCAGCACCAACACCGCCAGCACCAACACCGCCAGCACCAACACCGCCAGCCCCAACACCGCCAGCACCAACACCGCCAGCACCAACACCGCCAACACCAACACCGCCAGCACCAACACCGCCAGCAGCAACACCGCCAGCACCAACACCGCCAGCACCAACACCGCCAGCACCAACACTGCCAGCACCAACACCGCCAGCACCAACACCGCCAGCACCGACACCACCCGCACCAACACCGCCAGCACCAACACCGCCAGCACCAACACCGCCAGCACCAACACCGCCAGCACCAACACCGCCAGCACCGACACCGCCAGCACCAACACCGCCAGCACCAACACCACCAGCACCAACACCGCCAGCACCAACACCGCCAGCACCAACACCGCCAGCACCAACACCGCCAGCACCAACACCGCCAGCACCAACACCGCCAGCACCAACATCGCCAGCACCAACACCGCCAGCCCCGACACCTCCAGCACCAACACCGCCAGCCCCAACACCGCCAGCACCAACACCGCCAGCACCAACACTGCCAGCACCAACACCGCCAGCTCCAACACTGCCAGCACCGACACCTCCAGCACCAACACCGCCAGCCCCAACACCGCCAGCACCAACACCGCCAGCACCGACACTGCCAGCACCAACACCACCAGCCCCAACACCGCCAGCTACAACACCGCCAGCATCAACACCACCAGCCCCAACACCGCCAGCTACAACACCGCCAGCCCCGACACTGCCAGCACCGACACCGCCAACACCGCCAGCACCGACACCGCCAGCACCAACACCGCCAGCACCAACACCGCCAGCACCAACACCGCCAGCACCAACACTGCCAGCACCAACACCGCCAGCCCCAACACCGCCAGCACCGACACCTCCAGCACCAACACCGCCAGCCCCAACACCGCCAGCACCGCCAGCACCGCCAGCACCAACACCGCCAGCACCAACACCGCCAGCACCAACACCGCCAGCACCAACACCGCCAGCACCAACACCGCCAGCACCAACACCGCCAGCACCAACACCGCCAGCACCAACACCGCCAGCACCAACACCGCCAGCACCAACACCGCCAGCACCAACATCGCCAGCACCGACACCGCCAACACCAACACCGCCAGCCCCGACACCTCCAGCACCAACACCGCCAGCACCAACACCGCCAACACCGCCAGCAGCAACACCGCCAGCCCCGACACCGCCAGCACCGCCAGCACCAACACCCCCAGCACCAACACCGCCAGCACCAACACCGCCAGCACCAACACCACCAGCACCAGCACCGCCAGCACCAACACCGCCAGCACCAACACCGCCAGCACCAACACCGCCAGCACCAACACCGCCAACACCAACACCGCCAGCACCAACACCGCCAGCACCAACACTGCCAGCATCAACACCGCCAGCACCAACACCCCCAGCACCAACACCGCCAGCACCAACACCGCCAGCACCAACACTGCCAGCACCAACACCGCCAGCACCAACACCGCCAGCACCAACACCGCCAGCCCCAACACCGCCAGCACCAACACCGCCAGCACCAACACCGCCAGCACCAACACCGCCAGCACCGCCAGCACCAACACCGCCAGCACCGCCAGCACCAACACCGCCAGCACCAACACCGCCAGCACCAACACCGCCAGCACCGCCAGCACCAACACCGCCAGCACCAACATCGCCAGCACCGATGCCGTCGATGCCGCCACCGCCTGTACAGACATTGCCACCACTGTTACGACGCTCCCAACGAACCGTCAGACCACCGGACAGACTTAACCTCTGACGGGCACCGGGTTACAGGATGGACACATCATTCTTTTTCCTCCCCTCTGAAAATAATTCACAATTTTGTATATAGTTCCACGCCACCCCCGCCGGACTCATTTTTAACAGGGGGTGAATGTGGTGATCCACTGTGTAATTGTGTGTGTGCCTGTATTAGGGGATGTACAGCAGTACCTGTACTACAGGTTTGCCGGTAGCCCCTGCTGGCTAGCTCCGCCCACAGGGAGCCATATAAATATGTATGAGTTCTCCTGAGCTGCCATTCTACCAGCTGCAGTCGGAGGATAAACATCTAACTGTAATAAAGCCTCTCTTGTACCCATTCGAGTCTTTAGTACAATTGATAGCGCATCAGAGACTTTAAACCCAGGCCCTATCTGTCCTCATGAAACTGTCAGGTGAGCCCATGACCTTTCTTCAAAGAGGAGCAGGGGAGCTGACCCCAGGAGATAAAAGCCAATTACTGCGGATGCTGGAACCTGAAACAAAACCAGGAAATACTGGACAATCTCGGCAGGTCTGGCAGCAACTGTAGAGAGAGAAGGGAGCTCACGTAACCAGTCTGGATGGCGTTTTGTCAAAGTTAACCCCAGTGTCATGATCAATATTTATCCTTCAATCAACATCACCTTAAATAGATAATCTGGTCATTGTCACATTGTTTGTGGAATCTTGCTGTGTGCAAATTGGCTGCCATGTTTCCTGCGTTACCACAGCGACCGCACTTCAAAGGTACTTCAGTGTAAAGTGCTTTGAGATGTCTGGTGGCAAATTAAATGCACGTATTTCTTTCTTTCTGAATTGGCAAGTGAGTACCAGGAGGCAAAGTCTAAAAAGTAGAGGCAAATCTTTCAGGAGTGAAATCTACACACAAAAGCAGGTTTTGCACTCCCTTCCACCAATGGCAATTGATGCTCCATCAATTCAAAATTTAAACTTTGAGAGTGATTTTTTTTTGTTAATCAAAGGTATTAAGAGATGTAGAAAAAAGGATGGGGGGGGGGGGGGGGTAAATGGAGTGAGGTCACAGAGCAGCCATGATCTTATTGAATGGAGCAGGTCGAAGGAGCAAAATGGCCTCCTCCTGTTCCGATGTACCTCTGTGAAAGCTCAGAGCCTTTTTGTAATTTTACACCAAAATGTGTGAGGCAAGGGTAGTAAATAATGGAGCTGTTGTAAACAACAAAAGGAGTTGACATTTGGCACCAGCTGCCATATTCTAGTGGTCTACAGGGATTGGGGAAAGCAGTGAGCGAGCCTAACACTGTGTACACTGCAACTACCAAGGTTATGTAGCTGTCTAAAGCCCACATTCCATTATAGTTTTGTCAAGTGATAACCTTGTCACAGCTTTCATTTTAGTCTACATCGCACTAATCAGCTACGGTATACAAGAGTGACGACACTTCAGAACGTATTTCATTGGTTATAAAGCACTTTGGGACATGCTGAGTTTGTGAAAGGTGGCATATAAATGCATGTTCTTTCCTTACTTAAATTTTCAACGATAGGTTAACAAGCCTAACTGATTTGAATCCAGAAATGTTGTCACTTACGCCTGAAAGTTTCATTATCTTCACCTTCAATCTCCAAAGGCTAGGATTCTCCGACCCCCTGCCGGGTCAGAGAGAATCCCTGGGGCGGGGGGGGGGGGGGGGGGGGGGGGGGGGGCATGCTGCCCCGACGCCGACTCGCCGATTATCCGCCGCCGATTCTCGGGAGCTTGTGGGATCGCCGCAGGGCCGTTGAAACTGCCCCCTCCCCCGGCGATTCTCCGGGCCTCGATGGGCCGAGTGTGGCTTCACACGACGGGACCCGGAAGTTCTGTCTGCGGGGGCCGCGGAGCGGAGAATCCTGCCGGCAAAGAATCCCAAAGCTCGTCTCCCAAATGGAAAACCGCTCCCTCATTTCCGACATTAAAATCCAGCTTATGTATGAAATGCAGCTCCATATAGTACGTTTGCTAATTTTGCAGTAAAAATGCAGCAGTTATATTTACATTTTTATTTAAATTACAGATTGTAACGTTTATCTGATTGAATAATCTCATTTTACCATCTGTGCCTTTCCTGGAAGCTGTATATTGATATAACTCACACCTCGCAGTTCCAAGTTGAGGATCCATTGAGAATATTTATTCATCAGTTCGATTAATCCTACTGCAATATTTTCCCAGAATTAAGGTTATTTTTGTAATGTTAAAATGAGTTATTAATAATTAGAAACAGTAAACAGTTATTCTCTTGCATCAAGCTGGGCTAATTCCTACACAAATGGAAGTGGGAGCATAGAGTCACTGAACTATGAAACTAAAGTGTTGGCTAGTGTCGGCTTGAGAGATGAACAGACACTTCCAACACTGATGAAGATTCAACTCAATTTTATTAACTACTTCTAACTAACTAACACACGATGACTGTGGGTCTAAATGATGCTAACTTAAACTAGAGACCTAAGCCTTGTCCGAACTAGTTGATTCTCTCAGCACGTGGTGTGAGTCTGTGCTGGGCTGAATGAGTTCTTGTTACACTGAGAGGCAGCACCCAGAATGAGCGGGAACCGTGTTGCCCTCTGCCTTTATAATGTGTGTATTCTAACTGGTGATTGGCTGCAGTGTTTGTACATGTTAATTGGTCCCTGTGTGTGTCCATCAGTGTGTGTCTGCACCATGATATGCTGGTGTATATTATGACAGAAATTAGCTTTGATTCATTCTTCAGTTACCTTGCATCACCCATCATTCCTCTTGAGCATAACTTCAGAAGAGGTCTTCATAATGGCATGAGTCTGCAATGATGCATTTTCAAGTCCTGTGTTAATGTGATGAGACAATCCTTCTACGTTGGAAAGCACAACAAGCAGTTAAGTCAAGCGACTGTAATCATCAAATTAAATTGACGCAGAACTTTTGGCTTAAATATTTCAAACTCTCTTCGAAGACCCATCCAAGTTTGTACAATACAGAGTTTTACAAACATAGGCCATTCAGTCCCATTCTTGAAGTATTGACAGTAAACGGAATATAGAAGCTGTACGGAGTGTAGAGTGTGCGGTGAGCGTAGAGTGTGCGGTGAGTGTAGAGGGTGCGGTGAGTGTAGAGGATGCGGTGAGTGTAGAGGGTGCGGTGAGTGTAGAGGGCGCGGTGAGTGTAGAGGGTGCGGTGAGTGTAGAGGGTGCGGTGAGTGTAGAGGGCGCGGTGAGTGTAGAGAGTGCGGTGAGTGTAGAGGGTGCGGTGAGTGTAGAGGGTGCGGTGAGTGTAGAGGGTGCGGTGAGTGTAGAGGGTGCGGTGAATGTAGAGGGTGGGGTGAGTGTAGAGGATGCGGTGAGCGTAGAGTGTGCGGTGAGTGTAGAGGGTGCGGTGAATGTAGAGGGTGGGGTGAGTGTAGAGGATGCGGTGAGCGTAGAGGGTGCGGTGAGTGTAGAGGGCGCGGTGAGTGTAGAGGGTGGGGTGAGTGTAGAGGGTGCGGTGAGTGTAGAGGGTGCGGTGAGTGTAGAGGATGCGGTGAGTGTAGAGGGTGTGGTGAGTGTAGAGGATGCGGTGAGTGTAGAGGGTGCGGTGAGTGTAGAGGGTGCGGTGAGTGTAGAGGGTGCGGTGAGTGTAGAGGGTGGGGTGAGTGTAGAGGATGCGGTGAGTGTAGAGGGTGCGGTGAGTGTAGAGGGTGCGGTGAGTGTAGAGGGCGCGGTGAGTGTAGAGGGTGCGGTGAGCGTAGAGGGTGCGGTGAGTGTAGAGGGTGCGGTGAGTGTAGAGGGTGGGGTGAGTGTAGAGGATGCGGTGAGCGTAGAGGGTGCGGTGAGTGTAGAGGGTGCGGTGAGTGTAGAGGGTGCGGTGAGTGTAGAGGGTGCGGTGAGTGTAGACGGTGTGGTGAGTGTAGAGGGTGGGGTGAGTGTAGAGGGTGCGGTGAGTGTAGAGGATGCGGTGAGTGTAGAGGGTGCGGTGAGTGTAGAGGGTGCGGTGAGTGTAGAGGGTGCGGTGAGTGTAGAGGGTGCGGTGAGTGTAGAGGGTGCGGTGAGCGTAGAGGGCGCGGTGAGTGTAGAGGGCGCGGTGAGTGTAGACGGTGCGGTGAGTGTAGAGGGTTCGGTGAGTGTAGAGGGTGAGGTGAGTATAGAGGGTTCGGTGAGTGTAGAGGGTGCGGTGAGTGTAGAGGGTGGGGTGAGTGTAGAGGATGCGGTGAGTGTAGAGGGTGCGGTGAGTGTAGAGGGTGCGGTGAGTGTAGAGGGGGCGGTGAGTGTAGAGGGCGCGGTGAGTGTAGAGGGCGCGGTGAGTGTAGAGGGTGCGGTGAATGTAGAGGGTGCGGTGAGTGTAGAGGGCGCGGTGAGTGTAGAGGGTGCGGTGAGTGTAGAGGGTGCGGAGAGTAGAGGGTGAGGTGAGCGTAGAGGGTGCGGAGAGTGTAGAGGGTGCGGTGAGTGTAGAGGGTGCGGTGAGTGTAGAGGGTGCGGAGAGTAGAGGATGCGGTGAGTGTAGAGGGTGCGGTGAGTGTAGAGGGTGCGGAGAGTAGAGGGTGAGGTGAGTGTAGAGGGCGCGGTGAGTGTAGAGGGTGCGGTGAGTGTAGAGGGTGCGGAGAGTAGAGGATGCGGTGAGTGTAGAGGGTGCGGTGAGTGTAGAGGGTGCGGAGAGTAGAGGGTGAGGTGAGCGTAGAGGGTGCGGTGAGCGTAGAGGGTGCGGTGAGAGTAGAGGGTGCGGTGAGCGTAGAGGGTGCGGTGAGTGTAGAGGGTGCGGTGAGTGTAGAGGGCGCGGTGAGTGTAGAGGGTGCGGAGAGTAGAGGGTGAGGTGAGCGTAGAGGGTGCGGTGAGCGTAGAGGGTGCGGTGAGTGTAGACGGTGCGGTGAATGTAGAGGGCGCGGTGAGTGTAGAGGGTGCGGTGAGTGTAGAGGGTGCGGTGAGCGTAGAGGGTGCGGTGAGTGTAGAGGGTGCGGTGAGTGTAGAGGATGCGGTGAATGTAGAGGGCGCGGTGAGTGTAGAGGGTGCGGTGAGTGTAGAGGGTGCGGTGAGCGTAGAGGGTGCGGTGAGTGTAGAGGGTGCGGTGAGTGTAGAGGGTGCGGTGAGTGTAGAGGGTGCGGTGAGTGTAGAGGGTGCGGTGAGTGTAGAGTGTGCGGTGAGTGTAGAGGGCGCGGTGAGTGTAGAGGGCGCGGTGAGTGTAGAGGGCGCGGTGAGTGTAGAGGGTGCGGTGAGTGTAGAGGATGCGGTGAGTGTAGAGGATGCGGTGAGTGTAGAGAGTGCGGTGAGTGTAGAGGATGCGGTGAGTGTAGAGGATGCGGTGAGTGTAGACGGTGCGGTGAGTGTAGAGGGTGCGGTGAGTGTAGAGGATGCGGTGAGTGTAGAGAGTGCGGTGAGTGTAGAGGATGCGGTGAGTGTAGAGGGTGCGGTGAGTGTAGAGGATGCGGTGAGTGTAGACGGTGCGGTGAGTGTAGAGGGTGCGGTGAGTGTAGAGGATGCGGTGAGTGTAGAGAGTGCGGTGAGTGTAGAGAGTGCGGTGAGTGTAGAGGGTGCGGTGAGTGTAGAGGGTGGGGTGAGTGTAGAGGGTGCGGTGAGTGTAGAGGGTGCGGTGAGTGTAGAGGGTGCGGTGAGTGTAGAGGGTGCGGTGAGTGTAGAGGGTGCGGTGAGTGTAGAGGGTGCGGTGAGTGTAGAGGGTGCGGTGAGTGTAGAGGGTGCGGTGAGTGTAGAGGGTGGGGTGAGTGTAGAGGGTGCGGTGAGTGTAGAGGGTGCGGGGGGTGTAGAGGGTGCGGTGAGTGTAGAGGATGCGGTGAGTGTAGAGGGTGCGGCGAGTGTAGAGGGTGCGGGGAGTGTAGACGGTGCGGTGAGTGTAGAGGGTGCGGTGAGCGTAGAGGGTGCGGTGAGAGTAGAGGGTGCGGTGAGAGTAGAGGGTGCGGTGAGTGTAGAGGATGCGGTGAGTGTAGAGGGTGCGGTGAGTGTAGAGGGTGCGGTGAGTGTAGAGGGTGCGGTGAGTGTAGAGGGTGCGGTGAGTGTAGAGGATGCGGTGAGTGTAGAGGGTGCGGTGAATGTAGAGGATGCGGTGAGTGTAGAGGGTGCGGTGAGTGTAGAGGGTGCGGGGAGTGTAGAGGGTGTGGTGAGTGTAGAGGATGCGGTGAGTGTAGACGGTGCAGTGAGTAGACGGTGCGGTGAGTGTAGAGGATGCGGTGAGTGTAGAGGGTGCGGTGAGTGTAGAGGGTGCGGTGAGAGTAGAGGGTGCGGTGAGTGTAGAGGGTGCGGTGAGTGTAGAGGGTGCGGTGAGTGTAGAGGGTGCGGTGAGTGTAGAGGATGCGGTGAGCGTAGAGGGTGCGGTGAGTGTAGAGGGTGCGGTGAGTGTAGAGGGTGCGGTGAGTGTAGAGGGTGCGGTGAGTGTAGAGGGTGCGGTGAGTGTAGAGGGTGCGGTGAGTGTAGAGGGTGCGGTGAGTGTAGAGGGTGCGGTGAGTGTAGAGGGTGCGGTGAGTGTAGAGGGTGCGGTGAGTGTAGAGGATGCGGTGAGTGTAGAGGGTGCGGTGAGTGTAGAGGGTGCGGTGAGTGTAGAGGGTGCGGTGAGTGTAGAGGGTGTGGTGAGTGTAGAGGGTGCGGTGAGTGTAGAGGGTGCGGTGAGTGTAGAGGGTGCGGTGAGTGTAGAGGGTGCGGTGAGTGTAGAGGGTGCGGTGAGTGTAGAGGGTGCGGTGAGTGTAGAGGGTGCGGTGAGTGTAGAGGGTGCGGTGAGTGTAGAGGGTGCGGTGAGTGTAGAGGGTGCGGTGAGTGTAGAGGGTGCGGTGAGTGTAGAGGGTGCGGTGAGTGTAGAGGGTGCGGTGAGTGTAGAGGGTGCGGTGAGTGTAGAGGGTGCGGTGAGTGTAGAGGGTGCGGTGAGTGTAGAGGGTGCGGTGAGTGTAGAGGGTGCGGTGAGTGTAGAGGGTGAGGTGAGTGTAGAGGGTGCGGTGAGTGTAGAGGGTGCGGTGAGTGTAGAGGGTGCGGTGAGTGTAGACGGTGCGGTGAGTGTAGAGGGTGCGGTGAGTGTAGAGGGTGCGGTGAGTGTAGAGGGTGCGGTGAGTGTAGAGGGTGCGGTGAGTGTAGACGGTGCGGTGAGTGTAGAGGGTGCGGTGAGTGTAGAGGGTGCGGTGAGTGTAGAGGGTGCGGTGAGTGTAGAGGGTGCGGTGAGTGTAGAGGGTGCGGTGAGCGTAGAGGGTGCGGTGAGCGTAGAGGGTGCGGTGAGTGTAGAGGGTGCGGTGAGTGTAGAGGGTGCGGTGAGTGTAGACGGTGCGGTGAGTGTAGAGGGTGCGGTGAGTGTAGAGGATGCGGTGAGTGTAGAGGATGCGGTGAGTGTAGAGGGTGCGGTGAGTGTAGAGGGTGCGGTGAGTGTAGAGGATGCGGTGAGTGTAGAGGGGCGGTGAGTGTAGAGGGTGCGGTGAGTGTAGAGGATGCGGTGAGTGTAGACGGTGCGGTGAGTGTAGAGGGTGCGGTGAGTGTAGAGGGTGCGGTGAGTGTAGAGGGTGCGGTGAGCGTAGAGGGTGGGGTGAGTGTAGAGGGCGCGGTGAGTGTAGAGGGTGCGGTGAGTGTAGAGGGTGGGGTGAGTGTAGAGGGTGCGGTGAGTGTAGAGGGTGCGGTGAGTGTAGACGGTGCGGTGAGTGTAGAGGGTGCGGTGAGTGTAGAGGGTGCGGTGAGTGTAGACGGTGCGGTGAGTGTAGAGGGTGCGGTGAGTGTAGAGGGTGCGGTGAGTGTAGAGGGTGCGGTGAGCGTAGAGGGTGGGGTGAGTGTAGATGGGCGCGGTGAGTGTAGAGGGTGCGGTGAGTGTAGAGGGTGCGGTGAGTGTAGAGGGT